>NC_040913.2:9857915-11057915 GCF_004126475.2 Phyllostomus discolor | reverse complement strand
TAAATGCAGACAGTTCAGTCAATGACGGACCAAGGCCGTGATGGATGGTGGTCCCATGAGATTATAATGGAGCTGACAGTTCCTGTACTGATGTCGTAGCCATCCCAATGTCATAGCGCTGCCCTGAAAAGTGTCTGCGAAGTGGTCTGGTGAGTCCTGCCTGGCTTTCATGTGTGATTCACACTTTCCCTCCATCGTTCCTTCCCTCCCTCCCCCACTCGTCCTCCTCTTCAACCTCTTTCTCCTCCGTTTTCTCCTCTTCTTCCTCCTCTGTCTGTCCTCCACCTATAAGGCCACTGCTCCCCCTAAGGGCAGTCCCAGAGAAGCCAGTGGCCCAAGGGACAGAAGACAGCCCCTCCTCAGACACCTTCCCAAGGACTCACATTTTTCTGGTTATTCTGGTGTAAAGAATTCTACTGTGCTGCCAGTCATATAAACGTATAGTCCATACAACTATGTACAGCACAGCAGGTCCTCGAAAATACCATTTTGTTATAAGGTTGATGAGGAAAACAAGTCAATTCCTGGCGGCGGTCACTGTCTTTGTGCAGTTTGCACACATTTCCCCCACATCTGCGTGAGTTTTCTCCAGGAACTCCTGTTTCCCCCCACATCCCAGAGATGTGCTGGGAGGGGTGCTGCTGAGGCTAAATGGTCCCAGTCTGAGCGTGTGTGTGTGTGTGTGTGTGTGTGTGTGTGAATGTGCACTGTGAAGCAAGGGTGCCCTAGTCCAGGGTCAGTGCCCATGTTGCCTCCGAGCTTCCGGGACAGGCTCTACCCACACACCACTCGGAATTGGAATAAGTAGACTGGGAAAGAATTCTCTTGTTTTTATTCATCTTTCTTAAAGGTATGAATAGCTCACATTTATTTCAGTGTTTAAATTTAGAAATGTTTTGAGTCTGTATTTAGAAGTTCGGTGATGTTTTTGTGGCCAGAAAATCAGGAATTAAACTCTCGTTTACATCAATCAGCCTATGGTAAAATTGGTTTCATTATATGTCCTTTCACTTAAAGTTACAGTTTCCAAGACCTTATCCATGACGTTAAAGGAGGACTTCCTATACATAATATTTGAACGTGACAAAAATGACTATAATATTGGTTTATGTATTTACTATACTGTACTTTTTGTTATCATTTTAGAGTGCACTGTTTCACTTATTTAAAAAAATGAAAACATTTTTTGGAAAACAGTATGCCACATTACACCGGCACCCGCCTCACACATCACGTGTTTACTGCATCTCTTGACTGCATCACTTTCTCTTATGCTCGATTAAATCTTGTGTTGTTTTGTACAATAATAAGCTATATAGGCTGGCAGCCTGGAGCACTAGGCTACACCATACAACCTAGGTGTGCAGTACACACTCTGTGATGTTCACACAGAGTGAAATCGCCTCACAAATGTGTTTCTTGGAATGCACCCCCAGGGTTAAGTGGCCCATGACTGTATTTGACTTAAGGATTGTACCTTGCAAAATCAAACTATCTCATTTCTTCTTACTTTATCAAATTCCTAAGGAAATATTTTTTTCTCTAAAGTCAAAGTACTTGTTCTGCAAAGAATGTAGTCAGAAAAGAAAATTGTAACTTCTACTGTCTTGAGTTAAAAATCAATGGAAAATATTTCTATTCAAAATAGAAGAGACACAAATATTTTGAAATACCATCATCCTCAAAATAGTAAGATAGAAATGATTTCCTATAAAGGATGTTAAGGGATATCCAAGTGCTATCTTTAAGAAATATTCTGGCCCAGACTGGGTGCTTGGTTGGTTGGAGCATCATCCTGTACTCCAAAATGTTTCGGGTTCAATCCTGGGTCAGTGCACATACCTAGGTTGTGGGTTCCATCCCCGGAGGAAAGGCAACTAATCAATGTTTCTCAGATCAATATATCTCTCTCTCTCAAATCAATAAATATATCCTCAAGTGAGGATTTTAGGAAAAGAAGTAAAGGAAGCATTCCAATTTCTGGGAAATAATCCAACAAATAAAAGTAAAAGTATGTCCCATTCTCTGACATGATGAAGCATCCAAGATTTTTCATAATTAAAACCATAAAGGCTTTTCACTGAATCAAGAAACTAAACCTTATCTATTCTTGTTCTAGTACTTCATTTCAAGCTTCTTATTATCAGCATCATGCAGTATAGTCTCACAAGTAGACAAGAAAAAGAATAAACAAAGAAAGAATATTGCTGAGTAGTACTATCTAAGCAGGCAGTTTACAGAAGTATTCATGTTAGTACAACAACATTAAAATAAATTTGTCTTTAATCAAAATTTAAGACTAAGCAGCATCCATGTATTTTAATTATTTGTACCCTAAAAATACTCATAAGTTATTCCTTTCTAAGCTGTTTAAATAATAATGAAGATACCTGACAATTCCTGATACTGAGATATGTGAGAAATTTTTCCTACAGATGCTTGTTAAGAGGACATTATAATATTAAAAGCATGCCATTAAAACATTTTCATAATGAAGATAGCTATTTATTTTAATGCCCCTCAATGTAAAGCCGTGGTTATGTAATAAAAACAAAGCGTGCAGCCCTGGCAGGCGTAGCTCAGTGGATTGAGCGTGGGCTGGGAACCAAAGTGTCCCAGGTTCGATTCCCAGCCAGGGTACATTCCTGGGTTGCAGGTCAGACCCCCCAGCAACCGCACATTGATGTTTCTCTCTCTCTCTATCTCCCTCCCTTCCCTCTCTAAAAATAAATAAATAAAATATTTTAAAAAAAAGCGTGCTCCATAAAAGAGATTCTACGGAGATTAATGAGTTTGTAAAACAGTGTAGTCCAGGTATACATTTCTGTTGGTCTTGTTTAAACTATGGATACCTTTTACTTTATTTTTAATCCTCACTCATGGATATGTATATTGATTTTGGAGAGAGTGGAAGGAGGTAGGGGGGATAGAAAGAGAGAGAGAGAGAGAGAGAGAGAGAGAGAGAGAGATTAATGTGAGTTTAAAAAACATCAAAAGGTTGCCTTCCAGTCATACCATGATGAGGATCTTACCCACAACCTAGGTATGTGCCCTGTCTAGGGATGGACCCCACAACACTTTGGTGCCTGGGACAATACTCCAACCAATCGAACCACCTGGTCAGGACTAAACTATGGGCACATTTTAAAGCAGTTTTTCTAAACTTTTAAAAATCATGTGCTGGTGAGAATTGGGAGGGGAAACGGAAGAGAACATATCCAAAGAGAAACATGCACGTAAGCACACCATTTTGCATATAGGTAATCTTTTCATATGTCCCGTGATATGCGCAGCCAGGGACTGCATAGACCATTGCTCTTCACATCCCAGATTCCACCCATTAGAAGTTCAGGATTTAATCTAATGGTCTGGACATGGCAGTTTAAAAAACAAAAAAAGTTCTTACAAAGTTCTGGCTGTAACAATGTAGTTTTGGAATCTCCCTTGACTCATTCATAAAAACAGACCAGGCAGGCAAACAAAAATAGCAAACCCCCAAAGCCTTGGACAATACCTATGACAAAACTCCCTGAACCTCACAATGTGAGCACACAGGGGTGAACCCTAAAGACCTACAGCTCCATGGAATCAGCGTGTGCGTGGCAGGAAGTGGAGGGAAGAGAATGGGCTTGATAGACCTAAGAATAATAAACATCCAAATTGCGACAGGGTACTCACGGGAACCTGCAGTCAGCCAATCTGAGAACAGAAGCCCAACCCACGCAGGGTTTCTTAAAGGCCCAAGTCATGAATAAAGGCAGCGTTTGAAATGTGTTGTGTCCTGTGGTGTCCAATCAGTCTGAACCCTATAGATTATTACATTAACATACCTTGTAATTTTAGAAGTTTGATTATCATGCAAAGAGAATAACTCTTCTTTCAGCTGAAATATGGATAATTATGGTAGGACTGCAATACCAAAGCTATTCATTCCTAAGAATTACCTAGAGTTCTCCCTTATTTTACTGATTCTAAGGGGCATATTTTTTCAAATATAACACCTGTGAATCAACATGCCTTTTATGTTTTCCAATGTATTACAATTAATTTCAGCACATTAGACATGAAAACATACAGTATTTTCCTGTTACCGGCACAATGGTCCATCAAATGCTTACCCGTGAAGAATTCATTATTTTTTGGTCAAAGAAGTTTGACTGGCACAATAGAATTCAAGACTACCTCCAGCCAGAGACAGTAAAAATTATAAACAATTACTATTGGAGATAGAGTAAAATACCTTCTAATTTTGCCTTGGCTGCTGTGACTCAGTGGATTGAACGCTGGCCTGCGAACAGAAAGGTTCTGTTCACTGGTTCAATTCCCAGTCAGGGCACATGCCTGGGTTGTGGGTCAGGTCCCTAGGTGGGGGTGTGGGAGAGACAGCTGATCAATGTATCATTCACACATGGATGTTTCTCTCTCTCTTTCTCCCTCCCTTCCCTTCTCTTTAAAAGTAAATAAAGTATATATTTTAAAAAAGAAAAATACTTCCTAGTTTTGTAACAGTATACAGGGAAACATTTGACCACTTTGACTGTATTATTTAATCAGTCTCCTAATATTTTAAGAATTCAATAGCTGAGATAGTAACATTTACAATTATGACTTGTGGATTGTTTAGTAAATGTCAGTCTTATGGAAATTAGAACAAAGTAGAAATTTGAATAAAATTGAACACACAATTATAGTAATAACACTCTACATCATTGGTGCTTGCTTCCATTCTATTAATTTTTCTGATGTTAGCAAACACACAAAAAGATGACTGACTTAAGTTATATGTTAAAATAAATATAATAGAAATAGAAATTATAATGAGGTACTGTTGTGACTGTCATATATTTTTTATATGATTATGTGATACTGCATCAGCCAATGGATTAGTCTGGGCCCAGTCAAGAGACAAAAATCACACAGCAATTTAAACAGGGGATGTTTAATACAAATAATTAGGAGAATAGCGATAACGGTGTGAAAAAGAAAATGTTGAGTGAAAGGACAAACGTGTAGGAAGGGTCCCCTTCTTAAGCCCAAGGATCCCACTTAATTGGAAAAGGGGTGGCGGTAGCCTGCTGGAGGACAGAGAAGCTGGCTGCACCCCTGGGCCAGAGGGTCTGCACAGTTGCTATTGACAGAAGAGCAAGAAATAACCTTTCGCCCTACAGGAGAGCAACAGCTGGAGGGAGGTGTGCAAAAGCAGTAGGGCTGCTGCGGCAGGAGAGAAGCCTGGAGTATGTCCTGTCAACATCGGCAGGGCTGCCGAGAAACGGCCACCATGCCCAGGCCCAGGGTGCAAGGATCCCAAGGAGCTGTATGCTCTGGTGCAGGGCTGGTCTGAACGGTCCTGCACAGCCTCGCACACCCACACCACTGACTAACCAGGCAGCGGGAGCAAGGGCAAGCAAAACCACACACTCGGGAACCACGGGAAGTTCCGCCTTTCCTCCTGCGATGTCTCTCCCACTCCCTCTATGCACTAAATTTGCATCAAGTGCACGAAAAAGAAGAAATGTCTCAAGAGTTCAGTAAGGACCCTCAGAACAGAGAGTGAAGGGTGAATTTGGAACTGAGAACCGATACATTGATAACTAGCACAGCACTCAGTTGCAAGTGTCTTGAAGTGTTTGGTCTAAGAAAGTTACTGTAAGCCCTAGGTTAGACACTAGGGGAAACAGTGTCGTTGCCAAGCTGTACGATATGGCAGGAGGAAGGGAAGGAAAAGGAGAGAAACAGGTGGAAAGAAAGTATGGACGTGAAGACTGTGCCTGGAAACAAGGGTTCCAAAGAGGTGAGGTAAAACACCCTTCGTTTGTAGGGTGTTTAAGAGTTTTATGAAATGCTATCTACATGATCGCATTGTGATCCTCACAAGCATCTTGTGAGATTGGTTGAGTCATTACTATTATCGTCAGTTTATGAATGAAGAACACCGTGGCCCAGACACAGGAACGGACTTCCCAGAGTCCCATCGCTAATGCATAGCAGGGGAGGGATCTTCCGTGCTGGGAAAAACACGCGTAGCACCGCGGCACTTAGCCTGGCTTTGGCATGAACTGAGAGCGGAGCCTGGAGTCCCATTGCCCAGAAACATGTGGCAAACGACACCTGCGTCAGCGAACAAACACACACACCACGAACTGCCTGGGCACAAAGGTGGTGCCTATTCTGGAAATTTCCAAAGGTCCAACTGTGAACATCTTGAAACCTTACAAAAGTAACCCTTACGTGTTTTAAAAATAATTGTTTAAAGGTGCATCCATCCTGGGAAGAATTAATAGAGTACGCAAAGGCAAAATTCAACAACTCAGAAAAGCTCACTAGATACGCTAGGTATTAATATGGCTGCTATTTTCCCTGACTGAAGGAGTTCTTGCCTTGTTTAAATAATTGTTAACGTCGTGTAATTAATCTCAGACTCAATCCATATAGCCTTTCAAACGTACTTAAATCTCCACTCTGCTGACTACACTCTGCTCAAAGTGTTTAAAGTGTGCCTGAGGGTTGAACATGTGAGAATTAAGGTAAAAAAAAAAAAAAAGAAAATCTCTCTGCCTAATAGATCTAGATAATAGAAAGGAACACTCTATTTTATTTGAATTACTTCCTCTGCTTATCAAGTGAATTTAGATTTTTTTTTCCTAAACAAAAGATCATTCTCAACTATGAGATGTTATTTATTTATTTTTCTTTGGGTATTTACAGTACACTTTAATTTTAATTTTGTGTCCAGTTTGGGTGTGATGTATATCCGATGCTTTGCCTCTCTTTGGTTCCCTATGTAGGCATTATTACCAAGTACCACTACCAGAGGTTTAGGCAAGTTAAGGGCGTGTTAGTGAAACTATAAATCACTACTTGAGATGAAGCGTTTTAGAAAAAAGCTGGAACCACTGGCTAATTTATATGTAGAGTCTCTGGCTATCTGGTGAATAACAGCAGAAATAATTTTAAAATGTATTGTCTTCAGCATCTTCCTTTATAAGAATGCACATAACTAGGGTAATAAAGAAAAGGAATGAAGAGCATATTTTTTCTTTTGCCCCCTGTTCTTTCCTTCTGTATAACTTCTCTCACATCTGCATAAATATCATACCCGAAGAACACTTACAATAATGGCAAATTTTTATATGAGACTAAGTTTTCTAAATTATTTCAAGTAAAATGGCTTTTTAAAATCTGGGAATCTAAATTCATGAAGTATTCAATATGAAATTTTCTTGATGGGATTTTCAAAAATACCCAACAACTTCGTTGTTTTTTTAAATTATGCTGTTTTAACCACTGGAGAGCAATTTCCTGTGGTGTCCTCGGTGAAGCTGCACCTGCCGTGTCTGTGACAGCAGGGAGAGCCAGACCGTGTCACAAGGAATGCATGACCCAGGTTACAAATGATGGGGTGAAGATGGTCCTGTCACAAAGTATCTAATGTAAAAACCCACACCTTTAATAGAACAAAGGTCAATATCACTGAGTGGGAGAAAATAACTCCACGTGCTCACACTAAATCCAAAAGATATCTGAAAATGAAAACTTCGCAAGAGTAATCCCAGAACACAGGTGGATCTTTGAAAAGAGAACTGTTCAATCATTCATCCTACACTCTGGTTTTCGCAGGTGCTTCTCAACCCACCCCCGCTCCTACCTGCAGATCAACCTAGATTTTCAGATAAAGAAAGTAATGACGTATATGTTAGATCTCCTTTTTCGTTCACCATGTTAAAAATTTTGCAGACTTTGACCATTGCAAATTTTGATTTTGCTGAAACATTAATGAAATATTTTCTTATATTAAATAAACTCAATATGTAGAGTCTGGCTTAATTTTTTTTCTGTTTTCAGGTAAACCCCAATGTTAGCATCTGACACAAAGTGGTAAATACTCAATGCAGTCTGTCAACTATTTGTATTATATACAACTTTCTAAGGCATCTAAAATTTTAAAGATGGTGTATTTAGTACCATGTCCGATGTCTGATGGGAACCACATCTTGAAACTAAAATTTTTTTTCAATCTTTAAAGTTTTATCCAGACTTCAGAATTATCATTAATTATGAATAGATCAGTTCTACTCAGTCTGGGCAAACAAACTTTTAAACTATCATCTGTTTTCAGTCGCATTACTTGAGGGATTTTGGCAGTATTTTTAATGAAAAACCATAAGCATTATAATTCCCATACACAATGAGGTAGTGAATTTGTTAAAATGTTATTAGGCTCTTCTGGTAGATAAAATAATTATCACCTTCATTTGTATGTGCCTACTCCTAATTATTTTAAAGTCTATACATTTAAAATTATTACTTCGAAATATGTATATTGTGGGTCATTATGAAAGATGAATTAGGAAGCAGATGAGATGCAGATATGAATAGTTATGTCACTTTTCCTGAAGAAAAATGCAATTTTTAAAGGCATTTTCTTATGCAACCATATTCAGGAAAAAAAACATGTAGGTTCAGTTTATATGCATAATATGCTTCACCCTTTGCCTGGCTATTAAAATCACTAATTAGCAGCTGTTTAGTGACTTAAAATAGTAACGATGGGCATGCTGTAGCTAAGGACATAACGCAAATGAAACTAGAAGTAAATCCATTGATTCCTTTTTGAAGGACTATTGCTAAGTAGCATCTAATCTCTTGATTCATTGTCCCAGGGTGAGCCTGGGTCTTGCTAAGAAACTGTAGATTCACGAATACTTGTCAAACACAATGTGTTTTCTTTATACCATTAAAAATATCAGTGAAGAACAAAACTGAATTACTAAGATAATTTTTATTGGTTATGTATAAATTAATAAATACTAAAGTATAGTAACTTAATTTCTCCTTCACTGTTAACATTATTCTTTGTAAAGTTCTGCAGCAAAATAATAAATGCATGTTGAATTTTACAATTATATACACATACGAAATATTTAGGAGATATAGGATGAATTGGTTAGATACCCCCCTCATAGCTAATAATTAATAGTTATTTTCCAATTACATATTGTTTACTAAGTAATTTTTCAATTGTAAATTTTTACAATATTTTTATTGTAGAAATAGCATCATTTAATTATGTATGTCAGAAATGAATAATCATTATATATTTACAACAGAATACATTTTGTTGATTTCAACATGGTCATATAAAATATTTTCATCATTTTCTTCTAAGTTCTATATTTCTTAGAATCATCAATTTTTGCTAGTTTGGAAATTAGGATCAATATATTATATATTTAAAATATACTGGAGTCTTGAAATTGGAAGCATTTGATTTGATAATTAAATTCAGACTCTTTCTAAATAAAGTGTCTTTTTCACATTTGAAGATAAGTCAATTTGTCCCAAGCCCTTTAAAAATATTTCATTAACATTTATTTAGAATAATGAGGAAATAAAAGTTGTTTATTGTTTAAAAATGTGAAGCTTGAAAATATTTTCATTTTGAAAACAAAAAAACATCAAAAACAATTCAGAGAATACAGGGAATGTTATTTTAAGAAACTTGTAAATTAGAAAAATTTTGTCAATCTAACATCAACGAAAAATTATAACAGAATTAACAAAAAAGATTTTCCCTAACATCCATAGTCAGCTGTCCCTTTGTCCTATCACAGTGCTTACAAAATAAGAAGAAAATGACTTTGGGGTGTATTATCCTACACATAGTATGCTAATAAAGTTCTAAATAAGAGGAACAGGAAAATGTTCTTTTTCAGGTCCACTATTAATATTTAATTTTTCCTTATTTAACAAACATATTTTACATTAGCATAAGCAGAATCAGATGCATTCCCTGGCTCTCCCCTTCCCACAGAGAATGGAAGAATTAGAGGGAATTAACATCAAGCTGCTTATCCCTTCCAAATGGAGCCATTCCACAGCAATTCGGGATGGAGATAAATCTACACAGAACTGTCTTGTTTTGAAAAGTTGAATTTAAATATCCATACACAGCAGGTGGGAGTGTAAACTGGTAAAACCAATGTGGAAAAATAATTCTACTTTACACAGCAAAGTTGAACATGTGCATGCCGTAGGATCCTTTCTGTGTATAACACTGGAGTCCGAAGAAGTTCCTACCCTGTGCTCTGGGAGGCATGCCCAAGTGCATAGTTATATAATTCATAATAGCAAAATAAAACCATAAATGATCAAAAGTCCTATGACAGTGGATAAGATAAATAAATTGTGGAATACTTATATACCGGAACATTTTATGGGATGAAAAAAGCAATGAACTACAATGATGGGCATTAATGAGAAAGATTTTTTTTAATGTTAAATAAAAAATTAAGCATCAGAGGAATATACTATGATTCTATTGGTTTCGATTTCAAAAACAGGCAAACTAAAACCACATTGTTTAGGAACACATCCAAGTGGAGTAAAAGTATAAAGAAAAGCAAGTAACGATCAGCACCGAACTCAGGTTGGAGACTATTTTTAAGAATGAGGGGGAGGGATGAAAGTGAGAGAATATGCACTCAGGTGACTTCAAAGTCTCCTGTAAGGTAAAGAAATGGAATTTAGGAATACTACTGGCAAGCAAATTACTAGTAATTTTCAGATTGGTTTCAAAGCAGTTACTGACTCCTGCCTTCCCCCATCCGATAAACAAGCAAAGATGCAAAAACATGTGTGTGCTCAAGAGCAGAATAAACCAAGAGAGGTATCAATCCTACAGTGCACGGAACCAAGTCTAAATTTACATGAACTACGTTACAATACAAATGCGAGTTTAGGGCCATCACTCTCAGCAGAAGTGCAGTGGCTCTCAGCCAAGACAAGGAAGCAGGGCTCCTTGGGGAGGGGTGTCAGAGGAGCGATGGGGACAGCTTGAGAAAGTTGCCACCCCAGTTGCGTGATGCCCGTTAAAGAGCTTGATTCTCCTCCTGTCCTTCACCTCCCCCCGTCCCCGCTCTCACCCCCTCATCTGGTCTGGAGAAGAGCTTTAAATATACACACATTTCCATTTTCTCCCTCAAATTGAAAGACTCAATCACCACATGCATTCACACCTTGGGCAACCATTTCGTGAGCACCTACAATGTACCAAGCACCAACTTCCCAAATAAGGCAGTACACACACAAAAAAATCCAAAATTCAAAAAATTCAAAAACAGATGAATAAAGGAGAAGCCATGCATCTGATAAGGTGAACACCATTGTTTAGCCCATTCATGGAAAAACACATTTATTCATTTTAAATTAAAATGGATCAGGTTTATACCACACACACAGACATCCACAATTTCATTGGCCAGTCTTGAGTCCGGGCATGAACCTGTTGACTGGAATGTACGTCGTCTTTCTCGCCCCTAGCCACTCACACAAGGCACTGTGTGCAATTTCCAGGTTCAGTTCCTCTCAAGTGGAAAAGAATGTAAGGCGGGCTCAAAGTTACTATGAAACACACGTTTGCCAAGAGCAGGCATTTTGGGGAGTTTGTCATTTTTTTTTTCCTCTCCCAGCCTCCATCTCCTCCAAGCAAGTTAACAGCAATTTTATCACTTGCCTTTCGTGGGTCATTCCAAACATTCGATCTGGAGTCCCCAGAAACAACTCTGTTCTTTTCTTTTCAAACTGATCTTGTGTGTGTGTCATTGTAAGTAAATTGTGCTATTAAAATAATGCCTGCAACTGCATTAACTGGTTTGGGAACTGGCATTGTTTTGGGTTTAAACTCTCAGATTTGTTGATAAGCACACGACTCAGTTGCTGGAAGCAAAGTTGAGGCAACTTATCTACCAGAAAGGAACCCACTAGTCTTAAACATTCCGTGACTTCGGCATCCATCAACATACGATTCAACAAAAGTAATGAAGAAACTGTATTTTAAACACAGCATGAGTTAAGCGGAGCCTGGTTAGAATAACTCACACTATCAGATAGAGAATAACAGCAAGGTGTGCTGTGAGCCAGGAAATATATACCCTGGAAAATACTGTTGGGGGGGGGGAGGGGAAGGGCTTCTATGTGGAAGATTTTAACCTCTAAGATCAAATTCACATGCAATTTGGAGGACTTCAATTTTGCTCTAAAATCCAGTGGTTTTCAGTATGTGAATAAATTTAGCAGGTGCAGTAACGCCAGGACATTCCTATCCTAATGCTAGCCGCCACTTAGAATGTTTAAAAAACAAAAACAAAACAAAACAAAACAAAAAACTGACACAGAAAACACTTACTAAAAGTTACAAGAAGAATGGCACTGCTTCCAATGAGTCGCCAAATAGGAGTGATGGATTTGATTTAGCTACTGAAAGAAAATTAATGCGAAACCCTATTGGTGTCACCCTATGAAAGGCTGAGCATGGAAGAGTGAAAACCCACATGGTACTGCACTACTCTCTGAAAAATGGAACAATAGCCCAAAGCTATCTAAGCTCTGAGTTTGCCAATACCCCTGAAGACTCTGCAATCCTGATGTTGTTTTGTCTTGTTTTCAGATATGTGGACCCCCAAACAGAGGTCCACCAGGACTTGAGACCAGAGGTTGCTCCCAGGGACACCAAAGAGGAAAGACACGGGAAAAGAGGGCCAGAGTAACCTAGAGGAAGTGGGAGGGGAAGGGCTCTGGGGTCCCCAGTTTGGCGACACACACCCTCTCCTAGTAATGGGATGAACCACGGAGGGACAGGGGTCTCTGGGGTGAGCTGTGAGCCCGAGCTACAGAGGATGCGTTGCACCCACCTGCACGATGTTGTGTCTGGCAAGAATTTGCTTTAAAAAGGTTAGAGAATGAAAATATAAAAATGCAAAAAACAAAATAATACAGTGTAGTAAATTTTTTAAATAAACCTATATTTGAAAACAACCAAGCCTGGTACATGCCCCATCTCCACCCAGCAGGAGACTCTCTTACCCCCAGCATCCACACCCCTCCCTGCCTACATAGGTGGCCAGAATTGGGTCTACAGGGAAGAGTTTGAGAGCATGAGGCCAAGCAGCCCTGGGGCCCAACCACCAAGGGTGGGATCAGCCCAGGGCAAAAGGGACTGTGTCTATCCTGAGGTCCATCCCTTCGCTCTAAATGACTTTTGTCTGCACCTGAGACCTTGAATTCTCATGATTGTCCAGTCTACAAGCCTCTTCTCTCGACCCTCCATCAGGACTGAAGGCAGAGGGACCTTGGCCTTGTCATAGCAGCATGCTAAGCTAGACACACACCACACTCAAGACACCCAGATTTCCAGCTCAAGGTTTGCACCAGATGGCGTATCTGATCTCTCTCCAGCTTCCCCTCCCCACGGAACCTTTTCCCATGGACCTGCTCTGGGTTGTTGAAATATGAGTCTTCTTCCAATCATGCCTGAAGCACCTGAACCCAGATTGCTTTCCTAAAAGTCTGTCATTTCCTTTCTCTATTCCTTCCCATCATGTCCTTTCCCACCCACCTCACGTACACACAAGCACACATTCACATAACTTGCCATGGAGACTATTCTCTGAAAGCATTCACATAACTGTTTCCAAAGGTCACCTTTTTCCCCAGGAAGTTTCAATGCAATGGTGTGCACTATAGATATAAGGATAGGGATGTTATATGTTGTCAGTATGGTCCCACCTCTAGACCCATGTCCAGCAGGACCTGGATGGAGTTTGCCTCCTTCAGACAGCTGGGAGCAGCTGCCCCTGGCCAGTCGAACTCCAATTTAAAATGGAAAAAACTTCAACTTCTGGTCAAGATGGAGGTGTAGGTAAACATGGCTGGCCTCCTCACACAACCACAGCAAAAGTTACAACTAGACTACAAAACAAATATCACCCAGATTCATCTGAAAAGTGAGCTGTGAGGAAGTCCGGCAACCAAGGAATTAAAGAAGTCACATTCATCCAGATGGGTAGGAGGGGTGGAGATGTGGAGACACACAGAGATGTGGAGACGGTCCCACCCTGACATGCAGTGTAAAAATCTGGAGGGATACCACGGGAGCCAGGGAGCCTAGCTCCGCACCAGACCACCCACTCCAGGGTTCCAGTGCCAGGAAACTAAGACCCCATGACTACTGGCTATAAAAACCAATGGGGGTTGGGGCAGCGGAAGAAAGTGTAAGATTCTCAGGTGTCTCCTCTTAAAGGGCCTGCAACAGACATAGGACTTACGCGGACTCACTCCCTCTGGCTACAGCACCGAGCAGCAGCTGGAAGGGCGCAAGTGGCATATGGGGAGAAACCGAAGTGGTTGGCATCAGGGCAAGTGCTAGAGGACAGCTTCCTCCAGGAAAAAACTCCAGAGGCCAGGCAGCAGCACTGTTCCCTTTCTAAGCAACCCCCCAACACACACACACACACACACACACACACACACAGAACAGTGACACCATATTGGAGACGCCAGCAACTTAGTTCGTATGGGTGGACCCACCCTGGCAATTACCTAAGGCTCTGCCCCATCCAACTTACAGGTGCACTTTTCTACACTAAGCCATACTACTAAGATAGGGGGTCAAAGTAGCTCTACCTAATACACAGAAACAAACACAGGGAGACTGCCAAAATAAGGAGACAAAGAAATATGACCCAAATGAAAAAGCAGAACTCTAGAAAAAGAACTACACAAAATGGAGATAAGCAATCCATCAGATGCAAAGTTCAAAGCACTGGTTATTAGGATACTCAAGGAACACATTGGGTATTTTCAACAGCATAGAAAAAGATCCAGGCAGAAATGAAGGGTGCACCAAGCAAAATAAAGAAAAAATTCACAGGGAATCAACAGCAGAGTAGATGAAGCCAAGTATCACAGCAATGATTTGGAACATAAGGAAGACAAAAACATTCAATCAGGACAGCAGGAATAAAAAGAATTAAAAAAAAACAAGGATAGGATAAGGAGCTCCTGGGACAACTTCAAATGTAGCAACATTTGGATCATAGGGGTGCTGGAAGGAGATGACAAAGAGCAAGAAATTGAAAACTCATTTTAAAAATAGTGAAAGAAAATTTCCTTAATTTGGTGAAGGAAAGAGACGTGCAAGTCCAGGAAGCACAGAGAAGCACAAGAATGGACCCAAAGAGGACCACTCCAAGACACATCATACGTGCTTCCCAGAGGAGGGAAATACTAGGGGAGTTCATCATCATCTAGCCATCATTACATAATATGTTAAAGGGACTTGTTTAAGAAAAAGATGAAGATCAAACCTATGAACATTAAAATGGCAATAAATTCACAACTATCAACAACTGAATCTGAAGCTAAGTAAAGAATCAGAACAGAAACAGAATCATAGACATGGAGATCATTTGGAGGGTTAACAGCTGGGAAGAGGAAGGGAGAGAATAGGGGAACAGGTGCAGGGATTAGGAAGTACAAATTGGTAGGTACAGAAAAGACAGGGGCATGTTAAGAACAGTATAGTATATGGAGTAGCCAAAGAACTTATATGCATGACCCATGGACATGAACTAAGGGGGATGATTGCTTGAGGAAATGGGGGGTCAACGAGTGGAGGAGGTTAAATGGGGAGGGAAATTGGGACAACTGTAATAGCATAATCAATAAAATATATTTTAGCCCTGGCTGGTGTGGCTCAGTGGACTGAGTGCCGGCCTGTGAACCAAAAGGCCTCCAGTTCAATCCCCAGTCAGGGCACATGCCTGGGTTGTGGGCCAGGTCCCCCAGAGTGGGGCACACAAGAGGCAACCGCACATTGATGTTTCTCTCCCTCTCTTTCTCCTTCCCCTCCCCTCTCTAAAAATAAATAAACACTATCTTTAAATAAAATAAAATATATATTTAAAGACTGGAAAGCCCCAAAATAAAATAAAATGGAAATCTCTTCATAACATTCCTGTCATCAGGTGCGTGCAATAGACTACCTTTGTTTGATCCTGGCATTTCTTCCCCTCAACACCCCCTAAGAGTGTTGAATGGCATAGAGTTCTGTTTTCATTTGAAATAAACGTCAAGCAATTGAGATTTAAAATGTCCATAGCATTCAGTGGAATAACCAGAGACATACCTGTGCTGAGGTGAAATCAAAGCTTGGAGGGAACAAAGGTTTGGAGTCACTGGTGTGCACAGCCCTAGGCCTTGGGGTTTCACAGCCCTATCTATTTATGCTTTGAATTTGTATTTTAATTTTAGTTGTTTAATACAAAAAGTCACTCTCTAAACACCACCATTATTATCTTTCCAAAAAAGGCCCTTAAATCTCACAGAAATAAAAATAAGATTTTTTTTAAACCTTACCAAAAAAACTTCTCAGAGAAGTTTTTGCTTCTCAGAGAAATATGTTTATTTTTCTTATTTTTGCTCTTTTCAATGTAAACTGTGGCATGGAATGGCATCGATGTGATGGTCGGTATGTATGAGCCACGTTGCCCTAAATTGTTTTCATTGCTAAATATGTAAACCAAGCTGCTCTGGAATGCTTGCTTTCATCATTGTTCTCATCCACCCGCTAAACCTCATGGAGGAAAAGCTCTTTTTTTCCTTCTTCTAAGATATAGGCACATATGCTAATCATGAGGAGAAAAGAAGCTTGACTAGGCTATTTGCAGAGGTGTCTAGTCTTCAGTCTGCTTTACGGAAAATGTCCGAGTAGCAAGAAAAGCATCTTTATGGGAAATTGCCAGTAGGGTGCTGTTAGCAGCACCATTCTCCGTCATGGTGATCTCTGGGTTGCGATGCAGAGAAGTGAACATTAAGGCAGCATGCCACTGGGATTTTGAAAGAAATAGGACTTGTCTCTGGGACAAGAGCAGCCAGGGTGCTCAAAGAGAAAGTTGACTGGAGATCTATCTATACATAACCTACCGATGTATTAGGAATGTATGTAATAGATTCTTTTTGAGATTTCTTTGGGCACATTGACTTCATCAACTGACTTATTAGAATGAATACATCCTAATGGAGTCAGAGGTCTGGTTTTGATTCTTGGCCCAGCCACTTGATCGTGTTGAGAACCTGAGTAAGTTCTGGCACTTCTTGGAGTCTTGGTTTTATCTTTTCTAAAATGACAATTATCTCTATTTTTCTTAGTCCGTGTAAGAATTAAAACTGCCAAGTGGTAAGTGGCATGTGAACGTGACATATTATGTCATTCCATTTATTCCACTGAATGCTATGGAATTCTTAAAACTCAATTATTTTGAAGTTTATCTCAAATGAAAGCAGAACTGTAAGCCATTCAACACTTAAAAGTTCAGGGGAGGAAATCACCTGATCAGCCAAACAAAGGTAGTTGGACATGACATGAACACATTTGCAAAAATGTCTGTACATATTTATGAATTAGACATGACAATGAGCTCTCAATTATGAACATTAGGATGAGTGAAATAATGTACTCATTTCCTGCCTATAATATGATCATGAACCTGGATTGGAAGTACACACCAGCCTTACAAAACAAGCTTTCTTATCCCAGTCTTATTGCAAGAATTGGGCTTCCCGTGCTTCTTTGGCATGAGACCGTGGACAATTACAGGCCGGATGAAGACAGCCTGTCGATATGCAGGCAAATACTTTGGGCCACAGACTCTAAAACTGAGCTGAATAAACTAAAACAGTTCCTAACTTCCCATTATGTTTTAGTGGAAAAAATAAGGAAGGAAGGCTCCTGGTTGTTCCTTTTACACCAGAATAACCACTCCAGAGGGCGTGGCCAAATGCGTAGATCCACAGAATATTATAAGATGTGGGCCTCAGCAATAGCCACGATGGCATCCTTTACTAGACAGGCAGAGGTGAGTAGATGCTGGGAGCACTGACTCTATAGCCAGACTGGCTGCGTGGTTCCAGGCTCCACCACTGACTGTGTTAGCTCGAAGAAGTTAGGTGACCTCTCTGTGCTTCACTTTCCTCATCTACAAAGCGAGACCATAACAATACTAGGAGCTGCCTCAGAGTTTTTAGGAGAATTAAATGAGTTAATATTTGTAAAGCACCTATAAAAATGTAAACAGCATGTGAATATTTGATAGTGATTCTTAAAACGTTATACCTCCATGAAGGTTCTGTGATGATAGAATGAATGACATGTTTAAGCATCTGTTACTGAATTGCCAAGGTTGTTTTTGTTTTGTTTTATTTGTTTTGGTATTAGCATTAGGCTTAGTTCTCTTTTATTCCCAAGAGAACTGTAAACAATCTTAAATACGAATTAAACCAGGAGAAAGTGTCAATCAATTATTAACCTAGACTCCATTCAGTCTGGTTTTTCCATTTACTTCTAATGAAATTCCTCTCTGAATGAAAATCATTGATAAGTCTTATGTTTGAGTGTAGTTATTTCATATATGAATGGTGTGCCTAACCTTGATTAACATTGCCCACTACCACCTGAGGATGTGTGTAGGTCCCAAGAGATGCCCCTTCACCTACAAAGCTTAGTGAGGCACATTCTGAATATAAATTGCAATTTGATGCTCTCCCTCCTCCTTACATACACCTAGGCCAACAGAGTTTAGAATGAATTAACATAAATCTATTAACAGTTACTATATCCATCCATAAGCCTGATTATTTGCATTCCTCCAAGAGCATCTAAACTTGTTCAAAATCTCCTTCATGTTTGTATTTTTGTAGGTTATATAACAACAGTTAATCAAGCTTTGGCAAGATATACAGGAAAGAGTCCAACTGCTTGGATCATCCCTATGGGTTCATACACATATTTTTAATAGAATTCAATTTAAATGAAATAGATAAAACAGGTCATGTACAATTCCAAGCAATCTGATAGCTCCTTCTACCCATCTCTCTAACACTAAGTACCCTCCTCCAAAAAGGGAAAAACTGCAATATAGAGTATCCAGAGTATCCATACTTTTATTTTACCACCTAAACCATGAATACAAGATTCCATCAACTTAATTACCCCCACAAAAGGCAATTTTAACACGAAACAATTAAATTGGCTTATTTGAGAGCAACACTCCTTAATGTAGAAGATGTTTAGGATTTTTAAAATAACTATGTTGTCCTTATTTTCCTTTCTTTATCATAGGTTAGTGAACCTTGCATCCCCCGTCGAGAGACTAGAGTGGAAGAGACTGCGGCAGATGTCACCTGTAATGCAGTTGTGTTGTGTCAGCCTGAGGCTGCTGTAACAAAAACACCATAGACCTGGTGGCTTAAGCAACCAACATTGATTTCTCACAGTTCTGGAGGCTGGGCAGTCCAACATCGTGATGGGAGCGGACCTGATATCTGCTGAGGGCCTGTTTCCTGGTTAATAGAGATCTTCTTGCTGTGTCCTCTCATAGTGGAAGGGGCTAGAGACTTCTCTGGGGTCCACCTAATAAGGGCACTTATCTCGTTCATCAGGGCTCCACCCTCATGACCAAATTCCCTCCCAAAGGCTCCACCTCCTATTGCCATTACAGTGTGGGGTTAGGATTTTAACACACAAATTTTGAGGGGACACAGTCAGCCCACAGCAAGTTTAAGCACATACAGCCCATTCACACTGAGCACTCCATTTTCACTCCTTCAACCTGGGATATACCAGGTCTTACAAACTGAGCCAGATGTTAGGAAATGGCATAAAGAATTAGTTTTTACTGTTTTATAAACCCAAGTTGATCTAACTCTTTTTAAAACATTAAATATTACAAGCAAATGTGCTCAATACTAGAGTGATCAGTGACTTCCACTGCATGCTTAGAATTAGGTTTCATAAAAGTTGACATATTTTATATGCCCATAATGAACTAACAGAAAGGGAAATTGAGAAAACAATCCCATTCACAATTGCTTCAAAAGCAATACATTACTCAGGGATAAATCTAACCAAGGATGTAAATGACCTGTACTTGGAAAACTGTAAGACACTGAAGAAAAAAACTGAAGATACAAATAAGTGGAAGCACATGCTGTGTTCGTGGTAGGAAGAATTGACATCATCAAAATGTCCATGCTACCCAAAGTAATCTATAGGTTCAATGCAATTCTTATCATGATTCCAATAATGTATTTCACAGAACTAGAAAAAATATTTCAAAACTTTTTATAGAGCCACAAAAGGCTCTGCATAGAAATAGTGATCCAGAGAAAGAAGAACAAAGTTGAAAGAAACACTCTACCTACTATGAAACTATACTATAAGGCCATAGTAATCAAAACAGCATGGTATTGGCATAAAAAATAAAATAGACACATAGATAAAGGGAACGGAATAGAGAACCCAGAAATAAACCCACACCTTTATAGTCAATTAATATTCGACAGAGGAAGCAAGCACATAAAATGGGTTAAAGAGAGTTTATTCAATAAATGGTGTTAGGAAAATTGGGCAGATATATGCAGAAAAAAACTAGACTACCTTCTTACACCACACACAACAATAAATCCAAAATTGATTAAAGACTTAAATATTAGACACAAAACCATAGAATCATAGAAGAAAACATAGGCAGGAAAATCTCAGACATTGTTCATAGAAATATTTTTTCTAATATATCTCCTAAGGCAAGGGAAACAAAAGAGAAAGTAAACAAAAGGTACTATAACAAACTAAAAAGTTTTTGCACAACAAAGGATATCATCAAAAAAATTAAAAGACAACCAGTGGAGTGGAAGAACAGATTCACCGATACATGTAATAAGGGGTTAATATCCAAAATTTACAAAAAACTTACAAATCTCAACACCAAACCCCCCCCAAACAATCCAATTAAAAAGTGGACAAAGGACTTGAATAAACACTTCTCCAAAGAGGACATACAGATGGCCAACAGACATATAAAAAAATGCCCAACATCACTAAGCATCAGAGAAATGAAATTGTGAAAGTATTACACAATGGAATACTACTTTGGTTCTAAAAAAGAAAAAAATTGTACCCTTTGTGACAACATGGATGGACCTGGAGGGTATTATGCTAAGTGAAATAAGCCAGTGTAAGAAAGACAAATACCACATGATTTCACTCACATGTGGCATCTAATGAATACATGGAACTAGCAAGGGAAATAGAGGCAGACTCATGGAGAGGAGGCTCACAGCTTTGTGGGGGAGGGTGTGACCAGAAGTGTGGAGAGCAGAGGGATCAAACAGAAAGGTAAACAGGAGTCATGGACCCGGACAAGATGTGGTGATTGTCGGGGGAGGAGGATACAAGGGGACTAAATAGCAATGGAAAAGACACAATAGAAACAAGATTTTTAAAAAGTTGACATGTAAATTAGCAAGTTGATACAAATACAGGGGTGGGGAAAAGGAGGTTTAAAGTTGTATGTGAAACACAGTTTGTTCTTACACTATTATTTGTTAATTATTGCATTATTTTACATACGAACAACTATAAGCCTACTTTTGATCATCCCTATTGTGAACATTAATATACAAACATGCAAAATCATTAGCTTGCATTCTAATTGTGTTAACATTACCTACATTAACATAAAGCACATAAGTGTTCATTTTATTCTGAAATCTCCTTAATGTAGAGCCAAAGCCTTTTCTTAAGTATAATTTCACTGATTAGATTTTTATTGATTTGATCATGTTTTTCTCATCTAAACTACATTCCATTTTTCTGAGGTTTCTGATACTGGTTTCCATCAAAAAGATATAAAAGTAAAATATCAGCCAAATAATGTGAGTATTTATAGATTTTAAGCTTGTTTTCATCATAATCTTTTCGTTTTTCACACACATCTAAGTTAACATTAACTTAGTTAAATGTTAACAGGAAAGTTAACATTTTCTTAAAAAAACCTTATTGTCTCTAGGGACTCTTTCTAAGCATTCAACTTAGTTTCCTGGAAACAGCAGTTTTCTCTTCCAACACTTATTTCATTAGTTTATGTAACGTTTAATGAGATTATATAATTACAATAATAACTAGCATACATCTAAACAAAAGCAGGCTGATTTTTGTCAAGTTCCCAACTCTGACTGGTGGGAGCAGAAACACAGAACTTACTGAAAAGACGTCTATTAGCTCTGGTAAATATCCTGTGTGGCCTTGGGTTGGTATGTCTTTCAGAGGAAAGAGAGAACTTTGATTAATGTATTGAATATGAGAAAACATGTTTGCATTAATTATTTTCTCACTTACTTTCATTAACTACTAGAACAGCTATTCATGAATAGAACACTAACATTTTAATAGTCATATCATTAAAAGACACAGAGAAAGTTATAATAATTATATTCTTTACAAATGAAAATGTTAAAGCAAAATTATATCTAGAATATCTTGGCTTAACAGAAAGAGAGGGTATAGGTCTCAGGCAGCAATATTAGATCTACCGTTTCCCTTCTCAAATTTTCAAGTTGACCATAAGCAAAGTCTAATATAGACAAACTTTGTTCCATCTGTTTTGCCCTCCATATTTCTCAAAAATGCATTTTTACCACTCTTCTCATCATAAATACAGGGTGGAGCAAAAGCAGTTTTATAGTTGTTCATATGGAAAATAATAGAATAGTTAATAAATAGTAATGCAAGAATAAACTCTGTTTTGCATACTCATAGCTGCCTCACCCTGTATTTTAAGAAGCTCCCTAGCTAGTCAAGTGCCCTTAATTTTTGACGTTCGAAATTCTCCTTCTCAAAGTTCTCCCACATCAAACTTTAGATTTTTCCTGTTTCAGGCTTTCAGATTCTATTTTGCTAGTTTAATAGGTTAATAGTTAAGGTATATCAACATGAATATAATGTGGATAATAATAGGAATATCTATCTTATGCTCATGAGTTAGTGTGCTCTCTTATTAAGACAAGAGTTTTAACAGGATTGTTACGGAGATAGTCTCACTCCAAAAGGCGTGGTTGATGGCAGGGATTTCAGTAGATGCTATGGAAGAAGTAGGAATTGGGAGATGATTTTCAGTGACTGCACTTTTTAGCTTTCTTTAAAACTTGATGCTATGGAAGCCACCTAGTCATTCCAATGTTTAGGACTGACTCTTCATTCCTTGCATCAAAGATATACGTAAGCTAGCTGTACCACAGAAGCACAGAGAAGTCATAAGCTGCATCTGAAACTCAAGAACACCTTTATTTTATTTTGATCCAGAAAGTCAGTCTGTGTGTGAGAGTGTGAATTTTTGGTATACTTGTTAAAGTGTGTTTCCAGTGCAAGAGGATCACGCTATATATAGTAAATTCTAGAGGGGTGTTGGTCTCATTTTAGGTCCAGCCAAAGAGTTTATTCTTAACCAAAAAGCTGGAGTCGCACCCTTATTAAAAGGCACCTAGGCAACCTTCACCCACAAGCCACTGGCACCATGTCTTATCCAAAAGTTAGAGGCATAAACTAAAGCAAGCAAAACCGCCAAAAGTAAATCTCTCCCCTCCTGCACGATGTGGCCGACACTCTCCCTTCCCCCGTCACCTCTGCCCTCAAACTCCGCACGTCAGGGGTAGGAAAACTGAAGTCTCAGGCCATGCCAGTGTAGAGCAAGTACAGTTAAATATCTGTTACTTTGGAGATAAAATCTAGCCCAAGGAACATTAATACATATTTTATCCCATTTATTCTATAATTCTCAAGCGTTTTGGAAACTTCTGTTTTCTTCCTTTGGCTTTCAAATTATGGGCTGCACTTTTATTCTAAGAAGAACAACTGCACAGATTGTAGCTGAGACAATGTCACATTTATGAGTTTCTCACTACCTCTTTAATAAAAGTTGAATTATTTTTAAAGTTCTTTTCAATCGTTCAATTATTTTTAATAAAATAATTTGTTATAGCTTCTTATGTTATCAAAATGGTTGATTTTTACATTTGTCATTTGTCCTTATCCATCAGAAAGTTGTAATTTAACAAGCATGTATATAGATATATATACAAGCTTATGTATATATGTATATGTGTGTGTATATATGTGTATGTGTGTGTATACACACATATACAGGCTTTCTGTATCAAAAGAAAATAAAAGTCTTTCCCTCGAGTTTTAAATTTAATTTCTAAATTTGCCCTGCTTCTTTGATGAGATGGTTTTGTGGTCTGTGTCCCATGAAAGAAATTAGGAGTCAGCCGTAATGATTAGGTGCCTACCCAAGTATGCTTCTGAACTGTCTTAGTTTATACAGTTTTGAAGCCTTAGAGAAAGATTATATGTTTCCTTCAGTGTAAGCCACTGAAAGGAATTATAAAATTGACGTTTTTCTAAAGCCTCTTTCAACATGTATTGACACTGTGGTTGATGGCCTGCATTACTAATGGTTTGTAAGCGAGATTTGCCAAGATAGCTGATTACAGACACAGTTCATTTTACAAGACTATTTAAAGGCTTTTGGTTGGTAAAAGTGTTATAAAGTATTTCCAAAAATACTTAATTAGAGGGTCTACCAATACAAAGAGGCAAGTTAAAGAGTTCTATTGATCCAGATGCCTGCCTCCTGTGAGGACTGGCCTCTCTGATTGTTTCATTGCATACATAGATTAATCTTCGGAAAATCAGCGAATCACAGTGACTGGCATGGCACAGTATGCA
Source organism: Phyllostomus discolor (assembly GCF_004126475.2). Classification (NCBI taxonomy): domain Eukaryota; kingdom Metazoa; phylum Chordata; class Mammalia; order Chiroptera; family Phyllostomidae; genus Phyllostomus; species Phyllostomus discolor. The sequence goes on along the minus strand of NC_040913.2, from coordinate 11,033,515 downwards.
ATTAGACCAATTAACTGAGGAGTTGCCATTTTTCCCATACCTAATATAGGTAATAATGAACTAATATCTCTCAGAATGAGGCCAGAGTCTTAGAAATAGTGGAGTCATTTTCTTTCACGCACACACACACACCCCGTTTAACATGAATTAAATTTAAGAACAGTTAACATTTAGAATTTTTGTTCTCTGTTGGTGTTTTTCTCCTGGTACCTTTATCTGTCTCCATTTTGGCAGAGGTAGGGACTAGTGTGAGGGGTGTTGAGGAGATTAAAGTGGGAATAACCAAGTAAAACAAAATTAGAATTCAGAAAAAGATAAATGAAGGAATCAGAATACTTGGGTTGTGAAGAACTAAAAAAAAAAAAAAAATGGCTGCACTTACAAACCTTATATGTGAGCAGGAAGAGGCAGAAAGTAAACAACAGGCATAGTAAGAAAGTAAATTTAATTTAATTTAATTTAAGATGATGATTTTAAGGTGATTTTAAGATGATGAGTGTTTTTAAAACGTAGAGTAAAGAAAAATTGGGAGAGATGCAGTTTTAAATGCATTCTGCAAAGAAGGGAAAACAATAGTTGACCGCAATTCTCAAGGTAAGGTAGGAGAGTTAGCAGACAGAACCTAGCAAAAAAAGTTCAAGAAATTTTTGGATGAGCCTTTGCTCTTGAATAAATAAGGAGCAAAAATCAGCATTCTCTGCCCTCCTCTTGTTTTCCCTGCATCCAGCAAATGCTGGCAACTTTCTTAACCTCGGTTCTGTATACAAATGGTGTTGAAATGGTGCAGGCATATCAATGAAGATCCACTTTTTATGTAGTTATTTTAAAAACATATAGACACGTACAAAGAAACCCTGTGTCCAGCATCTTCTCACTGCCAGGCATTGTGCTGTCTGCTTTCCCACACAATACTTATACACATGTCCATTCTATGGATATTTCTTCTTGCAAACAAGCTCTCAGTGTTACACATTTCAGTACCCTACTGAAGGATTACTTGTTGACTGAATACATGAATTAACTCACTCATTGATTCATTGTGGAACACTGACTTGTTCTCTCATGCTCCGAAGGAGGCAATGGTCGAGTTCCATTTAAAGCAAAGGTATCAATTTAGAGACAACTGAAAGGTTATTTTATATTCCCATGAATCTTAAACCAGAGAGGAAAGACTTTGGAAGAAAACGGTTCTCCTTCCCTTTGTATTAATTGAATGACTGGGTTAAAATGCATTATTCCTCCTGCTTCGTGAACACACAGACTACCCAGCACTGTGTGCTGTGTGCATATGAATGTGTGTGTGGGTATACAGATCTATGCAGAGAGATTCTGAAGTACTTTCACAGTGAAACGGCCACTTTCATGGTGTAAAAATGACTATGACTTCAACTATAATTTACTTTTACAAGTTGCACGTTTTTGAGAATCTGGCTCAATTTGTATAACAATATAATTAAATATGTCTTCAACAATAAAAAGAACCTAGATGGCAAATAATCATACATTTTAATTTTATATTACTATTACTAATAATATCTAATATTTATTTTCTTGTGTACTGCTCATGACCTTAAACCATTTACATGTATTATCTCACTTAATTCTTAAAAACAAACTGATAAAGGAGATATTATCAGTATTCTTATTTTAAAAATGAGGAAACTAAGAGGCAGGGGGCTGTCCATGATGACAGGCTACAGAATAGAACATTTGGCCCCCACGAACTGATCTTCATTGTTCTAAACTGCATTCTTTAAACATCAGTATATATTGTTCCTACTTTGATAAATAACTGTGGGAATGTTAGCTATCTTATGGATTTTTATTATTTCTTTTAAAAACTTACTAAAGGAGGGCATGGTGCCTTGGAAATATTCAGAATTAAATTGCTTAATTTTTATTTTTGTCCTCCCCCCCAGGAAATGATGATTGATTTTAGAGAGAGGGCAAGGGAGGGAGGGTGAGGGAGAGAAACATTGATGCGAGAGGAAGACATCAATCGGTTGCCTCTCGTATGTGCCCCGACCTGGGACTGAATCTCTAACCCAGGCATGTGCCCTGGCCAGGAATCGAACCCGAGACCTTTTGGTTTACAGGTGGATGCTCCAACCAACTGAGCCGTACTGGACAGGGCTAATTTTCTTTCAAGTCATTCGTGTTCACTAATTCCCAATTACTAGTAATCTCATACACCTAACAACACTGTTCTTTCTGGCTTGGCAGTTTCCAGGTAACAAAACACGGGATATTCCTAAGGAGTCAAAACAAAAATGAAAAATATATGGACTGTTTTCAATCCCCAAATCTAGTTTAGTTAATATTATTGAACGTACTGTAAAATATATCAAATGTGATAGATAGTACATCCATGGTGTATCGCTAAAATATAGTAGTTCATGTTTTCTGAAAACTTTAGAAGACGTTAGAAACGGTCTTGTCCCCAGGTTGAAGAGGAGTAGAGAGGCAGCCCTCAGTGTTTTGTCTCAGAACTTCCCCATGCTTAGTTCCTTATTGCTCTGTGTAACCTTCGCTTACCTGCTCTCTCCTATTGAGTCAGGACTGTCCGTAATTAGTATGCTCCCTGAACAGGAGACATCTAAGAAAGTCCTGGTTGGGACAGAATTGTGTTGCCATTTTGGTTTTACCAGCTAGTGTTCTGATTACTGGTGCTTTGCTTTGACTTCTTTTACAGTCCTCACCTGCTTTCCACAGTTCTGGAGGATACTACAGACCCACTGGAAGAGCAGGTCTCCCAGATAATATATGGACACGCAACCGATAGGATGTATGCCATCTCTTAAATGTTTAATATTGAAAAAGAGACTTCTCTTAGCTAATCTTAGAGGTTAGTGTTTTTTTTTTCTTGAATATCTGATATCATAAAGGCCAGCTCTTCTGGATTATGTTAGGTGTTAGTAGTTTCTTAAATGTCACGTGCGACTGATTTGTCTGCCTCATCCATGACTCTTTCATTACAACTAGCTCATTTATGTACATTCATTTAGAGATCACACAAAAGCCAGCAACAGACAGTAGGCAAGTATTTGACCACAATGTCCTTCTCTGTGTCTTAGTAAGCCCTGATCATCTGTTGACCTTGGGTTCCTACACTGATTCCCTCCTCCTTGCTGTTGTTGCTGTCTGCATTGTTGTTGCTGTCTGTACTGTTGTTTTGAAATGGAAAGATAATATACATAGAACAAGAGCATAAAATACACTGATTATAACTGCATTTTAATACACTAATGATAATGTATTTTAATACACTTATAAAATACTAATAAAATCTAAAATTTAAACACTTATAAATGCTAAGTGATTGAGGCTTTTTTTTTACTCCCATGTAACTACTCATGAGATCAAAAATAAACATGTCCAGCACCTGCTTACCTAGGCTGTTTTCTACATGCCATTCCCATCTACTGAGCTCTGTCCTAGCTCCAGCATGGACTTTTATGGCTCTTAAACTTCAGCTTCCCTCGTCCCTTCTATCTCGACTTGACTTTAAACATTCTCTTGGATTGATTTTACTTGAAGCTCCCAATAACAGCTACCATGAGAGAAGCAGAAACATTTGCTCTAAATGTCTTGCAAGAGAATTTTAGTATTGGGCACATATATCATTTGCTTTTAAATTCACACCCATGGAGTTTTGAGAAATTCCTGTAAACAAATGGGTCCAACATAACTGGTCTTGCTACTACAATACATTCACACACATATTATCAGAAAACAAAGAATACCATTCGCGTGCTCAAGGACAATTTCTGAGGCTCAGGTGCGTGCTGATTTCTATTTGGACAATTGTAGTGTCAAGTCCCCCTCACTCTCTGTAATGTTTTTAATAGGCTCTTACACTTCTATCATTTCAGACATAGAAATGTCATCTTTTCCTCCAGTTCAGTTTCAGGTTAACCTGGCCAAAACTTTGTAATGTATTTCCTTGTTTGGAACATTGGTGTGTTAAAAATGTGCTAATATAAATACGAAAATGTACTGCCTGCATATGGGAAAGGCTTAATTAACTGGCATTTCAAGGGAGCAAGGGCGCACTGCTTCGCAGGATTTTTCGAAATTGTATTGCCTTTATTGGAAGTCTCATGTAAATAATACTTCTATGTTTTTATAATGGTATCCGTTTATCTTCTTTAAGCACTTATAAAAATATGGCAGTTGTAACCCTGGCTGGTGTGGCTCAGTGGTTGAGTGCCAGTCTGCAAATCAAAGGGTTGCCTGTTTGATTCTCAGTCTAGGGCACATGCCTGAGTTGCAGGCCAGGCCCCCAGTGGGGTGCGTGTGAAAGGCACCCACACACTGATATTTCTCTAGCTCTCTTTCCCTCTCCCTTCCCCACTCTAAGAAATAAAATCTTTTTTAAGAAATTAAAAAATATATAGCAGTTGTACTATCACAAATGTTCAGTCTGAACATTGTCATCAAACCTTTTAAGTGACTTTAGAAAATCAAATTTTCATTTACAATTATAATTCATATGATCAATTAAAATTTACATAAAAGAAAGATAACTTTATCACTTTTATATATCAAAATCACTGAGCCTGAATGTAAAGGTGTCCAAGTGTAGTTTTTAAAAATAACATGACAGTTGTGAAATCTATATTATTCTAACCAGTCTTAGAGGTAATTATATGAGGTCTGTCCGGAAAAAATCCAGGCATCACTAATACAACAAGAATGGTTTGTAGGACATTGATGTAACCTGGCAGCCAAAGAGACTGGACTGCACTGCACATGTGTGAACAATGACAACTTCATTGTATTGGTCAGTGGGGGCAGTACATACTGTTGTGAGTGCGCATGTGAACTGTGTGACCATCACACTAAAAATGACTGAGTGAGCAGAGCAATGTTTCTGCACCACAGTTTGCATTAAGCTGGAACATTCCTCCAATGAAACTATTCAGATGATTCAGAAGCCTGCAGCTATGGGCAACTGGTGATTGGCAGCTTCATCTTACCAATGCGCCCACTCATGCATCAGGTCTTGTGCAGAATTTTTTGGCAAAACATTAAATCACCCAGGGGACTCAGCCCTCTGTAACCCAGGTTTTGTGCCTTGCAACTTTAGGCTTTTCTCAAAACTAAAGTTACCTTTGAAGGGGAAAAGATTTCGGACCATCAATGAGATTCAGGAAAATATGATGGGGCAGCTAATGGCGACTGGGAGAACTATGTGAGGTCCCAAGGTGCCTACTTTGAAGGGGACTGAGGCACCATTGTCCTGTGTACAATGTATCTTGTATCTTGTATTGTCTTCAAAAAATGTTTCTATTTTTCATATTACATGGTTAGATACCTTCTAGACAGACCTCATATAATCAGTACCTTAAGTTATTTCTAAAACTATTAGCTAGCAAAATAGACCTAGATGATAGGTTAAATTAACTTGTTTCCTCTGATATAAACTGAAGTTAAAGCCTATATTTGAAAACAAGAATATATAACTCTAAGAAGCTTTTAGAAAATTAAATAAAATTGGTTAAAAACATTAATATTTCGTCATTTCTCCTACTGAAACCATATTCCTCTTATCTGTATTTCATTATTTTTGAAATTTTATGGAAGACCCAGATGATCTCTTTATACCTTTTCTTTCTGCAAAGTGAGAAAAAAAATCAACTTATGTCTCAATATGTCTGGTAGAGAAGTTTTTTCTCAAATACAACAATCCACATTTGGAATGCTTTTCCATTGTTAAGTAGATTTCTTAGTTAAATTAAAATTCAAGTCCAGAGAGTGAAAATATAAATAATGCCAGACTAAAGTTTCCAATCTGCCTTATAAACCAAGATGGATATAGTTAACATACGTACATTTTTTAAAAATTATTTCTGAAGACTTCTTTTTTCTTTTTATCTTTATGTCCATAACTTTTTGGTGAAGGATTTGGAATGTCCTGGGTCAGTTTCTCTTGGTTTCTCTGTGTGTATTAATAACGCACACATGCAAAGTGAATGGATACTGACACAAAACCCCGGTTAAGATGAACTATTCCAAGGTACTGATTGGTCAAACACTTATCTAATACGATTTCCAACTGGTGTGTCACAAGAATTTTTAAAACATGCAAATACCTGACTAGTCAGGGCACTGACCCCTGATCCCTCAGAAGAGTGGTTGTCAACCTTTTTTCATCTCATGACACACAAAAACTAATTACTAAAATTCTTCAGCACACCAAAAAATATTCTTTATTTTTTTTATGATGTGGCAAAAAAGATAGGTATAATTTTGATTCCTGAACACTGGACAGCTTTGGGTTGGCTGTTGTCATTTTTTTATTTGACAATCTAAGGCAAAAGAAGTGAGTGTCCCTGAATAAAGTTTCAGTATTGCATGTTTTAAAAATTCTTGCAACACACTGGTTGAAAAACGCTGCCTTAGACTGTCAAACGAAAAAAGGACAACAGTCAACACAACAGCTGTTGGTGCCAATGCCCTGTCTTGCGCCATAAACATATAGGTCATATAATAGAGTTGCATCTCGTTGTTCATGTTACATGATAAGAGTGCAGCTGACTGATTCTTAGCACCATACATTTCCATACACAAGTACAGGCATCTAATTTTTTTTAAAAGCCACTTTGGAACAAAACAGGTAGGAAATTACTATTACTATTATTATTATTATTATTATTATTATTTTGTAAATCAAAATTACATCTAAATTTTTGTCAGATTAGCAAAACATATATTTTTGGGTGTGGTGCAGAATTTTAGTAATTAGTTTATGTGTGCCACCAGGTGAAAAAGGGTGAAAATTGCCGAGCTAATTGCTGAGCAACAACTAAGTACCAGAGCTTGTCAGTCCTGATTTAACACACACATGACCTGGGAATTAAAAACAAAAAACAAAAAAATGGTGTTCGGGTCCTACTTCTGACCAACTAAATGAGAATATCTGCAAGTAAAGGCCAGATATTTGCACGTTTTAAAGGTTCCTTGGGCAATTGTGAAGTACAGTCATCTTGAGAACCTCTGAATTAAATTAAGAGTGAAAACAAAAAATAAGCCACTTCTAATTATGATGTTGTATCCTTCTAGTAAAAACAAGTGAAAAATTAATCAAATGCTTTCCTATAATGTATCATAATGATACATCACCTTTACATGTTTAATTAGAAATGTATTAAGTTTGTTTTCTAAAAGCCATACAATTTTAAATATATGAAGAAGCATAATTGCATACCAAATTTCTTTAAGGGTAAAGACTGTTTCTTTGTTGTGACAAATAGTACTTAGTCTGTCTCATTCTCTTCATTAAACAGTCCTGAGTTACTTGCATCTGATTCTACAGAGTACGACAGTGACACATTCAAAACTACAAACGATGAAACACTTTCTTCAACTTTTTTGTTTATAACCAGACACTTATTCATTTTTCCATCTGTAATTTAGTATTTCTTAGTTTCTAAACCACAGATGGGACAATGAGGTCGCATGATCGTGATCTTGGTGTTCACCAGATATGCGTTGTTACCAATAGCACCTTGGAATGCCATTTGTAGCAAATTACATATTTATGTTACGCCTGATTATCAAATAACATATACACAATGTAGATGTTCTAAACTGTTAACTAAGGAAAGAAAATAACTGGACATCAGTGGAACTATTTTATTAGACATTGGAATAAATAAAATAAAAGCCTGAAAACCAGAATCTTTTGGCTTATTTGTGAAAGATTCACGGAAATCAGTGATATCCAGTAGTTCTTGAAGTCTGTATTATCACAGGCTCAGTCTTGTTCCTTGTTATTACTTCTACTAGTGCCAGAAACAGCAGGCACTTAATGGATGATTGTTAATTTGGGTTGAACACTTTTAAAATCCTAAATATAAAACATAATTAATATGGTTACAATAGACTATGCATTTTCAGACATTTCAAATATACATTGTAAAAAATCCAAAATGTCATCATTAAATTTGCATCGATCACATTATTTAAAAGTATTCAAGATATTGTGGATTTATAAGCAGTTAATTTTCCAAAGTAAAAATGGTGTTGAAATTTATTTCCCTTTCCAATAAAATTTACATACTGTGGGAAAATAATAAATAACTATAGGAATCTGTTAAAAAATGCCAAAATATGAAATATACTTAATTGTAATGGCAAACTTGTAAGCTCTCTCTGAATTATTATTTAAATTATATGTAAATACAGGTTTAAGATGATACTGATAATCATATTTGTCTTAGATCCCTGAATCATTCTTAAGGTTTCACATCTATAATGTGAATATGATTATTGCTTCATTGATTTCTTAAAATCTTATAATTATGCTACAAAACAAGAATATTTTAACTGAATTTATCTTTTCAAAATTTAATGCAGTCAAGACAGTTGACACTGACATAGGCAAACAGCAAAAGGTAGGGAGTAAAATTCTGAATGTTATTCATAGAGTCAAGAGCTCTTTATACGTTCTCAATGCATAACATTGATGTCTATAAGGCTCTGAAGCATGTGAGTAAAAAGTGAAAAGTACAGATATTTATCCACTACTTGTTATAGTTGATGTAAACAGTCATATGGAACTGTTCTGATGTTAAACTGAGCCTTTCATTTCATCTAAAATGTTCTGGTTTGTGTCAAATAGTACCTTTGTGTTTTAGCTAACTTAAGGCTCTGCGTCTACTTTCGCACTTTGATAGTTTTATTTTTACATTCCTTGGTTGCAGAAAGCATTTGTTACCAGTTCTGATATTTTTCTGATCTTCAAAATCATAACCACAAAATCTTCACCTTAGCTGTAAATTATATCTAGCTGTGGCCCCTGAAATTGAGGAGTATGAGTTTCTAGTTAGTTAGGAGGAACTAAAAAAAAATCGGCTAAGCTTCAAATTCGTTGGGATTGAAAAGTTTTCAATTATTCTAATTTTACTTACAATAGTTCATTACTTTTGAAAGGAAGTATGAGTGAATCTTTTAAAAATAAAATGCAATCTACTAATTGTGAAACTTTCTGGGATTTCCAAGTAACCAGGTTCTTAAATTAATTTACATCTTCCAAAATCCCAATTACCATAAAGTATGCATACATAAAGAATTAAATTTCTCATACTGTAGTCACAGAAAACAGTTGCTGTGTGTTAGGTATGCACAGAAATGTTGTTAGATGTCTAAAAGCAGCATTTTTAAAACTAGGAGGATTGCAGTGTTGACCTTAATTGGAAAGAAACTATGAGGTAACTCTCTCCTGCTAAGAAACCTGCATATAGGTGGGATTTCCCATGATTAAGAGAGTGTGATGAACACTTAAAGCACCTCTCCCCAGACACCCTTATTTAAAGCAGAAGATAACGCTTTAAAGAAAAACAAATTAACAGTCAATGCTGACCAAAAGTAATGTAAACTAGATTTTTAATAAAATTGCAAACCAGTTTTGCTATTTAAAAGACTAATAAATGACTAATATAGGAAGGTTAAATATTGTAAAATTTCAGATTTGGCCATGTATTTTTATTTGTAAAGCAGAAATAGCAGAAAATAGATCCTTAAAATAAAAGAGTAGCAAAAAAAAAAGTTAATCTATTACTTTTTATATCATTATTTTGAAAATTGCATTTAAGCAAAGCAGGATAAAATGAGTCAGAAAGATAGTGAATAGCAATATTTGAATGTCAAAACTAACATTTGGACATTTTAGGCATCTTCTGGTAATATGTTTTTTTACAGTTGACTTGTAAAATCATGAAATAGTAGTATGTGCTTTCCAATGTGCTTACTGAATTATTTAAAACTAATTTAAAATTACTGTGTTTGTAGTGTTATGAATGCTCACTTCTTTTAACGATTTTGTTTCTGAGAATTCTGGAATTTCCTAAACCACAGTGTGTAGAAGGAGGTGCCCAGGAGTGGACTCCTTTTCTCAGCTTTGTGGTTGTTTTATGAGATTCTTTCGAGCTCTGCTTTCTCTAAAGGAGAGCCAGTAGTTCTTAGTAAGTGCAGCGGGGTATGAGGGGAGGATCAGGTACTGCAGCTGTGAAACCTCTGCTCAGGCATGCGTTTTGGTTTATACACTGCCGGGTTAAGGAAACACATTTCAACGATCTGGGCATTCATCACTCTCAGTTATAATCCATGTATCTCTGTCTAAAACGATCTTTCCACTGAGTAATCCCGTTTCGAGGTGAGAGGAATCTTTGGCTCAGAATGGCAGGAAGCAGGCCCCTAATTCCCAAAAAGATCCATCGAGAGCGAGGAAAGTAATCAATAGCCATCACATCGCGTATACGTCGAGTCCCGAGGAGAGCAGGGCTCTCAGGAAGGGGCCAAAAGCGTGCGCTTCCAGAAGGGTGCAAGGCGCGCTTAGGGAAGCGGGGATCGGCTTGCGCGCACAGCTAGTTAACGGAGGGCGTGCCGGAGGCGTGGCGGGAGGTGTCCCGGCTAGGCGCTCGGCGAGGGGGGACGGCGGTGGGCGAGCCGGGCGGGGGCAGCGCGGCCAGGGAAGGGCAGCGCAACGCCGCGAGCTGCTCCCGGCTCCCGCTCTCCCGACCGCCTAGCCCGAGCCGCCGTGGGCGGGGCCTGCGGTGATTGGCGGGCGGGCGGGGAGGTCGGAAGTACTTTGTTTTTTATGCTAATGAGGGAGTGGGGTTGTCCGTATTTACGTTGAGGCGGGAGCCGCCGCCCTTCATTCACCCACATGGTCCTTCGAGGTGCAGCCGCCGCCGCCCGACCTGCGCCTTCGCGCCACTTCGCGCCCTCGGGCGAGGCCGAGAGGGTGGGGACGACCCCCGCCGCGCCTCCGAGGCTCGCGCCCCTCGCGAAGCCCCTTCTACAGGGCGGGCCGGCCAGCCGGCCTCACCCCCGGGCTGGGGCCTCCAGTCGTAGTAAAGCGGAGGCGGGTGGGGAGGCGGGAGCGAGAGTCCGCGGCGGGCGAGGCGAAGATGGTGGCGGCTACTTCTGCCGGTGAGTCTGCCTGTCCCTCCGCCCAGTGAGTGAAACCTGTTGTGTGCAGCCCGGGTCCGGAGGGCGGGCGGGCGGGCGGGGCGGACGAGCCCGGGGCAGCGTGGCGGCGGCGTGGCCGGGGCGGGTCTCGGGCCGTTGGCCGCCCCGGCGTGTGGCAGGCGCGACTCGCTGCCCCCGTGCTAGCACGCGCGCTGGCGGAGGGGCCGGGCCGGCCGGGGGAAGAGGCTGGAAGGTGGCGGCGACCGCGCCCGGGACCCGCAAGGACCCTCCCTGGGCCGCTCGGGCGGGCGGGTGGTCGCGCGGCCAACACAATGGCCCCTCGGGGAAGGGACGCGTTTGGCTCGCGCCCCCTCCAGGGCGCGGGGTGCACGCGGGGCGCGGGGTAACGGGGTAAGGAAAGTTTCTCTCGGGGGCGAGAGTTAAAGCGCTTCCAGAACAAAGCGGCGGCGGCAGCGGCACATGGGGCAGGCCGCGGGCCGGGAGGGGGCGCGCCCACGAGGTACCTGCGCGCCGGGGGGCGGCGCGACGTGGGCGGGAGGGCGCGGGTCCCCCAAACTTTGTGCGCGAGAGGGCGGAGGGCGCGGGAGGTCCGGGCGGCGCGGCCTGGACGCCACCCCCACTCCGCGTGGGCTTTGTTAACCCGCGTGGGCAGCCCTCGGGCGGGGCTCGCAACTTCCCGGGCCGCGGTCCGCGGAGCAGGCCGGGGCCGGCCTCGGGTACGACGTGGAGCCGCCTTCGCCCGTGCGCTGGCTGGGGAGCGCGGCGCAGGAGGGCCGGCTGGGCTCGGCGGGAGCTGCGGCCGCGCCGCCATGTTCCTGCGGGGCGGGCTGCGCGGGGGTGAGGGCGGGGGACATGGCGGCGACTGCGCGCCGCCGCCGATTGTTCCCGGCTTAGGCCTCGGGCCGCGTGCGACGGGCACCGCAGTCGCGGAGCCCCCGCCCCTCTGGGCCGGGCTCGGGGGGGCTGGGGGACACAAAGGAGGGGCGGCGCGCCCGCGTCCTCGCCGCGCTCGGGCCTCGGCGCCGCCGGTCGCCGCGCGGCTGCCGCCGGGAAACGGTTTGGGGGGTGGGGGGGGTTGCCGCGTCCGGCTGGACTTGGCTCTGACCCATCGCCCCCTGGCGGCCACGCGGGGAACCGCAGGGCCGTGGGCCCCCTTGTGCGACATGTGCTGCCGGCCCGGGCTCCATGAGCGTGGCGGGCACTTTGCAGTCTCGGGTGTTCATGTTGCCTTTTCTATTCCTAAACGGGAGCAAAGGAGACGGGAACTGGAGAGGGCAGGCTCGTTTTAGCAGTATCACCAAAAGGAAATATTAGCAACATGCTTACACGACCACATCAGTTAGGGAAACAACTCTTTATCCCGGCTTGCAGCCACGAGGTCTAGAATGGGGGAGGGGTGGTGAAGAATAGTCCCTTTGCTGCTGCTTTTTTTCTCTTTGGAGCTGTACAGTAGAATTGGAGATTGCTGTCGATCACACTCGAGCCTTTCAGGACCTTTTAAAATAAGATATGAATCTAATACTTGTGGGTTTTTCAACTTTATTATCTTACCAGTTTTCACCTTATACATTGGTCTTAAACTCCCAGTAGTATTGCTTGGCTGTCTTCGGTTTTGCAGTGGATATAATTGATTGCTTTAAAGGGTTGGAAGAGAACACATTTAAATCTGGGTTTGGACAGTGATAAATTTGTGCTTTTTCCCTACCCGCCCCCCCCCCCCCATTTCAGTCATACACGTGGACCTAACTGCACCAAAAGCTTTTCTAAGGATAGTTGCTGAGAAAGAAGTTTTCCCGAGTGGGTGAGTGTATTCTAATTTTCTTTAACTTCTTTTTAAGAAATAAATGTCTCTTGAATTTTATTTGAATCAATTAGATGGGATTGGGCTTTCAACGAGTGAAATAGGTACTTTGTTCATTTGCCTTTTCTATGAAATTAACTCAGTATGTGTTAGCTAAATTTTAAGTTAGTAAAAGTACAATGCAAATGTCCTTATAAGTCTTTGAAAACTCATGCACAGTTTACAAAGTGTAATTTTAGAGCTACTTTAAGTTGGATGATAAAATGGATCTAATCTGTAATAAGTTTTAAAGGTTTAAAAATGTTTAAGTGGGATATATAAGATAAACCAGTTGCACTTGAAATGTAGTATGAACCGGAATCTTGTTAGTTTACCAAATATTTACTAATTGGAAGCCAGAAGAAAAGAAGTGTTTTTCCACGTGGATGTGAAGATTTCCTCCAAAAGGTACATGAGTCACATTATATTAGTTCTCATTCATATGCAGTCTGATTTTGATTTTTTTTTTTTAAGTATGCTGTTGGAAATGGCCAAGAGCCACCACTTACAGTATTAGAATGATGGTTAGTTATGATTGTCTCATGAAAAAATACTTTCTTCTAACTTAAAAGTCTGAATGTACTTGTGAATGGAACTTGGAGGTTTGAGATAATTAAACTTGATTTCTCTTTCCCATTAGAGATTATGCTGAATTTTGTGTGTTTTATAGCTTGTAAGAGTTTGAGGTGTTGTGCTAATTATTTATTTAAAATTTAGCAGGAATAAAAAGAACATCACCTTGTAAAACTGAAGATTGTGACCAGTCAGAGTAATGTCAAAGTGCTTACAGTGCAGGTAGTGATATGTGCATCTACTGCAGTGAAGGCACTTGTAGCATTATGGTGACAGCTGCCTCGGGAAGCCAAGGTGGGCTTGAAAGCGCAGGGCCTGCTGGTTTGAGTGCTTTTTGTTCTAAGGTGCATCTAGTGCAGATAGTGAAGTAGATTAGCATCTACTGCCCTAAGTGCTCCTTCTGGCATAAGAAGTTATGTTTTCATCCAATAATCCAAGCCAAGCAAGTATATAGGTGTTTTAATACTTTTGTTTGCAGTCCTCTGTTAGTTTTGCATAGTTGCACTACAAGAAGAATGTAGTTGTGCAAATCTATGCAAAACTGATGGTGGCCTGCTATTTCCTTCAGGTAATTTTTACTAATTTTGTGTACTTTTATTGTGTCGATGTAGAATCTGCCTGGTGTCTGATGTGACAGCTTCTGTAGCACTAAAGTGCTTATAGTGCAGGTAGTGTTTAGTTATCTACTGCATTATGAGCACTTAAAGTACTGCTAGCTGTAGAACTCCAGCCTCGGCCTGTCGCCCAATCAAACTGTCCAGTTACTGAACACTGTTCTATGGTTAGTTTTGCAGGTTTGCATCCAGCTGTGTGATGTTCTGCTGTGCAAATCCATGCAAAACTGACTGTGGTAGTGAAAAGTCTGTAGAAAAGTAAGGGAAAATCAAACCCCTTTCTACACAGGTTGGGATCGGTTGCAATGCTGTGTTTCTGTATGGTATTGCACTTGTCCCGGCCTGTTGAGTTTGGTGGGGATTGTGACCAGAAGATTTTGAAAATTAAATATTACTGAAGATTCGACTTCTACTTATAAATGTTCCAGAGATTTTTTAAAAAGTACTAAAAAATTCTTTGTAATTTAAATTATTGCATTGGTGTAACTTTTTAAAACTTCTTGAATCGAATTTTGTCATTTTTGTACTAAAACATTTCACTTCTGAGGTGTCAGATTTGCCTAAAGTTTTTACTATATTTTGTAATTACTCGATTATCGAGCATTCCATAATGGTTATGTCTGTAAAGGAAATTTACTTTAATAAATGCATGATAATAATCTGTAAAGTTAGGATATACTTTTTTGCTTTCTCTGGACCTAATATTCAGGATGTTTTTAACAAAAAGTAAATTATGTTGCTTCTACATTATTTAAGTGTTTAAATCTGGTGAAAATACCATTCTGTTTTAAATTAGTATGTGGAGAAATTGTTTAAGCATGAAATTTAGATTTGGGAGAGGGTTGTCTTTTTTTTTTTCCCTAGTAAACAAATATATTTTGCCAATACTGGTGTTCATTATGTGTAACTTTCAACTGATAATGTGTTAGTTTTCTTGTAATTGTTAATACTGTGTCAATTGTTAGTGATCCTTAGACTTAGCTTTCTGGAACTTAAAAATAAGAAAACAAGACATGCTGGTACTAAATGAAGTCACAAGTGTGTTGTGTTTGTGTAGATGTCTCTAGCACCAAGAGTGTAGAAGTTGGGTGGGAATCTGGAATTCATTTTTTCTATTTGTTCTCTACTCCCTTTGTAACTGTGACAATTCTAGGCTTATCTGTCACTGGAATGGAACCTAAGAAGTAGCAGTTACAGTATTTATCCAATGTTTCTGCCCATTATTTCATGCATTTTGTCTCTAGCCTGTGTTTCATATGTGTGGGAAAATGGATTACTTGAGAATGATCAGACCTAAGGATCAATTGTTAAAATTGGACCTGAGCTGAATTTTAGTAATGTGAAATTTCATAACCTTATTTATTGTACCACCTGATAAGTTGGAAAAACATTTTAAAAATACATTACATGAAGTCTAACAAAATTTAAACCTCTTGAAATTTAAGGAGTTTAATTATGGATCTCTGAATAGAAAGGTAAGAGTTTTAACAGATCTGTATGTAGTAGATTAAAAGGTAAATTTTCAGAATGAGAAAATAATAAGAATTGTGCAGTGATTTATAAAACAGATCACATCTAATTGTCCTTGAGTGTTCTTAAACCTTTTAAAGAAAACCTAAAACTTCCTCTGTTTGGTTTTATTTTCTAACAAACATTTTTTAAATGTTTCTAAGTTCCATAATGTTATAACATGATTTATAATAGGCTGCAAAATAGTGTGCTGTGGTTATAAGTGAAAAAAGTGAAGTTTACCTCTACCACACAATAAAATTGTATAACTTAAAGTTTTTGAGGAAACACTTCTAGCATTATGTTTAAAGTGGAACAGTGGTAAGAGCGCTGCCAGACGATTTTTTGAATGTGCTAAAATGTAACTCAAATTTTAATGGCAAAATTTTTAAATGGGTAACTCTGCCTAGATGCTGAATCTGTAGTACTTGTGTTTAAAACTTAATCAGACTTTTAACTGAGACTTAATATCTAGTGTAAATAACTTTTAACAGAGTGTATAACTTGTGGGGTTTTCAGTGGGGCTGAGGTTGCATAAGCTATTGCATAGGAATTTTTTATTTGTTTCTGGCTTTAAAATGTGTGGCAAATTTTGTAGTCTTGCGTCTCTTAAGACTTTTCTTAGACACTAACCAAAGGCTATGCAAATATAAAGGTTGTCATTAATTTAGCCATGTTGAGATACAAATTGACCTGGATGGGGCACAGGGCTCCGGCCTGTTAGTGTTTTAACCTTGAAATTGTTCAGGACCGAAGGTATTGACCATCATCTCAGATTTGAGAGCCTTAAAGCTTTCAGAAAAAATAAACCTCTTCCTATTCTTTTGCATGTTTTGCATGTACGTACAGACCTCTAGCCTATATTTAAAAGAAAAGTACTTGAGGTTTTACAAATTGTCTTTTGGGAAGTGGCGATTTTACTAAACACTTTTGAGATTTTCATTTTACAGGCAGAACTGTCTAAGCAGAGCAAGCCAGACTTGGGTTTTCCCTATAGCTGGACAAGTCCTGCAGAATGATCCCTGACAGTGCAACCTGCAGCTGCCCGGAGAACAATTCAAGGCCAAGTTAAAGTTTATGTGTACTTAATGAAATAACTTGTTAGTAAGCGACAGCCTGGTGTGATTTGTCTAGCATTAAGAAAAGTTAGGAGCCTCTGGGCTGAGCAGAAAAGGTAAGGAGAGCTCGGTGTGCAGCTTAATTTTTGGTGATTGGAGATAATGTAAAGCCTACTTGAGATGTGGCTTTAAAAGTCTGAATGTACTTCTGTTTTGATAAATATTCTTTGTATTATTGTCAGTGATGATATTGATAAAAAGTAATATCCTTAGTTTTAAAGGATAACTAAGAGGGGACGTATCCCAGCAATTTTAGGGCCATAGAATATTTGCTTTAAAAGGCTTAGTTTTCCCAGTAATTTGAACCTAGGCACAGCATTGAGATGCCTACTTTAATATGTATTTTACAATTTAATCATGCTCTGAGTTGTGTCAATGCCTTTAATGTAAACAAAATTATGTATTTTAAAACTGCTTGTTAAGAAATTGTCCAGAATGAGCATATTGAAATAAAAATTTTAAGGTTATTTATAGTTGTGACAGTTTTTCTGGGTTTGTTTGTTTTTTGTTACAGTAAATGTGCCTGACATCTTTATTGAGGTAACTGGGGAGTTGGGACAAATACCAAAGTGATTTGCCTACATTATCTTGGTTCGGTATCCATTGCCTCTGTTTATATCCTAATTTCACAGGGAAGAATTGAGATCAGCAAAATTTCTTGTACAAAATGGACATAAAACTGGTAAATGGGCTCTGAATTCAAATTATGTCAGTTTGTTTAAAAGGTTAACTTCTAATCTGACATACTTATATCACACCTCAATTTACTTGATCTGGGTTTTTAGTATATTAACTTAAAACCTATAGGAGTCCCAAATACAAATTACTTATTAATTTATGTATATTACAGATCATGAGCACTTAAACTCCAGCCACTCAATATTTTATTAAGCTAGTTAAGTCTGAAGAATCTCCTTTTACTGGAGTACTGTGCACATGTTAATAAAGGATTTGTTTTGTTTTTAAAAACCTATTGATACATTGAAGTTTAAGCTAAGAGAGGAAACCAAAGTGTGAAAAGTCTTTAACGCCTGGATTTTAGTGAATACTGAAATATTTTCTGATTATTAGGGTTGAATGTTTCTTAATGGAGATGTGTACTGTACAATATATTGAATATGTCCTGAGCAATTCAGTTCAGCAATATGAATGTTCGAAAAAATTATGGTAAATATTTTACAAATAAGAATTCTAGTCATACTTAGGGACAGCAAAGCAAGTATGAGTTCCAGTCCTGTGCAGTTTTGAGTACTAAAGCAAAGGGCAGCGTAAATGTAGGTTTGGTCACCAGTGAGACGAGTGTTTGACGTGGCGCAGAAGGAAATAATGACCTGGTGCTGGTAGCAGAGAGGTACCAAATCGAATGTTCAGTACAACGTCTCCATTCTTGATAACTGCATGATTGCATCAAGCCTGAATTTTGGAGTAAGTTCACTTAATAGAAGAGAAAAGGAGTAGGTACCTGTTGTTACTTGTTTATAAAATTATGTACTATAAAGTAGTTAATAAAACAACTTTTTAAATTCCACTGGTAAACGTTAAAGGAATCACTCCCATACTGACTTGGGATGTAATCTTGGAAAACCACTGAGGGTGCGGGGACTTAGCAAGAGCAGATGGCACTTGTCTACATTCAAGGCAAGCATGTCCGTCCTTTGAGCCATTAACTGGCCTTAGTCCATCAAGTTCAGTTACATGCCTCACCGTGAAGTTAAGAATGCGAAGGTCAAGATCCAGTGAAGACTCCTGCTGGGATTCTGGAGTGATTGTACATATATGAGATAAGGTAACTGACTCTACTTGGGTGTTCTGGAACTTCAGTCCAGATCATTAGAATCCTTGGAGCATAAGCAGGGCTGGATGTTACGAAGACAAGCATTTTGAGATCATCTGTTTGCATTTAAGAGTATAACTGCTGCCATAAATTGTTCAAAATGATAAGCATAGGAAAGCAGAATGACAAAGCAATACAAGGGGATTTGTGTGGAAGTAAGGGGCTGCCGAAATAGGACTGGAGAACAGACATTTCGTGCTTGGTGTAGCTGGCTTGTTTTTACATGGCACCTTTCAGCTAGGGCCAGTCTATTGCTGCAGAATCCACAGGGTTTTCCGCACTCCCAGCTTGAGGCAGCAGTGGCTCCTGCTCCAACGATAGCTTTGATTTGGTGGCAGCACCTAGTACACTGGGTGTGGATTTCTTTGCCAGTTGGCTATTGTCACATTTGTCTATAGGTCATTCTGGACGAGTGGTCTTCCACTCTGCTTCAAAAGAATTGTGAGACTAGACTTTCACAATTTTTAAATATACCTAAAATTCCTAAGTTTAAATGGAAAGGATATACTTTTCTGCCATCTTCTAAATATTTCCTATTTATGATTCTGCCCTTGATTGTACTGTATTGTACAGTACAGTACAGTAGTCTCAACATAATAGACTGCTTTTAAAATGACATTCTTGCTTGAACACTCGGTCCACTCAGTCATCTTGATACAATGACCATTGAAGTGATCCACGTGCCCTGCTTCCCATTGTCCCCACCACACTTCCTTTGCAGGCCTTGTCCTCATGGACTTTGCACTTAACTCTTAGCTTGGACATTGCCTTCCAGATACCTACATGATTTAATCATGTTTCACTTCTTGTATGAGTGTCACATCAAAGTAGCTTTCCGTCAGTGCGTATTTTATTCTGTCCCTGCGTGAATTTTCCTAATGGAAGACTAGTGGAGGCACATGGGATCTTATTAGAAGTGCAGGATCTGTGACCCTTCCCCCAACCCCAGCCCCTGGAAGGCAGGGGTTTGAAGATGTTTGGTTCATTTATGCCCATTCACCTGAAATGGTAACCTTGTACATGAAAGGTATTCGATATGTCTTGTACAAACAAGTAGCAATGCCTATGGTGAGTGCTAGAATGAGGCAGGTACTCAGTGGCAGTTAAACAGCAAAACAAAGCCATTGGTCTGCTACTACCTATGGGACTTAAGGTCTCAGTATCATTGTCGATTACGTGATCAATTAGTCTGATAGAGTTGGTAAGGAGAGATAAAATGGAAAGGTTAAGAAAATGCGAGACCTTTTACTGTGTTGTGTGGCAATGTAGTGATGTTGGGAGTAAATGGTGAATTCAACTCGTAAAATATTGAGCACCTTCCATTTGGATCACCAGGGCACACTACACCACAGGAGGGGAAGGTAAAGGACAGGCGGGGCTTAGTGTGTGGCAAGTAGAGGACTCCGCGTCGCCTGAGTGAAGTATCTCAGAACTTATGTTTTCTCTGTTGATTCAAATCCCCAGTTTTTGGTTATCAAACAACTTGGTATTAAAATACCACGGTGCTGACCAGAATACTATCAGGCATTTAAACTTTTGTCTTCACCCCCAAGAGAAGGTTTTAGGAATGCAAGAAGTTCCACACGTACCATGACTTGAGTAAGTTTTGAGTTGTGTCTTTGGTGTCCTGGGACAAAGACCAGTAAAACTAGAATGCTTGGGCAATATTTGTATTGTAAGAAAAGGGTTTATGGTAAAGGAAAACCAGCTACCTCCTCAGAATAATTTTAGGAAACAACAGAGAAATTGGACCAGGAATGGACAGTTTCAAAACTACATTGTGCTCGTGAAGTTCATCTCATTTGTGGGCCCAGGAATATGCAAACTCCAGCTTGAAGACTTCTGAGTTACCACAAGGCACTTGGCTCATTGGTTAAAAAATGTAAAGAACTTCATAATGAAGTTTAAGAGAAAAACTTAACTAGTTTCAAGTACCAGTTTCTTCCATTGTTTTCAGCTTTTATTTTAGCAAGATATGTGTCAAAGCAATCCCAGTTTCATGCTGAGCAAAAGACAATTCGTTTTTTCCCCCCTCAAAGTTTCAGCTTCACTCTTGGACAAGTTCAGGTCTCACACCCATTTGAACTAGCCTGAGTGAAGATCATGTGCAGGCCTGATCCTGATGGACCATGTTTATCAGTAACAGACAAAGGCAGCTGTTCTCCCAGAAGCACACAGGATGCCTGGGTGATAGAGTGGATAGAGGGAAGATACTTGGGAGTGCAAGACTAGGGGTTGGGGTGTACGTCATGGCTGGCCCCCAACAGTGTAATTTCGGAAGAGAAAAGGGGTGGGAGGATGGCAGGGAGAATCTTAACAGGCTTGTGATGCTCTTCACCTGCACCTGACATGGGTTTAGCAGTTTCCGGGGCTCAGCTTAAATGTCACTTCCTTAAAGAGGCCTCTGACTAGCCTGTTGGAGTCCTCATCTCTGCCATTTGTTTACTTGAAGCACAGCACAGATTCTCCAGTTCCCCAAGGTGAGGAGTCCTGACACAGGTGACACCAGGTTCAAATTAAGGTGTCAGCAGGACGTTTCTAGAGGCTCTAGGGGCAGATGCATTGCCTTTTCAGTTTTTAGAGACTCCACTCCATTCCCTAACCCCTGGCCCCTTTCTCCATCTTTAGATCCAGCAACAGTGGGTCTAGTCTGCATACCACAGTGCTCTGAACTCGGCCGGCTCAACTTTCACGGGCTCCCTCTTCCACTTTAAGGATGCCTGGGATTCCATGGAGCCCACCCAGATACCCCAGACTAATCTTATTTTAAGGTCAGTCGATTAGCAGCCTTAGTTCCCTCTGCTATCTTACCATATAAGCTGTTCTATTTGCAGAAATTAGAATAAAGGTTGGGGGGAGGGGGGTCATTCTGTCTGCCACACTTCTGGAATTAATGTTGCTTTAGGACATTGTGTCCCAGGTCCGCATTACTACTTGGGATTTTATTCAGACTAAGTTTAAGTAAGATGAAGAAAAATGCTTTTTAACCATCCAGTGAAAAGAAATAGAACAAACTCAGATTAACTTGAGTTTTCCCCTGCACTACTTACATGCCAGTTTATAGAGGTTCAAAGAATAATTATTCATGAATACAATAACCAATTGTCATCTTTACCTGAACAAAACATTTTCTCTGATGGGAAAGCCTCATAGTAGTTTAAACCTAGTCCAGAAAAAACCTGTAGAACTACATCAGCCAACTAGCAGGTTATTTAAAGAAAAGCATGGGAAGCCACGAAATAAATGTTAGCCACTTACACATGTAAACATTAAAGAACTACTTTTAGAAGTGAAGTTTATGGATGGAAGGGGACCATCGGGGTCTAAAACTGGGTTAATGAATCACCAAAGAGGAGAAGGGGCCTTTGGAGACAGGTAAAAGGTAAGTGAGCAACTTATTCTCTGTTATAGTACCAAAAGTTTGTTTTTAATTCAAAGCCACTAGCAAAATAAAACACTAAACTTTGAAATCACTAGGAAAAGAGCTGAGGAAACAACCACAGAACAAAAGATAAGAAAGGAAGAAACAAGCATTTTAATGGAAATTCAGTACAAAATATTTAAGTAATTTATGTTTTAACTTAAACAGTTATACTTAGATTTCATGACCTGCAAGCTTTGGTTGTTTGTAGCCATTGGAATTACAGGCAGGTGGTGGTTTGGCCATGTCCAAAGATGTCTTGGCCCATACCTGAGGCTTTCTGCCCAGCAATAATTAATTAAATGTTAATTAAATATTTGTTTAATGAAGATCACCCCTAGATATTATTTTACAATGTGTGTATTCTCTGATGCACTGCAGGAGGTATTTACACACCACCCTTGCATATCTTATGCCAAATTTTGTCCAGACGTTGAGGCTGAAAATTATGCTTGCTTTGATGGAAAGGATAGAAGAGACTGGAAGCGGCAGTGGACATAAAGCTCCCTGTGCACAGTTGTATGTGGTGTGTCAGGGAGATGGGAGTGGCTGCCTGGAGTGGGGTGGTGATCTGGTGGTTCTGGGAGCTTTACTGGTGGGTCCTGTGGTGATAAAAAGCGTTCAGGACACATATCGGGCAGAACTCCGCCAGTTTTCCTGCTTTGCTAGCTTGGGAAATGGGTCCATGACCTCAGAGCCACTGTCCTGTCTGCTTTCCTTCTGGGCCATTGTTCTCCACCAGATTGCTGTAATCATTGGAAAAGAAGATGATTTATAAACTGACAGAACATTTGATAACACGGGTATAGCCCTGTCCTAAAGGCTGTGTGTCCTCAAGGACATTGCAGGTGACCTCGAGATGTCTCATGTGAGTAAATTAGAATTAATAAAAGGGAGTAACTAACAGTACATGAAAAGCTCAGAAAGTTAGTGCCACTGGAGTTCAGAGGGGAAATGTTTAATACAGTATGTGCATTTGGCACACGATAACGCAGGTAATTAGATGGGCAGGTTTTAACTCAAATCTAATTTAGTATACATAAATGCTTAAGTTTTTTACTGATTTGGTCATGGTATGTTGATCCTTGCTTAATATGAGGAAACTAATATTTTACACATTTTTCCAGCTGAAAATGGAATGTGCAGTTTAGTACCAAGTGAAACAATTCAGCCATAGTTAATATTACTGTCAGAGAAGAAATTCCTGGTTTCCTTGTTTTATAGAATTTGAGGCATTTCATTGCTACAGAAATGTTTTGCTTTCTTAAAATGGTGATCAAATATTGAAATATCAAAGACCTTAAACACACTGTTTATTCATTTAAAGACTTATTCATAGGAGGTCTGTCTCCAAGAGGATAACATCCAAAAATAATTTTTACTTTTTTGTATAGGGTTATTACTTTGCATTCATTTGATTTATAAGAAAAAATTAAGGGACACTTATACAGTCATGTAATACAACTTCAAATTACAGGTTTCTTACACGTATCCAGTTCTGGATAATGATAGGATCCAGAGTAAGGAAACACTGATGAACCTTTAAAAAATTACCAGGAAAACGTTAAAATGGTAGTTCAATAATTCAGTGAGGTTACAGTGCAGAATTAAATAAGCATATTCAATAATGCCATTATTTTAAGTGGCTGAGAATGACTTAGCTATGACCTTCGCCCACCTCTCTTTAATGCGACGCTAGCAAAGCAGAGAACACGCTCCTAAGATGCTGGAGAAACTTTTGAGATTAATGGTTGGTTTTTACCCTTTAACCATGTTTTAAAGTGCTGCTGACTCTGTTTTGTCTTAAACTCATCAAATAATTGGGCCAAGTTTGAGGAAATCAATCTCTCCTAAATAGTTAACCATAAAGTATATTTGTATTAGCAAACAAAATGCTTTCAAAATATTTCACTTTTGAAACTGTTTGAGTTTTTTATGTTGACCCAGAGACTTTGCTTGCAAAGGTAAACTGAAGTGGAGTTAAGCAATTGCCTGGCAAGTTGATCGCTGAGATGCCCATACAGGATAAAATGAATCAACTGATTTTCAGAAAAGTTGCTTATGACTGCAGACCTTTACCCTTTCTACATTTT
Organism: Phyllostomus discolor; assembly: GCF_004126475.2. Lineage (NCBI taxonomy): Eukaryota > Metazoa > Chordata > Mammalia > Chiroptera > Phyllostomidae > Phyllostomus > Phyllostomus discolor. Next base: position 11,009,575 of record NC_040913.2, on the reverse strand, counting down.
TAGGAGTTTTCACTTGTTCCAGGAATTGTTGGAGTTAAGAATTTCCTTTCCTCCCCTCCTTCCTTTCTTTTTTTCTTCTTTCCCCTTCCTTTTTTCTCTCCTTTTCCTTCTCTACTTTCTTCTCTTTTTTTATCCTCCCTTCCTTCTATTTATCTGTTTATTATTTACCATTCACCAGTGGTATGCACATGGTTAAGAATTTTAGCTAGTAAATATTAACTATATATATATAATTTTAAGTATTTGTGGACCTATCAAGGTAATTAGAATATATCTTTAGTTTTAATTGGATGTTTTACATTCATATGGAAAACTCAGAGGCAAAATGTCTTCAGAAGGTATCCAGCCATGTAATACATAAAATACAGACAGTTATTGAAGAAGATACAAGAAACATTGTACATAGGACAATTATGCCTCAGTCCCCTTCAAAGCAGGCACCTTGGGACCTCACATGTTCTCCCAATTGCCATCAGCTGCCCCGTTGTGTTTTCCTGAATCTCATCGATGGTTTGAAATCTCTTCCCTTTCAAAGGTGATTCTAGTTTTAGGAAAAGCCAGAAGTCTCAGGGCACCAAATGTGGCCTGTAGGGAGACTGAGTCTCCTGGGTAATTAATGTTTAGCACTATTGTGATGAAGGTGCCAATCATCAGTTGCCCATAGCTGCAGCCTTCTGAATCATCTGAATAGTTTTTGCAGAGCAATTTTCAAGCTTAATGCAAAATTTGATGCAGCTTTCTTGCTTGACTTGCTCAGTCATTTTGAATGTGATGACCACACAGTACACACGTGCACTCGATGGCATCTACCACCCACACTGACTAGTACATTGAAGTCATCATGGTTCACTCATGTGCATTCCAGTCCACTCTCCTTGGCTGCCAGGTTACATCATCAATATCGCACAGAGTATTCTCATACTATTAACAATGGCTGGACTTTTTCCAGACAGACCTCGTATATTTTGAAACATGGTGAATACCAAAATTATTTTCTACTGGATTCATTAACTTAGTGCCACCTGAATTAACTGCCTCTCTCTTGAACCGTAATTGTGACAGCATTTCATGTTTCCTAGTCATCTCAACTCCAAAGTGCCTGGGATTTGCATGGTGTCTAATCTGTCCTGATGCCCTCTTCGAGAGTTAAATAAACGTCTTCCAAAGTTTTTTTAATCTCAAGGAGCCATGCCCAATGAACACTGAGTTTAAGAGACTGCATAATGATGTCAAAGAAAAGCTTCTTGTCTGTGAAGACTGGGAAAGATTTCCTGGAATGTAGACAGCTAGGGTTGGAGGGGAGCAGAGAGTCCAGAAATATCATGGCTCTTGTCTTTTGTGGGGGTTGGGCACAGAAGGTTGTAAAACTCACAGTTATGTTGGGAATTCAACGGCCAGCCTCATGAGCCCACTTAGGTGACAGGACTGAGACTCACCAGATTTCTTGCCACTCCCTGTGGCACAGAAGAGAGGTAGAATGGTTTCTGGCTTTTTAAGGAGGAGTGGAGTGTCAGAAGGGTGCCCGTAGGCCTGAGCGAGTCGTGGTAGAAAAGGCCGTCCATCTGGAACAGGAGACAACCCAGCCCTGATGCACACGGCCTGACACACAGAGACCAGTGTGGAAAAGCTTTTCCCCACCTGCAGCTTGTGGCTGAAGTGCGTACTAGGCATTGGACACCGAGGATATTAAGAAAGCATTACAGGGAGAGTTTGACCTAGAATCATTTAGTGTGTAGCAAGTGGATTAGAAAAGAGGAGGTGGTTATTACAGAAGGGATGAGATGGGATTCGGAAATGGTCTGTGGCCAACAGGAACTGTAACTTCTGAGCCCACAGTACAGTAAGAGGAGCCCATGACTGATCCCCACTGATGGGACAAAAATAGATACTGCTGAAATCCAGCAGCCCACTTATTCTTCGGAACCTTGACCCCCACAGCAAGAGAATGTCTTTTACAACTGCCCCCATGCTTACTCATAATTCTAGTACCTATCTGGAAGAACCAAGTGGTGAGATGAGAAAAAGTTGAACAACGTGGGAAATATATGAAGTACTAAATGCTTTTTGCAGCTAACACTAATCAAATGAGGCACTAGCAATAATCAAGATAAATCAATAGAATGCAATAAATAGGCCTGCACTAGGTGTTATATATCAAAACCCCCAAATATATAAGAAAATGCCAGAGCCAAAATTAAAATAAAAGTACTACGCTAAAGAAAATGTTTGAAACGAATGTATGGAATAGAATTACTATTCGTAGTATGAAAAGCACTCACAATCAGCCCTGGCTGGTGTGGCTCAGTTGGTCATCTGGTGACCGAAAGGTTGCAGTGTGACTTCGTGGGCAGGGCACATGCTTAGGTTGTGGGTTCAGTCATGGTGCAGGTGTGGTCTGTGTGGGCACAGGAGGCACCCAGTCCATGCTTCTCTCTCACGTGGATTTTTCTCTCTGAAAGCAATGGAAAAAAAAAAACCCTCAGGTGAGGATTAAAAAAAAGCAATCATAATAAAAGAAGTTACAAAGTTCTCTGAGAAATGAACAGGTAAAACGTAGATGTTGATAATTCAAGAAAAATGGAAAACAAGTGACAAGTAAATATAGTGTGTGCTGGTTGAGAGAAATGGCAGAACAGGTGTCAGGCACATGCAGGACTGGAGCTTGCTTATAAGACCCGATACCCATGGACTTTTACTGGGTAGTAAAAGGAACATTTCTAGAAAATTCTTAGTATACATTACTACATCTGCTATTTGCTTTTGTGGCAGATACTGCTTACTTCACCCCAATTTCTTTGTTGTCTGTCCCCCACCTAGAAACAGGATCAGCAATGTTATACGCGTGTCGTGGCCCCCCAGCCCTGGGGAGAGACAACTGGCTCCTTTGCGGCGGGGTGGCGGTGGGACTAAGTGCTTCCATTGAGAAGTAAGCGTAAGGGACACGTGCAATTTCCACGTCGCTTCCTTTAAAACTGTGTGCAGCACTTACCTCCCTCTGTCTGTCTTCCCCATCCTTTGGGATGAAATGTGGCACTGGTGCCACGTCCGCTTCGACTGTGCAGAGAAGCAGCGTGGACCTCCAGGGGTTCGGAGCGACAGGGTGAAAGGAATCTGGATCCCCAGGTGACCTTTGGGTGTCCACTTCGAGCAGAGGCTTATACCTTAACTGGGATTGCTCCGATACAAAAGCCTCAGACAAAGACCTGCACTGAAGTGGCTTAGTTCAGAACTGACCCCAAAAGCAGGAATAAGGGAGAGGAACATGAAACAGAAAAGAAGTTGTCCAATCGGCCACTACTAAAATGAGCTGATGTTTTGTTCCAAGAAATCTTCTGAGGAACCTTATAAAATCCATTCCAAAATTCTGCCCAGGGAATGATTTTTCCCACTGGTTCTCATCACCTACTGACTAAAATGTTTATTTCTCTCTGAGTCTTAATCACCCCACTCTTCTGAATAGCACACGTCTGCTTATCTACTGAATCCCCTTGGGCAGAAATCGGGAGCTACTGCACAGGTACCAGGTGAGGCATTGTGTGCATGCTCTGTACAGCTGGTCTGTGTAGATCTGCTTGCCTCAGAAGTGGCTGGAGTAAGAGGTGTGATCCAGAAGATTTTAAATGGAGTGCACACGATGTCCAACACGGCAACCTTTTGTACCACTCGGGTCTGCTTGTGTCCTACATTAATCCCAATCCGTCACAGAGCTCCTTCGAGGTGATGGCTGGCCACGATCTCAGCAAGCACCTGTTGTGAGAGGTTTGCTGGAATAATTTACAGTCCTGTAACTGCAGCCAGTTCTGACTCAGCCCCGCAGTGCCTTCTCTGCAATTCAGTGAGCGATGCTGACGCTCTCCAACAGGGTCTGGACCCCGGGTCTGGGGTACGGGGGGGCGTCTTCACTGGGCCTTTATCTCAGTCCAGTGGGTAGTAGTGGCTGCCCCTTATTTTATTTACCAGTCCCTTTACGTCTTACTAGTTAATTCCTCGTTCTTCCAAGTCCCTGTTTACTTAGTGATTCTTTATATTAAAATGTCCTTATGCAAATGGCTGCATGGTTTCTCTTTCCCGTCCAGACCGAGACTGATACAAGATGACACCAGAAGAGATAATTGAGAAGAAGGAACCTCCCAGAGGGTGAGACCAGTGGCTGTGGAGAGCAGGGGACCACCGAGCTCCTCGGGGGGCCAGAACCAGAACCTACCCAAAGAATTCACTGTATTCCCTGGGAAGGAAATTTCCGCAATTCCTGCCAAATGGAATATAGTGATTACTGTTTTTCCCCTTCTTTATTTTCAAGATGGTAGTTTTTATTGCACCTCTTTGTCCTCCTTCACCGTTTTGTATTGAGAAGTATGGGAGTACAAGTAACTGGTCTGTTAGATAATAAACTGCTAGTCCTTGAAAAGCCACCTCCAGACCACAATGAAAGAAACAGCATTACTCGGATATCCTATATTCTGAATTGGGAACAATAACTGGACAGACGTTAAGTTTCAGCCCTTGGGAAGGGCCTGTGTCTTCTGTATAGGGAGGCTGGTACGTGTAGGTACTTGGGAGCTAGAAGGCAAAGGCAGAGACTTTTTTTTTAATCGAATTTATTGGGGTGACATTGGTTAATAAAATTATATAGGTTTCAGGGTTACAATTCCATAATAAAACATCTGTATATTGTATTGCATGTTTGCCACCCCAAATTGTGTTTCTTTCCATCACCATTTATCCCCTTTTACTGTCTTCCACCTCCCCCACCCCTGTTTTCCTTTGCTAATCACCATACTATTATTTGTTTATGAGGTTTTGGGGGGGGGGGCGGGTTCTTAATCCCTTCACTCTTTTCACCCAGCCCTACCGCCCCTCCCCTCCAACAGTTGCGACTCTCTTCTCTGTATCTATGAGTCTGTTTCTATTTTGTTTGTTAGTTTATTTTGTTCATTAGATTCCACATATAAGTGGAATCATACGGTATTATCATTCTGTGACTTACTTCACTTAGCATAATACTCTCCAGGTCCATCCATGCTGTCACAAAAGGTACGATTTCCTTCTTTTTACAGCTGAACCCTGCAATGAACATAGGGGTGCATATATTCTTTCTAACTCGTGTTTCAGGTTTCTTCGGGTAAATTCCCAGAAGTGGAACCACTGCGTCATAAGGCGGTCTCATTTTCAGTATTCGGAGGTAACTCCATGCTGCCTTCCATGGTGGCCGCACCAGTCTCAAAGGCAGAGACTTCTGTTTTTCAGTGTTCTTTCCCCATTTTCCTTTCCATAATAAAATTTGAGTTTTTGGCAAGTACTGGTCCAGCCAGAGACTATATTTTTCCAGTCTCTTTTGCAGATATATAAAGCTGGATATATGTAACATACCAGTCTTGCTCTTAACGTAATTAGGCGTATGCTCTTTGTGTCTCTGTTGCTTAGCCTTGAATTAAAGACAACAGAGCCAGTTTTGAATATGTAGTCAAAGGGAAACTCTTAAGGGCTTTGAAGAGCCCCACAGAGAAAACCTGGGTTTCTGTCTGATTCCCCTTATTAAGCAGAGTTTCCTGCTTGCCTTGGATTGCCTGCTTACTTCTGCACTGATGTGAGAGAAAAATAAAAATTCTTTGTTTTTGTGAGCTCATTTATTCTTGGTCTCTTTGTTACAATAGCTTAGCTCATTCCCTAATTAACACAGTTTTAGTTCTCATATTCTTTTCACATTAAATATGTTATTTTCCTCCTATCATGGAACTTTTACAGCATTTCTTTCCCTTGAGTCTACCCCTCCCATATTTTGCAGAGAGCAGTTTGCAGAAAATTTTGGCCTCATCCCATTACTCTTTCCTGTCACCGCCTGCAGGCAGAGCCCATAATGTAAATATAAAACTGTGCTCAGTGTAGGTTCCCCTGAGTATGTAATTAGAACGCATTCCAGGGTGCCCCTAAATAAGAAGTATCTGTTTCTCCAACTGAAGGTTGATGCTGGTGCCACTCACACAGTAAGGTGGAGGCAGAGACAACAGCTGTGGTAACCAGCGCTAAATGAGGCAGACCACAATATACAGCACTATCCGTTTTCATTGCTGATGCTTTGGGGAGGGTTCAGATCATCTGGAGGCCCCGAGGGTGGGGCAGGAGAATTCTATTTATGTTGGAGGTCTGCAGAATATTTCACAATGAAATAGTATTTCTGTTCATCTTCAAAAGCACTAAGTGACTTAGTTCTGTTTTATGCTGAAAATTAAGTGACGATTATCAAAAAATGTCAGTATTTTCTATTATCAAATCACAAATACCAACCAAAGTGTAGATACTGGTTTTAGTTATTATATAATCTGTACTAAAGATTAGTATAGTATAGATTTAGTATAGTAAAGATTTAGTTAGTATATAATATGTACTAAATGTACATATACACAATGAAAATTCTTTAATATATAAGTACATTAAAATCTATTTAAAATATACAGGGTCTGGCAGAAGGAAGGCCTGCTTGAGTGTGATTGGTGGGGTAATAATGTGGGTGTAATAATTTATGGTTTTAATTTGAACATTTCACCTAAAATGTCATATGGTGTGCTTGAGTGTGACATTGTTATGTGACAGAATGGCATGCTTATGATTTTGGAATAAAACATTTTGTAATAAAAAGGGGTGTTATTTGTGCTGGAACTTGTATATTTATATATGCAAAATCTTTAAAACATACACACAAAAGCAAGCATTGTAAAACTGATTGATTGTTGATGGCCAACTCTTATTGACTACATTTAAATACACATAGTTCAACAAGCTAATATGAAGTAAAGTTTCATACATACATACCTAAATAAATTCATAATTTACTTCACAAATACATAAATAGTTTATTCTGAGTGGATTTTAAACTTATTATAAGATCTTTGGATATTAAACTTTTAAATAGGAGAAAGTTGTAAATCATTTAGTAAAAATATTGAAGCAATTAAAAATAAATACTTTCAATTTCTAAATTAAATGTATTTAATCGCTGGCCATAAATTAATGCCTTTGAAAATAAACTTTTATTTCATTTTTACTTAAATATGTAATGCTTTAAAACCAGCATTATGGTTTTTACATGCCATACATATGCTCAACCATAATATTTTTTAACTATCAAGTAAAAAATGTTCTTTGGTGTGCTAAAGTCATCTCACGTGGCCTACATAGCACACTGGTTAATGATTGATGTAGCATTTCAGTATACAAAATTCTCCTAGGAATCAGGGCACCACTGAAATATAAAAACCTGCTATACTGAAAAATCTCATTGTGGCAAAAGTGTGTCCATGCCCTATCAGCCAGGATTGGTGGTGATAATAGGTATGTCTCTTCCATTGCTATAAGATACTAAAGTTTTTGAGCAAAACAATAATAAATCCTAGAGCACATTTTATACAGAAGACTGACTTAAAACAGCATACTGTTTTTCATAAGGTTAACTTCACTGTGTAAGCTACTCCAACTTCACATTTTCCACCGTTAAAGAGATAAATGCAAATGGCAGAGACTGCCAATGAATTGTGTCTTGCAAATTAAATCTGCTCAGTAGCAATTGTGCTATTAAAAAAAACTCTCATGTCCAAATTTTAGGAATGTTTCCTTCACCTGAAACTATTGAATACTATACTTACAATGATCTCTGAGGTAAGAAAACAGTGGTCAACCTAACATTGAACAATATTTTAGGTTATGTTTGTGCATATCTGTAAATCTCCAGTTTGCAAGCAAGAACCCTCAATAACTCAAATGATGTTTCTTGGATAATAAATAAAACAGGAAAGCCAGATCATTCTACAAAATACAGTACACCGTTTTTATTGACTATGACAATCTTTCTGAAGGGCAGTGGATTTGGCTTTGGAGACAGTATGATGGAATTCTTTTATCATCCAGTGTCTTGGATTACTATCTGCTTACAAATGTGGTTATGAACCAAAATGCTGGATGGAGTCCAGCTTCAACCCCATTTAATTCTTGGAGTTCTGCCCAGATCAAATGTGCTTGGTAAGCTGGGACAATATGCATGCTTTTCACAGACCAAAGCTGAGTAATGAAACCTCAGTACCCCACTAAACCCTCTCCAGTTGTTCGGAGTGCAGTGGGGAGTCCCAGCATGGCCACTGGAGCAAGTCTATGCATGCAAGGCCCTGGTTGTTCCGTCAACCCGTGCTTTCCCAGGGTGCTGAAAGGAGTTTGCTTAGCCACCTTTGGTGATGTGTTCATTTTCTGTTGCTGTGTAACAGATTACCACAAATTAAGCAGTTTATAGCATCACTCATTTATTAGCTCACAGTTCTGTAGGTCAGGAGTCCAGGCACAGCGTGACTGGGCTGTGCTCAGGCTAACATCAGGGTGTCAGCCCGTCACCTTCCCGCCGGGATTGAATGAATGTCCTTTTCCTAGCGCATTCTTGTTATTGGAAGAATTCATCTCTTTGCTGTCATGGGGACTGACACCCTTGTTCCCTTGCTGGTTGTCAGTTGGAAACAGCTCTAAACTCCCGGAGGCTGGTCCCGGTTCCTTACCATGAGGTCTTCCCTATCTCAGGAATGGAGAACTGCCCTCCAAATCTCTTCAACTTCCTCTTCTATGAGCAGCCAGAGAAAATTGCCGGGTTTCAAAGGGCTTGAGTGATTGGCTCAGGTCCTCCAAGGTGATGTGCCCATCTCAAGGTTAATGGTGTCCTAACACCACCGAATCACAGGAGTGAAAAAGCACAGTCTGGGGGCGATGCAGGGTGTGTACACCAGGGACAGGGAACATGGGGGGACCTCTTAGAATCCTGCTATGCAGGCTTTTGTCACTTTCACTTTCAGCTTTACAGGGTTGTTTCTACTTCATACCCAAGCCTCTTTCTTTTTCTTTTTTTTTCCCAAAAGGAACTCAGAAAAAAACAAATTGTCACGACATTAGTCTACATGTAATAAAATATACATAAAAGGTGTGTATTCCTGAGCTTGCAAGCATGTTTCAAGGTGACATCAAGTAAGCTTAGGTGCTATTCATCATTCTCATTGCAAATGCAGTTGCAACTAGACCATTACTTTATGGTGAAGCGCTTTTGTGACACTGTAGTGGCTGACAATATGGTTATAATAGTGAGGACACTATTAATTCAATTAGGTTTCTTTCTAATTAGTGTCAGGCCTACTGTGGAAACAAGTAACAGGTTTATTTCAATATAAATTCCATTTTATTTATGATGTTCTTTCTATAAATTAAATGTATTTTTTAAGCCGTCTGGGATAGTATGCAAACAGTGGACAATTAAAGTAATTATTGGTGATTTGGTTGTGTCAACCTATCCTGAAATGCATATAGCCCCCTCTGTGTCTGATTATGATTATTTATTGGATTCTTCTCTTTTTTTCCTTTTAAGGTTTTTAAAATTAATTATATATATATAATTTTAGGTTTATTTTAAACTAAGTTGCAATCATGTATATATTTATACAGTGAGGTTTTTCATTTAGCATTAAAACACTTTCATTTTTTCATACTATTTATAAACATACATTTTTTTAGTGTTAAATCATTCATTATTTCATAGTGGAATTTTCCAACTGGAAACATTAAGGTTGAGTTTTTTTTATTGTGATAAGAACACTTAATATGGGATATACCCGCTTTGTTTTATTAATTGGATTCTTATAGTAACTAATTTTCAGTCAAAAGCTTTGATCTATCAAAGTACAGGTGGAAAGATACTTATAAAGAATATAAATAAACCTGGTTAAGAGGTGCTTACTAATATTGAAATTTATTGCTAAACATCAAATGGCTAATTTCCAAATAGGATAAAGACAATGATGGAAACTAAAATATGCAATGGTGTAGTGAAAATGTAATAGTGTAGAAATGTAACAGTGTAGAAAACTATATAATGGTATAGTGAAAAAAATAATGAAGACTTAGACACTGGAAAGGCTACCTAACTTACCTGAGTCTCTTTTTTCACTATAAAAGCAGGATGATCTTCCAACTTTATTGAGAAGTGAGAGTTAAATCATTTATCAAATATATAGCCTATAATGATTATGCAATAAATACTTCCCTGCTATGAAGTGAACAAGCTAATCAATTAGCTTATTTCAATAAACTTTAAATAGAAGAAGTTATAGTTTAGATGGACAGAGGAGTCCATAGACTTAATTCGATTTGTAAAAGTTGGTGGCTATAGTTGCTATAACTGAGATAGATGACAGAGATTTGAATATACCAAAGTATTTTTTATTATTTGAAATGAAGGATGTTTAACAGTGAGAGTAGTTTGATAATGGAACAGTTCAGAGAATTCGAATAGTTCAGCCAGAGATGAGAAAAGCAGGGGTCCCGTCTCCCTACTCCAGAAGCACAAATAATGAAGCATTCCTGTCCCAGGGGATGGGATTGTGAAAGAAATGCAGGGAGAGATCCCACCAAAAGTAGACGGAGAATAACCTGGTTTCCTCCTTCTAACCAAAGGTGGACCATAGCGGAGCATGAGAAATGGCCCTCAGAGTTTAAAAAGAGCAAAACAGGTAATGAGTGTATCTGAAGGTAGGCAGAATAGACCAACACTCTAATCGGTAGAACGAATAGAAAAGTGATTGACCAGCAACTCAGGTTTCAGGTAATTCAAAAGAAGACTGGATCCTGAAAGTACTGTGATGAAAAATGCTCCTAGTTTTGTTTTCTCAGAGCTTCAGAACCACCACTAACCAAAAAAGAGCCGTGAAAAACAGATTTAGAGCCCTGGCTGGCGTAGCTCAGTGGATTGAGCATGGGCTGCGAACCAAAGTGTCGCAGGTTCGATTCCCAATCAGGGCAAATGCCTGGGTTGCAGGCCATGATCCCCAGCAACCTCACATTGATGTTTCTCTCTCTCTCTCTCTCTCTCTTCCTCCCTCCCTTCCCTCTCTAAAAATAAATAAATAAAATCTTTAAAAAACCAGGGATTTATTCCCTGAGACCCTCCCAGGCAGGGCTGTTGGGGGACACAAGTGATGGCTGCAAGGCAGCCAGCCAGCCAGCCTCAGGAACAGCATCAGGAGGGTTGGCCTTGGCTGCTGCTGACCCCACGACATGGTATAAGGCACAGAGCTACTGTTCACTGTCTCGCTTTTATGCTGTTTCCAAATGTGGGAACTCTGCCTGTGTTCATCCTTGTGTTGTTATTTTGGGATGGAGAAGAGTGCGTTTTCCAAAGGTGGTCACAGTGGCATGGAGACCCCATGTGAGTGATTGCATCTTCAGATGACACTCACCATCATCCTCAAGTCCTCTCCGCTAACTCCAAGAAGAGCAGGGAAAACACGTGCCCATCAAGCCTTCCCCCAGCTGCAGACTCCTGACCTGAGCAAATGACATTGTTTAAAGCCATTCTGTTTTGCAGTGGTTTGCGACTCAATAACAAGTAACCAGAACATAGGATGATTAAACTTATAATTTAAGCAGATGTTGCCATATACAACAACACGCACTGGGCCAAGAAACAGATGATTCTTACTCCTGAGATCCGAGGCACACCATTTTACCTAGTAGCTGGACTTGATCTTGTGTTTTGCGCCTCTGGGGAAGCGTAGGTGCATTTTCAGTTGTGACTGGGATAATTGTATTTACCATATCAGGCAGAGGAAACGTGGGGATTGTTTCTGCATGTCTACAATGATGTTACAACGGGATCTCTCCTGTCTCTGTCTTGGCAGGCACCAGTGATCATGTCAGATTACTTGAATGACAGATTCTGACTTCATATCAATCTATTCAATATGAAGTGCCTATTACATGCCACTTGTTTGTTATTCTAGGTGCTGGGGACAGAACGGTGAACCACGCAGTTAGAATTGTCTGCCCGTGGGAAGCTTACATATGCAGAATTGGGAAGCAACCAGCTCAAAAGCCGTGTTCCTTAAGGAGTGTAAAAAGGAGCAAGTGTGGTAAAGAGGAGTTTAGTTAAAAGATTTTATCGGAAAATGTTATTAGCATGTGTATTGGTCAGGAGAGGCGGGGTTATGTTATGATAACAAACATACACAGGTGACACAGAGGTGGCACATGTGACAGTGTCACAGATCTTGTCCTGTAAGAGCTAGAAAACCTTTGCAGGAAGATTAACATGAACACATACAGGCCTGAGGGTGTGGAAGAAATGGCAGAAGGCCATCTGCAGGAAACAGTAACTGCCTTCCCGGATCAAGGGGTGTGGGAGAGAGTATGCTGAGGAATCTCTGACAAGAGGCCGGGTGGAGGCAGAGGACCAAAGGACACACACCGTGTCCCGTGTTCCCTCCCAGCTCTCCTTCCCCACAGCGTGCCTCTGGAGAGAGCAGGTCCCAGCTTGCGAGGAAAGAAGAGGGGATGCTAAATCACGTTTAAAATTTTGCTTAATATTTTGTACTAGGTATCTAATTTTTAAGTTGAAGCTGAGGAATTCTTATTTCCTGCAAATGAATGAGCACAAAATTCATGGGGCTGCCCAAGCATTCTGTCAAGGTAAGGGAAGATTGCTTGAACTGAGTAAATTTGGAAGCCAAGGTAAGAGACGTAATTGTCACTGTGATCACAATTCTTGTGTTCTGTTTCCTCAGCATTCCCAGTTTACATCTATGGTGTAAAGCATGTGTTTTCTCTTAGACGATGGATAGATCTCCGCTTTGTCTAACCTATTACTGGTAAGAAAATTTCACTTCTTTATGGGGAGTGAGTTAAATGGAGATCATTCCACCTGTCTCTAGTCGTGAAAGTGGACATGTGACCCAGTCTCAGTGAGAATGGTGGGTAGCAGGATCAGCATTTGACCCATGAGTCCATTGGCTGTACTTTGACAACTGTAGGGGAAGACCTGTGTCTTTCTGTTGGGATTACTAAACTGGGTGACCATTTTCTCTCTTTCTCTCTCTCTTTCTTTCTTTCTTTCTTTCTTTCTTTCTTTCTTTCTTTCTTTCTTTCTTTCTTTCTTTCTTTCTTTCTTTCTTTCTTTCTTTCTTTCTTTCTTTCTTTCTCTCTCTCTCTCCCTCCCTCCCTCCCTCCCTCCCTCCCTCCCTTCCTTCCTTCCTTCCTTCCTTCCTTCCTTTTCTTTCTTCCCCTTTCTCTCTCTTTCTTTTGACAACAAGAAGAGAGAGACAGAACACCTCACTGTATCATTTTAATCCCAGATCCAGTTTGACCGTGAACAATCTCACTAATATACACTAAATAGTTTCCGTTTTTACTTAACCTGATTTGAGCTGTCACTTGCCATAAAACAGTCTTGACCTATGTAGTGCCATATTTGAAGAGAACCAGGCATATGCCTCATTGCCAGTAGCCTGTCCATGAAACAATGCTCCTTAGTATGGCTTTTGGATCTGTTGAAATTTAATGAAATCCAAGGACTTCCTTTATCTTACACATTAACACAGTTAATTCAATTACATTGGAATTTAATTTTCTTCACATAGCTGACAAAACAATAAATTATATCTTTCTCACACTTTTTCAAAAAGTAAAAGGTAAATTCAAGGGGAAGGCTGCTGCGCGGCTTGAATGCAAATTGACCCAGTGGATTGGTTTTTGCCTTATTTCTTTTTAGCAAGTTGGGAATCCTTGCTGCTCTCTGCCGATGACCCTGTAGAAAACACCTTCAAATGTGGCTCGCAGTGCTTATCTATGTCTGCAGAGTTCTGTTTAGAGTGGAAATTTTCAGGACTCCTATCATTTTCGTCCGTCATCTCAAGAATTATCTCCAGATAATTCTGGACCACCCACAAAGTTGTCTGCTTTTAGTGTTCCTTCCCAGAGTGGCAACTTACGCTTAAAGATAAATGGGCTTTCATCAGTATCTATAATTTGACATCAAGGCTTCTAATCAAAAAAGGGGTTGAGAAGTACATATACCCAGGTTGGCGTTTTGATCTCCAGTCGGGTGTGTACAAGAAAGCAACCAAATCGATGTTTCTCTCTCACATGGATGTTTCTCCATCTTTCTCCTCCTCCTTCTCTCAATAAAAACAATTTAAAAAGTCCTTAAGTGAGGAAAGAATTTTTTTTTTTAAAGAAGGGCTTAAGAAGTACAGATTGCTAGTCAGAAAATAGTCATAGGGATGTAAGGTTCAGCCTAGGGAATATTATCAATAATATTGTAATAACCATGGTGTCAGAGGGGCACTAGATGTATCGCGGTGATCGCTTAGTAAGTTGTATAAATATTTAATCACTGTGTTGGATACCTGAAACTAATATAATATTGTATGTCAACTATAATTGAAAAATTTAAAAAATGTTTAAAAATAAATCATAAAAAAAGAGAGAGAATTCATCTCATTCATGTGGCTGAAAGTATTTGTCAAATGACCTAATCCATGAATCCCCTCTTCCCTGTCAAACTGACACGGAGTTTGGGTTGGTTATATCCGTCTAATAGTAAAATGCCTGCAAAAGAGTCACTTCAGCATGTGAAGACTTGTCATTTGGAAAGTTAGCAATGTATGTTGCATTCCTTATTATATAGAACCAACCACTCGAGAGGTAGCAATTCAAAGCTTCATTTTAGTTGTCAACTAACCACAAACATACCAACAGGGAAAGCTGTGATCTCACATCCCAGGGACACTGGGCACTCCTCTCCTCACTCACCCACGAGACCGGGTGGGTTCCACCTGCACGGGTGCTCCCCGTGCTTGGAGAGAAGGACGTCTATTCCAGTTGGAATTTTCTTTGGCAAAGTTTGACGATACTGATACCAAATTGGTATTCTTTTTTAAAAAAGATTTTATTCATTTATTTTTAGGGAGAAGAGATGAGAGGGAGATAGAGAGGGAGAGAAACATTGGTGTGAGAAACATCAATCAGTTGCCTTTCATATTCGCCCAACCAGGGACTGGTCTGCAACCAAGGCAAGTGCCCTGACTGGGAATCGAACTGCTGACCTTTTGCTTTGCATTATGATGCCCAACCAATTGAGCCACTCTGGTCAAATGGTGATTCTTTTTTAATGATATTGGTATGAACACCATGAACAAAAATATGAGCCTGTACTGACATTTGTTTCACTGTCCTATTGTAAATGGAAGGGGAGGGGGACTAACATTAAACTTAAATTTATTCAAATAAATATAGTTATTTGAATTTGTTTTGATGATGCTTAAGTACATACACACAAAGTGATTTGAGTGATTCAAACTAAACCACTTCAATAACATTTAATCTAATAAATGGTCAAAGGATGACAATAGGTTTAAATCAGATACTTTGAATGAGAATGGGATATTTTTTCTAATAGCCTCTACCAGCAGGGATATTTTGTATTCATGTAAATATAAAAAGATGTTCAGTTTGTTTGAGATAGATGGCAAATCTTTTTCTGAGATACCGAAATGACAAACATGTACTCTATCACTTTGGAATGGTTGCTAACTTTACTTAGCTAATATTAAATTGTCCAACTTGCAAACACAAGTGTAAACTTCCCACACGTTCAGGCTCTACACTGCGCAGCTGTTAGGATGCGAGAGAGCACTGGGGGCAGGACGAACCCGGTGCTGTACGAGGGTATTTATAGATGCAAGAATGGCCGGGCAACCGAGAGTCTCGGGCGTTATCGCTCTGGCATCTTCCCTGCATCTTGTGATCAGAAACGAAAACATTATGTTTAAAGAAAAAAAACTGTCAAACTTGTAAAACAAATATTATTCTTGCATATGAGCCATGCTTCTGAGTGCATGACTTGGTGTTCAATCAACAGCTTCACCTACGATAGTAAATGTGTGAAAGATGGACTCCTGACTAGTATTTTTTACTCCTTCTTAATGATTTTATTAGTGTTATTCATGTTACTTATATACTAAAGCGTAATATTTTTAGAAAACTGGCATTCTCCTAGCAGCGTAAGCATTTACAAAGGACTTGGTGATAAATAATGACAATTAGCAAACTTCTGAGGGTCACGTTCATCCTCCCAATATCAATAGTAAGACCTCTGCAGAATCTCTTTCTCTACTTCCGGCTTTAAGTGTCATGTTCTCAGATTTACACCAGGTCACTAGCAGGAATAGCTGATGGAAAATTTGCTTTTGCCTTGGTGTTAAACATTTTGTTGATACATTGTGTTTCCTGAAACAATACAAGAGTTGAAACAAGTACTGAGGAGAGAGGGAGGGAGGGACAGAAAAGAAAAGAAAGAAGGAAGGAAGGAAAGAAAGAAAAAAGAACTTTACCTCTGAAGGAAGTGGCAGTCTTCTTCCAGAAGATGAAACAGTGCCTGTTTTCCTGTTTTCAGTCTCCTCAATTGGGCTATGAATTCCTTGAGGGCAAAAAGCATATTGTCTTCGCTTGTATTTTTCTGGTGACTAGCACAGAATCTTGTATATGGTAGATAGTCAGGAATATTTGGTACACAAATTGATGAATAAGTCAGCCTTTTTTTTTGTCTTGGCAAAAATGATGAACAATTTTGCTTCCACCTCTTCTTTAGGAGGCTGATTTTCTATTTAGATTATTTCAACTTATTCGTTACATTTAATGCAGTGGAAAGTGCACAGGCACTCATGTTATTGTTTCAGTTCAGACCCTGACTCCATTTAAGGCTGTTCAGTTATTATTATTATTATTATTATTATTATTATCATTATTGCTGTTTTCAATACCCCACTCCAATCTAGTTGAACCTTGTCCTCATTATCACTCAGCCAAATCAAATACCTGTTTTTTCTAGTTTCTTTCATTTTCTTCCCATTTTCTGCAAATCTTTCTTCCCCTTCTGTTCGTCCAGGTTCTATTTATCCTCCAAAGCCCTCGCGGGGTGCTTCTCTTCAGTGAAACCTTCCCTGATGCATCAAGACTGCTTCGAGCCCGCTGGCACGCATCACACGGTTTACCACCCGCGCTCGTTCTGCAGTCCTCCTTCCTGGGCCATGTGTGTGCTTCTGCTTCCACAGCTCGTCTGCAATTTCCATCAGGGTAGCAGTCGTGTCTCTGTTTCTTCTGTATAACACTAAACAGCTCGCTTCCCTAGTCTGCCTGTAACGTATACTTTTACACTTTATTGTTTTCCCATTTGAAATCGTGTTGATAGTAATATGTTATAGTCTACACAATTTTCACAGTACTACACACAAACATCTAAAGTTATTTTTGTAAGAATAATTCTTCATGTAAAGGTACACTATAAACAAAACCTTTTAAAATGAGACAGTTTCAAATAGACATGTTTAAAAGTTAATATCGGAATCAGACTTTGAAATAGCATCAAGTTTTGAATATATTTCAATGTAGACCTTTGCAAACAAACGGATAATTCTAGGAAGTTTTCTGAGGGAAGATTTATTAGTCATAAAATTCAGGCCAGAATTAGAAAACCTAAAATTTTACATTTCTAAGAAAGTCGATTAAGTCTGCAGAGGATCGTACAGTATTCTTAACATTCTTTAAATTGCAGAAAATCTCTTCAAACATTAGAATTACTCAGTTTGCCTAAAGATAAGCATGTCCTGAAACAAAGACGTGAAAGCCAGGCTCTGTCTTCTCGCGATCGTTCTCCAGTGCTGCACCTGTGTAAACGGGCCAGGTTTCACTCTGATGTTCCCTGGGCACAGCCCCTGGGACGTTTCCTTCCGATGTCACCAGATCGCTAAGGTTCATTTTGTTCCCAAACACTAAGGTGCATGTTTTTCAGGAGTTCACACGTGGAGGGTACTGGAGTTTCGGGTTGTCTTTGGCCACAGCCATCACAGATGGAGCCACAGCCTGCCCTTCTCTCTGGAGGCTTGTCAAACACCTGAGAAAAACGTTCTTCGCTTGGATGTACACCTAAGGCTGGGCATTTAAAGGTTTAAGTTTGCTAAGTTGGTTGTTTTGCCTTTATTGTCCAGTCCAAGGTAGAAAACTTAGACCTCCTTAATCATCAGGCCGATCAAGCCTGAAACTTTTCCACCAAATAAGCCAGCACACTGTGGGTCTGTGGTGGGAGCCAACAGGGTCCATCAGGCCTCGGATGTCATATAAGGGAAGCCACCTGGTCCTAAAGGAAGCACCCATCAGCATTTGGGATATTGATAATAGCTTATCATTAACAACACTACCTCAATGAAAAGGACTCTGAAGAGCCATATCTCATAGTTACTGATACATTTTTAAATTGACTTTGAGAGAGAAAGAGACATCAATATTGTTCCACTTAATGCATTTACTGGTTGATTCTTATTTGTGCCCTGACCCAGGGATAGAACTCACAACTTTGGCGTATCAGGACGATGCTCTAACCAACTGAGCCACCTGGCCAGGGTTTGATACATTTTTTAAAAATTTCAAGTAAAACTTCTGAAACTTACACACACTTATTTTTAAAAATATGTATAACCTGCTTATTTTCTGTTACATAAAAGATTTATTATTTTCTGATTTTTGCCAATTAAATTTTTAAACAACATAAACATATATGACTCATAAATACTAATTTAAAATCTTTCAGTCTATATACCATTTTCTATATATTTATCAGTATTCTTTTTTCATGAAATGTTCCCATCTCTTTTACAAATAGAATTTACTGAAATATAAGCTAATATATTTTTCCTGGATAGACAAACCACCTTAGTCTAAAACAGAAATCATACATATGGTCTATATAGTATTTTCAACATTTTTTTCCTTCATAGAATTGTGTTTCTCATGGAGGTTTATTTCTCACGCGGTGGAGGATCGAATTAGCTGGGTATTGCCACTTTTGAACAGTTGGTGGCTCCAATGCTTTGCAACTGTCTTGGAAGTGTGGCAGCAGAACAAGGGAGCTCTTTTTAAACTGTTCAGTGCAGAGTTTGATAACAAAAATACCTTTGAGTAATATGGTGCATTTAATCAGAAGCTACACGTTATATCTGATATGAATTCAGGAGAAAAGTATTGCTACTAATATGAATATAGTATAAATACATATTAGTGCATGCATTAAGTGCACTTAGGAATCAAAAATACTCCACTTGAAGTAGAATGTAAGCTGCATATGTCATTTTAAATTTTCCAGTAGCCATATTATAAAGAAGAATAAAAAGAAGTGGGTGAAATTAATATTAATACTATATTTTATTTAATCCAATATACTTAAAATATTATTATTTTAATATGGAACAAGTATAACAATCCCTAAAGCAATATTTTACATGCTTTTTTCCCCTCAATATCCAATGTGTATTTTACATGTACAACATATCTCAGTTTGGACCAGCCGCCTTTCAAGTGAGAGCTGCACGTGGCTTGTGGCTACTGCGTGGGTGAGCTCAGGTCTAAAGTAACCAAGGGCAGCCTTTCTATTGAGATTAGATGCAATCTATGAATATTGGATGGGAATTAATTTTTGCAAAGGAAGTCTTACTATTGCACTCATTTTGACCCTACGGTTGAAGCTCTTTTCTTACAGGAAATTATCCAAGAGACTTGGCCCATAATTTTGATGAGATAGATAGCAATGAAACATGTGGCTTAGCTACCAGCATATTAGTTAATGTTATTGGCATTTCTAGAGATTTTCACTACTAAAGGACTTTTGTATCTCTCTAGAGTCACTAGCAACTAGTTAGTCCCTTAATACTTTAGAAGATAGTAAAATTTTCCCCATGCTTGATTTCCATCTCTCATTCTCCCCTTCCACATTTTCAGAATTTAGCTCACAATGTTCTCTTATTTGGCACTTACAAGTTCTACTCAGACTCAGTCATTGTGCCATCCTTTATAGGACGCTGTTCATCACCTGCATGGTAAAGAGCATGGCCCCTCAAGTCAAACTAGCTGAGTTCGAGTCCTGGCTCCACCGCTAATTGGTCATGTGATCTGGGACCAATTATACATTCCATGCGCTTCATCTGACATCTTGAAAATACAGAAAATTATACTACCTCGCTTGTGAGCTGCAGTGAAGATTAAACAAGAAATGTTAGTCCTAGCTCTCTAATACATAATGAACATCAACTTGTATATGTCTTAGTTCATTGTTCAGATTTTGCAGAAGGTACCAGGTGCCTCTCTTATCAAGTCCATAATATTTAACAAAATAAACACAACTTCTATTTATTTTGATATTGTAGAGAGGAATTTTGTTGGAAGATGCTTCTTACTTACACTTATAACAGTAAAGTCTAGGTCAGCCTTCCTCGGAGTACAGGATATAGGACCTTGTGAGTATTTCACAAGGAAAGTGCCGAGGAAACCCAGTGACTGAGGTGCATGGCTCTAGACAGCAGTTTGGAAAGCAGGGTTTCAAACTAAATACAGGATTTTCTCATTTCTCTCCTGCTCTGTTTACTCTTTATTATACAGGATCTCTTCTCTTGCTAAGAAAGCAAAACTTCAACTTTTGGAGTATAATCCATCTGTACATCTACACAACGTATCTACTGGGTAGTTATGGTGTGCTAGGTATTATGGTTGTTGTATAGGCATTACTTAGAGAAAAATGAGGCATTTAAAAAGTTTGAGAACAGTAAATTTGTTCTTGGTGAATAAGCCTGACTTGCTCCTTAAGTACATAGAAATTCAACAGGCTTTTCAAGCTAGTCAAGGACGTGCTTTACTTCCTTTATTGTAAATTGAGGTTTTTACCTCAAAAAAAAAATCTGGAACATCTGGAAAAATAAGTCATCTATATTGTCTGCTGTAGTCTAATTCAGGACCAATGATTTATTTTTTTATTTATTTTTTTTTTTTTAAGATTTTATTTATTTATTTTCAGAGAGGGAAGGGAGGGAGAGAAAGAGAGAGAGAGAGAAACATCCATGTGCGGTTGCTGGGGGCCGTGGCCTGCAACCCAGGCATGTGCCCTGACTGGGAATCGAACCTGCGATGCTTTGGTTCGCAGCCCACGCTCAATCCACTGAGCTACGCCAGCCAGGGCAGGACCAATGATTTAGAGAGAAAAGGGAAACAAAAACCAGTAAGTTGGAAACAATTCCAAAAACTACTACAAGAAAAATATTTGGGCAATGATTAGTATCTTGGATTTTTCAATTGATAAGCATTTACCACCTGTGCCCACAGCTGTTAGATCTATTTCTGGACAGTAAAATCTGGAATAAGTCAGGAACTAGAAACGTATTATGAAGGATATCATGAGAATAACTTAACACGAAATTGTACAGTAAGAATATGCCATATTCATATTTTAATTCTTCATCCTTTAAAACATGTATGAATAGATATATCTGTACACTAAACAAGTTTTTATTATATGCCTACAATGTATAGGCACCTGGGATCTTTTACCTATATTTCCTTATTATATATTTTGATCTAATTTGTATTAAACTACTATGTTTTTTGAAGGAACCGACTTTCAAACTGTAGCTCACAGGGGGCTCTGGAGAATGGCTGGACCATGGGGAAGCTGAAACTTGAATTAGGCTGAAGGTAGAAAGAATGGTGAAGAGCACATCCCAGAAAATGTTTGAATGGACAATTCATGATGTAATGACAGACTACAAGCGGATGCTACAAGAGGAAGAAATACGACTGACAGAATACAGTAAGATGATAGTGACTCAGTCTGAAACATTGTGATGAAGCAGGGTGAAACTGAGGCACTCGGACAAGATGGTTTTCATTTGCTTCTTCATGATGAGAGCATTACTATTTGGGAAGTGGAGAAGGCTGTGGGATTCAGTCCTTGAAGAGGTTGCTAGGGAAGTGAAGCAGACCGACAGTTAAGGACGAAGAGATCTATGGTAAGCAGAAAACAAAGCCACCGCAGTGTTTGATGGCAAACATTTTGCTATGAGCGGTAAATAGTTGGCTAAGGAGCTCCCTGCAACAGAACTCCATAGCCTGGGAGGGCACACAAACTCTATGAGTAGCTTCAAAGTTTATTTGATCCATACATTCTGCTTCCAATTAAAATCTCATGGTACGAAAAAAAGTTTAAACTGCAAATGCACAGGTTTTACTCTGCAGACACTGCTACAGTTTTTATTTTGAGTCTTACAGACTAACCAGAAAGGTAAGAGCAAAAAATATTAAATGATTTTTATGAAATTTAACAATTAGATATTTTATCCAAGTTATTAATAATAGTGAAACTCAGAGATGTAAAATAAAGGAAGCCCTAGAGTGTGATGGCTGAAATTGACCTTCTTTCTCCATTCTCCCTGCTTCAATGAAAATTAACCAAAACCAAAAAGAAATCTCAGCTTTCTATATTTCTACTTCTAATTTACTTCATTGCTTTAATTGTGCGTGTGCGTGTGTGTGTGTGTGTGTGTGTTTCTCTCCTAAATGATTACTTGATTGGAATAGCTCAAGCTTCTCCTGCATGCTAATGGGCCTTAGAACAAAATGTTCACTTTGAAACTTTCTGACTGAGAACAAGTACTAATATGCTCAACCACCCACATTCCCTCTTGCGTTATATGCCTTGAGGATACAAAAGTGAACTCTTCATTGAGTCTCTGCACAAGGGTTTCACTCTGGTGGAGGTGGTGACTCAAGACATGAATGATAATACCCACTACCGAAGTGATAAATGGCATCTAAGAGAAAAAATGGAAGTGATACAAAAGCTGAGAAGGGGAATCCTTGCTTTAGCATAAAGCAAGCTGGTTTCATAAATAATGGGTATAATTTGAGACATTTAAGAACTGAGAATAAAGGTCCAGGAACAAATAGCTTAGTCGAAGGCAGAAAGATGGGAGGAAACACGATTCAGTTTGGCTTCCACAAAGGGCATATAAAAGGGACAGTGGGAAGCAGCTCTGTGGAGTTCGGTGGGGGCCCAGCTCACGAAGGGCCTGGAGAGGCAGTCTGCATAAGGGACAGCAGCGTGTCACTGAGGCATTTAATGAGCAGGGTGACAGTGGCAGGGCAGTGGTTGTTGGCACAGGCTGATCAGCGAGACCTGGGTCCAGGTCTGGTTCTGCTGCTCATGGCTTTGAGATGTTTTCAAGTTACTTAACTTCTCTGAGCCTTGATTCCTTTCATCTCACGGGATTACAGCTGGACCTACAGTCTACAATGTGGACTAAATAAAAATAATGGGTATTAAACACCGCAGACCCTGACATATAGTAAATGGGGAAAAGTAAAACAGTGCTACTGCTCTCCAGGTTGGTGTGGCTCATTTGATTGGCCATTGCCCTGAACATTGAAGGGTTGCTGGTTTGGTTCTTGCTGGAGCACATGCCTGGGCTGCGTGTTCGGTGCCCGGTCTGATTCACATTTCTCTCCCCCTCTTTCTCCCTCCCTTCCCCTCTTTCAAAAAAAAAATACTGCTGGCAATATTAGTAATGCTAATAAATATAATAATAAGATAGTCTCAACCTTTACATCATGTGAAATCATTCCAATTCCTGAATCAGCCAAATCATGAGGCAAAATCACCCACTGTCATTCTGTTGCAAATCTAGATTTATTTTCTGTTTTTACTAAGATTGTGTATCTTGTTTTGATTTTTATATTTGAGTGCTGTATTTATACACTTGTAGAATAGGAAAACTAAGAAATAAATCATGTAAAATTTTCAAATGTAGCTAAGTGGTGAAAATAAGTGTCTTAATTCATTTTGAACAGTTCAATTTTTTTTGCTTATTGTTTTTCAAGAGCCCTTGTTTAAGCCCAACATTAAAATATAGAATTTCAGAGCTAGATAACAGATAGCAGACCATTTAGCTTCGTCCCTCTAGAGAAACTCCAGCCTCTGAGAGACTTGGTGACAGGTTCAAGGTAACAGAATATTAAAGATGAAGGGAAAATTTGATTAGATCCAGGGGCCGATGATTCTCTCTCATCATCTTGCTTTTTAAGTAATGTGATTAAAAGTGATTTTCTTTCTAAGAAACTTAACACAGGAAATACTGCAAAGAGACTTACAAGGATTCTCTAGTCAAGTAATGATAAAGTAACAGGGTCAATGTTTTACTTGTCGCATTGTCCAGATTGGCATTCAAGGTGTGAAAATGTCAGTAATACTTATGCTTTGGCCTCTTTTGGATTGTTGAGATTTACTGTTTGTATTTCCACCAGTGACTATTCAGAGTGACTTGGTTTTGCCTCCTCCCTGCCACCTGGCTGACTCCCAACCAGACAAGTTACTGGAGGGAAGAGGAGCTTGGAGGCCATGAGGATGGGAGTCAGGGAGGGGGGCCACAGTGGAAGCCACAGTGAAGAGGAACAGAGAGTGAGTTCGGCACATGTTTAATAACAGGAGGGAGCTGGTATACTTTCACTTAACTGCTGCCCCATTGACTTGGGCTCCTAAAATTGCATTAAGGCCCATTAATGTATTTGGATATAAAGATTCATACTTAATAAAAATCTACTGAGCTGCGAAATGAGCAGTCATAAACCCCCATTAAATATCTGAATACCTGTTGTGGTGGGAATGTTCGGCAAGTGTGAGCCTTCCTTTCAGTGCTTTGGCTTTTTTCCACTAATCACTTAGTATACATTTCCTTTCCTTCCTCTAATGTTGGGAATGCAGATTGCTTATTGTCTAGGGTACTGTGGAATTTCATTTGTACAAAATGCTTATTTTCAGGTTCCAACTCTAAATTTGGAAAAACATTGGAAACTATGACAAAGAAAGAAATGAGCCAGAAATCACCAGCTAGTGTTTGTGTGTGTATTTATAATTTTATTTTATTTTTATCCTCACCCAAGGACATGCTTTTTATTGATTTTAGAGAGAGGGGAAGGGAAGGAGAGACAGGGAGACAAACATCAGTCAGCTGCCTCTCATGTGCACGAGGACCAGGGACCGAACCTGCAACCCAGCCATGTGCCCCAACCAGGAATCACACCTGTGGCCTTCTAGTTTACGGAATGATGCTCCAACCAACTAAGCCACAACGACCAGGTCAAGTTAGTATGTATTTATCATCCCTTGTCCTGTGTTATTTTTACCACAGGTGCATTGATATTTTATATACATTTTTAATCTTAGTTTCCCCATCTAACCTTCTCAAGGTATTGGAAACTTTTAAAGTACCATTTTTATCAACTACATCATATTCCGTCCTATTGAGGATATGATATGTGGAGTGGATGTGAATGAAAGCACGAGTCTGTGGTTTTTGAAATCCTGTGACTTTTTAAAAAAGAGTTTATTTATTTATTTTTAGAGAGGGAAGGGAGGGAGATAGAGAGAGAGAGAGAAACATCAATGGGCGGTTGCTGGGGGGCGTGGCCTGCAACCCAGGCATTTGCCCTGACTGGGAATCGAACCTGCAACACTTTGGTTTGCAGCCTGCGCTCAATCCACTGAGCTATGCCAGCCAGGTTTAATCCTGTGTTTTTAACATACCCTCTTAGGTATCATGTGTCATCATAAAGAAGATATTTGTACTTTACTTTAAAATTTCTATTTGATTAAATTGCCAGGGCATGTGTTAAGCAATTATGCCTGGGAAACAACTAGCTTTCTGAGCCTTCTGCTCCGTGAAGCCGCTGTTGCCACTCTTTGTTCGCTCCGATCGGGGCATCCATAACTTTTTTGGTCTTTACTGGTTCACGTGCTTGTCAGTCCACCTGAATCGTAAATTGTTTGAGGGTCGGGACTGCCTGGGATTCAGCTCTGCCCCCCTGGTTGCGCACTTGGAACAGAGCCTGGCGTGTAGGTGCTTTGATGTGTGAATGAGTTAATGGAACGATTCAGGGCATGCTAAGCATTGATAAAAAAGTCAGTGGGGTTTGGTCTGCATGAATGGTTTAGGTAATGCTTTTGGAGTTTCGACAGAACGTTCACTGTGTTAAATGTGTGTACAGGGATGGTATTAGAAACCTAGTATAATAGTTTCTCCAGTTTTTTCTATGTAACATCTGAGAAGTGAGAATAATAAATAAAAAATGCAGAAATGTGTTTTCAGTTCTGAACTTTGTAGCGCAACCTTTTATCTTCTGCAAGGAATCGGCTAATTAATGAAGCCAAGGCATTGTTTAAAAATACATGTCATCTTATGGTTGTAGAGAAAGCTTACAAAAATAAAACTTGTGATTATTTACATTTAATTGGGTTAAAAATGAAAAAGTGGGCTGACAGAATCTGTGTATTATAGATATTTCCCTGAAGCATATTTATATCTTCTTCTTTATGAAGAGCAAGAGAATTATTTTACATTTAGTTTCCATGGCTAGTAAGCTGTGGACCAAGCAATCGGTATTTTGATGTTCATAGTATGAAGTGAACCTGAATTCTAACGTTCCAGGCTAATATGATGCAGGTATTTCCTGAACTATACTTAGAGAAGCACACGGGTAGATGCTGAAGTCTGCTTTGCTATATGTGTGTGTGTGTGTGTGTGTGTAAATATTTAAAAATATATTTATTTATTTATTTATTTATACAAGATTTTATTTATTTATTTTTAGAGAGGGGAAGGGAGGGAGAGAAAGAGAGAAACATCAATGTGTTGTTGCCTCTCACGTGGCCCCCACTGGGGCTGTGGCCTGCAACCCAGGCATGTGCCCTGACTGGGAATTGAACCTGCAATGCTTTGGTTCGCAGCCCACACTCAATCCACTGAGCTACGCCAGCCAGGGCTTAAATATATATTTAATATCAGAACTATACTCCATTTAAATACATATGTGATTAAACTCTGTTATACTCCATATTAAATCTACATGTATTTAAATAGAGTACAGGTACCGTTCTGATATAAACTGCATAGCCTGGGTGGGCCCAGGGGGAGCGTGACTTAGGTCAGGAAGGGACTGTAGATGACCAGCCCTCTCTGGGAACTGGAGCCGTCAGCTGGCAATTTAAGAAGAAAGCTAGGGCAGTTGCAATGCAAAAGATGAACTTGAGAGACAGGTGGTTAAACTGATGTCTTATAATTTTGATTACATGGAGACATCAGAGGAGAGAATACAAAACATTTTGAGCTAGCAAGGATGATTTTTTTTTAATAAAAAGACCAGACCTCAGGGTCTCATGCTTGTTAAATTAATAAAGAAATCAGTGCATGAGGGAGACTATGAACTGTGGAGAAGCCGATAGGTCCCTTTGGTAAAAGTGGAGTTTGAGATACTGGTGGGATACCCAAATTAAAAAGCAGAGGAGGTAGAGGGACAGGCCTGTGGCTAGTGAGCACAAATGTCAGAAGTGAAGTAATGAGAACTTCCAGGTACTCAGTCCCTAGGACTGCCATAACCAGTTACCACCACTCTGTGACTTAAACCAACAGAATTTTCATTCCGTCATGGCAGAAGAGGCCGAAGTCTGAAATCCCCATGTCAGCAGGCTTGGTTTCCCTGGGAGGCTCTGAGTGAGAGGTCATGCACACCTCTCCTCCAGCTTCAAGGGGGAGTCAGCAGTCTCAGCATTCCTGCATCACTCCCGTCTCTGCCTCCATCTTCACACCCTCTTTTTCTCTGCATCATCTACTTTTTTTG
The DNA here is from genome assembly GCF_004126475.2 of Phyllostomus discolor. NCBI lineage: Eukaryota > Metazoa > Chordata > Mammalia > Chiroptera > Phyllostomidae > Phyllostomus > Phyllostomus discolor. Next base: position 10,982,239 of record NC_040913.2, on the reverse strand, counting down.
CCATTGGTGTTTATTTTTAAAGACTTTATTTATTTATTTTTGGAGGGAGGAGAAGGGAGGGACAAAGAGGGGGAGAGAAACACCAATGTATGGTTATATCTCATGCACTCCCTACTGGAGACTGGCCCACAACCCAGGCATATGCCCCAACTGGGAATTGAACCAGCAACCATTTGGTTCCCAGGTTGGCACTCAATCCACTGAGTCGCACCAGCCAGGGCCTCTCCTTGTCTCAGAAGGACACCGGTCATCGGATGGAGGGCTCACCCGCATGATTTCAGTTGGAGATCCTTAATGAAATGGATCTGCAAAGACCCTATTTCCAAAGTCACATTCTGAGGTTCTGGGTGGATATGATTTTTTGGTGGGAGGCATCAGCATTTAGCTCAGCACATCCTTCTGGGAATATGTAGAAAAAGAACAGCAAGTCCTAAGATGTAAGCCTTGGAAAATACTGATCATTAGGAGACTGTAGAAAGGGGGAGAAAAAGAAAAAAGAAGAGAGAAACGTTGGTGAGCTAGGAGAATGAGAACAGTGCACTGTCAGGGAAGCTGAAGAGGTTAGAGACTTCAAAAAGCAAGTGCTTAGCAAAGTCAGGTTCAGTGGATATGTACAAAAACTGACCACTAGGTTTGGGACTACTGTGACTTATGAACATCAGGAGAGCAGATGTGTAATCATTTGAGAATGTGGGAAGAAAAAGAGAGAGTGAGGAAAAACTAAGATGATGTGAGGGAAATAGATCAGATGGAAGTCACTTTTTTCTCTCCTCAAAATAGGAAACACAAGAATACAATTCTCCTTCAGGGGCGAAAAGTTGCCAATTATGTAAAATCTCCACAGACACATCCAGAGAGAGGATTGTTTTCTCTTCTCACAAAATCTGGATCAAGAAGAGAATTCAAAAGTGGTCAGAGCCCTTGCTTTCTGCTTGAGAGCATGAACTGCTTGTCCCTTTTCACATGCAAATATGAAGAATTAGGCTGAATGCTAATTAAATGGCAGACATTTGTAAAGTAATATCACATCTAAGGATAGTTAATAAGGCTGTACATGGATCTTATTTATAAATAGCAAAGGTTTAACATATGATAAAAGGATCTTTAGATGGAATAATTAAAGATCAATTATGACAATGGTACACAGCAGTGAAAGGCTGTGGAAGACTTCCTACTCGTTAATCAAAGATAATTATCAATTATGAGGCTTTATCATTAGTAGAGTGTCTACACTTTGAATCTTAAAAAGCTGATGATAATTAGTCTCCAGTTCTTGCCCTAAGTGCTCATTATGTTCAGAGAGGAGTGACTCTTTCCTTTTAAAAATGACCTAGCTCATGACCTTGGGCAGCTTAGATTCTCCTTTCTCTACATTGGCTTGAGATAACGCTTATTGTTTCGATTACTAAAAAAATTATTTGATAGTTGCATAAATGCTAATTAATATGAAGAAACTGTACTATTAATATAGGGAGGGCAAGAGACTTAAGTTTTAAATAGTGGTTGGGTTCTGAGGAGCAAACTTAATCCTGATTACATCTAGGATGTAACTAATAGACCAGGAACTATTGACAGACAGTTTTCCAATGGAGAGGAATGACGGTGTCTATTTATGGAATGTGCACATGAACAAAGAATTATCTCAGTTATCCCTATCAATAACATAACACAGTTATCTGTTTCCCTCATTGTACTTAATAAGGAAAGTGTAGGAGTGGTTTAACAACTTGCTCAAGATAACACAGATCATGAATAACCATTCTGGAGAGTACTTATTATGTAGTATTAAAACTAATCTGAAGATATTGATATTTTAGATACTGTAGTATCAGAAGCTGCAGGAAAACAATTAGGAAAATAATCTTTAATTCTTGATTAAATACTTAATCTGGAAGTAACATTAAACTTTTAAGGCATCTACTTCATATTTCATCATGGAATAGTAAGTGAAAAGAAGTGAAACAGACATCAGAGATGTACTTGGAGTCAAATATTGGGTTGGCCAAAAAGTCCGTAAGGTTTTTTCCATAAAACAAAAGACACATTTTTTCATTTTCACCAATAATTTTATTGATTTGGATATTTTGAGTATGTCGGCTATCTTCCACAGGGTATAATGTTGATTGTTCTCAATTAATGTCTGGATTTGATCACTGTCAACTTCAGGTTGTCTACCCGACCATGGAACGTGGTCCAGAGAGAAATCTCCAGCACAAAACTTCACAAATCACTTTGACATATTTGATTCATCACACCACCTTCTCCATACACTGTACAGATCTTTTTTTTTCATTTCAGTTGCATTTTCACATTTCTTGAAATAATAAAGCATAATATGACAAAAATCGTGGCTTATTTTCTTCCATCTTCAATATTAAGATAGCTACCATTTTACCATTGGTGACAAAAAGTCACCAATTATGGTACTTTTTTAATGCATGCTGATATGACAGCTGTCACAATACAGTCTAACAATAGTGTTAAGAATGAAGTTAAAGGCAACTACGCACTACTTAAAGCCACATTAGGGGAAAAAACAAATGAACTCTTTGGTCAACCCAATACTAAATGATGCAATGATTTGTACATAATTTTAATTGGGTAGTTATAACCTGGTTGTAAAAGTGTTTATTGATATCATTCCATCAGATAGTGCTATTTTTCACTTTGAAAGTAATTTAAAAATCTAATGATTTAGTCGAAGTTCAAAGGTTGACTGCTGCTTGAAAATAAATAGTTCTGATAAAGATAATGCAGGAAACACGAGGATGTCAAACTCGTGGGGGCCGGGTGCATTTAACAAAGTTACGGGACTTCACAATGTGCAGTTGCTCACTGCTCAGGGGTAGAGGCGAGTATGCCAGGCCCACTGGACTCACAAGGTTCCTCGTCTGGTAGTTCAATGTTTGTGGCTCCCTAGTTCTCACATGCAAGTCCCAGCAATACACAGATATGACAGGTGTCTTGAGACTCACTTCAATTTTAGAAAAGCATTGTTTATGGAGGAATGTTATGTATTCCATACAGACGGTTTATTTGTTCATGCAATTGCCTTTCCTTAAAATATAATATAACGAATGGTGGAATTGAATTTTAAGTGTGAGTTTTGCTTCTTTTGGAAACCAAGAATAGCTGGGGTCACATTAGTTATTGGAAACACTACATTTGAAAATGAGGGAAATTTGTACAGTATTCATTTCTATTATAATGTACTGCAGTTTACACATGAACTGTATATCACAACTTTGAGGACATTACTTTCACATTCTTAGATATGGACTAGAAGAAAATTATTCGAAGAAATTTAGTTTCATAAACTCATTGAGTTTTCTGTGTGTCTTTTTTAATGCTTTCATTCTCATTTAGAAAGCTACTAATATTTTTTCAGTAGAATATCTGAAAGAAGTAAAATGTCTTTATTAGAAATTGCAAATGTAAAACCCATAAAATTAAATACAGTATGAAAATAATGCTTCTGAGATTTCCTCACAGGAACAGTTTACTTGTCTACTGCTTTTTGTGAAATAGTTGCATTGTTTTCGCCTTAAAGCATAATTACTGAAATGACATAAGTGCGTTGACTATATTTTAAAATCACTGGCAAACACATACTGGTGATTAGCAAATAAGGATTTGCGAATTGGAAATATAGATTAGCAGTAGATATCTATATTTTAGAAAGCATTTGCTTGAACTGTGTTTGCGGATCACATTGTCGCACCCACTTCCATGTGAATTTCACGTTGGTGTCTGGTTCTGGGTGTTTTGTGGGATGTATTTCCTGTGAGCTCGCTCCTGCAGGCAGACTTTCCTCAGCCCTTGTTCTCTTGACCCGAGGAGATGTGTGGGAGGATCCCTCAATTTCCTTCTGGTTCCTCCTGGCAGAAATTCATTTCTAGGGTCAGCTGGGGCTGACCTGCAATTTGGCTCCCTTTAATAGGGCAGCAAGGGAGATAGAGCCTGTATTTGGGGGAGATTGAAAGGCTGGCAAGGCGAGAGTCAGGATTTTTTTTTTTTTTTGAAATAGCTGAGTGGAAGCACTTGTGCTGAGCCTATGAGTCTATTTTCGTTCTAACTACCTCCTATTCACCCCATTGATGAAGGAGGGGCCACCCCCTCCCCAATTAATATGAGATGGCCGAACACTTGACCCTGGAGAGATGAGAGTTACAGTGGTTTATTAGTTACATGTGCTCTCAGCTCAGGGGAGGAGGAAACCATGTGCCTCGCAGGGGTACCTGGGGGTTGCACTCGGGAGCAAAATGAACCAGAAAGGGCTGTGGAAGGCAGGCTTTCTCGTGACAAGAGAAAGAGAGTCAGGTGATCCTTGGTTCCCATGGAAGGGTGTAATTGGCTTGTTTGGTAATTTCACAGGCTGGTAGGAGGGGAAATCGGTTAGGCTGAAAATAAGGTGGCATGGAGCTTGTCTGGCTGGTAGGGGAGCTAGCTGGAGGGGGGTATGTATATCTGGCAAGAGCAGAACCCAAAGGCAGGCTTTTGGGCCCCCGTGAAGCCCACAGATATCAAGGTCATACACTGAATTTTATCTTTACAAATCAGTTCTCATGACTAAAAATTTAGTGAGGAGCAACTGGCATCTTGGCCAGCTGCTACAGGAGATGTTGCTGGGCCAGGGTCTGAGGCTTGCAGGTCTTCGGATCCCTGTGAAGATGAGGTTCAGCTGGCCAGCCACCAGGAACAGCAGTGAGGACCAGGACTGCTACTATGCAAGGAGTCAAGGCTGAGTCAAGGGGCCACTGAACAGGAGTTTGGTTTGTCAGAGCAGCAGAGTGTAATGGCTAAAGAAGTGCAGAAATTGGCATACCTGGCTACAAATTGGGCATTTATTCTATCTGTGGCTTTTGGAAAATTATTTTAAATCTCTGTAAGTTTGATTCCTCATTAGTACTATCATGGTAACTGTCTCATGGGGTGGTTGAAATGTTAAATGAGACAATACCTGTAACCACTTAATAAATATTAGCTATTATTGTTGTTTGGGTACAAAAGTTGCCCCAACCAGCTTCTGAGGGTGATCTAACCAGTGGCCAGTCTTAGCCTAAAGCAGTAGTCATAGTTAAGGGCAACATGATATCATTAATGTTACCTAAGTTGTGCTGGTGGTTCTTTATTTCCTTTACAAGGTCTCGCGTTGTCACGTTGTAAACAGTTACTTAGAAGCATTGCATTTAGAAGATTACTAATGTATATTTTAAATAATGGCCACTTAGAGATTTTTCCTAGTGAGGCTATTGATATTTCAAAAGCAAAACCACAGTGTCTATTACATAAAAGGCATTCAATGAAGGTTTATGGAATGACCTTTGAGAAATGAGGTCCCATCCCCATGAAATGATGGACACTCCTCTCAAGCTTCATCTGTACTACTTACAGGTAAACTGAACAAACAGTTATAGCATGGTGTGTGGTGGTCATTCTAGAATGCCCGTATAAACGGCACTTTGGCATTGCGTTCTGGTTGAAGAAGGAATGTTGTCTTGAAGATTCGCAGCACAGCCAGAGCAGACTGTCTCTTTGGGCGGCTGCTAGAGGGACACTGATGGGAAAAGAGGCCCTTCCAAGCCCCTGTTGGCTCATCCGCTGTGGCAGTGGTAGGAAGTAAGAGGTGGAAACAAACTATTTTTTGTAATTACAGACATTTTATATAGACTAAATATATTTATTTTCTCAATAGACCCTACTCCATTTCTCTATACAGCTTCCCACTTCATTGTTCTGTTGAAATAAATAGCAAAAACACCAAGGAGAGAACTTGCTTTTGTGTTTCTGTAATCCTTATTATGCCTAACATAATGGTTTTTAAAAATATATATAGTATGTTTGCAATCAGCATTTATTAGTTGATTAGTTTTTACTGAGCCATCGGTAATTCTCCATTGTGTTTGTGATTTTACCCTTACAAAATTAATCGTTTTAGAGATTATAAGTGAATAAATTGGGCCAGGTCATCTCTCAGAATTTGTTTAATGCTAATACTCTGCGGTGGTCAAATCTATCAAAAAGGGGCCTTGAGCCATGGCTGAGTGACTCAGCTGGCTGGAGCAGGTGCCGTACACCAAAAGGCTGTGGGTCTGATCCCCATCCGCAGTCCGTAGGAGGCAACCTATGGTGTTTCTCTCTCTCCTTCTCCCTCTCTTTCCCTTTCTCTCCCTCTCTCTCCCCTTCTCTCTCCTACTCCCTTCCCCTCTCTCTAAAATCAGTAAATATATCCTCAGGTGAGGATTAAAAAAAAGATCTCAGTGAAAAAAGAAGTTTGGGGAAAATCTGGGGATTGATTAGCCTTATACTAACATAGATGGGGTTCTAGGAGAATAAAATTCTATAGATAAAATCGTGGATATTTACTAGTGGAAAAACCTGGTAAGTTAATCAACAGCCTTTGGTGTTACTGCACATAACTCAATAGGTTCGTTGGTATGGCCTGGGGTAGCCGAGGAGAGCCTGTGGTTAACAGCACAAGTTCTGGATTCCGACACCTGGGTGTGATTCCTGGTGCCACTGCCTGGCAGCTTTGCTGGCCTTGGGCAGGTCACTTCACCTCTCTGTTTCCTCATCTGTAAGTCCATGGTAATAGTAACTACTTTGTAGGGTTGTCATAAAGATTAAAAAAATAAATTAATGTCCATAAACAGCACTTAGAATATTGCTTGGCACCTAAGCATGGTGCACATGGTCCTCTTTTCTTCTGTTAGATACAGCTGGCTTCTAGGCGGCCTTTCCATACTCGGTGGTCGAAGAAGAAGAGATTCATGGGCAAGTCCCCCCACCCCTTTTATAAAGCTTTACTTGAATTTAAAAAGCAGCTATTTTTTTTCAATTCTCACTTATTAAGAGAGCTTCTCAAAAAAAAAATCTAGCATTCATGGAATTGATGTCAAAAGCCCAAGTGAGCACAATTTCACTGATGTATCTCAGCCATCACCCTGGAATGGTTTTAAAGCAAGCGATCTACTGCCGAAAGTACTGCCTCTGTTATCAAATGGTCATTAAAAGTCCCATGACAGTTAACCAAGACTTAAAATTGTTCCTCTCTATCTCTTGGCAAGGGTTCAAATTTGAGATTAAATTCCCTGTAAGTAGCTAAGGCATTTATAGTGCACTTCTGCCTGATGCTTTTAAGTAGTTTTGTTTTACTGGAGGCCTTCTGTCTTCAGGTGCCCGTAGTTGGGGAGACACTCTCGTCACTCACAAGCTTAGTACTGAGACAATCACATTTAGAAAATGCATGTGCTCCAGCAATTCCCCTCCTGGGTATTTATCCAAAGAATCCGAAAATATTAATTCAGAAATATGTATGTACCCCTATATTCATTGCATCATTATTTACAATAGCCAAGATATGGAAGCAACCTAAGGATCCATCAATGACAGATAAAGATGTGTACACACACACACACACACACACACACACACACAAACAATGGAGTACTACTCAGCCATGAAAAAGATAAAAGTTGACATTTGTGAAGACATGGATGGACCCTGAGGATATTATGTTCAGTGAAATCAGTCAGAGGGAAAAGGACTAAAACCATGACTTCTTTCATATATGGAATATTAAACAACCACAAAGAACAAATGAACAAGATAAAAAGTCATAGACTACAGATTGGTGGCTACCAGAGGGGACGGGGGGTGAAGAGAGGGCAGAAGGTATAAAGGTGGTCAAATGCATGGCTAAGGATGCCAGCTAGACTTTTGGTAGTGAGCAAGCCCCTGTGTATACAGGTATCAAAACATAACGCTGTATACCTGAAACATGTTAATAAGCAGTGTTACCTCAAAAAGAAAAAGGGGTAAAAAAGAAAAGAAAATGCACCCAGCCCTTTGCTTTATGGTTTCTAATGCATTTCTTTTGTAAACTGTAGATTGACAAAATTCCTTTGTAATTTAAAAATCACTTAAAGTCTTTATTTTTCTATCATCTTCCTTGTGAGAAACTCTCCTGAGCCCTTTTCCCCCTTAGTTGTTCTTTGACAAACGTGTTGAAGAAATCCCTGAAGTGGGGCCTTAAAGATACAAAGTACTGAAGTAAAATATGACACTAAACGGTGATAAGAGAATCGGACTTTACTGTGATTATAAGAACGGGATAAGGTTTGAATGTAATTTTTATAACTTCTAAATTCAGGAAATCGTAATGTTACAGAAAAATGTTTCAAAGCAGTAACTTAAGCAATTTTAAAAAGGAACTTCCCATGTACACTCTTTTAGAAGCTGGTAAGTACTATTAAGCCTCTCCGTTGGGATATTTAACCATAAGCAGTTTTTGCCTTTTATATTGTGGCCAGATCCCATTCCATGTAATTTGAATACAAAGCCCTATGGATTGAGGACCTAGATCTATAGGGAAATATCTCATTCTCGTTCTAGCTGGTGTTTCTTCTCTACGTTTGTTTCCGCTGAGCCTCTACACTCATTTGCTCTTTTTTTTTTTTTTTTTTTAACCAGACTATCCCTGCGATTGGCTGGCAGAGGAGGACCGGTTTGGGTTTCACGTATTTCTTTGCTCCAGGCAGCGTCGCTCTCCTGCCTCTCCAGCGTGGGTCTCCGCGTTCGAGCAGCGGGGCTCGGGCTCCCGGGGCAGCCCGTCGGGGGCGTGGCGTGGAGGGGCGGGGCTTGACCGGGGGCGGGGCTTGCCCGCGGAGCGCGACCGGCGGGCGCGCCCCAGGTTGGCGGTTTCCAGCCCAGCTGGGGGCGACAGCAGCGGTGGCCAGATCCGGAGGCTTGCGGGCTCGTGCGGCTCCAGCTGAATTCCTCGCCCGGTCAGCTCTCGCTCGACCCCGGCGGAGAGGGAGACCCGGCGGCGCTCTGCCGGAGAACTCCCGTCTCTCAGCCTCGGGCGCCTCGGGAGAAAGCTAAGTGCTCGCAGGTGCAGCCCGTGCCCCCGAGCCGCCCCGGCACGCCCAGCCCCGGACGCCACCCCTGGGAAGACTTGACTTCCGAACGCTTTCCCGAGCCTGCAGCGCAGGGCGCGCGGGGAGAGTGGGGTCCACGGCGGAGAGAGGGGTGAGCAGGACACACCGGTGATGATGGACGGACCGACCTGGCGTGTGGGCTGTGGCTGTCTCCTCCTTCTGGCTCTCGTGGGATTTACCCGAAGCGAAGGCACGCAGAGCTGCGAAGAAGTTCGGAAACTTTTCCAGTGGCGCCTGGTGGGAGCGGCCAAGGGGCTGCCGGATTCGCCGAGGCCAGGTAAGGCGCTGCTGGACCGCGCGGGGCAGTGCCTCCGGATGCCGGGCCAGAGCATCCTGGGCGCCGCCACTGCGCTCCCCAGCCTCCCCCCTGTTGGCCCTTCTCGGGAAGATGACCTTTCAGGCTCTTTGGCCGAGCAAGGTGCATCCCCACGAGGCCTCCAGGGGAAGCTCGGTGTAAATATCTCGAGCTCAGCGCAGGTCCCGGGTCTCCTTGACTGTGGGAGTAGCCAGCAGCTAATTCGAGCTCCGGGCGTTTGCTTCCCGCCAGGTCTCCCTTAGTCTGGGCTGATGTGTGGGGACAGGCCAGTAAAACCCACAGCCGGGGCCAGCGCGGCCTGACCGCACGTCTGTCCCGAGTGGCAATTTCACCAATGCCCCGCCCGGGGACTCCTGGTTGCTGCTTTCTCATGCGGTGGAAGGAGTTGGCTCGGTCGCTCCAAGTTCGACTCTGAAAACACAAACCAGCGTCACACTTCTTTGCTCGAGCGTGGGGCCCTGACCAGGTCAGCCGCTCCCCGTCTCTAATTAGCACTCGGACCCGGGACACCCACCCACTTTGGCGTGACCTTTAGCTGCTTCTCCGCCTCCTGGCACTACACCCTCCTTGCCGGAACCGAACTCTCGGGATCGCCCGAAAGATGTGATGGCAACAGGAGGTCAAACTAAACATACTGTGGAGCCACTTAACGGCGATGAGATGCTCCAAAGCGTAAAGGGGAGAGGATCCAGTAAGCGAGCGTGGCTAGTGTAGATTCTGCTTCCTGGAAGAGCGGTTTGCCTGCACTGGTACCCGCCGCTGCCCACTCCTACCGCGCCGATTTCCTTCAGCTGGTGGAGTCTCCCGGTTACGTTAGGTCTGCAAGAATAGGTCTTAACCGTCAAACGCGGTAGCAGGTGTCTGGAGCTGAGACCTTATTGGAGAAATGTAGCCTGATTACGAAGCCAACACAGCTGAGGACTGTGAGCGTGCTGGTTAACAAAGAATGTGTGGAGGATGCTTGGGTCTAAAATCCGTTCTCTGCCTGAGCTCTTAGTGCAGGGAGACTTGTCCTTAGCACTATGGAGTAGGTACTTTGCTGGATTGCTTTGCTGGTTATGAACTCAGTTCTAGAGTCATGCTGCAAGGGAAATCAAGATATTTGGGGAATCCAAATATCTTGAATCCATTTTAGTTTATGTGACCAGTCTTTTAAACCCACACAAATATTCCCTTGAACATCTGTTCGATATTAGGTGTTTTCTTTACTATTTGAAACAACATAGTTGAAATTCTTTGTCCTCAAAAAATAGTACCCCCTTTAAGCCTGTTTTCTTCTTTCAATGCATTCTTGTCATTAAAAACAAACCTCACTGACTTGTAGCTGATAACACCTCACGCATCAGGGTTTGTTTGTGCGGGAGGAGGCTGCAGTGAGGGCGCTGGGCTGTGAAGTCCTCACCTGCATCATCAGGTGTGGCCTCCCAGACACTGTAAGTTTGGCCGATACGCTCAGTGAATGTTGACAGCTCTCCAGGAAGGCCTTGATTCCACCCACGTGTCATGTCTCAGTATTTCTGGTACCTGCTGGAGGCAACACATTGACCAGAAGGTGTTAACATTTCTAGAACCTTGTGCGTGTTTCGTCTCTTTTGAAGACAAACTTCACGGAGGGTCAGAGCATCTCACCAGTAGGGCAGGAGAAACTGAAGCTCTGCCCTGCCGTGAAGGAAATGGTTGTACTTATTCGGGTTTGTTACACATCTCTCTCCCTCGGTCTCTCTCTCTCTGTCTCTCTCTCTCTCACACACACAGACACACACACAACCAGGATGGCAAAGACCTTCTTTCCTAAGCCATCCTGGATTGTTTCTGCATTGCAAGTACCTTCACGGACGTGTGTGGTGTCCGGGGTGGAGGAGCTGGAGTAGCACCTACTACCAGGGCTGTGCAGCGGAGCGCTCTTCCCGCATCAGCGGTGCTGGCGGGGAGAAGTGCTAACTTCCTCTGATGTTTGCATTAAGGAAAAGTCACAAGCAAGTGTTATTCTGTATTAGAATCGCCCAGGAAAAGGCACCGACACAGGAATCTGATACAATTCTGTATTTTTCATGTCTGTGTATTGTTGGTCATTATTTGAATATGTAAATATTCAACTGTTTCCTTTACCCTTGGTCTTTCTCTCCTTCCCACTTAAAAAAACAAAACAAAAACAAAAAACAAAACTCATTCCCACATTGAGTAAATCACACATACCACATGGTACATGCGGTAAATGCTTTTCTTTATTTTTATATTTTATATGTTCTATAACATTTAGCTTAAGTATAGTAGTGGGCTATCTTATTTTCTAAAAGTATCCTCAATCTCAAGAGAGACCATAGTTAATGTACAAGTAGTCATTTCCACATGAGAACACAAACATTAATATTCTCTGTAACAAATTTACTTATTTAGCACTTAGGCTTTAATTGGCAAAAGATAATATGTTTAGATTTGATATTTATTTTCCCCAAAAGTTTTCTCTTCGTGCTTGCTTGCATTTCTTGTTTACAGAAGGTTATTTCTGAGATCTCTAGCCAAAATACTTTAAAAAAATAATATAAGCTGGTAAAATAACTTATTACAGTTTCTCCCTACATTTGTGGCTTTCACATCTTCTGAAAACTATTTTACCTAATTTGAAATGATTAAAACAGTGAGAAGGGCCATTTAAGCTGTTTCTCAGATTCCCCTCACCTTTGTTCTCTGCCCTGCTCCATTTCTTTTAAGCCCATTGAGCTCCTAAGGATGTTTGGATGAGAAATGAAAAAAGGAGAGAAGGTGTAAATGTGATTAGAATTACAGATTTCCATGTGTTCTGATTTTATTTCCTAAGTAGTTGTCAAGGTGCCCTTTGCTCTTGTTTATTTTATTCAGAAAAGAACTGTTAAGCTAGAATGTCTTTTGGAGGTCCTTTTATATTTATGTTATTTATTGGGGAGGAGGGATAATGCTTTCCCATTGAAATTCTATTCACATGTGCATTGTTCACTCATGTATTATTTCCTGTTCTTAGAAGATAATTCAGAAAGGAGAGGCTTATAAAAAAAGTCTGTGAGTACATTCAGATAATTTATGTACCAACTAGTTTTTAAAAACGTGGATACTCATGGATACAGAGAATAGCTTATGGAAGACAACTTTTTCTTGGTAGCTTTTGGCTGTAAATGGGACAATAAAAATACACTTGATATGGAAAATGAAATCCTGATACGATACGCCACTTTAAGTAGACTCTATGATTTTAAAATTTTAACTGCTTTCATTGTAATCAAATCTTATAATCACTTAAAACACAGTATGATTTCATTTTCGCACTCAAGAGAAATAATCTATCTGGTAACCTTGGAGTTTGGAATTATAGACATTTGATTTCCAAACTTGGTGCTGCCACCAGTACTTCTGTGACCTAAGTTAATTAGTTATCTTCTTCGAACCTATGTTTCCTCATCTGTAAAATGGGTTGCTGCAACCAAAAAAATTGCTTCATAGATGCTATGAAATAACGTATGTACTGTATGTAAAGTAGCACAAAGCCAGGCACACAGTAAGTGCTCACACATGTGTTGTCATTGCAATTTTTATTTAGTGTCTTGATTTTAACTGGACTTGACCTCTAAGGGTGAAATTTTAATTTGAGATCTCTATATATCAGAACTTATTTTTATAACAATTTTTTTCAAGTCCCAAATGATAGTTTTTAAAATTGGAAAGTATGTTTCTATCCACAATGGCATTTGTTACGTTGTAGTGAAAATTTTGTTTCTTTTTGTGAACTAATGGGAACTCAAAGGAAGAAAGGAGGCTGCACCAGGGCTAGTGGCAGTGCCCAGAGCTACCTGCCTCCACTGCGGGGACCAGCATTCAGGGAGGGGAAGTAGCAGGTATAGGGTGGTTTAGGGATTCACAGGACTAGATGCCTGGTGTCCACTGTCACTCTTCGGCAGTAGTTTCTCCTTCTTGTCTCTCCTTCTTGTCTTCATGAACAAACTCCTTTTGTTGGTGGAGAAGCATAGTTACGGTGATCAAATATCCAAAGCCATAAAAGGGACCCATGGCCTGACCTGGGGATGGAGATTATTGTCAGGACTGCCCTCCATGGAAGTCGACCAGCCAAAAAGCACCAGAAACAAACCTTTGGTCAAACAAATAAGGTTCATTTTGCTTGCTGCAGCAAGGAAGATTGCACAGCACAGGAACGGTGGGTGTCTTGGTAAGAGGCAAATGAGAGGTGCTTTTTATGGGGTTTGGGCTTGTGCTGGGTGATCACAAGAAGGGTTTAATAAAGTAGGACAGGCCAGGCATTGGGCATCTTTGTAATTTATGTAGGTGTTAGGAAGGTCATTGTCATTAATGAAGAAGAAGTAGTCACTCTTTTGGTCAAAGAGGGGACTGTTTCATCATTTTGGGGGGTTTGTGGAGTGCCCTTGCGGCCATCCTGCCACAGCACAGGCCTCACGGGGCTTGTTCCATCACTGATTTCTTTTTCTGTGTGTGATGTCCGTGTCGAGTTGTAAACATCGAGGGCTAGTTCTAGTGTCAGCGAAGTTTGTCGCCTTCTCCTCCCAAAAGTCCGGTTTGTGCTTTCATGTCTCAGACAATCATGGGTTTCATTTTTATCCGGGCCTTTAGTAAAGCTGAATGGTGAGGAAGTGGCTATAATTTCCTACTTTTGGGTCATGGAGTACGATTGTCCATTAGGAGTTTGGCTTGTACTAGTCACACTCACGCTCTTGTAGTTTACTAACAAGTGTAAATCGTGTGTGTGTGTTACCATCCTCCCCGCATCCCATAATTTACATTCCCTTTGCCAAGTGTACAACACCCTGTACTTGTATAATTGGTGTTGGGAGGGGTGCAAACTGGGGGACTTACAAATAGCATTTCATAATTGCCCTAGTCTCCCCAGAGCACATTTCCAGCTTGTCTAGCCTTTCTGGAATAAGGGTTTTTGTTTTGTTTATGTTTGTATATATGATCTGCTTTCCACATTTGATAAGAACACCTTCTGTGTCTATACTATTTTTGTTACCGTATTTTGCTGTGTATAATGTGCACCCATGTTTTGGTGTGCATTCTACACAGGATTACATATTCATCATACTCATGTAAAATGTGCATTCTCAAAAATTTGGGCAACAATATGCACATTGTACACAGCAAAATATGGTATTGTTAACTGTAACATTCCAACAACCAGATGCCTCTCTTAAACAGACATGATTTGTAAATCAATGGCCTCTTGATATAACTGTCCAAGAAACCACACATTTATTTTGTTTTAATGGAGTCATGAGAAACTTCAGTTGTATGCTTTGTTGAAGTAGATTGTGAATGTCATACCTGATCTACTTGGTTAAGTAACAATAACAATTTAATAGAAAATAGCCATTTCCTACATCTGTCTGTCTTTTATAAAAGCCTGACCTCCAATTTAAAGAAAAGATAACACCAATTGTACCCTCAATTCTTCTAATTTTTAGCTTAGGTATACCAGATTTCACTAATGATATTGCTAAAATCATTCTGAAATGATTTGTCATTCTTCTAAGAATCACAATAAGTAGCATAGTTTTTGATTAGCCATATCAGGTTCACACATGGCTGTTTTGTAAGTTGCATATATAAAGTACTTTTATGGAAAAAAAATTAGATTTTGTACTTTCAGGGTTTTATGAAAGAATGTGGATTCTTCTGAAAATTTAAAGTACTGAACAGTATTAAATAAGCAAAATAACTACCTTCCAGAAATAACCACCAATACCCTTTGAATTCATCTTTCAAAACTCTCATTAATCCTCTGCTAAGCACATATACTTTGAAGGAATGTTAGAATTACTTTATTATTCTTCATAACTAATTATGAACCTATCAATATTTCCCATGACATTAAATATCCTTCCAAACATGTATTTTTTTTTTAGCAATGGTGTAGTATTTTGCTGAATTACTGTACCATAAACTGGATGCTCCCTTATTGTTGGAATATAGGTTTCCAACATTCACTACCACAAAGCCCTCTGGGAAAGGACGTGAGTGGTGAATGTGCCGAACTCTTACCCCACTTACGCCTTTGCCCATCCTCTACATTCATTTTATGTTAGGGTTTTCCAATGTCAGCACCATTGGCCTTGTGGGGCTGGATGACTCTTTGCTGTGGAGGGGTTGGTGGTGGGTGGGGAGCTGTCCTGTGCTTTGCGGGATGTATAGAAGCCTTCACCCAGTAGATCCTTCCTTCCCCAGTTTTGACAACCAAAACTGTCTCCAGACATTGCTGAATGTCCCCTGGAGGCATATTCTGGCTGAGTGGGAGCCACTGGCAAAAACGTCCAACCTGTGGGTCCTTCACACACACACTGCATAGCTGACTGGTTCCCAAACTTTAGGACTTGGCTCAAAAGTCAGCTCTTCTGAGAGGCCTTTCTCAAGGTTTACTGAACTATGTGTACCGATGACCAAGGTGACGTATTTCTTTTCTTTCTTTTTACTGTTGATTTTTTATCACCAGGTTGTGCGCATGATGAGAACAGAGGACTGTCTATGGGGGCAGTCCCACAGGGTCCCCCGCTCACAAGAGCCTCATGCTTGGTTTAATATTCTTCCGTCGTCATCTTGAAGCTCGATCCAAGGGTTCTACAATTTCTTTTTGCATTGGCCCTGCAAATTACATGAGCAGGCCTGCTGTGTGCCTCGCTCATTGTAGAATATCTGGTGCCCAGGACGGCACCTGGCAAGGACTAGGATTTGAAATATTTGTTGATGTTAATCCATGGGTATTGAACACACAAGATTCTGCTATCTACATACAATGAACTTTGTTATGTTTTATAGTGTTATATAAATGGGTTAAAACTTGGCTCTTATGTCTTTTTCTTTCTTCACAGCAGGTTGGGGTCATTAGCCCAAAGCCCACCAGTGCCAAACTCACATTTTTCACATGCTCCATTGCCTTAAATATGCTCAAGTAGGCACATTCGTAGTCACATTTAGAGCCTGCCTGCTTTGCATCCCACAAAGCTGCACCCAACTTCGGCCGGTTGCAGATGAAACGCACTCTGCGGCCGTGAGAGGCCCCAGCTGCTGCTGCTGCCCTTGGAGGCTCTCCGACTCAGAGACTTCACACCTTGCTGCCGAGTGGACATCATGCAGACATGTGGGCCCCGCCAATCCCCTCTCCCCTGGGAGTTCCCTTGCTCTTCCCTTCTTCTGGGGAGTGGCCCTGCTGTTGCTGTCTCTGGGCGGGGGGTGGGGGGGCTGGGGGGGGTGTTCCTGCAGGGAGGGACCCCCCTTCTCATGCCACCTGTCAAAGTACAGGCCGAATAAAGCTCACCGTATACTGCTGCCCTCTTGAGATAGACTACCTTTTCCTCCATCAGTCCTGAAATCCTCAAACTCACCACAAATACACCAGTGCTTAGTTATTTCTAGTATAAGGTAGAGACTCAAAGCAGCAGTACCGATTTTGAATATAAGCATTTCCTCCTACTAGACTACAGGCTACTTGAGAGTGGGATCTGTGATTTATCTTTTTGTTTGTGACTAGGCCAAAGTTAATAAATACATTTTGATTTGTAGAATTAATCTCATATGTCTAGTTACCTAATAGGCCCAATTTATTGTGTTTATATTTTCTATGCTTAACATTAATAGAATGAGAAATGTAGAAGTTGAAGTTTTTAAAAATATGTTCTGATCTGGGCTCAGTTTCTTGTTGAATAAATTGTTTTCACAAAGTTAGTGTTTCCTTATGTAACTCCACCACAAACTCTATAAAGTGACCCAACCCTTTTAAAGGAATTTTTATCTACATTATCCAACACATTTGAAGTGCAGTAAATGAGCTGCTAAGCAAATGTCTGGAAGAAAGTTTCCTCAAATGTTCTGCAAGGAAGGGAAGATTATCTAACATTTAAAATACTGGATTTATTTGTATTGTTTTTGTCATTATGTAGACAGTGTCACTGATCTGCTGTGGAACTTGAATTGATCTATTATTGGGAAAATGGAGAAAAATAAAGGTGACCAAATACAATTTATGTTGGGCTCTGGGTTGGTTGCAACATGGTTTCTTTCCATGAGGAAGATAATAGTAAGGAACTAGAAAGTGGTTCAGTCTTTCCATCGCCTACCCTTGTTAATTCAACGTTGGGAGCAAAGGACATATCACTTATCTATGGAATTATTCTTGAGCTGGGAAGATTGTTTATTAAAAGATAATGATCTACCTGGCTGGTGTGGCTCAGTAGATTGAGCACTGGCCTGCCAACCAAAGGGTCACAGGTTCAATTCCTAATCTAGGACACATGCCTGGGTTGTGCAGTAGGGGGCGCACAAGAGGCAACCGCGCATTGATGTTTCTCTCCCCCTCTCTCTCCCTTCCCCTCTCTCTCAAAGTAAATAAATAAAATCTTTAAAAAAAAATACCCAGATACTGCTCTAGACTCCATATAGTGTAGACCAAGTAGAGAAACCATAGCCTTTCAGAATACGCAAACAAATATTTTCTGTCAAATAGCAAAACATATTATGTGGAAACAGAAATAATCTGTCCCTAAATAGTTTTCAACAATTACAATCTTAGAAATACCTAGTGTTTAGAACCTCTCTTCAATGATATCTGAGGGAAAAAAAAACCTGTTGTTTTCTGTATGTAGTGTGGTGGTTATTTATTTAGGTTACCTTACAAAAGGTATTAGGAAATTTTACCTAAGTAGAAGGATTACTTAAGTCAGTTCCTATCAGATGTGCATATTTTGATACGGTTCAGGTATTAACTTAAGTGTTTCAAATACAGTCATATTCCATAGCTACTAAACATTTCTAGTTTCATAATTTCAATTGCTTATTATTCTTATTGGGATAATGGGTTTGAATTACTAGTTTTCCCCTTCTGTTCTGTGATAACTAAGTTTATTTAGTTTTTTTGAAGATTTTATTTATTTATTTTTAGAGAGGGAGAAGGAGAGAGAGAGAAACATCAATGTGTGTTTGCTGGGGGTCATGGCCTGCAACCCAGGCATGTACCCTGACTGGGAATCGAACCTGTGACACTTTGGTTCGCAGCCCAGGCTCAATCCACTGAGCTACGCCAGCCAGGGCTCTTATTTAGGTTTTTATAATTCTACTTGGTGATATAATTAAGTGCTATTTGCAGGTATATCCTTAGCGCTCATAGTCCTTTGCTCTTCCTTGTTGTACAGTTTCAAGGGACTTCAGTTCCAGGTTTCTTCAATATTCGTTTTGAGAGAGGGTGGCAACTGAGATGGGAGTCGAATGACAAGCCTTCGCAGATCAAAAGAATACAAAAATTGTTCCTAGATGTCCTTGTTTTATGTGTGTGTGTGTGTACATACATATATATGAAATGGGAGATTGTCAATATTAAATTACCTGCCCAGATTTATTTGCTTTTTGGAGAACTCCCTTATTTAGTAAGGTTATACCAAGTTACATTTGGTTCATTTTCATTTGATCATCGAAAATGTCTGTGTTTAATGAGCTGAAACTGAAGTAGGTCAATAAAATAAAGAGATTAACAGTCTCTTCTCACCAGGGTTGGGATACAGTTTACTCGGGGGGGAAAAAAGTAATTTTTTAAAAAGGTTTTTTGATGAACCTAAAAGGTAAAGGAAGTAGGAATAACACTGAAACTGTCAAAAAGCTGAGGAATCCATTAGTTCTTCGGGGTAATATTTGTCAGGTGAAGATTTGTAGGCATGTGTTTATATGGCAAAAGCTTTAGTTACAATGCAACACTCAATTTTACTTTTATAAGTTCGGGGGCACACATAAGCTTTAGGCTATTAGATACGTAAGATTCTAGATATCTTTCTAAATATCTGACATACAAAACAAGGAGAAATGTAGGTATGACAAAGCATTGAAATGTCATGGGATAATAAAGTGGGAAAAGCAGATATTTCAACTTATAATCTGTCCAGTGTCATGGTCACACATTTTAGTGAATAACAATGAACTTGTAGTTTTGAAATAGCTTAGTCTTGACTCTATCATTTATTAGCTATGTGACTTTTAGCAAACAACTCACTCTCTCAGAGATGTTTTTCTGTCTTAGCAGGGATAGTTTTATAGGCTGTTCCTTTTCCCTTTAAAAGGTTTTTGAGGACCACATGGTATGGTGCTGGAGCTTTGTAAACAGTAATATTTTCTACAAAAGCTACATAATTAATTCTACATAATTAAGTCTATTACAAATGTTCTTCTCAGATACATTAAAACATTTTTTATGCTCAATTAGGGAGCAAAGAAATCATAGGAGAAATACTTTTTATGCTAATGAAATAACAAACTGTCAACATTTTTTCCCCCACCACTCACCCTCAAGGTATTAATCCTTTACCCTTAGAAACACAGTCTGTGTTTTAATTCTTTAGTTAATAAACAAACAATTTATTATTGATAGTTTAATCCTATGGTAAAATAGATTTGTTTATTCATATTATGTAGTTTAAAAACTAAAGATTAGTCTTTTGCAAAATAATGGCATTTAAATTAATTCAATTAAGATTAAGGGGAAGGTCCTTTGCCTGGAAATATGCCGAGCACAGCGGAGCAGGGGCAGGCTCTGCACCAGGTGAGTGACGTCACGAGGTGGGTAGAAGTTAATTCTCTAGCGTGTTTCAGCACGTTCTTGCGTGTCATTCACTGATAGGTTTTTGTGTGTCTCCTGTATCCGGGGTGAGAACTCTTCTTCCAGATGAGAGACACTGGGGTGGAGTGTGTGCTGGAAACTCTTCGTCTGTCCCTTCAGATGCACCCTCCCCTCTGCTCTCTCCCGGGACTGTATCAATGCGCGTTCTTGCCTGTGGCAGCCAATGGGGAGCAATGGCTGGAGCAGAGATGGGTCAAGTGGCGTGTGGTGGTCCCCAGGTCTCACTTTGTGGACTCCCTGTGGGCGGCCTGTGTACGTGCCTTTAACCTAAGCACCCAGCTCCTGTCGGGTGGCTTCACAACTCACTCTGGACTCCGGTAACTACTTTCTCCTCCTGGCCCCGAAGAGGTTTATCAGCTCCTTCTCCGCAGTTACTAGCTAGGGAGTACAATAGCATTCCTTATTTTTTTCCTATACCCTGCCCTTTATTAAAAATTATTAAATAAAACTATTTGAGAGAGCAATGCATTTCCTTCCAGGGTCCTATATGATGAAACTTTACATACTTTAAATATTTAAGTCCACATATTTTTAGAGATAATTTGATTTGTAATTAAAAAGTATAGTAACATAAATCTGTTCTAGAGTTGATTTATAAATGCTGTCAGAAGTTCCAATCAATGGTGATTTCTCTAGTTACCTTCAGTTGCCTTGTGATCATGCTTCTGTTAATTGTTTCTTTCCATCCCTTCCCCCTCCCACCCCCTTTAGGAAGAACATTGGTGGTGGGTAACTAATTCTTTAGGTGTCAATTGGAAATATGACCAAATCGATAATATGCCATACTAATAACACAGTAGTTTTATCCCCACTCACTCCACCGATTCAACCAATCAACAGATTTTCTAGATTCCATTTCACAAGTGCCCCCATAATTTCTGCCCACTACTGTTGCCATTATCATGACTTACCTAGTGCATTTTCATGGCTGGACTGTGAACTCAGCCTGCAATGACTCTTGGTTCTTTCCTGGTCAGTCCATTCCCTAACTGAGTTCCCTGTAGAACTCACATCTTATCTTTATTCCTTGTGTTAAATCCTTTAATGATTTTCCATTGCCTTTTTAGAAAATATTTAAAAAAACATAATTGTATTTGAAGACATAACTTCTGCATAATAAAAAATAAAATAAACATCATAGTGAAATAAATGAGGGAAAACACACCCTGTGGTATTTTATCTGTAATGCACAGCAGCTGAAATGTTGGCATTCTTAATCAGCAATGAGCTCTTATAAATTGGTGACAAAGACACTAATATTCTAAGGGAAATGGAAGAAGAACATAAAGAGGAAATTTACATCATATAAATGACTAATAAGGATAAGTGAGGATGATTGAGTGCAACATTAATAGGGAAGAAACAATTTCTTAGGAATGTCACATTGTCAAAGATTAAAAACACTGATGTCTCCTGTTCCTGTGACTGTAGGAAATAGAGCACTCATTTACAGATACTAAAAGAGAAGACTAATGAAGATTTCTCCTACATTCAGTGGAAATTCTTCAGTTATCACTCAAAATTGAAGTTCTGTGTACCCTTTGCCTAGCAATTCCAACTTATAGGAAAGTATTTCAGTAAAATAATCAAGTAAATTTAAACACTTAAACACACACATGCACACACATGTTCATTACACAGAAAATGTCTAGCTATGTAAATGTCTATTAAGTGATAAATTATAGATAATTATGTGGTTAAGCCAAGAGAGGTAAAGCTATATAACCAAATAACAAGTGACTTTATAGTACGTTGTGGGGAATAAACAAACTATAGCCCAACTAGGGAATAAAAAGGAACCTGCTTGAGCATCAATTTATGTACGAACACACCCCAAACAAAGTACACAAAAATTCCATTAATAATAGATAGTCAGTAGATAGCCTTGAGGAATAGAATTAGGGAGAGAAAAAAAAAGCAGTTAAGAAGCAAAATAGACTTCACAAATATCACAGTCTTTAGAATTTTTTTTTAAAGATTTATTTATTTCCAGAGAGGGAAGGGAGGGAGAAAGAGAGAGAAACATCAATGTGCAGTTGCTGGGGGCCATGGCCTGCAACCCAGGCATGTGCCCTGGCCCTGCCCAATCGAACCTGTGATGCTTTGGTTGGCAGCCCGCACTCAAACCACTGAGCTATGCCAGCTAGGGCCGAGAATTTTTGAAACAGACAATTTTTTTTTAGTGAACCATAATTTTAATTTACCCTGAGCTAAGTGAACTTTCCATGTGTATGTGACTCCCACTTACGGGGCTGCCAAGATGAAGCCCTCACAACCCACCGGTCTCCCCATACAACAAGGTCCTCAGGCCTCCTGGGCTTGAGTCCAAAGGTGACGATGAAAACAGGAAGCCCTCTTACTCTTTATCCTAAAAGTCTTGTCTTTTATGTCTTATCAGACCCCTCATGGTCTTATCCCTTATTCTTCAGTTTTATGGGCTCCTGTTCTCCCCACATGGATGGGCCAGCTTTCAATCCTGAGCGACCAGAAGTGAAACTGGTCCTCCTGCAATATCCCGGGAACCACTGAGGCGCTCCACACTAACTTCAGCACCAGGAATTTTTTCTGAAGTTATCTCGGAACCAGAGCGCCTAATCATGGCATGGCCTGAAGGGCAAACAGAAACATCAGTTCTCTCTTGGACGGTTGCGATAGCCTCCTGGTCTCATTTCCAGTTTGTCTTCCTTGGAAGTCATTTCCCACATGCTGAAAAGGTGGTGGTGTTTCTAAATGGTGAACCTGAGAATCTTGTCCTTCTAAACTAGGGCACACTTTCACATTCAAGTGACATAAGCCCAAGTGAAATTGCTGGGAAACTATGGGAGGAATGCAATGGATACATGTCAAGGCATCTTAGGGAACAGTGAAGGCTAAGGAAGAGCAGGGATGCCGATATGCTAAATGAATGAAAATTGGGACTAGAATGCTTACAAATCTCTTGCTCTTTGTGGTGTCACCCCTTTTCTTGTTGTAGAACAGCCTTCTTATAGCAGGAAACGTGACTACTGTTTAGCCTCCCTGCAAAAAAGGGAGAAACTGACCCAACCCTCTTGGTTGCAAGTTTAAACATTTCAGGAAGCAGATCACCCTATAGTTTTTTCCACTAACTGTAAAGATGAGTGGAGGGGGGTGGTGTCCTAGAAAGCATTTCAAGCCATTCATGCAAATCCAGTGGTTTCTGGCACACATCTTTGATGGTTCCCCAGGGCATGTGGCGAAATCTTAAACTCCTGTGTATTGCATTTGAATTCCTACCTTTTTTTCTATCCTTGTCTCCTGTGGTCCTCTGTTCTCTCCTAGCTCACCTCCCTGTTAGGTGATGTTGTCTGCCTTGGGCCCTGAGTGTCTCACAGACGCCCATAGTGCAAGGCCCTGTCTTCCCTTTGCTTGGGTCATTTCTCAGTGTTGTGTTTGCAACAAGCAACCTTGAGGGGTAGTTTCTCCTAAGACAAAGAGCAGGGTGGTTTCTGCTTGATATATAAAAAAAAGTGGCGAATCCCCCACAAGACCCGTGTTCCTTCCCTGGAATGCAGCCTACGATGTGTGTGGCATCCATCTAGAGCCCCCTGTGGAGCAGGGGAACGAGCTTCATGCTCACGCTGCTCGCTGGCTGTGCTGTGAGTCTCTCATCTTCTGTTCGCACCAGTGGAGCAGTAATATGCTAGCTTGTTAGCTCGCAAGTTGGAAGAACTCCTAGACCCTTTGTAACCAAGCAGACAGGGGCCTGCTCCTGTGGTGCCTTGGTGCATGATCCAACAATCAGTATTGGATGGACCAGGCCTTTATTTGCAATATTCCAACCTTAGGGGCTCTGAGGGCACTTCAGCTTGGAGCCCTCTTTTCCCATGAGGCCCAGCACTTCCCTTGTTCCTCAAACCAGGCTACAAGCCAGAAGCAAACCCAATTGTACCCCATGTCCTTATCTTAAGCCTGCTGTACACGCAGTTGTTCAGTTCCTCTGGAAGGTGCCAAAGTCACTATTCTCATGCAGCAGCTCTCTCCTTCGGGACCTGGGGTACGTTGTCATCAGCCTCCGTGTAATAGTCCAGGAACACATGTGCTGTGGGGCACTGGATCACGGTGAAGTTCAAGAAAGACGTGAGTCTCAAGAGTCCAGATAAAGTCCAGGTTGGCGTGGCAGCAGGTCAGCACCTTGCAAGGGAGAGTCTTCCGTGTCAGCCAGAGCAGGCACCATCAGAATGTCAACGTGTCTCCTTCCTTAGAGCACCAGGCTCGGTGGCCGGACCCCGACTCCCAACTACACAGCTGCATGATGGTTTCTCCCTCTCACACGGCTCTTCAACTCCCTTCCAAGCTGCGTGGCCAAAACCCCTCATTGCTGTCCACCCCTTCATTTAAATCCTCACCTGGAGCCTCCTTTGTGACCTCATCTCTGACTCCTTCCACAGCGAGTGACATTTGCCAGTTTTCTTGTATATTTTACATTCCTTTGGCTGCCATTGCCAATCAGGGCAGTGACTCACTTCTCCAGGCCACCTCCCCTGGCTACGTCACGAGTCAGGATACACCCTTAATGTCATGCTCACCTTGCCCCGAAGTGGCTACTAACACAGCTACTAAACTAGCTACCAAGTTGCAACAGTATCTTAAGTATCTTAAGTACAAAGTATCTTAAGTTGTATGGTGTGCTTTCCTACTTCCCCCAAACATGAGCTGTGGGGGACCATGCTGTGTACCCCATTTCACCTTCACAGCACCCAACAACTCTCCCCAGACCACACCATACGCAGACATGACTTTCCATTTAACCCATACTTCGATATGTTTGCTTTCCTTAACGCACTGTATCTCTTTTTATACATCTTGCCTGTTGTTGCCACAATTAGGGATATCTTATCATTCCCTCTTCTCTTCCTCAATCGTGTTTGGCCAAACTGAGTTCACATTTGTTTTGCAAGTGTCACATTTATGAACTGAGATTAATCTAACCCTAAGAAATTCAACTTCTCATGTATAAACTGGGAATACTTTCTATCATTATTGTTTTGGTAAGGAGACTTATAAGGCACCTACTTAAAAAAGTATTAAAAATATTGCTGTAAATCTCCCATGACCCACTCCCTTGTCTCTTCAAAAAGAGAAAATTATTTCTTCCTCTGAGCTCCCGCAGAACTTAGTACATACGTCTTTCATAACACTTTGTCACATTAATTAAATTTTTTTTTACAAATGTGTTTCCCCCTAGACTGAGCCTTGGAGGGACAAAACGGCATTCTCTCCTTCTTGGCATCTTTAACTATCAGAGTGTCTTGCACAGAACAGGTGTTTAATCAATATTTGATGAATTCATTCTATTTATTAATTAAAATGAAGAATAGGAAATTACTCTGCAGTTTAGCACAGATGGAAGGAAGACTCAGCATCTCCTGAATGGTCCCCTGAGCCGGGATGTGGCTAGGAGCCCATGTACACTGTAGGGCGGCCTACTCCCGCCCACGGCAGAGGAGCTCACGCATGCGTCTGTCCTTACGATGCCATTTTTAAGAACTCTGGTTAGGTTGACCTCCAGGAGAATAACTAGAACACACAAATTGTATTCTGCTGCATATTATCTCTATCGGCAGTTAAACCGGCCTTCTTAGCAAAAAGGATCTTGCCCTCTTGGAGATAATGCTGCATGCTGAACGTGTTTCTAAAGGTTCATGGTGCATATTAACATCTAAGCCTCAGAAGTACCACACTTGAGAAAATCTATTTATTTGATTATTAAGAAAACTGATTAATTTGCATAGGGTGAGAGATGTTTGTTTGTTTTTTTTAACTCCTATCATTCCCCTGGAACGTTTTCCCCCACTGAATACCAGTTAGAGAAGCCCTTCTTGTGGATGGAGCAGACAGAGAGACTTTTATTAGAACCTTTGAGGGGAAAGGAAGAGTCTAGTGTGATTCTCAGTTTTGTTTTTTGAGTAGAAGATGTTCTGTGGGGAGGAGGGTGCGATGGGGGCGTGTGAACATGGAGTCTACTGTGGCATACTGCAGTGGAATGCATAACAGGCAGTGGGAAATAGGGGTCTAAATATCACTTGAGAGAGTGGTGTGGATAAGGATTTGGGGGTCATTAGGTGTGAACGTGAGCTCCTGGGAGTAGCAGATCACACAGGGATAGAACTAAGAGGCAGAACTAGGGGAACACAACTAATTAAGGGTCAGGAGAAAGAAGAATCCAGTGGTGTTCTAGAAGTCAGGGAAAGGGAAGAGCTTTTAGGACTTGGGTATAGATAGTGTCAGATTCCACAAAAAGGTTGAGAGTGATTAGAAATGGGTAAATGTGTCTTGCATTTGATAACTCAGAGTTCACCAGTTTCTTGGATGTATACATTTACCAAGAAGTGGTGGGGTCAGAACTGAGATTGTAGGGCTGATATGAGAGGGAAGTGAAAACAACAAATTGAGACCATCCTTTCAGAAGCTTAATTCTGCAGAGAAGAGGAGAAAAAGCCAAGGAACACCTGGTCACTCTAGTGTGTGTGTGTTTTGCAGAGAACACACTTTGTGCACGTGTCTCAGGTTAAGAGAGTGCGGGAGCAGTGCGGAAGGGTGAGACAGCAATTAGTCACAGAAAGCCGTTTTGGCTGTTAAGGATTTTGGATTTCATACCAAGAGCAACAGAAAGCCATAGGAAATCTGTTAGCATGAGTGACGTTGATCAGGTTTGCATTTTTAAAAGTATCCTTCTTGTCTATACGGTGTAAAATTAGAGTGCTGATAGTACAGGTGGAAAGAAGTAAATTTGAAAAGTATTCAAGAGGTTGAATCACTATGATTTTGATTTCTTCTAGTTATCTTGCAGCATGAATCTACTCAAGTGCTTCCCATATATATTTTTTTAAGTTGCGCATCCAGCTGAAATGAGCCCATCAATAAAAGAGGAACATAATGACCTTAAATTTGTGGATGTTTAAATAGCCTTAATTATATTGCATGTTGTGTGTGTCTATTCATATAACATACACTTCTCACTGCCTAGTTAATATATTCTTGTGCTGTAGGCCCCTTGTAACTATTTGGGAGTGAGTTATAAAATTTCTACAGGAGCTAGGAATTTGAGCCAGAACAAGTTAAGCCATCTGTGTCTTAATTGTTCCAGTTAGCTATATCTTTCTATTTTATGTGTGTATTTGCATCCTTGCTCTTCCAATATTAGTTTAAATCACTGTACAGAGGTCAAATAGTCTGAAATTAATGGTGGGCTGAAAGTTTTGGCTCAGAGTTTCCTATTAGTCACTAAAGAGTATAATACCATTAGTGACATGATTCAGAGTAGTTATTAGAGCAAAAGAACAAGTAGTGAGCAAGAGGATTTCCGTGGTTCTTTCTCCACTGGCTTATACGTGTTGATATAAACAAGTTGGGGCATAGGGGAGGTGTCTTTAGCCACTAGAGAAGACCTATGTGGAATATTTCAATTGTGGACTTCCCAGGCAGGAAGAGACAAAATAAAGAGGAGACTCTTTCCTAGTGGTGAGAAATACAATGGTGCCTGATAGCAAGGTATTAGATTGAAATTAAGATACGGTATTAGAATAGGAGAAATGATCAGGTCAAAACTTGTGCAGATGCTGATAGATTCTCCTGGTCACGACTACCTATGGTGTGATTCTAATGGGATATGCCAAGTCCATCTAGGCTGCTTATGGTAAGCAAACCTCTAAGTTATAAATTTATGGAACAAGGCTCATAGGAAAATGCCAGTGAGTTATGTAATTATCAGACTTTCTTGGGACAAGAGTGACTTCTTTTGGTGAAGTTGGTGGCGGGATTAGACAGTAGAGTGGGTGAAGACTGACAGAATCCACGGTTTTCTAAAGATACAGACCTGGAGTTTAGTTATTCCTGCAGGATGCTTATGGCTATGACTGATGTCCCAAGGGTCTAGGAGGTGCTAGACCTAGTATGGAGGCTGGCAGGCCAATAAAGGCTGGAGAAAAGAAGTAGACCCTGCTGAAAATTTTGGAAAAATGCAATTAGGAAGAACAAATATTTAAAAAAAAAATTAAGATTTTTTAATTTGTTTATTTTTAGAGAGGGAAGGGAGGGAGAGAGAGAGAGAGAGAGAGAGAGAGAGAGAGAAACATCAATGTGCGGTTGCTGGGGGTCATGGCCCGCAACCCAGGCATGTGCCCTGACTGGGAATCGAACCTGCGATGCTTGGTTCACAGCCCGAGCTCAATCCACTGAGCTATGCCAGCCAGAGCAAAGAACAAATATTGATTGAGTTATCTTGACACATTTTTGAAATGCATGGTTAAATATATTCCTTATTAGTATCCCAATTTTAGGCAGAATCCAGTTGCCTGTTTTTTGGTGGCATGCTTTTAGTTGCAAGTAACAGAAAGCATAACTGAAAGTGATTTAAACAATACACATATTATTTCCCATGACAAAAAGATTCTCAGTGTAGTAGAGCAGTTTCAGTATTTGTTGATTTCAATGGAATGACATGATGGCTCATAACAGGCTTGTCTAGACAAGTCTGGATATTTCTCAACAAAGCTGTTGTAGTGCCAATGATTATATGTTGATGGCTACATCCACACGTGACAGAGAAGGGACTGTCTCTGTGTTATTTCCATTTTCAAGACTAAGGAGAGCCTACCAGGAATCTACCTGATGTCTTTATTTCCTCAAGATGTGTTGGCCAGCATTGACTTTCTTCCCCAGGCTTTGACTTAACAAGTGAATCATCCCTGGGCCGGGGGCAGGATCCACCTCCTATGATGGATGTAGCTACCTGAGGAGAGCCAACATAATAGAGATTTTTTAAAGAGTGAATTCTTGGGGAATGGCTGTTGGGTAGGCAGTCAATCATTCCTGCCATGTTGATGAAGGCCAAAAATCGATTGGGCTGACCTCAGAGGAGGAAGGTGTTAGATGACCATGGAGGAGCATTCACAGAGTGTTGACAGGGAATCAGTATGTGAGTGAAAAGTTTTAGGGATGGTTACCAGAAGGGAGAGGGTAGAGAGATGGGTAAAAAGAGGAAGGGGCATATAGTCAATAAGCTGGTGATAAGTTTATATGGTGACGGATGATTACCAGAATTAGTGGGGTGACCACATTGTAAGGAATAAAAATGTCAGATCACTATATTGTACACCCGAAACTAAAATAACCAATATAAGCTTGTATACCAAATATAATTAATTTTTTTAAAAAGTAAAATAAAATAGACAAACTTTTCAGCTTAAAAATAATTTTGTGACTATACACATAGTTAATTGAGTAGTAAGACAACAACAAAAAAATTAGAGTATATAAGGAAAAGAGTATATTACCCATTTATTCTTCCTGAAAAATTCTCTTAAACATAAATCCACCAAAAGAGGGGAAAATAGACTAAAAATGTTGACACTTTGAGACAAAGGGAGCGGTGTTAAGCATTAATTCTGCTTAAATGCACATTTGAAATTTAGTATCTTTGGTGATTTTCACGAGCAGATTGCTACTTCTATTGCTGACAGAAACATAAATGATTATTTCCCTTTCCTAACGCCAGAGGTTTTCACATTCTTTTACCATCCTACTAACTTAAAGTTCTCAGTTCAAGAGAGACAGTGGTGCAGAATGAGCTTCTCAAATCTCCAGGTCTTACCTGTTGGCGGGACTAAATGATGTTACAAGGACAATTAAGCCTCTATAATACTACTAGCAAGTATCTGCCCAACAACGTGGAAACTCTGTTCCTGGTGGGCTTTTCCCATGCCCTAGATATACCCCCACGAGCCCCCCAAGGAGTGTTTGGGCTCACCCGTTCGGGCTCCCACTGGTTGGTTCAGTGCTGTAGGAGTTGGCTCTCCAGCGTGAGATGCCCTTGTAGTGGCCATTGGCATTTTTGGGGTTGCTGTCATTTCCAATATGACTGGAGTTTTGCCTGTTTGTTGAGACTAAACTACCCCTTCTTAGACATGCAGCTGGAGTGGGATTGACCTGGCCCTGAACTCTTGTCTCGAACCAATCCGAATACTTTGTTCGCGTTTTGGCCACGGTGATGGTTCCGAAGGGGGTATACAAGCCAGCCCAAGTCAATGAACTGGGAAGACAAGTTTCCTGAGGCTTGGGGTGGGGGGGGTGTAAAAAAAAAGATGCTTTCTTTTCTCCAGGGACTACCTGAAGCGTATTTTTTCTCCCCCGGAGTAATGTACCCGGCAGCACAGGAGCCGTGTTTCCGCTGGAGGCTGGAGTGCGTGGGGGTGCTCCCCCGCGGGGAAACGGAGGATGGAGCTGGTCTGTCGAACACAGAGCGGAGGGAGAGCAAGGACGCAGGCCTTCTATGAAGCTGTTTAGGCAACAATGTCAAAGTTGTCCCCAATTACACTTACTTCATACTTGTCAGTTTCTGATCCAGTTAAATCCCTGGCGGTTTTTGCCAGTTTCAGTTAGATGAATTTTTTTTTTTTTTAATTCACAAGCATCTGGTGACACAGTTTCTTTTAAGTGGGTGTTTCTTGTAGCCGAGCTGGTGAAGTGCCAAGTAATAGGGTTTATTTTTAATGCACGATTTATTTCTAGGCACACACAAAAGCCCTGGTGATTGGTGTGGGGCGGTGTTGAGTGTCTTTCACCATTCTCTACCCAAAACCACGCTACCTGCCCACTCACAGTTTCTAAGTCTGACTTTTATTTGTCTGGGTTTCTCTGCGATCAAGTACTTCAGAGTGCCAGAGAGCCTTCCACATAACTAATTGCTCAAGTCACCCTTTCCTGCCACACTTTCATGAGAGTATTAGCTTAGACACTTTGGTTGCAAGAAACACAAGCTAATTTGGTCTAGTACAAACATGATTTATCACAAGCCTTTATGTGTATGTAGTGAAACCTCAAAGCATAGGAAATCATAGGGACTCAGAAAAGGACAAAAGCAGGAACTACGGATAGCCCTGACCGTTTTCCCCGTATGCTCTGCTTTTTGTCTCGATGGTGAAAGAACATGGACACTTCACGCCTAAATTACACATAAAGCAGTTCCAAGCGCAAATCGACTCGACTTTTTCTATGTTCCAATTCTAAATTCCCAGATGACCCAGCGTGCTTGGTTCTGGTTTGAGTCACTCACAAACAATCAGATGGGGCCACTGCCTAGAGAATATACTAACTGTGCAGTGAGAAGCATGTGTCATGTGAATGAAGAGCCCACACAACGTACTCTAATGAGATGTGGGGCCAGGCGACACACATGTGGCTGGCAGGGGCCTCTCTCGTGGAGGTGCTGAGAGAGCTGTTCTCCAGAATCATGGTCTAATAAGTCATTTCAGGGCGAGCTCCATTTACGGTAGTTTACTCCCCTTTCCTGCCTCTAGCTCCACCCCTAGCCAAGGTCTTGAGCTCATCAGTGGATGCAAACAGGTTGAGAGGTAACACTTAATTTCTTGGGTCATGTGGTTCCGAATCTGAGCTTCAGACTGTCTGGGAGGGACTCGGATGCAAGGGTCGGGCTTCACGTAGAGACGTAGTGTGGATAGTTGGCTATAGAGGTGGTGCCTTTAGGTGAGTCCGTTAAAGAGCCATA
This sequence comes from Phyllostomus discolor, assembly GCF_004126475.2. Taxonomy (NCBI): domain Eukaryota; kingdom Metazoa; phylum Chordata; class Mammalia; order Chiroptera; family Phyllostomidae; genus Phyllostomus; species Phyllostomus discolor. The sequence continues at coordinate 10,950,803 of NC_040913.2, read as the reverse complement.
GATGCTAAGGGGCTTCTTTTCCATTGAAGGATGAGTTGCAATTCATTGTTTTTTTCATTCCGAGGTAGCAGGCTATCCCGCTGCTGTTTCTTCAAATAAATATGCATTAACTTATGTTTAGGCCTTTTGTTTTCTCCGCTGGCTAAAGGGTTGCAGAATGTTGGTTCCAAATTCACGACTTCAAGTTTGACAAAGCCTTCTATTTAGCATAGCTCTCCCCTCTTCACTGACACAGAATATACACTTTCATATTAGACAGACTTGTCACTGGTTAAAAAGTAAGGAGTTAAGTATGTAACTTGGTGTGAACATTAGTCGACCATTGCTAGAAAATCAACTGTAGCACGTCGTTGAAGGATCAGTGCTGCCTCTTATACGTAGGAGTGAATATTATGTTGACCCCATTTGTCTAAATTGTTAGGTTGCCAAATGTTATTTATTTTTTATTGACTACATAACCATAAAAACTCATAATACCTGAAATACTCCTTCTGAAAACATATGTTTTTTATTTTAATGAGTAATATCAGCATATACTTTTAAAGGACAATGCCTGTATTCTATAGAGAAAAAAAAAAGATGAATCAGTAAATGACAGTGATATAAGGAATATATGTAGAATTATAAGGATGATAATCACAAATACTATTTCAAAGGGTTTATTGAACCAGTTTTATTTCATATATGTGTGTATATATATATATATATATATATATATACTTTTCATTAAATACTTTGAATTTTATTGTTGTTCAGGTACAGTTTCCTGCCTTTTCCCCGACCCCAGCCACCCCACCTCCCTCCCCTGTTTCCACCCGCCTTGTTTTTGCCCATGTGTCCTTGATAGTTGTACTGAACCAGTTTTTAATGTCCCCAGCAATATGCTCATTCTGCATCTGCATTTAAAACTATCCCATTCATTTTAAGCCATGAAAGTGCTTCCTTAGGTTACTTACAAAATATTTATGTTCAAGTATGGAGAAAGGGAAGGAGGCTAATACTTTTTACTGAAAATCTTTTGTTTTGGATACTGCGCCAGTTAGGTACAGTACACTGGGGAGCAAGGCAGTGGTGGTCCTATTCTGTTGGAACTTGCAGTGTTGGGAGAGAAACAAAAATTAGACAGAATCAATTAAGGACACAAAAGCAAATGTTCAGGAAAGCACCAGGATGCAGGGCAATATTAGGGACTATTAGGTATCCCTTCTGTTCAGGTTTGGCGGAAGTTAGAAAGTAATGAACATTAAGACTGTTGAATAGGTTTTATTTTAGCATGGCAGCTTTCAATGAGTTGAACTGACCTCATGATTATGTCTTATAACTAATAGGACCCCACATGCAGTGTAATTGCTTGTGTGGTCATTATCCAGTGAGGGCCGAGAAAGCAATCCAGCAGCAGCCAGATGAATACAGGCCTTTGAGAAGTACCAGCTTCTTGAATGTGGCTACTTCGCCCAGTACAGCTAATCTCTCCCTTCTTAAAACTCTTTCAGGACACCCAACTCTTTTCCTCTCATCTCCCCTCCCCCCCCCCACCCCAGCCCATTTTAATCTTTCTGTCTCACTGACTGCTTCTGCTTGGGCTCTTTTGAGGGGATCCTCCTTGGCTCGGATTCATATTGCTCTGCTTTTGTCCTGGCCAGTGGTTCTCACTCAGAGGTGGTTACTCCCACAGGGCACACTGCAATGTCTGGGTACATCTTGGTTGTCACATCTGGGGCAGGCACTCGTGGCATCTGGTGGACAGAGTTGAGGAATGCTGCTAAGCATTCCTGTACAGGACGGCTCCCCCACAAAAGAGAATTATTTTTGCCCCAAGTGTCAACAGTGCTGAGGTCAAGAAACCTTCTAAGTTTTATAAACTCTGTTCTTAGATATTTACCATCATTTCGTATTTAAAACTCCCAAATTAATATCTTCAATCTGGATATCTTTAGTTAAGTCTTGTATATTCAAGTATTATTTCTACATCTTTAGTTCTATTTCTTTTTTTTTTAAAGATTTTATTTATTTATTTATTTTTAGAGAGGGGAGGGAGGGGGAGAGAGAGAGAGAGAGAGAGAAACATCAATGTGCGGTTGCTGGGGGTTATGGCCTGCAACCCAGGAATGTACCCTGGCTGGGAATCGAACCTGGGACACTTTGATTCCCAGCCTGCGCTCAATCCACTGAGCTACGCCAGCCAGGGCGTAGTTCTATTTCTAATAGACATCTTATTTCCAAGCCTGAATTGCATTGTTTCCTTAAACCTGCTCTTCCTTGTGTGTTTTCCTCATGCCACTTTGGCATCCAGTTTCTCAGGCAAAAACCTAAATTTTTTAAAAAAACACTATTTATTTATTTATTGTTATTATTTTTTAGAAAGAGGAGAAGGGAGGGAGAAAGAGAGGGAGATGTGAGAGAGAAACATCAATCAGCTGCCTCTCATACATGCCCCGACCACGCACTGAAGCCACAGTGAAGGCATGTGCCCGGACTGGGGATCAACTGGTACCCCCTTGGCTTTGATGGTGCCCACCACCTGAGCCACACAGGTCAGGGCTCTAAGGGTTATTTTTGATTCCTCTCTCTCTCTCACTTTCCAAATTCCAGCCAACCTTCAATATGTGTCTAATCTAACCACTTCTTATCTTTTATCCCAGGCCTAACTCTCATTTGCAATACAGAAATACTGATGTTCAAAATAGCAATTAAAGTGGACTTTTAAGAAACATATAGAATAAAGTTTCCTCCCTATTATGGCATTTAATGTCCATCTGGTAAACCTAAGCTGTATCTTGAGATCAATGTCTTGGTACTAAGGGCCCCTTCCTATGTTAACCATCAATAAAGCTGGTGTGTGTTACAAAGGTAAAAATTCTGCAAGTTGACTAGGAGAAAGATAAATGTTTGAGACAAAAAGAATGCATATGATCAACCAGCAGTCCTATTTAGAAGTCTTTCTTTTAAACCCTTTGATTTAGGTGTATTTGATATGCTACAATAAATTGTAGTCATATAGTTTATTGCAATTACTATTTTTGAAGGCCAGATTATCCTGTGTTTGTGCAGTAGAAATCTCTGGAAGTTGGCTTCTGATACAGGCTCACTTGTGTCCCCTACAAAATTCCTCAATGGAAGCCCTAACTCCCAATACGACTGTGTTGGGAGATAGGGCCTTTATGGGGATACTTAAGGTGAAATGAGGTCACAAGGATGGGCTTTAACCCCTCAGGACAGGTGACTTCATGAGAAGAAAGACACCAGGGGCGCACTGCACAGAGTCCCTGTCAGGTGAGGACACGGAGAAAAGGCGGCCACCCGCAAGTCAAGGAGAATGGTCTCAGGAGAAACCAAACTTGCCAGCCCCTAACCTCCGACTTCCAGGCTCCAGAAGTGTGAGAAATACGTGGCTGTTTAAGCTTCTGGTCTGTGGTATTTCGATATGGCAGCCCTGGCAGACTACTATAGCTCCTGAGTCCTTTTGATGTGATTCTTGGGGTTATTTGATAGTGTCTTTGCTATCTGGGGTACAAGAAGTTTTAACTGGGGTGCCATCTTATGTATATATTTCTTTCTCGGGACCTAGAAAGAGTCATTTCTGCCAGCAGTGCTGATTTCTTCTTGAGAGAAAAGGTAGTTCCAGATCCTAATCTGGGCATGAAGATTGCTCTAGATTACTTGGTTAGTTGTTGTTTCTAGGCCTTTTCAGTGAAGCTAGGGAATACATATTTTTTGAAAGAAAATTTCTTCGTAATTTGATATTGATACTTCAAATTCAAAATCATAGAGCTTCCCTTAATCATTTCTTTATGTCTGTGTCTCTTTACTTCCACACTTAAAAATCCCAATTTTCAAGGATACAGTAGAGACTGAGAAAATAAAATTAAATATTGCATAATTATTTGTTGTAAATTTCATATTATTCCCACAACCGTTTCAGCTTACGTGAAATATGATTTTTAGTGTTTGTCCTGTTTTCCTCTTCAGGGGCTTACCTCATTAACTATATTGGTTGTCACTGTCTTTCTGATTCTTTCATTCTTTTCCTGAGTTTTCACAAGTTCTTGTTTTCCGTCTTTTATTTTTTGAATGCATCACCTTTCTATGATCACCTCTTGTGTTTCTTCTCATTTAGTCTTCATTTCAGAATGTTTTTATTTCATCTTTAATTATTTTTTGAATTCTATATCTGAGATTATCTAACTTTGATTTATGTTCTTTCATGTTTTGGGTTGTTATCTTTTAGCCTGATTTAAAATAGTATGGTTATATCTTTGATATTTTGGGGGTGGGCATATCTTTTTGGTATGTTTTCTTTGTAGGGATATTTTTATTCCTCATTCTCTTTTTATTCTAATACATTGATGTGAAATTAGACCTCTTATTGATTTCATATGAGTTTAGCTTTTTTTTCTGAAACTTTAGATTGAGACAGGCTTCAGAGTAGCTTTTCTCACTTCATAGAGCTTTCGCTTCTGTTGTTTTTGTGTAGTATTGCAAAGCAGGGCTGTGTTCTTAAACGTCCTGCATTTATTTCCCCTCCCACATCACTCTGGACCTTTTCTATCTGCGTCTCTTAGCTGCATCATCTGTTGAATTTTGATTCCACTTTCAGAAGTTTCTGTGTGCAGTTCTCCCCTGGACGGGAGCCTGCTGGGTCTGTTTTGGAAGTTCCCAGGGGTCTGGATTGCCCCGGCTCATTCATTCCTTCCCATCAGTGGTGCTTTGCACATGTTTAATAACCAAGAGGGCAAACGAGCCCCGTGTGCTTTCCTGTGCATCGCTGTTGGCCACTTCGGGGTTCTTCTGTCCTCGGGTCCTTTGGAGTTTACCCCGCTGTGCCCGTCTTCTCCCTCCTGTCCAGAGTCTGAGACCGTCAGCATCTGTGGTGGTTGCTATTCACCCCTCTGGCCCCTCTGCCCCCCCTCCCCTGTTTGCACACTGTTGGGGATATTATGGCATCTAGTCTTGCTGTCTTTCCTGGATTTATTTTCTAATTCTGTGCGGTTCACGTGGAGATTTGGATGTATGTGAAAACTATGCTACTCGGCAGAACGCCTCCCAGTGTTTCCTGTGTCAACATATTTAAAAGCAGCACAAACAGGTGGATGGCCATACCCGTTTCTTATGCTGGAAAACAGAAAGGAAAGGCATATTAATTAACCAGTACTGCTGTTTTTAGGTGAGAAATTGAGAAAAGCTCCGGCAATTCTGGCTGAGTTCCCCTTCAGCCAGAAACCTGCTGTTTTATTTTTTAATTTCATTTGTTTTCAGGGCTTGAATGCTTGCAGAGTTTGATGTCACTGTTCAGAAACACGACTACTGTTAAGAAACATGACTATTGCCTCTGAGCCTGGGCGGTGCATTCTTGCTGCTTCCGAGCATCCTCAGCTGTGCCATGTTCTTTGAAGCCAGGCTTTGAAATATTTTTAAAATGTCTTGTTACCATGTAATATCTGTTTGGATTCCATCTGGCTGTGCTTTCCTGTGATGCTTGCTCCATATACAGCAGGAGAAGTGTAGCCTGGGCTTTTTGTCAACAGGCATCTTTTGAGGTCCTTTGTGATTACACTGCGAACAAAATGTAAGGTACGGCCCTTTCCCTGAGGACATTTCGTTCCCCTTGGTTGTCCTTGGGACAGATTCAGGGAGCAGGGACCTAGTTTCTGGTGGACTCTTTCCCCCTCCACTGCACCCCAAACTCTGAAGTTTCTTAAGCGTATCTCATAGTTGATGCTGTTGAAAATGCTGTGCCTATTAAACATAACTAATCTCTGCAATTGAGGCCTGATGTGTTTTGGAGGTTAGCTTTATGATGTCATGACCAGTTTTCATGATTCTGAATGAGAGTCTGGATTGATCAATGCAAATTCTCATCAACTTGAAGGATGTACTTGCTCTAAGTTGTCTAAATTGCTCTCCACGCTTATTCCGAGTTGCTGGGATGTGATGGTATCTCTTCCATACTGTGCTTAAGGTACAGGCGGGGTGATTTGTGGCATCTTTCTAAGTGTACGTCCATCAGTTAAGTTTGTCCAAAAACTCAGTGGGGACTCTGTAACTTTGTGTGTTAGCCTATTTTATTTTTGAATAAAACTTCTTGGATGGTTCCTAACCTAAAATTCATTCTCCCGCAGTTTACCAAACAGGTGACTTCTTTCAGAACAAGAATTGAAAATGGCCAGATGTGTCTACAGATGAACTGTCGTATAGACTTGAGTCTCGCTTTCCTCTCAGCAGAGCGGTGGTGAAGAAGGTAGTTTGGGCATCACCCCAAACACCAGCCCCCCCATTTTGTAGTGTATAGGTGTGTGACACTGAGCAGTTTCCAGAGCTTCCCTATGTCCTATTTCCTCACGTGTAAAATGTGGTAGTAATGGTCCCTAAGTTCATGTGAGGATTAAATGACATAATGCATATACACAATAGTGCACCTGCAACTATTGCTCTAGTCTATGAAAATGGAGTGTTGACGATGTATTAGGCACTAGGAAGGACAACTGGGGAATCATAACGAGTTCAAATCCCCCCACTTGGAGCTTTACAGTGCAGATGAGGGAACTATTTAGTTAGTATTCACGTGAAGGAATATAGTGTCGCAGCCTTGAGCAGTGCAGTGGAGGGTTATGAGCCATCTAAGGGCATGTGAGCTGTCTGGGGTGGGGGTGGGGGGTTAAGAAAAGTTCCCCTGGGAAGACCGAGTTTAAATGTAAAGAAAAATTGAAAGTGAATGAGGGGAAGACGGGTGTTGGCCACACACGTGGGTGAGCACATGCAGGACAAGCATGGCCCAGACAGACGGAAGAGCGTGGGGAAGGTCTGTGTGGCAAGAGGGAACTTGGTGAACATGAGGAACTGAAATCAGGCTGGTGTGTCGCGGGAAGAGAGCACTGGGCCACGTCACTTCCCATGGGGCCGAGCAGCAGAGCAGGAAGCAGTGGTCACGACTCGGGGCTTTCATAGGTCAGGATTAGGGGTGTGGTCCAACAGGATGTTAGGTATTTGAATTCCAGAGAGATAGTCGCAGCGATCTTGTTATTATTGTTACTATTATGATTTTTACTCCCTAGCACCCTTTCCCTATCCTAAATATGTTTATATGCTTTAATATTTATCCATAGGTTCTTTCCCCCCAGTCGCTATGGTTATTCTTCTCTGAGCTCCAGTTCCTCAATCTTTCCATTTAGGGATGAAGTTGAGATAACTTTGTTTCCTTTCAATCAACTTTACTGTTTGAAGTGGAGTTTGCTCCTGTAGAACCTTAGGCAAGATAAATGAAAAACAATTGCCAAAATGTTACCTACTGTGACACACATAAATATTTTATGAGTCTCAGCCTTTGCAAAATGCTCAAAAGCTGTTGGTTGTTATTTATCTAACTTAAAGTGGAAATTGTTAAAAAAATTTTTTGATGTTCCATGTTGGCAGGAAACTCGGGGTGATTTCAAATGGCTTGATCTCACCGAGAAGTAATGTTTGGAAATGGGAGTTCTGAGGCCGACTCTGTGTGAAGACGTAGGAGGGGTTTGGAAGGTGGCTGTTACGTGTGTGTGTGTGTGTGTGTGTGTGTGTGTTGTGTGCACACACACACATTTTATATTTGCTGACCTGAGATTAGTTAGTGACGGACTACTGTGGAAACGGTGAAACTCCCTAGAGACCAAGGCCCATAACTCCTCATCCTACCCTAAAATAAGGGAATAACTATTATATTAGGCCACGTAAACACAAGTGTTCTGAGCTTTACATAAAACCTGGGTAGCCCTGGAGTGCCCTAGGACCCTTGCCATGATGTTCCATCAGGATTATCCTTTTTATGTGCCACGGCCTGCCCCGTACCTTTTCCTCTGTTCTGTAGTACGCCTGCTATGTGTAAGGGTGCTTGTCCCGGGACCCTATCCAGGATGAGCGATGCCAATCATATTAGCAACATTTTTTAACCACAATCACCATATTTTTTGGGACCATAAGACACACCTAGGTTTTAGAGGAGGAAAATAGGGAAAAAAAACTTTGAAGCAAAAAATGTGGTAAAATATTTAATAACATAATAAATATTTCACCAACAGAAATGTAAACAGAATTCAACAGCAGCATTAACAACCATTATTCCTCCCAAATTTGGGGGGGTGTGCATCTTATAGTATGAAAAATAATAGAATTACATATGCATAATAACTTTGCTTTTCATATAATATGCATTTAAAAGTTATTTAGTTATTTTTAGAGAGAGGGGAAGGGAGAGAGAAAGAGGGAGAGAAACATCAATATGTGCAGAGAAACACTGACGGGTTGCCTCCTGTGTGCCCCTCACCGGGGACCTGGCTGGCGACCCAGGCATGTGCCCTGGCCAGAACTGAACCAGCGACCTTTTGGTTGTTTATGAGATGATGCCCAACCCACTGAGCCACATCGAATATGCATCTTCACAATGTCCTGAATATGGTTATAAAACTGAAAAGTGTTCTTTTTAATTTACATTTATTGGGCTACATTGGTTAATAAAATGACGTAGGTTTTGAGTGTACGGTTCCATGACACCTCACCTGTACATGGCACTGTGCGCCCACCACCCACAGTCATCAGGGTCGTCTCTAGCCAGGGCGGTGGGGAACGGAGTTTTGGATTCTGGGTTTGGGCCCATGTGGGGCTCTCGATCCTGCATGATGTCGTGTTTGCTGGTAATCACTTAATCCACGAGAAGTACTAACATCATGGCGAATTTTTCCTTACCTTCATTTGATGTACACAATTTGATTTCACTGTCTCAGGAAAAACAATTAGTTTAGCCCATATACTTCTCTATACCCTATTTACTGCATTGTTTTTTGCTGAATTAATAAAATAAGCAAAAATAACATTTTCTTGATTTAGCTATGTACTTACATAATATTTAGTTTTCTATTATAATATATGTTAATTAGTAATAATTAGTTAATTGAGTGGACATACTTAATATCTGATCAAAACGTTAATAAAATATTAGAGCACAGGGTTAATGGTTGAAAATATTTTGTTTCACGGTGGGGTTAATGGACAATAGATAAATTTTTAAATTTATCTAGTAAATCAGTTCCTCGCATAGAACACAAACCCGTTACGTATTGATCATTAATTCTGGACACCTGATGTGGGATGTTTGTTAAATGAGCAGGTAACCATTCTGAAAGGTGTCGTATGTGTTCCAGGACCTGACCTTCAGGTGTGCACATCCCGAAAGCCTACGTGTTGCACCCGGAAGATGGAGGAGAGGTATCAGGTTGCAGCTCGCCAGGACGTGCAGCAGGCACTGCAAGCCTCCAGCTCTACCTTGAAGCTTCTAATCTCTCGAAATGCAGCTGCTCTTCAAGGTAATTGTACCTTGAGTTCTGAAACTCAGGGCTTTATGCAGTTTGCCAGTTATCGTATTGGTGAACTTAGCTGGGTTTGCTTCTTTGTCTTCCTATATTACTTTGGTATAAAATAAGATTTTAGCCTTTTTGAACCTTCAGAGATCGTTTCGAAAGCCATCCAGGAAGATATATCTATAAATGAAACTGTTTTATTAATGAAATTGTCCTTGGAAATATGTGCTTTTCAAGGGTTCTTTCTGGTCCCCCAGTATTGGTTTTACTTCAAAGTGAATGGACCTATTAGACAAAGTGAATGAAATTATTAGATTTCATTAAAATGTTTCACCACATAAAATCTCATTGTTTTAAGTGTATAATTATATATTTGTTTTTTAAAATATGATTCGAAGAAATATCTGTCCAGTTTGTCTCCCTGAAACCTCGTGTGGTTTTCATAAGAACACCAGTATGATACATCAATGTGCAGACAAGTCTGATAAATGTTAATATAGGAACTATTAATTACATGTTTAAGGATCAGCTGAGATCAAAACCCAACCTTAATTCAAACAGTATGTTCAGATATAAAATTAATGGATTATGAAATTACAAGGCACATTGTAAAATCAATGATCTTTTTCTTGTTTTAGTTAGCTACTCTATAAAATTCCTTATTACTATAATAAAATAGCTTAATTTGATTTCCTCTTATAATGTGTTAGCTATTCTGTAGGATTAGAATGAAAATATTTATATCACACTGCTTTTCAATTAAATTTATTGCTCCTGTGCAATCCAGAATATAACTTCTGTTAGTATTCCTTTTTAATAAGTATATGAATATCAATCAAAATAATTTGTGCTTTGTTTATATACTGAACTAAATAAAAAGGTGATTAATTTTTAAAACTATGCTTATTAAATAAGATAAATACAATAAATCAGGATAATATTTGAATTAAAATATCACTCATGATGAATTGATTTTCTTTGTAGAAACTGAAATGTCAGATTTTAAGATGTTATTAATTTAGTGGCTCCTTTAGGTATGTTAGAAAACAACCTTATTTCTGTGATGGGATTTAATCACATGCAATGGTTGCAGGAAAACACATTGATGTGCCTTTTAAGTGAAGATTTGTGATTTGAACTGGCTGAACTAGAAGACTTTTCACCACCCATAGGTGGCTATGGAATGATTTTTTTCCTCATGAAAATGATAGCATGTACAATATGGAAAGTACATTTTAGAGATAAGTAGAGCAGAGAAAGGAGTTGTAGATGGGAATGATGGGTCATACGCTTGAAAGGGTGAGTTGGACTGCTGTGGAAGAACACTGAGAACATCAGCTTGGTTTAGTTCCGTGGTGAATGCTGGTGGTATTTTGATAGGGATTGCCCTGAATCTGCAGACTGGTTTGAGTAGCATGGACATGTTAATGATGTTAGTTCTTCCTGTCCCTGAGAATGGTATCTCCTTCCCTTTATTTGTGCTTTTAATTCCTTTCTTCAATGTCTGTGGTTTTCCAAGTACAGGTCTTTTATCTCATTGGTTAAAATTATTCCTACGTATTTTAATCTTCCTGACACAATAAATGGGATCGTTTTCTTAATTTCTCTTCCAAATAAAAATGCAAGTAGTTTCTGAGTATTTTGTATGCTGCTATTTTTCTGAATTCATTTATTAATTCTAATGAACTTTTGGTGGAATCTTTATGGTTCTCTCTATACAGCATGATGCCATCTGCAAGTAATGACAGCTTTACTGCTTCCTTTCCAGTTTGGATGCCTTTTATTTCTTTTTCTTTTCTGATTGTTGTGGCTGGGACTTCTAAATCTTTGTGGAATAAAAGTGGTGAAAGTGGACAAATCCTTGTCTTGTTCCTGATCTTAAAGGAAAAAGCATTTAGTTTTTCCCCATTGAGTGTGATGCCGGCTGTGCACCTGTCATATGTGGCCTTTATTATGTGCAGGTATGTTCCCCCTCCACTCATTTTGCTGAGTTTTTATCGTAAATGGATGTTGGCTTTTGTCAAATGCCTTCTCTGCATCCAGTGAGAGATTATTTGATTTTTAGCCTTTATTTTGTTTATGTGGTGTATCGCAGTAGTCGATCTGCAGACATGAGTGAGGATGTGGAGAAAAGGAACTGTCACACACTGCTGGTAGGTTCGTGAATTGGCACACCCACTACGGAAAATAGTATAGAGGTTCCTCAGAAAATCAAAAATAGAACTACCATGTGATCCAGCCATTCCACTTCTGGGTAGTTATCCAAAGAAATCCTAAACACTAATTCAGAACGATATGTTCATGACAGCATTATTCACAGTAGTTAAGATAGGGAAGCAATCGAAGTGCCCATCAGTCGATGATTGGATAAAGAAGATGAATATTAGCCATTAATGGAATGAAATCTTACTATTTGTGACAACATAGATTGACCTAGAGAGCATTGTGCTAAGTGAAATAAGTCAGAGAAAGTCAAATACCATATGCTGTTACTTATATGTGAAATCTAAAAAAACAAAATAAATGAGCAAAATGGAAATAAATTCACAGATACAGAGAACAAATCGATGATTGCCGGATGGTAAGGGGTGGGGGTGGGTGATGTGTGAAAAAGGAATCAAGAAGTACAAACTGCCAGATATAAAAATAGTTGTGGGATATAAAGTACAGCATGGAGAGTAGAGTCAGTATAATATTGTAATAACTGTGTATAGCGTAGGATGGGCACTAGGCTTATAAGGTGATTAACTGTCCGATCACCATGTTGTACACCTGAAACTAATGTAATATGGAATGTCAACTTTAATTGAAAAATAAATTTTGAAGAATTAAAAATCATCAACTTGGATTTCAGAGAGTCTTTAAAGATTGTGGAACAGGGAAGCTTCATTATGATTTCTTCTCTTTTAATATGAAAGCTAAATCCCTCCAAGTAAGAATGTGTGACTGAAGAGGATCACGACAAAGCAAACCTAATTTTTAGGGGCAAGAGTGTGAACTGTACGAGTGAAAGAAAGTGCCAGCCGTTTTCTAACACACAGGCATTCACTGAATGTTCGTCGAACATTTCTTCTGTCTTAAAAGACACTGGAACAGACTTTTCCAATATTCTTGAATAAATTAAAATAGAGCAAACTGAGGTCAAAAGACTGGGAAAACACAAACACTGAATTGTGTATTTAAACTTTTAAGATGGGGTTAGGCTGTCAAAAAGTTTTTGTGATGTTGCTGTAAATTTGGTGATAATTACCTAAGTACTAGAAATATGTGGGATTGTGTTTGTCTACCAGATTACCAGGTAATTTTGTATAAATTTCATTTTTTCCCATTTAATAAATTCTATGTGCTGTATCTAAGAGGTTGAGTTTTGATATTTATTTAAATATTAATCATAATATGAAAATGGTAGGGACTTTCTTAAATATGATTTGTTATAATCATTTTCTCCTTTTGTGGAGTGCCAAGTTTTATTTAAGAATCATCAGAAGACCAGACAAATTTGGAAGAAATTTCCCTAAAGCCTAACTTTACGGGAAGAAGTTCTTTTACAAGAAGACTATCTGTTTTTAATTTAATGAATAGAATAAGTACCTTTAGGCCTATTTCCAGAAAAATAAGTTTAAATATATATGCTAAAAGCAATTTTAGAAATCACATTTACTGTATGATGACTGAGCAGGGGCCGTTTTATCAATAAGAAAAATGCCCTCCATCTGATTTCTGTGCAGTCAAAATCTCTGAAAACAATGGAAAGTCTTTATTTTTCTCAGAAGAAAGAAACCAAACACATTTTGTTGGGAAACAAGTCTGATTGAGAGAAATGTAATAGGGAAATCAATTCACTTCTCAAATGATGTAAGTAGATTTGCTATATTCTGATCCTTTGACTTTGAAATATTTCCTTATGCCCTTTACTTCAGCAGTATTAAGCTGTTGCTTTTGTTGTGGTGGTGGTGGTGGTTTTTTAAGTCTGATTCTGGGTTCTGAAAGACTGGGCTAGGATATAGTACATTCTCTTCTCTCATGGATCTCACAAACACCATGAAAACCTATTTTTGAAGCAATTCTTTAGATTGTCCTGATGGGGCTCATCACTGGGGTCTATGGACTTACCGGGCCCCCTATTTTTGTGGGATGAAGGGGCTCTTCAGGAGAGAGAGGAAACGGTGCTGGCAGCTGGGGCGGGATGATGCAAGGTTATCCGAAGCACAGTCCACACTCAGCTCTGGGGTTCAGCCCTGGGGTTGGAGTCGGCCTGCTGGCACAACCGTTCATCTGTCACAAGAGCATGTTCGTGATGGAGTCTTTCCTATAAGTCTGCGGGGCCACTGCTCGGCGAGCTGCTTGCTGAGCAGCCCAGTACTGAGGAATAGACAAGAGCCACACACAGTAACTGTGCTGTTCACTCAGCTTTTATTGCATGCAGGTTCACTCAGAGCAGAACATCGACATACATTCATATCCTACTCACACTCTGACACTGGGAGCAATATAAAACACGACACATAGCAGCTAATGGGGGGTAATGAACCTGAGTCCCAGAGTCTCAGCCTGCAGGTCTGGGAGGCAGCAGGGTGGGCAAGAGAGTCATCAGCATGTTGCAAGGAATGATGATCTCTTGACCCAGGTGGGCAGCAGGGCAGATGAAGTCCTCAGTCCAGCAGCACAGAGCCTCTGGCAGCTGATGCCATGGGAGGTCAGCGTGGTGTGAGGCAGCACTCTGGGGTGTGGGGCTTGGCTGTCACAGGATGGTCTGCAGCCTGCCCCAGTTATTCCTTGAAAGTGGTGGTGGACTCCACCTTTCTGGGTCTCTTGATAAGTGACTTGGCCCCCCTGCTGGAAGGTGAGGAATTTCCCCAGGGGCCTATCTATGGTGGTCCTATTCTGTAGACGTGGCTGTTCTGGCCACATGTGCAGATATCTTAGGTGTCTCTCCTTCCCAGGTGTGTCTAGTGTGACTCAGGTAGTTTTCCTCTCGAACCAAAGTGTCAGGGCCGACTGGCAGCCATCGTGGTTGACCTGAGTGACTCCATTTCTTTAAAAATATATATTTTATTGCTATCTCGACTGGACCAATGCCATTTTATTGGTCCTGTTCTCCACACCATCTTTTTCTTTGAAGGAGCTTATAATTACTTTGAACTCACATTTCCTTAAACAGAACAACAGCAGAAGTCTGTTTTGGAAGGGCCCATCATCACGGCCTGGGACGTGAGTCGATCCTCAGGCTAGTCGTTGACGCAGCAGGTGGTGTTTTCTGAGATAAAAGGCACACGCTGCTATCCCTCTGTCCTTGCTGCTCCTGAATAAGCGTGCATGCAGAGAGGAACGGCGGCTTTGTCACAGCACGGATGGCAACTGTTCTTCGTTTTCAGGGGCTTAATGTTCGCGATGAAAGCGGAACAGCTCGAGAGAACGTGCAAGGATTCGTTTCCCATCATCTGTTCTGCTGGGAGTGGGGGTGGCCCGCTGCAAAAATATTTTGAAAATATTCTTCGTCAATGTTTTATTTATTATTCCACTGCAGTATGGTGTGACTCATGAAGAAATGGTGGGAGTTGACAGAGAATATGGAACCTGCTGTAAAAAAAAGCAACTGCTAGCCAGCTTTCCCATTGGTCCGTTTTTAAATCTCCATGCAAGTAAGACAAGAGCTTCATTTTTAAAATTTAACATCATCCAAAATTTTCGGCATCAACTTTCAAAAATAAAATGAAGGGGCATTTGGGAGAACACCGGTGGAAGCGTGTGTGTGTGTGTGTGTGTGTGTGTGTGTGTAACATCAGGAAGATAAGGTTAAGAAAATTATATCTTTCTTTTAAGATACACCTTTCCCTATTTCTCTCGTCTTCAAGTAGCTCACATGTTTCTAAAATACATGGCAGGTTCGCAGTCTCCCTGGAAGTCAAGTTTTCTACAGTAATTACAAAAGACTGAGTGAGAAACGATATTTAGCACAGGAAGGATTTACCGTTTTTATGTATGATTTCATTCTCTTGGCTAATTAAACTTTCATTTTTTGATTGAAAGTATTTGAAAGATTGACAAGCTTGTCCTCTCGGGTCGAAATGTTAGATTTAGGAATTTAATAAAAAATGCATTCCTGTTTTAATGAAATATAGAATATGTTCAAAATTAAATATCTTTTAAAAGCAGGTGAATGAAGAATGAAAATATAGTTAATGACTTATCCTCCTTTACACTAATGGATACTAGCTACTGTAAAGTGTATAGCTAGTGTACAGCTACTGCAAAACTAGTTTGAAATGTGTATGTATGTGTACACATAGTTAAAGACACAAGGATGTAGTGAATATTTGATTATATTAATGTATAGGAGAGTATAGAGACGCATGTAAATGTTACATTAAGCATGGGATACATTCTCTTATTTTGTGCACAGGGGTGGATAATATTTAAAATTATTCATTGGGAGGGTGTTATGTGGAAGGATAAAGGAATAATGTGTTTCCAACACTGAACAGGGAGCCTTATGCATGCTGTGGTGAGGAGACATGTTTGTTTTCTTTCTCTCTAGCACCTGGAGTGGATACTTAGTCAAGGTAATTAAATGAACTGCATGAACAAATGAAGGAACGAATGATACTTAGCAGGAAGATGGTTCTGAAATAAAATGACAGATTTCCTCCCTCCCTGCCTTCACCCTTTTTATTCCCTTTTCTTTATTTATCTATTGCTACGGTTCCTATATCTGTGAAACACCTACTGTGTGTCAGCACTGGCAGGTGCTTGGATTGTAGAGTGTCCAGAACTTAAACATATTTTATTTTTATTGACTCCTTCAGACTTCTAGAATGCCAACTCCTGTTTATTTATTTTAGGAATAGAAAGGGGTGTGTTATAGTTTCTCTGTCAGTGGCATCCTGAATGTGGTTATAACTCTTTCCCCCTCGGTGCTAGGCAGGGTGTCCTGGGTTATCTCACACAGCCGCTCACAATGCAATTGGTCTCTATCCAACTGTTCTTTATCTCTGAAATGTCAAAACCTGTTCTTTTTGAATCTGTGTCAGCAGACTGCTATTAATTATGAAAATGGGTAATTTCCTTCTATTTCTAGATAAAAGTTGCAGGGGCATAAATTACTTTTCAGCTGGAAATAAAGCTTGCTTTGCATGAGGCATTATCTGTAGTGGGAAATATTACATGCAGACTGAATATTAGGTTTACTTTGCAAAATTTCCTCTGTAAACTCTAGGTAAATTTTAATTAAAAATTAAATTAATTAAATTAATTTTAATTCTGACCGATGATAGCTTATGATAATCCCACATATGGTCATGGCAATGTCACCTAGAAAACACAGTAACCCATCCATCATAGTAGGCTACACATTTTTTTCTTGATTTCATATTAAACACATTTTCAGCTCAACCTTTTCAATACGAGCACTGTACATTTATGGACTAGAAGAGTTGACATCGAATCAGATTCTTTATCATTTTGTTATCTTTAGTAGTTTAACCTTTATTTTTTGCATAATGAATCAAAAGGGATGATTCTTTTTTAAAGGTGTATTTTATTGATTACACTATTCCAGTTGCCCCAGGTCTCCCTCCTTGGCCCCCCTCTGGCTGGTACCCACCTTCCCTCCAGCCATCCTCCCCCTTAGTTCATGTTGATGGGTCACGAGTACAAGCTTTTTGCCTTCTCCATGTCCTGTATGGTCCTTAACATTCTCCTGTCTATTTCGTACCTACCAATCATGCTGCTTCAACCCTGTACCTTTCCCCCCATCCTCCTATGCTTTGGGTAAAGGACTGGACATGTGGGAGTTTGAAACTAGCTATGTCTTTGAGATTTGTCTATTCCTCTATCTCTTATTCATCCATGTACATTGATTTATAATTTTTTTTATAGATACGTGACATTTGTTCATTCTCCTTTGGATAAATTTCCAACTTATTTTTGCCCTTAAAATGCTGCAGGGAACATTCTTGTTCATGTCTCCATGAGCACATTTCTCTAGGACTTCTCCATAGAAGAGAAATAGTAGCTTATGGGCTCTGCATATTGTCGACTGCTGGGGACTGCTGGGTTCTCCTCTGAGGAGCTGAACCGGTTTGGACTCCCACAAACAGCTGGTACGTTGGGGTGCTTTGTCATTGTTCCACGTGCTTCCCAGCCATCAGTGCTGTCCGGGTTCCGAAACATTCTCTGAACTGAGGTGAAATGGTATCCTGTTTGCAAAACGTGTAGTTCCCAGTTCTTGGGGAGCCAGAATGTTTTTTTCACAAACCGTTTTATTTGGTGTGTTCTTTATTTTCCCTCATGAATATGTGCCATAAACACATACATACACTTAGAGCAGTGATTTTTCAACCCGCGTGCTGCAAGAATTTTTAAAACAGGCTATACCTGACTATTTAGTCAGGGGCATTGACCTCTTTTCCCTTAGATTGTCAAATTAAAAAAAAAATGACAGCCAACACAACAACAGCTGTCTGGTGTGAATGAATATGAATTATACTTGTCAGACTGGGAAAATATGTATATTTTTGGTGTGCCAAAGAACTTTGGTAATTAGTTTACGTGTGCCATGAGATGGGAAAGGTTGAAAATCCCTGACATACATATATACCGTGTTGTGGGTGTTTTGTACATATTTAATTTTTTTTCTGTCACCACATCTTCAAGTTTTAGCTACAGTAATTCCAATTTATTTCCATATTCTGCAAGAATCCAGAGTTTTTCACAAGTTTTCTGCACATTCCCATGGCTTGCAGTCACACGGTTACCCCTGCTCTTTCCATTAGCTTTTCTCTTCCCAATCACATAAATTCAACGTGAAAAAACTAAACTACCACCCCCACACAACACACATGCATGCACACATATTAACCTCAGAAGTATTAAAGTACATTTTATGAGATGGTGGTTATAAAGGAAGAAAGTCTGAAATCACAAATTTAAACTGAACACTGATGTCTATGTTTGCAAGTGTTTTCCAGCCCCCCGCCCCAACCCCCCGTCACTCCACAGAGCAAGGCCCCTCCCATTGCCCTCTCTGGGCCCTGGATCTCCCACTTCTTGCATATGGCTACTCTCCTTCCCCCGCCAGATATGCGCTCATGTATCTCCTAGGTTTTGTTATTTTAGTTTTGTTATGTGAATGTGGCTCTGAGGGTGAATTTAAGCTGAGTGACCTTTTTTATTTTAGTATGAAAAATCTTTTAATTTTTTAATTTTTTATTTTTTTTATTGTTCAAGTACAGTTGTCTCCATTTGCCCCACCACCACCCCCCAACCCCAGCTATCTCCACTTCTTATTTTTAAAATCTTTTTCTCAGTTTTATTGATACTAGTATTTATTCATCCTAGTATCTATTACATATCCAGGAACAAAGAATTTCCCAAATCCAATGTGTATACAAAATACAGTGATGTTTTACAAAATGTACACAAGATATGCAATCTTTGTTTCTAATATTTTTAAAAATTGAGCACATTTTATATTTTCAAATGTTAATGTTGACTACATTTGTAATCCATGAAAATAAGTAATTATTAGCTACTTTTAGAACAGAACTTAATCTTAGAAACATTTACTTCTGAAAGCAATAATCAGCAGACTTGATGGCTGACAGAAGGAGAGGGCTTGGAGGGCTGGGGGACACAGGTGAGGGGATTTAGAAGTACAAAGTGGTAATAAAACAGCCATAGGGGTGTGAACTACAGCATAGGGAAGACAGTCAGTAGCATTGTTACAGAACACACCAGGGTCAAGGGGGTATGATATACTATTACCAAAAGGACTCCCACTAGGTTTGCATTGTCTGACCATCACAGGAAAGACTTCTCTCAATGCCAGAGATTTGTGAAAAAGGAAATGTTTATGTAAAGCTATGCAGACTTAAAGTAGTGACCTAATGTCTTCATTAAAATATCAAAGTCCTTTAGGATACCCACAGACACACACACACACAGTCCTTCCTTCTCCCTCTGCTCTAAACTGGGGTACCGTATCTCAGGAAAAGAAGTCGATTCAGGCTCCCGGCACCATCAGCTGTGTCGCCAGCCAGGATAAAGCCCCATGGTTCTCCTCTGCAAAGCTGTGGGGTCTCCACCCTGGCCAAAGCTGTGTGGTTCGCCCCTCCACCATAACTGCGAGGGGGCATACAATCTGGCAAAACCACATGGTTCTCTTTGGCAAAGCTTCAAGGAGGGTCTCCGCTCTGTTAAAACCGCACAATTCTCCCTTTAATGGCTGCCACATTTGGGTTTATATTCCCACATCCGTCCCTCCTCTGTAGTCCCATTTCCGATTTCTCCCACAATTGGTAACACTTGCCAGCACTCCCATATCCTTCCAGCTTTACTGGGCTGCCATAGTGGGTCTGGGCAGGTGTGGCCCTATGGCATGGAACCAATCATCTCTAAGCTCTCACACAGGCATTATAACCTAGAAGACCTGCCCCCACCCCTAGTTACATATTAGGTGGAAGTCCCTTCCATCCCCCTGGCTCAGAGCATGACCACAGCTATTTAACATATCAGCGCAACCACCTGAAGCTTATAGATATGTTAAGTGACCACACCAGAGGTTAGCTGCAAAGCTGTTGCTGTACAAAACAGCTCTGCATGTTCCTGCTCTGTGTGTCCCTTCCCCCAGCTCACACCTGTGGGGGGAAGTGGTGAGGACATCCTAATATTTCCTGGACACCTTGAGTTCTGGACCCCATTCCAAATCCCTCTTTGGGGTCCCCCTCTTGGCTGCACACTGTTTCAATCCTTCCTTTCAGATTTACACCCACTTTATAATCTTATAAAGGACAATGCAAAGGTCTCACCTTCTTGTAACTACTTCCGGCTGGACATGGACGTTGTCCTACCTACCATGGGTCAGGGGTGCCCCAAAAGAGGGGGTGCAGCATGGAGGGAGTCCTTCCTGTAAGGGGAAGGACCTTACATTATCCCAGTCAGTTGGCTGTCACCAGGAAGTTGCAGGCTTGGTGTCCAAAGGCTGGCATTACTGGACAGTTGGCATCCTGGTCATATTCTGGAGGTGACAGATTTGGAAGGAGTTGGAAGGCACAATTAAATCATAACCACTAAATGACAGAGGCAGGGACTTAAGTAAAGAATGGCTTATCTGGAAGAAGGTGTACAAGGCATGCTACACCTATCCAAAACCCTTGTGGCCCACTACATTTTACTCGGGCTGAGGGAAATATATTAGGATTTCCCTCCTTTCAGATTTCTGGGCCCTTTCTGTCCAAGCCATTAGGACACAAAAGGGAAAGTCAGTTCTAAAGTGAAGCCCACAGATCACCCAAACTCTTCACCAAACCAACCACTTAGTTCAGCCAAACCGTTGAATCTCAGGGGGCAATGCTGAGGATGGGCTCCTTAAGTGAGGCCTATATTGCAACCAATCACTCAGGTAATGAGGTCATAGGCATATGCCCTATAAAAACAGAAGAAACACACAGGTTAATTCACACAACAATCCTCAAACCAGTCTTCATGCCTGTGAGACTGTCTTTTGGGAAGACACCCAGTTGCAAGGTCCTTCCTGCAATGACATTTGGCAATGGCAATTTGACAGGTCCTTTCCACCTGTAAATTGTACTTTTTTGGTGATATTACAAACCTGGTTTCAACTTTCAAATGAAAACAAACTTTCAAGACAGTTAGCTGCGCCATTCTGATGTCCAATACTGAGCACTGTGGTTTTCTTTGAACCACAATTTTTCTCCTTAAGATCACCCTCACCATTATTAAAGGGACTATGGGTTCTGCTTTTCATTTTGACTGTTTGTTTGCATAAACACACCAGGAGCAGCCTGGATCACTTATGATCTTTAATTCCACTCTGCTGGAACTCACACAGGGAACCTTTAGATTGACTTCTCAGTCCGCCCCTCAGGGCACAGAAGCAGAGCCACACATCTGCCATCTGGCTTTGCCTGTACCGGTTGTTTCACTCAAATCCTTGAGGCTTCCATTGTGCATACAGGTTCCTTTTTGGCCATTTTTCAGGAAAGCAACCTTTGTTCTTTCCCTGGAAAGACTGCCATGAACCACACAACCAACCAAAGTTCCAGGCTTTTCTCATGGGCTTACACTAGCTTTGCAAATCAATCCCAGTTTCTCAGGGCTTTCTGGTGATGACCAGAACCCATACATGCCTCCTTCAGGCATGACATTCCAGTCAAAGTCTCGGTTAACAAAACCACTATTAACAACTGGCTTTATTGAATTTATGCAAAGAAACCTTATGTCATCACTCACTCCTTCAGAATGCCAAATTCTGGAGGGATCAGGTAGGGAGAAAAAAATGTGAAGGAAAACCTTTTTCCTTGTTCACTTTCCTACAGAGTATAAATTTTCAACCTTTTCTGGAATCCTCATTTTCCTTTTCAGAGCAGATACAGAACAAAACCCAAAACACGCAGTTCCAGAACAATACACAGGTAGAGGCATTCTCTTGCACCAATGCGTCCATTGGTGCCTCGCAGAGACATGCTCCTTCAGGTCTGGTCTCTGTGCAGAGACATGTCCCCTTTGCCTCAGGCTGAAGCACTCATCTGTTCTAAATGACCTTTCCTGGGTCCCGATCAGCAAATGCATTCTCCTCAACCGGTTACAGGTGACCTTCACTAGGTCTTACAGGTGACCTTAATTAGGTCTTCAGGTGCAGAGGATTTCTGATCACAAAGAGAACCAATGGCAGAGACTTGCTCCTTTCCCACGAAACCAAAAAACAAGTAGTTGAGGTTTCCTCTCCTCCAAGGTTAAAACTTTCACATCCTTTACACATATTTTTACCCATCTAGATTTAACCATCATTCACTTTTAATACTGGTTCCTTTTCCACACTGAGAAGGACTATACTTAAACTCAGCATGTGGCAGCCAAAAGTCCCTGGCACTACAGGTACCTTCCACTAAAAGTCCCTGGAAGGGACTTTTTTCAGGTACACCCTGTAGCTTTCTGAAGCTTAGACCCTGCAAACACCCTGTAAATCAGATGGTCACCTTTGGACCTCAGTTCATGACCTTCAGAACCAGAGCCATTCCTATCAGAACCAGTTACACAGAGAACCTGACTAGTGCAATGCCCACACAGCAGCAGCACACAGCCCATAATCTGAAGAGAACCCTTAGCCCACCACCTTGTCCAGTTCCAAGATGGTGGCGCCCATGCACAACCCACCCTCCACAGTGGGGCACTCACGTGGCTCATCCTGTTTTACCCCAAATAGCAATGCACCCGCATGGCTTGCTGTCTGATCCCCAACATACATTTAGGCTCGGCTTACAGAGCTTAGAGGTTTGCTTCCTCCCCAAACCTGAGTACAGGTTCCCTTAGTGCCACCTGGGATCACTGAAATTGTAAGTGAGCAGACAGGGGCAACCTGGGAGCAGCATGCTAACATCATTATCCACAGCTCCATTATTCCAAAACAGTGTTCAGAAACCAGTTTTCAACCAAACCATTTCACTTCTCTGCTCCGTTCCCCATTCCATTTCCTTTTCACCTTTCTGGGCATGAGTAGGCAGTCGATGCCCTCAGGAGGAGTGCAGAGAAATCCTCAGAGACTGAGAAAATTCCAAAGTCTCACTTTCTTGCACCTGAGGGGGTCAGTCTGCCACGGACAATTATTGTCCCATCTGGGTCACCAAAAACTGTTACAGAACACACCAGGGGCAAGGGGGTATGATATACTATTACCAAAAGGACCCCCATTGGGGTCTCATTGTCCACCACCAGAGGAAAGATGTCTCTCAATGCCAGAGATTTGTGAAAAGGAAAGGAAATGTTCATTTAAATATATACAGACTTAGAGCAGTGACCTAATGTCTTCATTAAAATATCAAAGTTCTTTAGGATACCCACAGACGCACACAGTCCTTCCTTCTCCTCCTGCCCTAAACTGGGGCACCTTGTCTCAGGAAAAGAAGTAGATTCAGGCCCCCAGCACCATCAACTGTGTCGTTGGCCTGGTTCTCCTCTGCAAAGCCGTGTGGTTCTCCCCTCCACCAAAGCTGCGAGGGCGGCCTCCACTCTGCCAGAGCCACATGATCCTCCCTTTAATGGCTGCTGCGTCTGGGTTTATATCCCTGCACCCATCCTCCTCTGCAGCCTCCATTCTGACTCCTCCCACAATTGGCTACACCTGCCAGCACTCTCGTATCCTTCCAGCTTTACTGGGCTGCCAGAGTGGGTCTGGGCAGGTGTGGCCCCATGGTGTGGAGCCAATCATCTCCAAGCTCTCATGCAGGTGCTGTAACCAGGGGGAGTTACCTCCCAGTTACATCCAGGATGGAAGTCACTCCCTTCTCCCTGGTTCAAAGCATGGGCACGGCTATTTAACATATCTATGTAACCAGTCAAAGGTTATAGATATGTTAAAAGACCATGCCAGAGGTTAGCTGCAAAGCTGTTGCTTTCCAAAACAGCCCTGCATGTTCCTGCTCCATGTGACCCTTCCCCCCAACTCACACCTGTGGGGGAAGGGGTGAGGACATCCTAATATTTCCTGGACACCTTGAGTTCTGGACCCCATTCCAAATCCCTCTTTGGGGTCCCCCTCTTGGCTGTGCACCCTGTCTCAGCGTTGTACTAACTGTGTATGGTGCTGGGTGGGTGTTTGGAATATCAGGGGGAACACCTTGTAAAGTATATGATTGTCTGAACATGATGCTGTGCACCCGAAAGTAAATCCAAATCATACTGAAAGCAGTACTAGGTCATGAAGGTTAATTGGGAATTTTTATAAGATTCAAAAATATATTTTATTTGAATGAATTTTCATTATGATTACAAATTCTATCAACATATTTTGTTGAAATAGATCCTGATGTACTTACCATGTCTTCTGATGGGTCACTTATTTTTTTGCAGTGATTTTTTTGTGTGTGTGTGTCAGCATACAGGGTGGGGCAAAAGCAGGTTTATAGTTGTTCGTATGGAAATGAATACAATAACAGTAAATAATAATAGAATAAACTGTGTTTCACGTATTGACAACTTCTGCCCCACCCTGTATTTAGTTTTAGGAGGGGTGATTTAACCCTTATTAAGTATTCAGTGAGACTCATTAGGGAAGAAAACTCAGCTTTGGCAGTATTTTAAAAGCTTACAGTTTTATGAATTTTAAGGCCCTACACAATTTTATATAAAATGATTAGTACTATGATTTAGTGATCATATTAATTATTTTTACAGGAGAGATAAAATAAGGATGCTGAAATATTTTAACAATTATTCTAAAACATTCTAAACTAACTAATATATTTGTTTTCATCTTTTACATATTAGGTATGTCCTAAGTAGTGGTTTGTCATGAGATATTAAGTTATGCCTCAGCATGGTGGTTGCGTGGCCCATGCCACATCAAAACATTTTGTCCTGCGTCTGCCTCATCGTTAGGACCCCAGTTTCTGGGGGGTGATCACCCTCAGTGGCAATGTGCTTAGAGACAGTGAACCCTGCATCTATAGAGGATGACTAGAGAATAGGAAGGGTGTTGTGTGGTGGCGAAGGGTTTTTTTTTTATCCTCACCTGAGACATACTTATTAATTTTTAGAGAAAGGGGAAGGGTGAGGGGGGGGGTTGGAAATATCGATGCACCTCTCATATGTGCCCCCTCTGGGTACCAAAGCTGCAACCTGGACATGTGTACTGACCAGAAATCAAACTTGTGACCTTTCAGTTTATGGGATGATGTTCCAGCCAACTTAGCCACGTTGGCCAGGGCTGGTGGTGAAGTTTTAAACTAGCTTTTGTGGGAAATGGGAAAGGAAATGAACTAATATTTATTTAGAAGGCCAGCATTGGAGACAGTGAATTAATAGGAAAACTAGCATGCATGACAGTATGTCTCTTTTAACATTTCAGACCTTATTGGTTTTTGTCTAGCAAAAAGTATCCCCCCGAGTTGTGCACATTCGCGGGTGAGCGTGGTGAGAGGAGACTCGTTCATCCAGCCAGCAGCCGTTCACGCGGCAACCTTTAAGTGCCAGCGTTGTTTGAAGTGCGCGGCATGCTTCAGTGAATGCGGTCACAGTCGCTATCCTCAAAGCTTGCATTTCTGCCAGAAAAGGTAGATAATAAACAAACACATGCAGATATAATTTAGGACATGAAACGCTTTGGGAAAATGGAGCATGGAGCGGGGGAGGGGATTGGATTTAGTGAAGGGCTGCAATTTTAAATCAGATAGTCAGGGAAAGGTTGGCATTGGAGTCAATATGGATCTGAAGAACGTGAAGCATTGGCTTCGTGGATGTCCAGGTGGAAAGCGTTCTAGGAAGAGGGCGCAGCTGTAAGGTCGGAGTGTGCGTCCGATGTAAGACGCACGGTTGCAGCAAGACAAATATAGTGGGCGGAGCACAGTGGGTGGTATGGGGGAGGGATTGGAAAGACCACCCTAGAGGCAGCAGGGGCAGGTCCCATGGGGCTTCTTACGCTTTCCTAAGGAACAAGTTTTTGCCATAGATGTGGCCTGATTTAAGAAAACAAAGACTCAGTGGAGAGCAACAGCGGAAACACACAGTTGGAACAACTGTAATAGAACAACAATTAAAAAAAAGACCCTATCTGGTTGTTGAGGGGTATGCACGGCCATCCCAGAGAGGGCCCAGGTTGGACCTTGGAAGCCCGGTTAGGAGCTGATTATTATCCGGAAGAGGCATCTTGGTGACTTAGGTCTGGGCAGTGGCAGTGCGGGCGGTGAGGTGTGGGCAGATTCTGGATATACAGGGGTTGGCCAAATTAGGTTCACAGTTGTTCGTTGGGAAACTAATATGATAATAATAGAGAGTAATACAAGAATAAACTATGTCTTTCTCATACTCACAACTGTAAACCTACTTCTACCCACCGGTGTATTAGAATCAGTGAGTCCTGGTCATAGTAGGGAGGAATGGAGGCCAAGAGGGGCAGGTGTGGTACAATATTCCAAAGGTGTGTCTGTGGGTGAGAGCCTGGCTCTGGTGGAGGGGAGTTCACGATGCTGAGGCTGTAGGAGGGGTTTCCACAGGGACATTGGAATGTCTGAGTCTCCTGGTAGAGTTGGAGTGACACACACTGTCACCTGTTTTGACACCTCTCAGTGAAAGAGGGACATTGGTGGCTTTGGCAGGGACACTCACTGATTATCTGGTGGCAGCTGATCTTTCTGTTTGTTTTAAACCACTTAACTGGGCTGTGATTGACATACAAATGCTTCAGAGAGTTGATATGTACAGCTTGATGAGTTTGGAGACGAGCATATACCTGTGGAACCTTCCCCACAGTCTATGCCAGGCATGCATTGGAGGAGGCTAGCCTTTGGCTCAGGTGGGAGGGACAGTGGTCTGGAAGAGACAGGAGACTTCAGCTCCTTCCTGTGCTTGGGCTCTGTGAAGTGGTAGAGATGTTGTTTCTATAAGAGCGTATATAAAAACAATGTGCCAATACAATTAACTTTAATGGAATAACTCAGGATTGTACACAATGAAACATATAAATTTTTAGTGTAATTTAAAAGCGAAGGGCATTATGGAGATATAGCATGTAAATAAATAAAATCAACTTGCATGAAATTTGTGAACAAACTTGGGGCCTTGATAGGAGAAGCATGTAATGAGACAATGTTGGAGAAAGCTGCATAAGAGTAATTATGGTCTAAATCATGAGTTTGTATATGAGAAATTTATTTTAAGCTCATTTTAATTATAAAAGATAAAACATGGTTGAATAAAATGGAAAATTAAACTCTTTATCAGTCAATAACCCAGGTAGCAAGGAAGGTTTTGCGATGATTTAAGGCTCCTGGGACTCAGTTTTGAAATCTCGATGGTCATTTTCACAACATCATTAACACATTTACTATTTTTATATGAATCAAAAATGAACTAAGTTCTGTTTATCAAACAGTCTCAATAGTTATTAATCACTTCAATATCTTTTATTATATCATCTCTTAATCTAATAATAAATACTTGCAGTTCATGTAACTGCCATTATTGTCAACTTTAAAAATTTTTAATGATAGAATAATGCATTGTAACTTAAGAAATAGTTTATTAAAAATGTTGAAATGTTCTTAATAGTTAAGCTTTTTTTCCTATAGCCTTGGGGGAAGAGCAGATTAAGATGAAAATATTAAACCGTTGCCCATCATATTTAATTGCTAAAGTAGCGAGATATAATGGGAAATAAGATACCTCTCTTCTCAGACAAATAGAGGACTTAAATTTTATAGCCATTCCTCAATGTAGCTGTTCATGATAGGAAATTATCCATGCATATCTCGATGCTTTTAGCATAAAATATAACTGGCAATAAATGGAATATATATGTTATAGTTTTTATGCAGGAGGCAAAGGGCTTGAAATGGCATCTCAAGATCCAGAGTTATAATAGTAAATAAAGGGTAATCGCTGGGTAGCTATGCTGCACTTATTTTGTTCCAGGGTAATTCTGCCTGTGGGCTAACTTTTATATAAACAAAGATAATTGAACTTTTGCACCTTAAAGGATATTGTTCTCTTGTACTATTTGTTTGACTACCTCTCCTCAGGGTACAAACTTGACTTGAATATTAACTTAGGGAACATATTCATTTTTTTTTCCTGTAAGTAGAAACAAATGGAAGGTACACGCAACAGAACAGACACTGGTCTTTGTTGTGGGGAGACCTTTGCTGTTGTGATTGATGGACAATACACGTAAGAACTTAAGAACAAAGGCCCTAGAGTGAGAGGGTCAGAGGGCCTGGGGTCAAAGTACTATGACCTTGAATCTCATTTCAAGACTTGCTAGCTGGAACTCATTTTCCTTGCTTGCAGAATGGGATAATAATGGTACCTTCTACTGGGCTGCAATTAATGAGAACTGATCGAGGTAATAAAGAAACTCGCTTGGTGGCTGGCACATAATAGGCACCCGGGGTACATGCTAGCTATTCTTCTTCTTTCTTTATTCATGGTGTACATATTTTTCCTAATATTTGATTGGCAGCTAAACATTTCAGGGTAGAAATTGTCTAACGGTGTTTCTGTAAGTGTATTGTGGGAAGTTGTATAAAGTCAGTTGTCACATTGTCAGAAGGGCTGTCGTGGCCGGGCAAGGAAAGGGCCTTGGAGCCAAACTCCGAGATGCTTCCTCGGACTACCGCTCCAGGTAGGGCTGCCGAAAGTGCTGTCGCCGGTGCTTGGGGCGATGGCCAAACATGCTCTCCACATCGGTAAAGACGAGCCATTGAGAATAATGAATAATGAATTTGGTGAATAATAATAATTAGGACATTTTAAAGCAGGGTTTTCTACTACCCAACTGGTAATCAAATGGGATTTCTTATTTCCTTAAGCCAGGGGTGTCAAACTCATTTTCACCGGGGGCCACATCAGCCTTGTGGTTGCCTTCAAAGGGCTGAATGTAATTTTAGGACTGTATAAATGTAACTACTCCTTAACTAGGGGCAAGGAGCTCGGTGCTGCCGCTGGGTAGAAACAAGGTGCTGGGCCGGATAAAACAAGGTGGAGGGCCGGATTCAGCCCTCGGGCCTTGTGTTTGCCAACTGTGCCTTGTTAGATTGTTACATTTTGACTCTCTCTGTAGTAGAATCTAACATGAACACAAAAATCTGAGGTTTGACTAACAGAATGATATGCAGAGGGACAGAATCCATGAGAAATTTTTTGGTGGCTTAATGGAAGCCTTCATCTTGTTGGCATCTTTCTCCAGGCGAGAATATCTTCATCTATGAAAGATTTCCCGTTTTTGATGTCACTGCTTCATTCTTATCCTATTCGGGGAGGCTTGTAGTTTATGTTGGTATCTGGAAAAAAAAACCGAGCCTGTAGGCTACGCATTTATGAATTATTAAATAGAACCCTTGACTTCACATTGGTCCTTTCACAACAGCGTGGAATAAATAAACAGATGCGTAGCCTTCAGAGCAACGGGAAAGGGTTTTTGGTTGGTAGAATATGGCAAAACCCTCTTATCTAAGATTTCACGGAGCTACTGTGGAACCCGCTGTTCATTAAGATTATTTTGGTTTTGGTCTAAATGTTGCTAAGTATTGATTTATAAAATTATGTTACTATTGATAATGTGCGAGACCGTTATTGCTTGTCTGCAAGGCATTTTCAGAGTTTTTCTTCTTTCCTTGAGGAAGAGCAGCCTGGAAAGCAATGGACACTTTATAGTCCTGGGGAAGTACGGTTTGTGGAAAGGGTCAGAGAGACGGGTGGTGATGTCCATTGGCTCCAAAAGGAACAACAAGAGTGCTCCATTCATGTTCTGATGTCTAAAGTGCGGGCGAATGAGCTTAATTTTTTTTGCTGTAGTCCCAGGGCAATGCCTGAGGTAACCTAGGGCAGTGGCTTAATTGGTTTTTATTACACACCTTCAAAGCAGGTTTACATTAAATTATAGATTTGGCAACACTTACTAAATATATTTAGCGTATTTGTTATTTTAATGAGATCAGATATTCGGAATGCGAATTAAGACTCTGTTTGATAATTGGTGGTCTCCATTGGTGCTGCTATTCTGGAAAGCAATTTGATGGCACTTGGTTAAAAACTGTGTTTCTCTTTCTGATCTTCCTACTGGTTATTCATATTGGAAAAGTTTTTAGAGACCCTTTAGGGACACGAACAGACGTGTTAACTGTGGTGTTCGTT
The DNA here is from genome assembly GCF_004126475.2 of Phyllostomus discolor. Classification (NCBI taxonomy): domain Eukaryota; kingdom Metazoa; phylum Chordata; class Mammalia; order Chiroptera; family Phyllostomidae; genus Phyllostomus; species Phyllostomus discolor. Next base: position 10,920,831 of record NC_040913.2, on the reverse strand, counting down.
GTAATAGCTGGGAGGTGAGACAATCTGGGCGTCTAATTAAGGGAAAAGTAAGGCAAATGTGCGGACAGTGCACTGTGGAATCGTGTGTGTCACTAGAAATAATCAGCTCGATGCATCCAAAGTGACACAGATAGACTTTAAGAACGTAAGGAAGAGTGAAGACAGGAAGAAAGAGAATGAGGTCTATAGCACTGAGGTCTTCATAATAAAGGAACATTTGGGCGAAGGGACCAGCCTGCCCACGGGAGAACAGTAGCCGCAAGCCAAGAAAGGCCTGAGCCTTTCAGAAGCGCGAGGAGATGCACAGAACAGCCCTCCTTCACGGTCCACGGAAGGGACCAACCCCACCACATTACAATGTCCAGACTGCAGGACAACAGGTTCTGTTGTGTGGGTCACCTGCTTTGTGGCATTTTGTTGTTGCAGCCCCCCAAAACCAGTACAAATGTGTTTCAAAAATTTTAAGATCTGCCTGGCCAGGTTCTTCTTATTCCTGATTTAATTACATTTTAATTAGAAAAGTGAGCCAGTGATATCTCTACCATTCAATATTCCAATTTTTCTTCATGGTTAGAATCAGTATCAGTTTTACAAAGTTATTTTGAATAGCAAATTCTCCATGTGAAAAAGTTCGCTCAAAGTTCAGAGGTTATCATACGTTTTTAAATCCTATTCAGAAATTTAAATAACAGTTTTACCCTCTTCTAGTTTATTGCATTCAGGGCTTTACTGTACATTTTCATTTATATAAGAATTCAGGTTCATGTTCCCAGAAAAGAAATATCTTAGGGGTTGAAGTCTGCCTTTATATTAATTTTCCACCTGTTTTATTAAGTTGCTGATACCAGATGGTATGATTGTCATTCTAAGTGTTTTGTTTTGGTGTATTATCCATGAATATGCCTCCTTTTTTTCTTCCATTTCTTCTCTGTCTTTCTCTCTCTCTTTAACCAAGTAGCACAATGAGTTTCTTCAGACAGCTGTCTCTAAGGCCTGACCCCTCCACCTCGGTCAAGCCAGTCCTTTAGTAGTTGCAAAAAAAAGTGCTCACCTCCGGTGAAAGCTGCTCTTCCGTACAGAGGGGGTGAGGCTGATGGGGCTATCACAGCTCAGCTGGGAAAGGAAATGGGGAAAAGAATTGGACGGGAGAAGGTAGATGGAAAGTAATAGATTTCATGCTGCTTTGTTCTCAGGAAAAATGTAGATGCCATTAGAAGGCATATTGAATTTAAGTCCATGATTTGTGATCCACCAAAATCATCTGCATTATTCCGAATAGTGCAAATATTATTTTATGACTTGGGTCAGGTAAGAGAATGGTTGTAATTTATGGATGTTTTGCTCTTGTTATCTCAAACACTATGACCTTGATGCTATTTTCACTTATGTGTTTATACACATAGTAGTGTCTAAAATAATTAATATAACCAATTTTGTGTCTTCAGGATTAGCTGTGTGCAAACGACAAACAAGCCTCCATAAGAAACTGGAGCGAGTCTTTCCAGTTGGACTATATTAGAATTCCATCTACATTTTAATTTGGTTCCTGCTGTGTGGATATATTAGACTGAATCTATTACCTGGCTCAATGGTCCTCTCAGACAATTTCCCTTTCTCATTCTGATTTTATTGTAAGCGATCGTCAACATACTGTAGAAGTCTGCTAATCCAGTTTTGATCACTCCCGTGAGGCACAGATGACGATGACCTCATCTTATAAAAAAATACAAAGAGCAAAAAAACAAAAGCAAGAACTGTAGGAGTATTGCGCGACATTTAATAGATTACCTTTTTATTAAAGGTGCTAGTTAGGGAGTGTTTTGTGAGACGTTGTATTTGGACATTTCTTCCTTGCTGATCCTTCATTTATTTGGGTGTTTTGCAGAAGGGGTGTTCTGTAGCCATCACCCCCGTGGGGGCAGGACCTGGTTGTGTATTTAGCATTTCCGCTTTCTGTTTAATGGTGCTTTGCATTGCCTCTTTTTCCTCGTGATCACGGACCACCTGCTGTTTGTTCATTTGGAGATAGTGTTTCTCTGAGTATTTATTATAATTTCAGCTTTAATTATAGTCTTTTCATGCATTTAATACATTTAATCTTTACTGTGAAACAGATTAATGGACCTTTGGCGTAAAGCTGAGGAGCATTAATTTGGTTCACTCTGGCTTATTGAACGGCGTTGCAAGCGTAGCGGGGTATACTTTCTCAGGACATGTCTAGAAGGTAAGAGAGGTGATGTCAGATGGTAATAGCGTGGCGTTTCATTTTCTCATGCTGCCCAGCAGTTTGATGAAGAGCGCTCTTAGGGAAAAATAAAGAGTAGTTGTTCATTGCATTTGCAGCGCGATATCCTCATCTCCAGCTTCGAAACTGCCCTGTCATCACCTGGGGTCTGACCCCTTGTTCTGACCCCTCAGCCTGACTCTAAGATCATTTCTTTCTCTGTTCATTTTTCATCTTCCTAGTTTTTGTTTCTTTGAATATTTATTCTTACTACATAGTCCTTGTCTCTCAGGTGTCTGCTATATATATATTTCTACTTGGATAGCCTGCTAGCAGATAAAATGTTATGTGTGAATGCACATTTCCCATCCTTTTCTCAAAAAACAGCTTTTCATCTCAACTTCCCCATCTCTGTGCGTGGTAGCACGGAGTCCTGGGCTCGGAACTTCACAGCTATCAACAACTCCTGTCTCTTGTTTACCTTCTCTACATGCCAATTAAAAACAAAGCTCTTCCCAAACTTACTTTTTCTTCCTGTTCCTCTTGACACTTTAAAGAAAATGCAGCAGCCTACTGACTTGGCTAACTCTGCTGATCCCAAGTAACCTAACAGAATGAGATTTTATTGTAATATCATGTGTCATTCTCCAATTTAAAATTCTTTATAGTGCTTTGCAGTTGCTGCTGCTTAAAATGCTTTCTAATGCTCATGGCTTTAAATGTCCACTGTAATCTTTGTTATTTTTATTCACAATTAGTTCTTACTCATTTCACATCTCCCCCGCTGCCACCAGCAGGTCCTTTCCTGAGACTTCTCTGTTCCTACAGTATTGCTGCTTTCTTAGGAGTAGGAGGTGTGCTTTGCATTTATAACCATGTTTCTATAGACTTGGTGTTTGTGTCTGCACCTGCCATTGCCAACTCCTATGCTGAAACCTAGTCTCCAGCGTGATGGTTTTAGGAGGCGGAGCATTGGGAGATGAGGTCCTAAGGATGGAGTTCTGATGAATGGGATTACTGCTCTTATACAAGAGACTGCAGAGCCCCCTCACCCCTCCCACCTTGTGAAGGTGCAGAATGAAGACGGCTACCTATGAACTAAGACGCAGGTGCTCACCAAATGCCGTATTTGCCAGCTCCTTGATCTAGGACTTCCTAGACTCCAGAACTATCAATATATTTCTCTTATTTATAATCTACCCAGTCTCTGGTTTTCTCTTATAGCAGCTGAAAGAAACTAAGGCTCATGTATATCACTTTTCTCATCAGAGTGTCTCATCTATGATAGATGTTCAGTCACTGTGATTTTTTTTTTAAGTCAGTCAGGGTCTTTTAGCGCTCTCCTTTTATGACCTTAGATAATTTACCAAATGTCTCTGTGCCTCAGTTTCTTCATCTGTCAAATGGACATTACAACTATTCTGGAAAAGCTGTGAGAAGTAAACGAGGGACACACACGTACAGGGCTTTAAAATCAGTGAGATTTGGTGAATGTACCATATCTTTCTAGGCCGATTTTACTAAGAAAATTTCCAGTAGCTTTACAAATTATGTAGACAGGAAAAATCTTACTTGGGGAACTCATATTTTAATTTTATTCCTAGTCTTATTTTCAAGGTGTGTTGTTTTTACAGTGAGTCTGTATGTGTATGCACGTATATATATGGGGAGTCTTTGTCAACTGGTATCTGAAAATATTGATGAACGTGCCGAGCACAGTAGGAATACTGAGCTAGTAACTGTTTGTAAGATTCATAATATTGTTTATTAGCACCGTTATGACTACTCTTAACATCACCATGACCATCGTCATCATCATTTATTGCACACTGATCATTTGTCATTTGAATTTCCTTAGTAAATTACAACTGATCCACCCACTCAATGCTAGGTAAAAAAATACAGGATCTGGCACAAATAATGCCCCTTATTATTACAAAATCTTTTATTGAACGATTATAAGTATGTCATTCTGTAACATAACAATATCATACTCAAGCACACCATATAACATTTTAGGTGAAATGCTCAAATTAAAACTAAAACTTTATACCCATATTGTTATCCTATAAACCACATAAAAGCAGACATTATTTCTGCCAGGCCCAGTAATATTAAGTTATACATATAGAAATTGTTATCACAGAGTATATACATGTCAAATGGTAATAAAAGTTATCCTTTCAAAAATTTTCTGGTGGGAAAGTTGCCCATTTTACATATTATATTATTCATACTTCTTCAACTTTCTCTATCTCCCTCCCCACTAATATCTCAAATATTTTTGTCTATTAATGTAGGATTTTCTTGGCATTGTTCTTTGCAGTTCCAGACTTTATTCTGCCATCACCTTTAATGTATGAAAGATGACATTTAAACTAATTCAAAATTTAAGTGGCTTTTTCTAGAATGTGGTAATATCTTTTAGAATATTGTGTTGTTTTGAAAAATTGCCCCTTGGTAAGGAGAAGAATATGAGTTTTGCTGCTTTCTTTGCTTTTAGCAGAATAGAAAAAGATTTCCGTAGGTTGACCTTGGGTCTTGGTCATTGATCACATAAAAGTGAAGAGTCGGGAGAATGAAAGCTATAATTTCACTGTTGAATTCAACTGAGTGAACATATGTTTAATATTTCTTCTGGACCCGAGACTCCGTGAGGTGCTAAAAGTACAGGAACGCCGTGGCATAGGTCTTTCCTCTATGACTGTCATATTCTAATAAGGAAGAGAAGGCATAATCGCAGTAGCGAGGGGTGAACACAGGCATAGGCATATGAGCCAGACAGCGGAAGGACTGACTTTATTAAAAAAAACAGGACCAGGGTTGGTTGTAGACTGTCCTAGCTGGGCTACAGTATAAGCTTCATCTTCTTAAAAAAATTTTAATGGCAGTTAGGTTGGTATATTTCTTTCTATTTTCATCTATTTGATTTTAAGCACAAATATTTTTTTTTCTGGCTGCTGCTGAAATTGTTGCACCAAATCTTCTTAGTCATGACACAGCCGTATAACTCACTGTAAACTTGAGTTTTATCTCCTTTGCAGGTGATATTGAGAGTTTGGCATCCATCAACAAAGCTGCAAAACTGAATATTACCAGCAAAGAAAGGAAGCTTAAACAGGCAGTTCAAAATTTTATTTATACTCCAGGAACAGTAAGGAACCTGTTTATGACAGCTATTTCTCTCCTTTCAGGCTAAGATGCTTCATCTTTTAGCGGTGTTAGTTGAGCAAGGATTCCATGGAGAAATAGTTTTATTTTTTTTTTCCTAGAGCTCGCTAGGCTATCAATTTTATAGAGTCTGCATAATTCTTGACAAGAATGTAGTTTGAAGCATGCTGTTATGATTAATTATTGCTCGTTAACTGGATCTTCACTCTGCATGAAAGAATATTGTAGTTTTTTTCCCCCTCATTCTAAAACTTGTGTTGCTTCTATTAAAATTGAAATGCATTTGGGGAAGTTGGAAGTTGGGAGGCCTAGGGTTGGTTGAGGGGGAAAAGGGATGTTGAAAGCTTTGCTTATGTAGTATTATGCTGATGCCATTGTGATTTTTAGTAAAGCTAAATTAGTTTGCTCAACAGAAAAATTTATATAACGGTTTGTGAAGAAGAGAGTTAATGTATTTGTATTTTATAAATCCATCTTCTTCCTGGCATGAGTCCTTGGTCAATATATAGTAGAAGGTCTTAGAAAAATACAGTATTAGAAATATTCATGCTCCTGCACTCCAATCAATTTCTTGTCTTTGCAAGATATTAACTTGGTTTATTAATATCTAGCTGAAGAAAAGTAACGTACAGTTTTTTTCACTTTCTTTCTGGTACTTCTGTAGGGACAGGAGATATAAATTTGTGCATGCAAGTATATGAGTAATTCTTCCTTAATATTTGAGCTGAAATCTGTCAGTTTCTCAATCTCTCTCTACATCTGCCTTTGAGAGTCTGATACACATGATTATGTTCAAGGAAAGGATGAAAACGATGTGAGGAAATGTGCTAGCCTTTGACTTATGGACAAAATTCTTTTGTAAGTGCTTAAGAGGCCTATTTCTAACAGTTCTGATCCTTTGGAGGTGCTAAAAAGAAAGGGAAAGCGATTGCTAACCATTATCATATTAATGGGGTCACAGCTTTCGAGGACTGTCACAGTTATAGTTGATAATTTCTTTTGGTAAATACAAATATTTTGATGACAGTAGTAGTAGGAACTAAGGGCATATACAATGTGACTAACAAGGTGTTTTTTCACTACTAAAACACTTATTATGGGTGAAACTGCTACTAAAATTTGGACTATAGAAAGTCATCAGAGCCCTGGCTGGTGTGGTTCAGTGGATTGAGCAGCAGCTTATGAACCAGAAGGTTGCCAGTTCAATCACCAGTCAGTCCAAGTGCCCGGGTTGTAGGCCAGGTCCCCACTTGGGGACATGCAAGAGGCAACCACACATTGATGTTTCTTTCCCTCTCTTTCTCCTACCCTCATCTTCTCTCTAAAAAAAAGTAAAATAAATAAAATACCTTAAAAATGTTTTAGAAAAAATCACAAGAAAGATAATATAGAGAGCTTTTGTTCAGTGTCCTTAATTCATAACATAACCAACCAGACATCAAGAGCCAAAGAAATAGGACACAGAGAAGATAGTAAATGTAGGGTTGCTATGACTAAATATTCTGAGCAGAGTTGCTTATTATTCTCCTTCAGAGAAGTCGATGTTAATGTACATTTTCTTTTCCTAATTATATGAGATGCCAAGAAGTGCATTCCAGCCCTTGCTTTGTTTCTTATTATCTCCCTCTGCTGTGCTGTTTGTAAATATTTTCTTAATAGCCAAATTTTGGTCACGTTTGGATCCTTTTCCATTGGAAATGAAACCATGTATATACATACACACATAACTACATAAACTTGAACGTAAGGTGAAGAAAAAACCTTTATTAGGTGATGTTCATGCTATTATTGTGTGTTTCTTTATAAGAGATCCCATTCTGGTAAGAAAAATGCCTTGGTGTTTTCTTTTTCTTTTCTTTTGCTTCTGTGTGTGTATGGGGAAAATGATGTGAAAATAAGGGTGAAGAAGCATATGGTTTAATCAGTGAATAATCGCTGCATGACAGGCAGCCACACACTCTCAGCGGAGGGCAGCCATGGCATTTACTTGCTGCCCTGACCGCGGACCAGTTAGGGTTTGGCTGTTGCTCTCAGCTCGGTTCCTCTCGGCCTGGCCCTGAACTCTGGGTGGGGTCCAGGCGGGTCTGTTCCTTGCTTTGGCTCACAGGGATGTGCTTAGATCTGTTTCCTCTCTGCTCATTTTGGGGCACAGATGAAGCGAATGTAACCGCTGCGGAGAAAACTCGCCTTGTGGTTGTTGGCAGGAGAAGAAGAGGGAAAGTCAGAACCCGCGGTGCCTGTTAGGGATGCGGCACAGAGCTGGCCTGCTGTCACTGTGCCCACATTCCGTTGTTCAAAGCAAGCCAGTGGGCACGAGAGTGGATGTGCGCAGGGAGCGAAGGCTTACTGAACAGTGAGCTAGTCTACCACATGTAACATGTAATAAATGAAAATGCACAACTCTCAGTTTTTTGAGAGGTTGGAAATATATGACTCTCTTCCCAGTGATGACCACTACCACTTACAAAGCACCTACATCAGTGTGCATGATCTGGAAAGCCTGCCTGCTGGGCCTTGCGGCTTTTGCAACTGTGGCCCCACTGACATCTGGAGTCAGTATCCCCTTTGTTGTGGGAGGTTGTCCTGTGCCCTGTAGGATGTTCAGCAGCATCCCAGGCCACTACATGCCAATAGCACCTCCCGCCACCCAGCCAGCACAGCCAGAAATGTCTCCGGACATTGCCCTGTGTCCCCTGGGAGCAAAGTCACCCTCTGTTGAGAACCACTGATTCCACTTGCGCTGGTGGTATTTGAAAGTGGGGATCACTTCATTTTACAGAGGGAGAAGTTTAGGCTCAGAAAGACTACTTGCCTTAGAGCTGCATTGAGGTAAATAACAGATTTGGGATTAAACTCCAGATCTCTCTAATTCCAAAATACATGCATTTAACCATATTGCGAAAGGCTAATGAAGAAGCTGGCTTTGAATGGGGTTTTCCTTTCACAGTGGGGCCAGGAAAGGCAATTGCCATATGCAGAGCATAAGGTGTATAGAAGGTGTGCTCAGAACACAGCAGGACCACTCGGCTCACACTAATTGAGGCAACAGTTGTAGGATTAGATGAACTACTGATAGGACAGCTGGTAATTAGCCAGAGAGGAGACAGGGTGGGTCTCACTGAGTGCAGGGTGTAGTACAGAGAGTCACGTATATAAAGCACGCGAGAGAATGGAGACTGTTGCAGCAAAGCATGCAGTGGAGAGCATGGCTGGGAATGATGCCCGAGGCAAAGGCAGTAGTGATTTTATGCTGGGCGGTGGGCTCTGGGCTTGCACCCTGAAGGCTTCTCCTACTCACACACACACACACACACACACACACAGGAATTTTAAACGGGGAAATTACAGAATCATATTTGAGTTTTATAACTTCGGTCTGTCCTCCTGGGAAAGACGGATTGGAAGGGGGGATCATAGGCGACAGGGAAATGTGCTACAGAAGCAAGAAGGTTTCGTGGGTGGATATAGATGGAAGTATTAAGGATATTTATCTTTGGATAAGAATTACAGTTTTAATTTTCCTTTCTATTATTTCAAACTTCTCTGCGGTGAAAAAATATTGCTTTTGTAATAAGTGATAGATTTCATTAAAAAATTAGGACCTCGTGACAAATTAGGCCACAAATGACAAAGCCCTGGACTATGGCAGTGGCAGGAGTGGCTTATCTGAGAGTGACTGGGCAGGTAAAATGGTAGGGGCTTGGAGACAACTATTTGGGGGTGTCGCTGGGGGAGAGGGAAGGATCCAGGAAGCTCTGTGGGCTTCCAGCTTCAGCAGGTCATGGAAAAGCAGGTTTGAGAAGATGGGCCAGTAGCTCAGGGAAGACCACGAATTCTGTTCTCAGTGTGGTGTGCGTGGAGTTCTCCGGGGCATCTATCTCCCTGGAAGAGCCCTGAGTAGTCCGAGGAAAAGAGGAGTCCAATATTCAGGGGAGGATTTTGCAGAGACACAGATCTGGGAATAACCAAAAAATAACCTTTCACGGTGAAATTATCCAGGAAGAAGTCTCACATTGGAAAAAAAAAAGGGACGGCGGGTGGATTCCTGGTGCAAAGATGAGGCTCGGAAGGGGCTCAGTAAGCGTCTGGCCAGAGCGGTGTTAAGGACAGGAGAGCCAGTCCTCAGAGGTGGCCGGTGGCACTGCGAAATAACTCAGCCAGCCAGATGTGCTGCCGCTGCCCCCTTTCCTTCGTACTTGGCATTGAGGTCTCTAGGGACCAGGGCACAAGCCATTTCAGAGGGACTGGTGGTTACAGTTAGAAGTTCAGTAACAGCGGGTTGTGGTAAGGAAATCGAGGGCTTGCAAGACAACTCAGTCTTCTAAGCAGTTTGCTTTAAAAAGGAAATGGGCAAGAGGACGGCCTTTTGAGGCACAGAAAGACTCTCCATGCTATTCATGCTGCTTTCATATGGAAAGAATTCCTGAGAGGGTTTGGAGAAAAAAAAATATTCCTATTGAGATGACGTGATTCAATGCAAAAGGAACTTTTAATATGAAAATGGTCCGTTTGGGGAGCTTTTTGCATTTTGTTTCACTGTTGAATGTCTCCAGATTTTAAAAAGTCACCAGAACTTGAAGAGAAAAAGTTATTCTTTGTATGTGAAACTTAGCATTGCTCTTCAGTGAAGAAGGGGATCCGTGCACTAGAGTGCAAAGAAAGGCGTCCTTTCCCTGGTGTGTGTGTTCACAAGTTTAATTCGCATCTCCAAAGAGTCACTTAAAAATGTTACTGAAATGAACAGTTTCCCACCTATTTTATTTCACTCTCTTCTTCTTCCTCTGAGTCATTTTTACTCCTGGTTCATATTTTTCTAGTGCTAAAAGATATAAAAAGAATTAAAGGTAATTATTATTATTTCAGAAATAACTTAGGACATTCTGTATACTGCCAGTTAAGTGTTTTGGGGATAATTTTCTCATCCAAATTTTTTTAATTGAAAATTACTTCTTAATTGTTTACCACGTTGTATTTTGAAACCTTTATTTTGAAAGCTTCTTATTGCAAGCACTTGGATTTTGAATGCTCATAGAAATATACTTTTATTAAACTATTTTCTTTTTCCTCTTCTAATGTAATTGATGTATAACAGCAAGAGAAACAATACACAAATCAGCTACGAATCAGGAGTGCAGAGTGTAGGTCCATGGGTTTGCTCACTGACTGTGATTTTGGTCTTGATGTCTATCTTTCACTTGAGTTAATAATTTCCACTTGTTAGAAATAAGATTTTTGAAGTTTTAGTACTATCAGTCATTTACATTAGAAAACTAAATCTTACGTCATGAGAACATCTGCACTGTCATCAAAGGAGTCAGTTTTAAAATGCGAGGAGAGACACGTCAGTGTGGAGAACGAAGGTGCGTCAAGACCCTGCTGTACCCAGTCTGTGTTTCTGGGCCGGGGGAGCGTGGGGGCCTTCAGAGTCCTTGACGGCAGTTACGAGGTGTTTGGCCTCTGAGGGTAAAACTACAGAGAAAGAGGATCTGGTAACCGCTAATAGAAAAAGAGAAGGAAGGCTATTAAAGTTTAGAATTTCACCAATAATATAGTCTACTTAAAAGTTTTGTTATGACTAACTACATATATGAATTTGAGTCATGCAGTTTAAATGCAGTTGCATTGTTGCTTTTGTAGTGGGACATTAACCAGTTCCTCATGCAAGTGCTTAGGAATAAAAGGAGATTCAGCAAAGTTGCAGAATTAAATAGAGTATAGCTTTAGTTTGTAAATGCAACATATCTGCCAGTACTAATTAATGATAAGTTTATAATAGACTTCAATTCTATAAATGAGAGAAAGTAGAAAAAGAATTTCTGTTTTTCTATGGCTCTTACATTTGCAGTGGAGGATGAAATTTAAAGGTAAAACCTGCTGACATGATGTGTGGAAAAAGAGATAAATTCTTTGGACTATATACCTTTGCAGAATTAGAAATGAGTATAGGCTTTTTGTTTTGTATTGCCTCACCTACTTTATATGGAGACTGTAGTCCTAACAGATCCTTCTATGAAGTTAGTCTGTCTGTATGCATTGGGGAAATATATGTACAGACACACACACACATCAGACCTAAAGATGTTCAAAACAGAAAGAATAATTAGAAACTTTTTGACCAAGAAAGGAGCTTCCTGTACTCTGTCCTAGCAGATTTTATAATTTGACTTATTTCAGGCTTCTCCTATGAAACATGCATTGTTCTATAAACACATCTTCATTTATGGAACCACAAATAGCTGTACTATAGTCAGGATATTTCTCCTAAAATAGGTGATCACTCTTACAGTATGGGGAGAGAAATAGGGCACTAATCAATTAACTTTCTAAATCTCTCCTGCTGCGGCTTCACTCGGTGTTGAGCCCTTCCCCACACGCACACGACTTTCTATGAAGAGTGATGTGCGGTGAGAGACGGTTGAGCTGCCGTTATGGGGATGCGCAGGAAAACCACTTTGTATAATCCGTTGCCAAATCCAGCTTGACTATCCATTACTTACTCCTGAAAGGCTCTCCTGTAAAACTTTTTAAATAATTTACTAGGGCCTCAGTAAATATTGCAGTTGGATTTCTATCAAGACATATTGAGCAGAAATTCTGGTAGCCTCTTGCTGGAACAAATGGGCTGAGGATGGGAACAGGGTATTCCAGAACTGTGGTATAACTTGGGAAAAACTGCGTATATCATATAGCCTTAGTGTTGCTAATGTTTAATTTTTGGTGAATTTCTGCTGGGGATTTCTAGGACAGTACAGACTAATATTATCATAGTTTTCAGGTCTGTAGTTTTCGTTGGTCGTAAATAGCTGCATCTCACTCTTGTGCTTCAGCTGAAGAGGGATTTGTTGGAAAAATTTTGGGGTGCTCTCAGTTTAAAGAAGGTACTGAATTGGGCCTTAAGAAAGCAAAGAACAAGGATGTCATTAGCCAAAGTTTATGGACTTTTTCTCTAGAATCTTGTCCTAAACATGATAGCACTCACTCCCAACCCCTTGGTTTTGCTGTTGAAATTTTAAATTCTGGGACAGAGAATCCTGCTGGGTCAGTTTGAGTCAGCTGCCTGTTCCGTTAGCTCGCTCAGTTGTAGCCAGGGGCCGAGGCCACTGAGTGCCCACCTGCACCCTAGGGACTCGGCCCATCGCACAGCTTGTGTCCAGCATTCTCTAACACCTGGCTGACCAAGGCACAGGCACCTCCACCAGCCCTGCCCCCCACGGGGACAATCCACAGTGGCTTCAGCTACTGTGTCATGGCACTAACATTCTCTCAGTCTGGGGTCTCTTGGTGATTTTTATTTCTTTAATAGTTACCTTATGACCTTGTGTTGAATGCATATAAATATTAAAACAATAGTAAGAGAAAATGAAAGAAGACATAGAGGTACAATAAAAATTATATATATATATGCAGACATGTATATTTCCATGTACTTTGTGAATACACAACACATTTTCAATGTATACACATATATCAACACTTTATACACACATATATGTACAAATACATATACATATAGTACACCCACACACATTTCTACACAAAAAAGGATGAGAATGAGAGATCACAAAATGATAATGCTGGAATATATTGTATGAAAAGGCCTCGATTCTATGAGGGGCCAGAGTCTAGCCGGCCAGAGCCACAGGGTAAAAGCTGACTTACTGTAGGAAGGATTTCAAGGCATATCAAGTTCGGTTGGCAACATCGTGAGTTGGGGAAGAGGGGGCATCTTTAGCCATAACTTTGTTTCTAAAGTGTCTCAGCCTTTGGAGGTTCCGCCTGTGTAGGACTGCAGGAGTGGAAGCAGTGATCACCCTGGTCACTCCTGTACTCCTTCCGGTTCTTAGGGTGTTCCGTCAACCTCATTCTCTCTTGATGTCCAGTACCGGTTTTTAACCAACATTGTTCATTTTTTCTCCTTGGGTCTTAGTGGTTGAGAATTGCCCAATGGCCAGGGAGCAGCCTCAGTCAGGACCTCATCTTGTGTTTCATCTTGGAGTTATTCTTCCTTTTTTTCTAAAGCCTTCAGATCGGTAGGACCCCCAGCTGTGGGGTTGCTCACACAAGGGCAGATGGCCTTAGTGAGAGCTGTGTTTAGTGCCTTTTCTTCATAAGCTCATTAAGCAAAAGTCCAGCTCCCTGTGCAACGCGGAACATATTCCCAACACCTAATCCTGCCATCTGGTTGCAAACAGCCTTTTTTGCAGAGACTACCTTCTAGCGCACATTCGTGTGGGACATGGGACACGACTATTTTAACCTGTGGAGGTCACGTCTGATCGGGGAGATACTAGCTCTTTTCTTAAATATTGTTTCATGTATCAGGTACATAGGTTCAAGGTCATGACTAGCTGCACTTTGTATGTGACTAATATTAAGTCATAATGTTTAAAGCTCTGGTCTCCAAATCTCTTTGTAATATTTCTAGTGAAGCATTGCTCATTGTTCAGGTATCTTATACCAATCCTCACTTCAACCCATTGCTTCTCATTGGCAAAGTGGAAGATCTTAAGTGATTGCTCAAATTTTTGCACATATTAAATATTTGCCTTCCTCAGTGTTTCTCATTGTCTTTCATGAGAATTGATGTAATCTTAAAGTAGCACAGTTTGGGCTTGTTCCAGCATATTGCTCTAAACCTGGTTTGTGTTTGGAAGCTTTTTTGGTGCCTCGGGTTTGGGTTGAGAGAGACTCCCAGGGGTGGCTGGAGTCACATTCCTGGTGATGTGAGCTACCTCCTGCAACTCACTCACACCGTTGGGGGCACTCTCAGGTCTGACTAATTAGTTTTGGAAAGCTTCTGAGCAACCCTGACTTCACAGCTAAGGTGCTGTAATAGCACCTAGTTAGTGATGGCAGCCTGGGTTGAATGCTTACCTAATGTCCCATCCATCACTGAGGCCAAGTGTCAACACAAAAGATGATACCTGCTAGGATATTGGGCCTTAATCTTAAACTTCAAGGGTCTCTTCTAGATTCTTCCATCAAATCTTACAATAAAATTCATACATCATCCAGGCCTGAATAGTAGAACCACCTGTAACAGACCTGGACCAGCTAGAGACTCTTCTTTGGCTTTGCGCCTGACTCCAATTTGACAGCCTTTTAAAGGACAGAATAAGAGGCCAAGAGCAGAATACTCAAACCCCAAGAAGCTCTGCTTCTCAAAGTGTGACTTAGGAATGAGACTCTTCGGGATTTGTTAGAAATGCAGATAGCGCAGACTGAGGGAATCAGAGTATACACTTCAACAGTATGCTCGGGTGATTCGTGTGCATGTGCACTGACGTGGAAGAAGCATTGTCAGGGCTGATGTGACCGCAGGGGACTCACTGAGGTAGGAGGTCCCTTGTTTCCCAGGGCTTCTCTCCACTCCCGGCCAAGGTCTTTCCAGCTCTTCAGATCTTACCCGCGTGGCGACAGTGATGTGATGGGACTGTGTGCTGCTCTCCATGACGGCCAGGGACACACTCCTCTTTTTTGGGTGACTCCCTGTTGCTTCTTGTGATTCCAGTTTATCAGAATGGAGAAGAGTTTTGCCTGATGACATTTTGGGGACTCTGTGAATTTGCTTCAGTTAGAAGACCACACCCAGGATTGATTGTGTTGGAATTGAAGTTACCCTCTGATTGTTTATTATAAGCATATATATTAGATGTTTATTTAGATGAAATATTATTAGCATTTTATCACAGTTTAAGTCCTGAATGGCAGCACAGTGATCCCGATAACACAGGAATCCGTTTTAACCTCAATCTATTATTCAATATAACCCTGAAGTTTGGGGATTCCTCTTTTTGCAAGGTGTGGCCTAGTTAAAAGTTTTATTTTGGTATACCCTGGCTGGCACAGCTCAGTGGATTGAGTGCGGGCTGCGAAACAAAGTATTGCAGGTTCAATTCCCAGTCAGGGCACATGCCTGGGCTGCAGGCCACGGCCCCAGTGGGGGCCACGTGAGAGGCAACCACACATTGATGTTTCTCTCTCTCTCTTTCTCCCTCCCTCCCCCTCTCTAAAAATAAATATATAAAATCTTTTTAAAAAGTTGTATTCTGGTAAGGCTTACAGAGAGAGACTTTAGAGTGCAGTCTGGTGAAGGTGAGACCGAGCGCTTCCTCGGCTATCTCGGCTCCTCTGCAAGCACAGGTGTCAGTGAGTGACCTGCGAGTTCGGCTCCAAGCCCCGCTCGCCGGCTCCTGGTTTTCAGATGGCCTTTGCAAGTGAACACTAGGATCATTCTGTTTTACAGCATTCATCAAGACCTTAAGGGATGTCTAAGGATTTTATTTCCGGATATCTCTTGATTAATTAGCCCATTCAGGAATGGGGGTACGTCAGGCTCTTCCCTGCACCCTCATGACGACTCCAGCCCTATCGATGTTATTGATACTCCTCCCTTTTTCCAGGTAATTAAATGCGGCCACCTGTGCTTCGTCATCCTGGGCTCCTGCCGTTTCCACTGGGGTTGAGGTTCACATTAAGCTCATCGACTAGCATTTCTGAAGTAGAGGTAATAGCTCTTAAAACTTCGGATTATTTTAACTTGTTTTAACACCGTCCTCATTTCAAGGAAGTAGTGGACAACATTACAGATTAATATTAAATTATATACACCATACCTTCCCTAAATCTGTTATTCATCTTTAATATTACCTTCATAATAATTTTTAGAGACAGCATTTTCCAGTGAAAGCTAAGTTTTATTTTAAAAAGTGGTAGTTTATTAGCTATCGTCATAAGTTACATTTATACAATGTATTTTTTTCTTTAAATGAGCTCTCTCCCCCTAAAATGTTTTGAAACTTTTTTTGGTGGGGGGGGGGTGTTCCCTCTGTAATATTTCATTTGACTGTGCGGTTCATTTCTGATGTGTTGGGGAGAGCATTGTGGAGTATGGGGACCTGGTTGATGAAGAAAGAGGGGCAGTAGGTCCAGAGCGAAGCATAGGATTTGGCTGTGTCTCTTAACAGCTTTGGGACCCAGGAAGGATTCTCAACCTCTCTGTACCTTCATTTCTTTTTACAAAAAATTTAAAAAAATAAAGAAAAAAATCTGCCTACCTGATATGACAATTGCTTTGATTACTTAAGATAAAAATTTAAGTTTTATATATTCCAATAAGTATTTACTGAGCACACACTATGAGCCACACTCTCTCCTGGTCACTTAAAATGAATGGGAAGCGCTTTACGGTAAAATTTTCATTAGGCCTCTACATTCTGCAAAAGTGTAACTAAATTTCGCAAAAATCTAAGAAATACGGTTACTCTGAAGACAGCTACAACATGTTTTTACCTATTTGCATATGTATGTGTGTGTCAATCCATATTTCTGTTTTGATTTGGGGGAACAGTTGGAGAAACTGTGGCAAAGAAGTGTTTTTCTCCTTCCTTTCACATATTTTATTAGAAAATTAGAGAATTTGTGTTTAAAACAGTGGCGATGTCTCTCTGGGTGAGGACCGATTCTGGCAACGGAAAACAGCGCGCTGCAGTTGAGAGCCCGCGGATTGAATGAACGCGTGTTGAGTGCGCGCCATGTGACTGGCTGTTTGTGGAAACAGTGACGTGATTTGTACTTTCTGTGCGCTCCAGACGCTCGCCATAATCAGTGTACAGGGCTATATGTGTTTTCTGCTTTCTCATCAAAGTGAGGACTGTGGGTGAGCCGCAGGGGCATCCCCTGGGAGCTTGCTCGAGAGGCGGGATCTGGGGCTCACCTGTTGTCGACTGAACCCCAGCCGCCACTTTGACGCTGCCTCCAGGGGGGCCACCTGCGCATTCAAGGGTGGGAAGCGCGGTTCTGGATCACACGTGCAATCTTCAGTTCACGCTGAAATCTTGTTAAGTAATTTGCGCAGTATACCTGTGCACACTTACCCCTGCTTTTATATGTTGATGTTTTTCAACGTCACCCACGTCAGAACAGAGAAGATTAAAAACAAGTGGAAGGGTAGAAAAACAGAAAGAGAAAGAACTCATGGACTTGGACAACAGTGGTGGTTGTTGGGGGGTGGGTGGGGGTGGAAGAAGTTATAGGGGGAATCAATGGTAATGGAAAAAATCCAATAAGACTGTAAAATAATTAAAAAAAACAAGTAAACTAGTAACAGTAGTAGCAATTGTTTTCTTTTTTCTTCTAGTTAAGGTCCTATAATGTCCTATTGCCCATCTGCCTACAGTACCCAAGATTCTAGCACTAGTAATTCGTTTTTTTCCCTTAGACTAACCACTGAGCTCATTCTAGTTCCCACCCTTTCCCAGTTCCTTTATGATGAGTTGGTTTTTACCAATGAATTACTCTTATGTTTTAACAGAACCCTGCAATTTATTATTTGCCTCTCTGTTCAAGCCAAATTGCTTCTCAAATAGACATTGACCTTCTTTTTCCCCTCATTGAACCTTTTACATACATCTAAATCAAATTTAATGTAGCAAAATAGTTGTAACTGTGTTAAACCCATTGGATTCTTTTTAGGGGCCTAACCAGAGACTGTCAAATAATGCTATTTAATCAGCTGCAAGACTGATTATTTGTTAGGCGAACTTTGCTACCTGCTTGCCAGGTCTAAGGAGAGGGAAAAGCTAAGAAATAATTAGAAAATGACCCAGACGAGCTATCTCCTGAACTTGGCGCCTTTGAAACATGACAAAACAAAGCCAGGATGAACCCTGCTCAGTTAAATCCGCCTTTGAGGAAAGTGAAAGCAAGCAAGCAAACAAATGAACCCTGTACAGTGGCTTTAAAATAAGCCCTAAGTAGGAGGCATGAGAGGTCTGTTACTTAGTTATAAGCACGAGAAAGAAGGTGAGTGAGGTGGAACGAGGCATCGGTTTTTGAACTCAGAGAATTTATTCTGGAGGAATGAAGCAAAGATGAGCCCGTGCTTGTACAGTGCAGAGAAGCAGGTGAGGGGCAGGCTGAGCTGAAGAGTCGTTGGTGGATTCTCTAACATGCTGCTTGGAGTGACTCCGTGTCAAGGCTTTCTTCCTACAGAGTAAAGTATGTGGCTGAGGCACTGCAGATGGTGTAGGGTGTACCTGAGAAATAAAAATATCTGAATTGTGCTTTGATTCAGGCCTGATATCCTTATTTAGCACTGAATGTTTCATGGGATGGCTTATTTTTGAGGTGAGAAGTTTAACCTTTAAAACCATGTTATTGCAAAACCAAGTCTGTTATCTTTGTTTCTCCTGTATATGTCAGACATTGTATATCAGATAAAGCTTGTCTTTCGTATTGCTTCTGGCCTCATTTCTTATTTTTTATTTTGTCCTCACTGAAGTAGCCCCAAAGATTAATATTATCCTACCAAATAATGTTTTCAGATAGTAGTTGCCACTTAACTACCATGCATAACATTTTAACATTGGATATTTGAAGAGTTTTTTTAGGGAGAGATATTTATACTATAGCAAAGGAGATAGGTCTATAAAAAATATGCAAGATGGTGTGCTCAGACAAACTGAATTACACATACATTTGATTCTGTAAGTTTTTGAGTGGAGGGAGGGAGAACAAAAGAGAAACACATATAACACATTAAATAGTTGTATTCACAGGAATATTATGACCCAAAGAGTACATAGAGGGATGGACCTGGTCCAAGTTTCCATATTCTTATCATGGTACTTACAATCATTATAGTTTTCTCAGCGTGAAGCATCTCCTTGAGTTGAGTTTGGTGTGGCGCTGAGAGTCTCTCTTTGATGGGTGATTATAGGGGTCTGAAAGGGTTAATGAGACTCGACTATTCTTGACTTTTACTTGACACCCTGACAATCTTGTAAGGTCCTCATTTATAAGGCTAAAATATGGCATTTGCTCTGGGAGAGTAGAAGCGAAGTTGGAACAGTACGAGTTGTTTCTTAAAGGAAAGTTAGATGTAAATGGCACGAGAGTCTGTGGTGTACTAATGAATAAATGGGTGAATACGTGAGTTAGTAAACATGGCTCAACCAAATTCTTTTTCCTTATAAAATTATTTCAACTTGAATAATGGGTGTTCATAAAAACCATTTAAATCATTTTCCATGCTCCTTCAGCTTTTAATTTGTCTATTCCAAATAAGCATGCTTAAAAATTGTTTCAGTTGCCAACATATATGACGGCCCATCTTTTAAAGAAGCCAAGTCGACCCCTCCCCCTTTCAACTGTATGGGAAAACATATTTGCCAATGACACCTCAGACGAGGGTTTGATCTCCAAAATGAATAAAGAATTCATGTGACTCCACACCAGGAAGCCAAACCATCCAATTAAAAAGTGGGCAAAGGACCTGAACAGACACTTCTCCAAGGAGTGTCCTCCAGGAGGACATACAGAGGGCCCATAGACACATGAAAAAATGTTCAACATCACCAGCCATCAGAGAAACACAAATTAAAACCACAATGAGACACCATTTCACACCAGTCAGAATGGCCATTACAAACAAATCAACAAACAAGTGCTGGCGACATCGTGGAGAAAAGGGAACCCTAGGGCACTGTTGGTGGGAGTGCAGACTGGTGTAGCCACTGTGGAAAACATGATGGAATTTCCTCAAAAAACTAAAAAATGGAACTGCCTTTTAATCCAGTGATTCCACTGCTGGGATTATACCCTAAGAATCTCAAAATACCAATTGAAAAGAACCTATGCATCCTAATGTTCGTAGAAGCATTATTTACACTAAATCAGGTACTAGGAATGACCTAGTAAGTACCCATCAGTAAATGAGTGGATCAGAAAACTATGGTACATTTACTCAATGGAATACAACACAGTAGAAAGAAAGAAGGAGCTCCTACCCTTTGCGACAGCATGGATGGAACTGGAGAGCATTATCCTAAGTGAAGTAAGCCAAATACCATATTATCTCACCTATAAGTGGAACCTAATAAAAAACACAAAGAAACCATCAAAGCAGAGCCAGAGATGTGGAAATAAAGAACAAACTGACAGGGACCAGAGGAGAGAGAGAGAGGGTCATGATGAGGGGAAAGAAGGGGCAGGATCAAGTCAAGAAACGAATAGACAACTGGGGTGGGGACTGACGGTGGGGGTGAGGGGCAAAAGACAGTGGTGGGGAAAATAATGGGACAACTATAATTGAACAACAGTAAAAAATATTTACTTGGGAAAAGTATTTGTATTAAAGACATTTTAACAAAACCTATCTGCTCTGGGAAAACAAATGCAGTTACAGGTTACTGTTATCAATGTAATTGTCTCTGAGTGGACAAATAGGAAAAAAATAGGGGCAGGGATGGGAAGAAGATGTACTTTTCAATGTACATCCTCTGGTAATTTGAGAAGTTTGTATCTCATGCCCATGTGAATTATTAACAGAAAAAGGGGCATCGGGTATGTTGGAGGTGGTGTAAGCACTTTCTATACACTCATGTGCTTTGTATGTTTAGTTAAATGCCAGTTGAGTAACATAGTCTGACTATTGGCCAGGGATAACAATAATCATTTTTATGGTAAGGAGTGGTGCGTGTAAATCACATCACTGAGTTTTGCCCAAGTTTGAAGAACTGGAGGGGAGCACATGGGAGGGAGGGAGTTTAAGGTGCTGTATTGGGGCGATGGATGGAAATAGAAACAATGGGAGAATTGGAAAGCTGTGGACCAGGGTGAGTCATCACGTAGTTTTCTTGACGGCAGAGCAAGAACTTCAAGCTTTCAGGCGTGGACACTGAGGAAAACGAGAGCACCACTGAGAAGTAAGACATCTGAGAGTGAGTTCTAGGGGGAAGGTAGTATTTTTGCATTTTAAATGAGATGGGCAGATGATGGGCTAGGAGACTTAGGCAGCATTCCCTCAGGATTTTGTTTGTTGCTTTGTGTTTATTTAACTTCCAACCCTTATGGAGACTTTTTAGTCCTTAGCTTTAATTATTTAGCCTGGGTAGGTGTTTGTTAAGTGATATGGTAAACTAATTATGAATAAATTGTCGTTGACTGTTGGTGTTATCACCCAATTTGCATTTTAAATCAGGGCTTCAATCTTTAGTACAATGGCAGTAAATATGTTTGAAGAAAACATGGATGCACATTTAAGCTGTTTTACGATCTATCTAGGCCCAGCTCAGAGAGAAATCGTTAAATGTACGAATTGCTTCACCTGGGGAAACAGTCAAAACTTGCTTTTTGCATCCTCTTTCCCATACAGGGTGTGCGTTAGTGGTTACATGACCCAGTTTTACATTCTAGAACCACTGGTCCAGCTACCGTCAAATTTCCTGTTTCCTGAAATGCTCCGTGTCCCTTTGTTGCTCCTTGCCTTTGCGTGTGCTGTCTGGGGTAAGGTCGCTGTACTCACCTTCCCTTCTTGCCTTTTCACACCTCTGTTCTTCTTTCAAGATGCAGTTCCAATGTCCCAGTGAGACTTTGCCTCACTGTATTCCTTTCTGTCAAAATGACCACAGACCGAGCAGCTTCATGAAACAACAATTTATTTCCCCCCCGTTGAGGAGGCCAGAGCTAAATCAGCACACTGGCAGGGCCACGCTGCCTCGGAGGGTCGGGAGAGATTCCGTTTCTTGCCTCTCCACACTTCCAGGGGCTCCGGGTGTTTCTTGGCTTGTGACTGTGCGACTGGGATCTCTGCTTCCTTTTCACATCCCTGTGTTCAAGTCTTTTCCTCGGAGGTCTCTCAGGAATCATTGTATTTAGGGCTGGCCTGAGTCATCCAGGGTGTTCTTATCTCAAGATCCTTAATTATATCTGCAAAGACTCCCTATCTAAAAAAATAAAATAGGGTCACGTTCACAGGTTCTGGATGGACATATCTTTGGGGACACCACTCTTCAACCCACTAGACTCACCAAACCCACAGTTCATTCATTCATTCATTCATTCACTGGATGACTGTTGAATAACTAACGAACAACCCTCCTCTATCATGCATGGGGCTTGCTTCACATCTGTTTTAGCACTTTTGATATGTATTAACATTACATATTTACTTATGTCTCACTAGTTTGGAAAGTTCCTTGATGGGAACTATTTGATTTATCTTTTTTCATTCCTTGAAAATTGAAATCTCTGGCTTGTTGTTATTCTTTCCAAATACCACTTTTTGGTGATCCTGATTTTTGATGATTTAAATAACAAGGTAATCCTTCTAATATGCTAAATTTTGGGGGCTGCTTAATGTCCTTTCTTCTAATAATATCGTGTTCTTGCAACCTTTTACTCCATGGACATACCCTAGTCCTTATTATCATAAATGCCTCTAACTACTCCAAAATTTCAGTTTCGAGTGTAACACTGTCCTGTGATCGCCACCTGTTTTTCTCAGGTGCTTCTCTTGAGAATTGTTTCTTAATGACCTTCAGTGACAGCACTGACCTCTACCCTCTTTTTAGTGTTGCTCTCAGCCCTTCGAAACTGATGGTCCTCTTGCCTGCACAGATTTACTGCCAACCAGAATGACAGTTCTCTTGTGTTCTTTTCTTTTGCTTTGTCATGCTCCCTTTGTTTTTTGCACCATTATTTTCTCTTCTTTATCCAGTGTCATCAACATATATTTCTCCCACCAACATAAGATAGCATTTTGAAGGGATCGTTTTCCCCTTCTGCCGCTCCACTTTTTTCTCCGTTTACAGAATGTCTTTGAATGGCCTGTCTATAGTTTGTCTCACCCTATTCTTTTGAATCTATTGTAACAGACTTTCGAAGAAACATTTCCTATCAATGTCCCCAGTGATCTCCACATTGTTAGACCAATTGTTAAACTAGTTGTTCAATCCATTTTGCCCGTCTTCATCTTAATCGATGTGTTAGCAGCATGTGACAGGTTGATCAGTGCCTTGTCTTTGAAATTGGCTTTTCACTCGATTCCCAGGATACCACATTTTCTTGTTTGTTTGTTTTTTCTTTCTCCTCCTTTACTGCCTGCGTGCCTGTGCTTACTTTCTTTTTCTGGTTCCTCCTCATCTCCCCCAGTTATCTCCAAATTGCATCAAAGTTAAATTCTTAATTCACCTCTTTTTTTTTTTTTATCTGTCTTCACTTTTAAAAATGATCTCACCAAGTCTTAGGGCTTCAAACATCAAAATTGCTACCTTCATCCTGGACCTTTGTTCCGAATTGCTGACTAATACATCCGATGGAACATTAGACATTTCCACTTGAATTTCTAACAGGTATCTCAGACTCCAGACTGAGCGTCTGATCTTACTCCCCAAATTGGCTTCACTGTTCAATTAATAGAGTTTCTCTTCTAGAGTCATCCTTGGTTCTGATCTTTCTCACATGTATCGTTGGCTGTAGTCCAAATACACCTGCAATCTGACTGCATTTTCCCACCCCTTCCACTGCTACCAGACTGCTTCAAGCCACTGTTATTTTTTTTTTTAATGTAAATTCTCCCTGATTCTGCCCTTGATTTTACAGCCTGTTCTCCATAGAGCAGCTAGGGTGGGGTGCAGGGTGGGCTTTAAGTATGAGATTATGTCACTGCCCTGCCCAAGCCCCTCCTTTAGTGCCCATTTCATCTGGGGTAACAGAGCCCTGCTGGGGTGTACAAGGCTCCCCTCGATCCAGGCCTCTCTCTGATGCCATCCGGACCTTCTCTCCCAGGATCTCAAGCTGTTTCAGCAACTGTGGCCGCTTTGCCCTCCCTCCAGCACATTAGGAATCTAATGGGCTTTGACATTTGTTCTTTTCTCTGCCTAGAAAACCATTCCCCAGGATAGCTTGCAAAGCTTTACATTTTCTAGTAATGTCTTCTCTGACTCTTCTATTTAGAATTGTGTCCCCAACTGCCTTCCAGAACAGGGAAACAAAGAAACACTGGTAACGAATAGACCTCGATGGAGAAAAATAACGTGATTGGAAAATGCGGTATTGGTAGTAAGTACAAATTCTTAAAACAGAATTGCATTCTGTAAGGGAATAGAAATGAAAACTTGAGACTAAAATTTCAAACTAGATCTGCATTTACATTTTAGGGATATTTAGTAAGCGGCACGTTCTTGGCTTGAGGTTGTGTCTTCTGATTCTAAATATCCTTATTACCTAATTATTCCCCTCTCTTACTCCCTTCTTTCCTCACATGCCTTTTGCTTCCCTGCTTATTTTTTTCCCTCTTGTAGATATGTGAATAAACAATTAACATGCTTTTCCCCTATCCTCTAGGTTGCCTTTTAAAAGATATTTAAAGCCAGTAATGGCCCTTTATGAAACAATGCTTATTATAACTACTAAGAAAGATATATGGCCATTTGTAATTATACTATACAGTTTCATACATAGATCTAGCTTTGAGTCATTTTAATCGTATTTCTGTCCAAACAAACCTGATTTAAAATCTTTCTGTAGATTATTATGTGTCAGGTATCTTACTGAAGTCATATATAGTTTATGCTTCTGATTTTTTTAACCAGGAAATTCTCCACTGTGAAGAAAAAAGTCATCAAATTTGTCTAGCCTGCCAACTTTGTTAGTTCCTGTAATCTTCTCTCAATAATGGCTCATTATTTCTCTCCTTGTTCTCATTCTTTTAGAAGGGATGGCTGATAACAATAATTTTTTTTGTTGTTTTATATATCTCTCTCCCTTTTGTGCTACTAACTCATACATTTATTGCATTTAGCTCGATTTTATAATTATAGTATGTACTCATCCTCCTAACCATGAATGAATTAATCTGCACAAATTAGTCCATAAAAACCAATCCCATTCTTTACAAAGTGGCATACACTGAGGTGAGGGGCAGTGCGGAGGAGCTGAAGGCAAAGCACTGGAAATGCTGCTCTGTAGGGAACGGAGGGCAACAGTTTGGGGATCGTATTTGATGGTATTGAGGTTTATATTTACAAAGAGATAGATTAAAGTAAAAATGGGAATAAGTTATGTCAGCCATTGTCCCCAGTTTTCATTTTCACATGAACGTTTATTCCCCTGCCCCATCCGCCTCAGCGACCTCCAATTCAAACTCCTCGCGGTGGTCTCTAGACCCCTTCTCATCCGAGGGCTGTTGCTGCAGCTCAGCGGTTCTGCACCGCAGACTCCCAGCTGTATCTTAGCTGCCTCTTTGTCATTGCGGAGGTCTCAGCTTTTACAGATACACACGTGAGGTTCCTCTGTTGTTCCCTTTAGAATGCTTATCATTATACAATTATTTTTTATTGTTTGGCTTTTTTTCCCCTCTTGCCGCAGGGATTTTCGGTTGCCGTCTTGTTTGCTGAGAATAAAAGGGCCCCTTGCCTGTGGGCAGTGGGAACAGGATGCGCAGAGGGGTAGGGCTGTGATGAGCCGTGAGCCAGTGGTTCATGTGAACGTGAAAGTCAAGGGCTCCAGCATAGGCCTAGAGTGTGAACTGAGGGCAGGGCAGCCGGGGGCACCGGGAGGGGCGGAAATGTGCACTGAGGGATCTGGGAGCGCATCATGTTTTTAAACATGGAAGCAAATAATCGTATTTGTGTTTTGAGAAACGTAACCCCTAGGAGAGTGGAGGAAGAGTGACCGTACAGTGTAATAGTAGGGGCGTCAGTTAGAAAACTGCTTCAGTAATTCAGGGGATTCATGTTAGAGGGGCGACTCAGGCTGTTCCGGAGGAAATAAAGGGAAATGGGACCCAAGGTGATTGTTTTGGAAGTAGACATCGTCAAACTGTGGTCTGCAAGGGAGGGGAAGAAACATCAGAGATGGCTGTGGGATTCTACCTAAGGACACTGGACGCTTGTTATTAGGCAGGAATAGGAAGAGATTTTGATTTTGATTTTTTTAGGAAGAGCTTTTTAGCTTCAATGAGTTCCATTGTGGTATGGTGACATTGAGTGGACCAGAGTAATTTTCTGAGTGGAGATATTCAATAAATAAAATGCGTTTGGGTCACACAAACCTGAATCCTGATTAAGGAAGAGAACATTGGAACGAGAGGAAGCGAGGAAACCCAAAGGATGAGAAAGTCAAGGATAGAACTTGCTGTGAGAAAGAAAAACACCATGGCTTGGCCTGCTAACTTGCTAAATTCTTCTAAGTCACCTTTGCTATGTCTTGCTTATCCACTCTGTGTTGAATATTGAGCTTTCCTTAAGATTCTGGCTGCAGCCGTTTTCCTGTCACTTCCTTTTGCTTGTGTCTCATGGTTGTGTGTGTGTGTGTGTGTATGTGTGTACTACACAATTCCTGCCTCACTTTTGCTGAGCCATGACATTCCCAGGGGCACGGGAACGAGCTGGTTCCCCATGCAGCCCTTCTGTTTGTTTTCCTCTTTCCTTCGTCAGGCTGGCCCGGCAGTCACTGCTCAAAGGCAGCCCTTTACAGGCAGCCGTTCCAATCTCAGCCCTGCGGGCTGGTCACTCCTAATGCCACCACCTTAGATAGACACATCGAGCCGTTTTCTATTATGTTAGGATGCATTAATTTTCTATTTGCAAATCACCACTGTCCAAAAATACCTTGTGTTTGTTTATGGTCTGTCTCTAACTATAGGAGGTGAGTTCCATGGGAACTTACTGGTTTTGAATTCTGGACCCCCTTTTGGACTTCATTTGTGATTAGTATTTGCTCTCTTAGGGCATTTTTTCCCTTCGGTAGTTTCTTGGAACATGCCATCATTTCATTAGAGTTCTTTTCCCTCGTGTAAGTTTATAAGACCCGCCTTTCTCTCTCCTATATCAAATAGATCCCCACTTCCATTCTCATCACCATTTATACTCCTCTTTTGCATAACAGCACTGACATATTTTTAATGTGTTTATTGTCTGTCTCTTGCCACTAGAATGCACCTTTGTGAAGATGGGGATTTAGTTTTCTTCCCTAGTATGTTCCTTAGAAATTAGGATGGTTCCTGGCACATAAAATCTACTCAATTGCTATTTGAGGAGTAAGTGACAGAATGTATAGAAATAGAGAACTCTCGTTTGCCAGGCAGTAGTGCAGTGAGAGCCTTGGTCAGCCAATCTGGCCATCTGAATCTCTCTGTTGGTGAATCTTCCTTTTTACTTGTGAACCATTAGATACAGAGGAGGGGAGTATTGGGGAGGATTCGCATGCAAAGAGCAATACCTAAGACTATATAAAGTTATAACTGGGTAAACACTCTTGCCATTACAGTATTTGAATACAATTGACTTGAACCCAATCTCACCGCTTATGGAAGTTCAAGGCCCCTCCCTCAAAGGCTGGTAGTGGGGGCCTTACATTTCCATGCCCTCCTCTAGCTCCTGGACTCAGAGCTCCCTGTATTCTGGCGCTGTGCTCTACCATATCAGTCCCAGATGCAAAACTCAACGGTTTGGTCAAGTTTCACACAACAAAAGCGACAGTAAACCTGCCAGTCAACCCTGTTCTAAGCCAGTTACCACACCTTCTTGTCGTTCCCATTTTCCAGCATTTCATTAACCAATCTCATCCACTGCTGTTTCCTTTCTTCTGTTTTGTCCTTTACACGTGGTTGGTTCTCTCTCTGTCACTTACATGGAGGTTGGCAGGGGAAATCCATAAATGTGTGGATTCGGGATGCCATTTTAACTGGAAGCCTCTCCTCAAAAAAAAAAAAAAGATAATATTCCAGACATGCTTACCTTCTCAAATACAATCTTTTGGTTAAATCTCAGGTAATACCTAGGATTTAAGTAGTATATTTAAGTCAAGGTCTTATGACTCCCAATTTCACACTCTTTCACTACATTCTGTTCTTTTTTTCCCCCCTCAGAAGTAAACTTCTTGTTCTTCAAAGATGGGTGGGTGGAGGTGGAAGAGGGTAGAAGGCAGATAACTGGTAATGGGAAAAAAATGCAGTTAAATAAATAATGTTTATGCTTTACAAAAGATGAGTAATTATTTCACTAATTTAAATAAACATTCAAAAAAGTAATTCCAAACATACTAGATGTATTTAAGAGTCAGAAAAAAAAAAGGAAAATATAGCAATGCTTTTGATATCTCTTCAGTTTTACTGTCTTTACATAATGTTTAAGGCCATTAATTTTGCTCTTTTGCTTCTTTGGAATTTAGTAATGAGTTTCCATGTTCTATTGCAATGTAGTCTGATTTCCTAATTTTATCTTGATTGTCTCTTGCTCATCCTAACAGGATCTGCAAGATATCACAAAACTGAATAAAATTCTGAAGCCTGAAAGAGCAGTGTGCCAGTAAGCTCTTTGAGTTTATGGATAATACAGAAGAAAAGTAGTTACTAAAGAGATATATAAAAAATACCTCCATACAATGAAGTGCAAAACACTCTAAAGCCAGAGTGTTTGAGAAAGATGAAAGGTTTAAATCAAGTTATTGAAAAAATGACTTTGCATAAAGTATTTCTAAGCATATTTAAAACAGAAGCACATAAATGTCAATATAAATTTAAAAATACACTAGACTATCTTCCATGTATGACTTTTATTAATAGCTTAAGGGTCACAAAACATGATGTTCTAAGTTTTTCTTGTTTATTAAATTGACTGATATTTGCTTATTATACCTATTATCCAAGTTAGAGTTTAAATTCTATTATAAAAGTAAAATATGTCCACTATATAAAAGTAAGATAAAATAAATGGCATAGAAGTATTCAAGTGTCATTGTCCATTAATTTTCAATCCCCAATCCCAAGCTAAACATAGTTAGTATTTTTGGTATATATATTTTTATATATACCAATTATGCATATGCTCAATTTCAAATATGTGTATACTGTGAATAAACACTCATATGTCAAAATGCAATGATTATGTGTTTTTCTGAAACTTCTTTCTTGGCATACATAATGATGTTTAAAGTGAGATGAATATGGCTGAGAGTATAATTAATTGAAAAGGACTATCACTGTCTTTAAAATACTTTGCAATATTAAAACTAACTCTAAACTCTAAAACAATGTATATTGAATGAAAGCAAATCTGCTAGAAAATGACTTGAATTTAAATGAGAGAGATAATAAAAATGCAAGAAAAAGGATGAGTGACCCTTTCTTACTAGCTTTTCGGCATTTTTAAAGATTATTATTAGATGATCAAGACACTTAATATTTTCAGAGTGGGGAAAATTAGGCTTGAAACAGTCCGCATAAAAATAACTATGCTCTAGCTAATGACAAAACATATTATCAGTTCAACATCGAATGAAATGAATGTGAAAAATGCTAACATAAAATTAGATTGCATTTATAGAACTGAAGTGTTGCGAACAAGGGAGTATATTCTTTTCCAACTCTCTGCAGTTGTGACAGCACGTGTAGTAGAAAATGCTCCATCTGAGAAGCCACCTTGTTAGATGACCATGGGCAGTAAGAATTAGAAAAATGAGGGCAGGCATGATGGCTGATTTTGGAAAACTCTGCCATATGAAGGCTGATTGAAGTAATTGAGGATGTTTTGGCTGCTACACGGGTTTTGTTGGTATGACTACAGGCGAAATAGGGACAATGGAATTTATAGGAAAGCAAATTTAAACTTCCAAACAGGGCAAGGACTTCCATCTGCGGAGTGCCTACCCTGTGTGAGGCAGTGTAAGAGAGGTGGAATACAGTTTTGGCCAAGGGGGGATTTTTTTGAATGAGTTTTCACAAAAACAGCTTAGTCACCAAATAAGCTTCAGACAGCTGACTAGAAAAAATATATGTAATTTGTTACTTCATACCTCATTGTATAGGAGATGTAAAACATGTAAAGTATTAAGGATTTAAATGGAAAAATTATATAAATATACAGTTTGTATAGAATCACAACTGTTCCATTAATGAAACCCGTTTTAAAGATAAGGTGGGTGAGGATGTGGAAGGCGAAGTAATTAGCCCAAAGAGAGCCTTAGAAAACACCAGAGCCGGGGTTAGCTCTGCTTTGACCCCAAAACCCATGTTCCAACTTCTATACTATCATCCATTTTGTAGTAATTATTCAAACTTAAAAGCATTGTAGGTTGTCTGGTAAGATGCTGTAATTGCTGTCTGAGCTTTGAGGATGCTGTCCAAGTCTGGAGTAACGTCTAAGCTGTTGCCGAAGTGGTTCCTAGAAGTAGGAGGTCGTGTGACTTATCTCACATATCCCCTACAAGTGTAAGATATTGTTTTAATGCCTGAATAAATAAAGGGATAGTAAGGAGACCTTCTTAAGTATTTCGTGTTATTGGAAAACTCAAAACCATGCAGTTCTCAAGTGCTATTAAAATGTCTATCTCTTGCCCTGGCTGGTGTGGCTCAGAGGATTGAGTGCCAGCCGGTGAACCACCAGGTTCCTGGTTTGATTCCCAGTCAGGGAGCATGCCTAGGTTGTGGGTCAGGTCCCCAGTAGGGGGCGTGTGAGAAGCAACCACACACTAGTGTTTCTCCCTCTCTCTTTCTTCTACCCTTCCGCTCTATCTAAAAATAAATAAAAAATAAATAAAATCTTTAAAAAAATTTAAAAACATCCATTTCATGTCAAATTACTATCTAACCGAACCTCTTATACAAAGAGATATTATTCAAAATGATGACTACTGTGATGTATTTTACCAACTTGCTTCAATGAGGTCTTTATAATTTAAAGTGCTCAAGAATACAGGTTAAACATATTCATATATTAAGAGCTCAAATAGTGAGATATTCGTATTTTTATAGACATTCTTATGAAAATCCCACTATTTAAGAAATTATGTATGCTGTAATCTGTATTCAGGAAAAGTAGATATGATTAATAACCTCATTTTAGAATGCCAGTAAAGCAATATTTCATTCTGAGACCTTGTTTTTCATGTTACATGAGAATAACATTAACACTTAATGCTCAAAAAAAGCTTTACGTTAAGATGTTTCCTACTCTGATTTCTTTATTCAGTGTCCTGAAGTAACATTTTAATTCAAAGCCATATTTAACTACTTGGGATGACCTAAAAGTAGTCGTGATTTTTTTCAGTATATTCATGTCCTTCCCTTATATTGGGCATATAGCCAAGTAATATTTAATGATTAATGCATAACTTATAAGAATTTCTCATACTTACATCAACTATACATAAATAGGCTTAAGTACACAGGATGAACTCACTGGATGTAAAAATCAGTTGATGATTTGGCTGCAGTATTTCTGGCCCCAGCTGGTGACAAACATCATTATCTGAGTAAACTATGTTCATTGTCACTCCTTGTAACTTCACCATTCCCACTTGATTTCTAATAATATTTAAGGTGCTTTCCTTTTATCATTTTCCTCTGTTTTGTACTCTTATTTATAAAGCATACTACATATACAGATTTTTATTGATACTCCTCTGTTATTAAATAACCTTTGGACAATATTTGATAGCTACAGAAGATTACATACATACATTTTTTATGTATGTATGTTCTTAATGTTGAGTTATAAATGCAATAATTATAGCTATCCTCTGTGTTGTGAGTATTTTCTGGTAGGAGCTGCTTAGTTCTTTGAGATACTACTACTTTCCTTACTCTGCAGAACAACCTCATAGGTAGGCGCTCTTGTTATCTTGGTTACACGGTTGTGAAACCCGAAACACAGAGGTTTTTGTGAACCACAGGAGCTTCCCAACTCCTAGAGCTGGGAAGTTGCAGAACTTGAATTTGAACCCCGGACGTCTGGTTCCACAGTCCTCACTGGGCACCACTATGCCTGGCAAGTCCGTGCAATGTGAAAAGAGATAAACCTCCAGGACGTATAATTTCTACCCATATCTTAGTTTTTCTTTCTTAAAAAAATTCTAAACATTTATAAAGACTTCGGCATATATTGCCAAATTGTTTCCCAGAAAGGCTGCATTAATTTATACCCCATCAAGGTTATTCCACAGATTCCATTTTCCTGTATACCTTCCAATAATGGACACATCTTTTAAATAGTTTTCATTAATTTTACTATAAAATTTTCTATGATTTTGCATTTATTTCTTACTTGGGGCATATTAACTTTTCCAATTGTTTTTATTAACTGATTATATGTCTTTTATAGATTATTAGTTCATCCCATGTCATTTTTTTCTATCATAGTGTTAAGGATGAAAAGATTTGCCTTAATCCTTTATATATTATATATACTGCACTACACACTATATTACATAGTATGTAATGTATTATGTAGTTACTTTTTTTTTCTTTTGCAATTTTTTAGAATGTACTTTCTTTACCCTGAGGCAATTTATTTCAGTATGGTCTTTTCTAGGCTATTTATATTGATTTTTTAAAAAGTAACACTTTTATCCATTTCAGTTATATTTGATTTTGTAGTTGACTTCTTGTCTCAGAAGTATTTCCTTTCTCCTTTCTATTATGATGCTCCTTTTTTAAATACATGAAGTGCATACACAAACCACACACTCTCATGCCTTCACACCCAGGCCCATGTCTTCGCTACCTCACTTGTGTAGAGGTCAGTATAATATAGGGAAGAAGAGAAGGTCACAGGAGCCGAACTGCCTGGATTCGAGTGCAAACCCAACAGTCCGCAGTGGCGCTACTATGGCCGGTGTTTCAGTCTCCTGATTTATTACACACAGAGAATAATAGTACTCACCTAAAAGATTTCTTGTGAAGATTAATAAATTAGTATCTGGGGAACACTTAGAACAGTGACTACACATGCTAATTGGTAGAGAAATTATAGTTTTTACTCATGCTTAAATTTATAATATTTTGTGTATGATGATAGTTATTTTTTCTTAAGTTTTTGTCAGAATATATTTGATAGAATTCACCAGTAATACTGTATGAACAGGTACTGTGTGTGTGTGTGTGTGTGGTGGCTTTTAACTAAAGAGCTATTTCAATTTATTTAATGGATATGTTATACTTTATACTCGCCTCTCAGTAAGTTATGATAGTGGGTGATCTTCCAGTAATTTTCATTTTATCTAAGTTGTTGAATTTTCTCACGTGTACTTATTTGTAATATCTTTTTTATTATCCTTTTATGGTCTGTAGCATCTCTGGTATTGCTATTTCTTTTATTTTCAGTATTTGTAACTTGTCTATTTTCCCCTTTTTTCTTGATTCATCTTGATCAGTCCTGAAGCTCCCTCATTTTTTTCTGATATATACCCTCTCTGCTGAAGCCCATCACAGGCATTCTCATCTTCCTGTTATAAGTGTGTGTTTCAGGATTTCGTTTTGGCTCTTCTTCGAAAAGTTCCCATTTCCCTGCTAAAATTCTCTGTTTGTTCCTGACTCTTGTCTATGTTTTCCTGTAAATCCTTTGACATATTAGTCATGGTTATTTTATAATCTCTGTCTGATAGTTCTAACAGATGGACTAGTTCTAGTTTTGGTTTTGTTACCTAGTTTATGTCTTCTGAGTGGGTCACTTTTTTCTTGTCCCCAGTTTTTTTGTGTGAATACTGGCGATAATATATGGAGAAGAGCTGGTGAATGGGTGGCGATTTCTCATTTCTAGCACTTCTAGGAATTCACACACATGTGATATGCATATTGGTGTATGTATCTATATCTGTCTCTATGTACCTATGTATGTATCTCTCTGTGTGTATGTATGTACATATACATGTATACATGCATACATATATACATATATGTACCCCCCCATACACAAAGGAATATCATTCAGCCTTTAGACAGGAGGAAATCCTGCTATTTGTGACAACACAAATGAACTTGGAGGACGTTATGCTAAATGAAATTATCCAGACAGAAAGACAAATACCACAGGATTTTACTTGCATGTGGAATGTGAAATAGTCAAACACATAGAAAAAGAGGGTCCAACAAAGGTTGCCAGGGGCTGGGGGAAGGAGAGACGGGGACATGTGGCTCAGAGTGTACCAACTTCCACTTAGCACAAAATAGGTAAGTTTTGGAGAGAAACCTTACAACCTAGGATGTACGAGTAAGTATTATACACTTGACCATTCCTTTCGCTGAGAGGCCACATTCTATGTGAAGTGCTCTTATCCGTAAAAGAATACAAATCCCAGGTCACAGGAAGAGACTTTGCGAGGTGACGGGTAGGCTTACAGCACCGGCAGCGATGATGGCCTCCTGGAGGCATACTTATCTCCAGATGCATCACGCTGTAGACCTTAAATACCTGGACCTTTTCATATGCCATCATGCCCCAGCAAAGCGAGTTAAAAAAATATATGACCACATGTGTTGAACTGCAATTTTTTAAAAGAAGTTCATTTTTCAAACAAAAACTAAAATAATGGACACTGGGTGTTCAGAGCTACACATGTCTCCTTTGAACAGATGGAGAGTTTCAGATTCCTACAGCGACAGTGGCGTTCTGAGGCCAGTGAGCAAAGCGCAAACCTGCCAGCAGTGCTCACGCCATCCTCCTTGAGTCCTGGTGCTCCTCGTTACTGTGTCAGCCTCTCACAAGGTTTTATTAGCACTCTGCTATCTTGGAGATTTAGTTTGCGGTACGGGATCTTTTGAAAGGAGTTCATTAACTTTCATAACCTTTTTCAGTGCAGTAGTTAAAATGAAATATTTTACTTTATTTTTTCTGGAAACGAGTGACCTGTTGAAGGTATTTTAGTGACTTATGTTCAAATATCCTATGTGATAGTGTCTTGTGGCAGATAAGTTATGTCCAATCGTTATAACTTATATTTCTATCCGCTCAGTATCGCTGTACCAGTGGGAAGTCCAGGCAAAGATGAATCATGACCTTCTCTTCCTTTACTCATTTGCACATTTTTACCTCCAATGAACAGTTGCACTTTTATGGTGTGAGAATTGCATGATCACAGGAGGAGAATGAGGATTTTTAGATGGGGCAGGTTGGTGTTTATCCCTGTAGCTAAAGCCTGAATGATTTTCATGGGAAGGTAACTACTTTGTAATTGTAAACTGGTTTTCAATAAAACTCCAGAATACCTTACTTTCAAAAGAAAAAAAATAGTTCCAAGAGAACTTGGAAATAATCAATGCAGTAGAGAGTTTGTCAAGATCTAATGAAGTCAGATGAGGAAACCCTGGGGGTCCGGGAACACAGGAAGGGAAGTTGTTAGTGAAGGACACACAGAGGCGGTGCCTGCCTGGCGATGGGCAGCCGCCCCACGGGGGGCGGAGCGTGCAGCCCAAGTGAAGGAGGAGCAGGGGAGCCATCCATTGAACAGAACACCTGTCATTCAGCGGGCTCCCAGCCGACAGGAATCTGTAGCTCACAGCTCGTTAAAGGGTGAATGCAAAGGGATCTTTGCATCCACCGAAGAAAGGGTGGAGTGTGAGAGAGACATATAAACACACGCCAGAGACAACTGCCCAGTGTCATTTTATCCTGGGGGCTCAGTTAGACATGAGACATGGAAGGGATGATAGAGATGGTTTTCTTCCTTCCCTTCCACGTCCTGTAAACTTTTCATTTCTTGTCAGCGCAGAGTGCCACTGATATCCTTGTCTATCACAATGATGTGTAACTGTGAAAACCTGTCCAGATTCCATTCCAATCAAACACAGATTTCCTCTACAGCTGTGTGTTCTTTTGTTAGCGACACAGGACCTTGTCGACGAAGAGTGAAAGACATGTGAAATAAGGATCACGTAGTTTAAAGATTCAGGGGAAGCTACAAATAAGGACACTCTCTGAACCGTAAAAAAGTCTGTAAAGTGAGCTGTTAAAGGAATGCATAATTTCTCAAGTCCTTTAAAACTCATAGCCCCGTCCTGAGTACCAGCGTCTTGCCGGTGAGAACACGGAGGCCCAGGGTGTTGTGCGGGGTGCCTCTCAGGGCCCTCCTTAGAGCCCCCACCGTCTTAGCATCTCGGTTTCACCGCTGGTCTCCGAGGCTGTCCAGGCGAAGCTCTCCCTTTAAAGAGACATCTCTACACAGCGCGTTTCTGCATGTCACCACTTTCTTCAGCATGGTGTCATTTTACTTTTTGATGGATGTATTGTGGTCACAATATTAAGACATCAAATTGTCATTTAAGCAAGTGAAGATACTTAACTGAGAAATTTTTAAAAAATCAGATCCTTCTAGGCAGATTTTTAATAAAAAAATCAATTTTGATTGCCCCCTATCCAGTTGGACTTCTAGAATATATACACTGCCTTATTTTTCAAGGAGAAGTGCCATTGATTACATTTTGTTCATAGGGCAAGTCTTTTCTTTAGTTGCTGGGCTGATTTTCTGTAGGTTACTTGGCCTGCTTTGCCCTGGGCTTCATCCTGGGGGGGCTCAGGGAGGGGCAGGCCACACCCCGTGGCCCTCCCTGGCCCTCCCTCACCGGGCAGCTGGGATCTCGCTGCTGCCACGCCCAGCAGGCCTGAGGACTGACACTTCCCAGTTTTCAGAGGAGAGACTGTGTGTTTCATCTTCCCTGGAGGCATCTGTTGACCATGGCATCTTACAGTTAATGAGTGGAAATATAAATACCCATTTATTG
Source organism: Phyllostomus discolor (assembly GCF_004126475.2). Lineage (NCBI taxonomy): Eukaryota > Metazoa > Chordata > Mammalia > Chiroptera > Phyllostomidae > Phyllostomus > Phyllostomus discolor. Next base: position 10,884,157 of record NC_040913.2, on the reverse strand, counting down.
GGTTAAATACCTGTTCCCGTTTTCTTTAAAAAATGTCAAAACAATTGAAATTACATGCAAGTCCACTGCATGACTTAAAAAAAAAAATCTTGTCCCACAGATGAAAAGATGTCATTTTACCGCTGCCGTCAAAGTCAAGAATGCAAATGTAGACATTGAAGTATCTGTAGCCTAGTGCATGGAGTGTCACAAACACATTTATTAATAGGTATGTACATAATTAATGTCCTCTTGATGTTGTATCCCTCTTTCCCTTCTCCTTGAACATGGACAGCTTGTTTCTGAGACCAAGGCAACTCTGTGCTTTTTTTTGCTCAGAAATAAAAAGTCCATAGATTCAGAAAGATGATACTTTTCTCCCCTCAGAAATATTAATATTCTATTAGCAAAATTCTTCCTAGAGCAGCTTGAAGGATTTACTAAAGATAATTGAGCAATCAATAAATAACTTAAATGATGTTAATATTTTAATGCCGTGATGAATTTTAAATGTTTTGGGGTACTGAATATTGCAATCCATTGATGTACATACCATATTTTAGGTTAAATATAACTTGGGAGCTTATCAAATAATAATTGGATGTGTTAAATGTTAGTATCAGCAAAACTTGCATCTCTGAAACTGTTTGATTTCTGCCTTATTTCTTGAAACTGTGGTTATTACAAAAATATAAGCTGGAGAAATGTTATTATACTGGTATTTACTTTTCATATACTACCTTTTTCTGAAAATTATCGGTGTGGTATTTTTCCTGAGGCACAGAATAAAATGAGTAAATTTACAGGTGTGGGCAGAGGGAAAAGAAGCGACGGCATGTTATGTGCAGAAGTTCCGTGATTCAACTGCTATTGTCTCGATGTATGAGCTCCTTTCGACTGAACAGAAGCAGAGCTCTGAGTCCATTTTTCAATTCACTGCAATTACTGGAGTATTTCTCTAGCAATAATGTTGCACTTAGAAGTTAACATACAATTGGGCATTCAATCAACAATTTAGGGAGAGGAGAGTAAAGAATATCAAGGTGTGGCTTACAATGTTTATTACACAAGAGACCTCAGTGATCCGAGGAACAGAAAAAGGGTAACACTAAGCATGTGTCCTCTCTCCCTCAAGATGTAAAGAATTGGATTGATGCAGCAAGAATTGGGGCCTTCTGCAGGGGCGGCATTCAGTGGAGAAGATAGAGTAGGGGTAGAGTGTGTGGTAATGATAAAATAGGAGATGATATGGGCCAATTTGTTCTTCAGTTAATACCCAAACCTGTGACTCTACTAACTTTTGGTTAGAAGGTTTAAAATACTACCTGAGTTGACTCATTTGAGGGAGGGCTTGCTTGGGGGAGGGACACAAGGAAAGAAAATTTTCATATGTTTGTGAGATACACTATGGCACTTTCTAAAATTGTATCTAAAACAGTCATTAGTTGCTTCAGCATTTAATGAACACTCCTGGGATCCATGATACTAGACATTGGAATAGAAAGGTGTATCTGATTTGCCCTCAGTTTAAAAACTGTTACGCGTTCATGGAAGGAGAGTGGTGAGGCAAGAGGCAACCAGCCTCGACTTGGGCTGTTGAAATACAGAGAAGGCAAAACACGAATTTCTTCAAAGACGAGGCATCCTATACCATGGTCTCAGAAACTGGGTAGAGGGAGCTAGCCAGATTTGAAGATTTAGAGCCCGAAAACCCAGATTTCAATTTTGCCTTGATCTCAGCTTTCTGTGATTGACGAGGAGTTTCGCCTTCTAAAGCGAACTGAGGAACTTGTCAAACGAACACAGAGTGTCCAGGGCAGGGGCTCTGCCCCTTGTCATTTCCACAGTCACCTGTCTTTGCTCCACGTGGGAGTGTTGAGAATCGTGATTCGAAACTGATCTTATTTTCGTTGTGTTTGAGGTATGAGATGTCAACATAATTATCCTTAGAGCAAAACTGCTTTGCAGGTTATGGAGTGAGATGTTTTGTTTTGCTTCTCTGTGCATGGCTTGCCAGTCTGCTTAGGTACTTGTACATTTATTTATTCCTGTCTCCTTAGACATCCAGTTCCATGTTAATTAAACTCATTTCTAAATTTACCTACGTTACTTCAAAAGCGACATGGGAAGGTGTATGTGTTGTTTTATTTTTCTTTAAAAAGTAAGTTTTATTAAATGTATCCTGAAGCGAAAGTAAAGGAGAGGTAGTAAGATCATTAATATCACAAGTTTCGGAGTGATATCCAGATTTAAGCTCTAGCCGTCTTAATTTGCATCTTTGTGCTTGGAGAAAATTCATGTCTTTATGTTTCAGGTGTTTTTATTTATAAAATGGAATACTAAAAGCCTGTACCTCACAGGATTATTAAAGGAGAATTAAGGTAGAGTTTGCAGTTGTGCCCGTCAAAAGTAATCATGCAGAAAGTGCTAATTTTTAAACAAAATCAACAATAATTACAACATTGTTTATCAATAAACAGATAACTGATAGGTAGATGAGAGATGGTGTTTCAAAATTGGAAATGTGTAGAGGGTAGTTTTCCTTTATGTTAAAAATGTACCTTTTATTCTCATTTCTCCCCATAGTGGTAGTGAACTAGCAGCCAGTGGCCCTTATACATGTCCTGGCGATTTTCCCTTGGAGACTTTGGCTGTGGGAGTCAGATCCTGACTACTTTTATTGTCTGCTGCCCTGTCGCATGCAATGTCTGGGTACCAGGTCAGTCGGGGCTGGGGTTTTAGCTCCTGGCTCTGCAGTCTTGACCTGAGTCCTACTCTCAAGGCTGGGCTTGCCTCAGTCTCTGTCCTCACCCCAGCTAGGGGTACCGATAGGGGCATATTGCACGATGCTGAGCACTCCAGTCCCCAGGCAGACCGAGCCTCGCAGTAGCATTTCCCTGAAAACCACTTCTGCTCTCTTTTATTATATGAAAATATTTTATGAATCGGTGTCTAGTTGCACCTGTTTGCTGAACTCACTGCAACAACTTTTCTAACTTGAATGCACGTGCAGGGGGCTTTTTTTTTTTCTTTCTTTGGTCTTCTGTAAGAAAAGTCTTACATTCAAATTGTTGTTCTTGTCCATTTAAACAGACAGTGATTTCAATACGCAGTCACCTTTAGATACCTGGGGCAGAGGTTTGCTGGAGGCCAGCAGGAATTCCGTGAGCAGATTGATGTGATCTCAATATCTTGAAATCAGCCGGGGTGGGCATATTTATGCCATGATCAGCAAATGCTACAGGTGAGGTCTTTCCTTCCTCACTCTGAACTCTTTTGTTCCCTAGCATAATGCCACTGGCGCCAGAAATGTAACAATTTGTTTTGGGGTAGTAGTCAATGATTGGTATGCACCCTCTTTTTAAGAGAGAAAAAGTCTATAAAAGTCCCAAATTTTGTTTCTGATTTCACCTTTTGTAGCCACTCACAGAGCAAAGACCCGCCCTACTGTTTTCTGCCTAGTAGTCCTAGGTGATAATGGACCGGGTGTGCATTGGCATTTGTGAAATCCAGCACATTAAAGTTATGAGAAACCAGACGAGACCATTGTTATCCTAGACAAGATGCCAGTCACTGAAGGAGCTAGGCATTGCAGTATGTTGATTGATTGTCTTAGGTAAAACAAACTTTGAAGCATAGCCCTCTAACTACTGATATCAAATTCCCCAAATTGTCCACACCCAAGGAGATGTTTTAGAACATTCTTTTGGGTTCCTCAGTGACTGTGGGCAAGAGCTCTGAGGTGTACCACTGGAAGCGTGCGTGGTCCGACCAAGGTGTGCATCACCTCTGTGAGTCGTGACGAATTGATTTAGAGCTTAAATGTAATTGCAGCGCATTGTATTTTAATAAGCCTTACTTTGTGATATTGGAGTTTGCACAGAAATGATTTACAAATAGTGCTCCCTTGTTTCAACTCCAAGACAGCTTGATGTTTATTGAATAGTTATAGTTATCCAAGTAATTCTAAAATCTTGAAATGACTTTATAGAAGTCATTTTGAATAAAGCAAATATCATAGGATTTTTCTTCCTACAACAATTCAGTGCTAACCTAGTTTCTTTCTCTGAGCTACTTGGGGCGAGGGAGGGGTGTAGAACTGGCTATTAGATAAAAAACACTCTAGGTTTTTTCCTTTTAAGACTCACCAAGGCAAGGTACTTAGTATAAGTGTTGAAAGCAGTTACCTTAGGTTCCTTTAAGAACTCATCCCTCACTCTTGTGGAAGAAAACTGGGGGGGGGGGTCGTTATTAGTACACTTGTAAAGTCTTAGAAGACAGATGTCTTTAGACTCTGTCTTTATTCAAAGCAGAGCTGTAGTTACGTTCCCCTCTTTCTTGTCGCTCATTATACAAAAGTAGCAACTTCAGTAGAAACTGTGCCAAGTGTGCTCTGAATAGGAGCTGGTACGTGTGCTTAAGCTTTAGAGAGTAAATACTTTGGGTCAGACCCTTCATTTTTACTCGGTTTCACTGTACCATGTCACTCAGCTCGATGGTTTCTCCTGCTCCCAGACTGGGAATGGTGGCTGAAACACTCCGTCCATTTCAGTCATTCCACGAGACTCCTACAAAGACTTTTGTCACGGAGACTAAGTGTGTTACTTGCAGTGGCAGGACTTTGTCACAAAAACATTTCTCTGGGGTTACTGCGAACTGAGGTTTTCAAACCTATTCAAGCCGTTTGGAGCATTTAATGATTTGGCATGGGAATTAGGCAAGTGGTGTAAGAAACTCAATTAACTCCTTGCCGGGGAAAATAGAGGAGCCGATTAGGGAAATGGATACACGAGTGAAGAGTTTAATATAATTTTGACAAAACTCCTGAATATTCATTTTACACACGCTATTATTGAAGCTCTGCCTGAGGACAATTAAATTGCAAATGGTCTTGAAAGGGTAATAATTAAGCATTTGTATAATCCAAATGTCAGAAGATGCTTCCAGATCAACCAACCGAATAATGCTAAATGGAGACAAGTGCCAAAGAGACTTAAGGTCCAAAAGAAATGATCTGGGTTGCTAATTTATTCAGGTACGTATTTAATTTTTTTGTCAATAAAGTTTCTGGTGATCAGAAACTTTTGAAAGTCTTTGTAGTCGTCCCTCGTCCCCCTTTGTCCACGGTTTTGCTTTTCTGCAGTTTCAGTTAGTCACGGTTAACTGTGGTCTGAAAATAGGAAATGAAAAATTCCAGAAATAACCAATTTGTAAGTTTTAAGTCGCACGCGGTTCTGAGTACAGAGATGGAATGTCAGTGCGTCCTGCTGCGTCTCTCTGTCAGCATGCCCACTCTGTGCTCTCTCCCCGCCCATTGGTCCCTTAGAGGCCTTCTCAGTTACGAGAGGTTAGTGGAGGTGCAGCAGTCTCAGCATCACAGCGCTCGTGTTCAAGTTACCCTGATTTTACTTAATAATGACCCAAAGCACAAAAGTAGTGGTGCAGGCACTTTCGATATACTGAAGAGAAGGCATAAAGTCATTTTTTTAAGTGAAAAGGTGTGCAGGTGTAGGAAAAGAAGATTATATACAGGGCTCATTACTACCAATGATTTTAGGCACCCACTGGTGGTCTTGGAGTGCCCCTACTGTGGATAAGAGGGGACTGCCGTGTTTCCTGTGGAGTTTGGTATATGCATTAACTTCAGCTTTCTGTCATTTGTTAAGAACAAATGTCACTTGTTATGAGTCATTTTAGGCTTTGGTGAAATACATAGGTAAGAAAAGGAAACTAACAAAGTGGTGCCCCTGGTTAAAAGATGTATATGTTAATGGATAAGAGGAGAAATAATATATACGATGAATAAATTACTGATGGAGAAAAGAAATTAAGAGTGTAGACTGTCAGAAAAACTCAGATTCTGGAAGACAAGAGGTTTTGAGACTGTACAGTTAGATGGTTATTCTGGATGCATTGGAGATGGGAGCATTTCTGACGGTGACCTGAGACTTGGGAGGTAGGAAGAGAGCCGTGTGGGCAGATTCACGTGGGAGGCTGCAGCAGGGAGGGGCTGGGCGAGGGCTGAGCGTGAGGCTCGATGTAGCCAGGTGATGTTTTCCAAAACACTGTGCTTCCCAAGGTCTTCCCGTACTTTCCTTTCCAGTGATTTTCAAAGGAGTGCTACGATCCTTGGGCTAGGGAAAATTAGTTGAAGGGCTGGAAATGTTAATAGTAGTAGTATTTTGTTTTCTCTCTAGATTGCCTTAAATTTTTGAATTAAGAAAAACTCCCATAGTAATCTATTATTAAAAGTGCCCTCATTCCCCTCTGTGAATTAAGATTTGAGGCTATGCAGGACACAAAACAGTCTCAGCCTTTGACCTTGTGGAGTGGTCCTGGGGAAGACAGGTATTAAGTGATGGTCAAGAAGGCTACAGATGATTTAGAGAGGGTCTGAGAACATTATAAAAGGTTAACTAATGTGGTCAGCAAAGACCTCCCTAGGAAGCAAAACTTAAACAGGTCTATGAATGTACTTGAGCTAACAGCCATAAATCTTTCCCCAAGCACCTGCTCGGTTCAGTAGATGTTAATTTAGAGGTAATTGGGGACCTGAATCATGTATGTGGTTCTGAAATCAAAGATTTAGAGCCCTCTAAAACGTACTTCTTCCATCTCTGAATCAGAGAGTCGACATCTAGAATAGTGCCGCTAATGAAAACGGGGGTGGGGGGATGTTTCAGATGAAATATTCTCTGTGCCCTATTATTTGTAATGGAAAAAAGAAGCAGGACCTCTTTTCAGCTGCTCCCCTCTGAGAATTTGCATTAAAGCACAATAATACAATTATTATTTTGTGTGTGTGAAAAAGAATAGTCTGTCCCGCTGAGAAGACATAACAGCTTTTGTCCTGAAAGGCCATTATAGGTTATATATTGTTCTGCCAGTGTTGCGATATTTCATGATTATATGTGTGATTGAAGTATAAATTAACCTCGGAAGAACAGACAATCATTTTCTGTTGTTAAAGTTGAAAACCCAAAAGTGGGCATGGCCTTCTCTCCCTTATTCTCTCCATCCCTCCCCATTCATAGAAATCCAGTGTATACACATGTACAGAAACACAGATAGTAACAATACACTACAAATTAATTGCACACCTATTTATTCATTTATTTATTTTTACATATTGTTTTATCTTTGCCACTTATTTTTTGAGTTAATATGCTGAGTAGGCCTTTTAAGCTAATAATATAAGGTAATGTAATAACAAACATCCTTGTCTTGTTTCTGATTTGAACCAAGGTACAAATTTGAGTCTTGTATTCCTTTTAGTAAACACGGAATACAGTAAGTTTGAGATAGATATTCTTCATTCTGTTTATACTAGTTCACTAGGAGCTTTTTGTTTATCATGAACAGGTGCTGTGTGTTACTAAATACTGTGATTTTTTTCCTTTGAACTCTAATTAGATGTATTAATATTATTGTTACTAATACTAATACTATTTAGTTTCCACATGTAAGTGAAACCCTATGGTATTTCTCTTTCTCTGTTGGACTCATGTCACTCAACATAATAACTTTAGGTTCATCCCAGCTATCACAAGCGATAAGATTTTGTTTTTTTAATGGCCGGTTATTATGCCTATTTTGATCTTTTTTCCTCCTTTCTTAAAGAAAATCCTATAACATTTGTTGTAATACTGGTTTGGTGGTGATGAACTCCTTTAGCTTTTTCTTATCTGGGAAGCTTCTTATCTGTCCTTCGATTCTAAATTATAGCTTTGATGGGCAGGTCCTTGCTTTTCATCATTTTGAATGTTTCTTTCCAATCCCTTCTGGTCAGCGAAGTTTCTGTTGAGAAATCAGCTGACAGTCTTCTGGGAGATCCATTGTAGGCAACTAACTACTTCCCCCTTGCTGCTTTAAAAATTCTCCCTCTGTCTTTAACCTTTGGCATTTTAATTATTATGTATCTCTTTGAGGGCCTCTTTGGGTTCGTCTTAATTGAGAATTTCTGTGACTCCTGGACTTGTACACTTATTTCCTTCACCAGGTTAGGGACGTTTTCCATCATTATTTTCTCAAATAGTGTTTTAATTTCTTTCTCCCTCTTTCTCCTTCCTGCATCACCGTGATGTGAATGTTAGTAAGCTTGAGGTTGGTTGTCTCACAAGTTCTGTACATTATCCTCATTTTGGGCAGGGGCGTTATTTTTTCTTCTTGCTGTTCTGTTAGGGTGATCTTTGCTTCTGTATATTCCAAATCGCTAATTTCATCCTCTGCCTCATCTCCTCTACTGCCGATTCCCTGTAAATCATTCTTCACTTCAGTCAGTGTATCCTTCATTTCCAACTGGTTCTTTCATGTGGTTCCCATGTCCCTTTTTATTCCATTGAAGTTCTCACTGAGTTCTTTGAATATCCTTATAACCATTGTTCTAAATTCTGTATCTGGTAGTTTGCTTGCCCCCATTTCATTTACTTCTTTTTTCTGGAGATTCCTCCTGTCCTTTCATTTGGGACATGTTTCTTTGACTCATTTTGGTTGCTTCCCTAAGTTGTTTCTATGTATTAGGTAGAGCCGCTGCATCTCCTGGACGTAGTAGCCCGTCCTTCTATAATACATGTCCTATAGAGCCCAGTGGTGCAGCCTCCCCAGTCACCTGAGCTGTGCACTCCAGGTGCACCCCCTGTGTGGGTGGTGCGCACTGTTCTGTTGTGGTTGAGCCTTGATTGCTGCTGGCACATTATTAGAGGGGATTGCCACCCAGGCCCATCAGCTGTGAGGACCCATTGTGACCACAGAGGAGAAACTGCTTTGCAGGAGCCAAGCCCATGGAGCAGGACTTGCTTCATTGGAGCTTTGGTGCCCGCTGAGTTCGCTCCTTGAGTGTGTAGCTCATGGAGGAGGAGGGTGGTAATTCAGCATGGTCTGTAGTTACCCACCAGGCGCACTGGCTCTGGGGCCTCTAGGGAGTGCAAGGTCAGCCACCAACTGTGCCCTAACTGGGGCTATGTGGCTTTAGATACAAAGTGAGCTGCAGATAGCTGCTACTTGTGCTGGGCTTGGAGGTGCCTGGGAGAAGTAAACCAAGGAGGGTTTCCACTAATGCTAGCCCTGCGGCCACTTTGGCAGAGGTATGGGATATGCAGAGGCCAGATGCTGCTTGTTTGAGAGATTTAAGAAAGTCTGAAGCCGGAGATGAGAAGCCATTTATATGAAAAAGCCACTGGAAATTGGTTGGGTGGAGCCCACAAGTCAGGTAGGCTGGGATCTCAGGGCATCATTAGGTGGAGGGGGGCAGTGTGAGCCATGTGGATGGAAACTTGGATATGGCACCACCACTCCATGGGGAGGGCTCAACCCAGGAACAGTGGCCTCTGCCAGCACTTCTGTCTGAAAGAAAGCTGCCCATTCAGCTCATGCTCTGATGCAAAACAATTCAGCTCCTCCCCTGTATGTTCCTGGTACAGGCCTTGAGGAGGAACTGCCTGGGACTCCAGAAGCTCTCCGTCTCACTCAGCCACTGTCCCCACTGGTTTTTACAGCCAGAAGTTATAGGGATTTCTCGTCCCACCACCAGAACCCTGGCCTGGGGGGCCTGGTGTGGGGCTGGGATCCTCATTCCTCAGGGGGGACCTCCACGGCCGAGATATCCCTTCTGATTTTTAACACACCAGCCCCTTTCTCCTCTCCACCCTGCCTCCAGCCTGGAAGGGGCTTCTTCCATCTTGACCAGAACTCCCAGGTTTTGGTTTATAATCAGTATTTGAAAATAGCATTGAAATGAGTTTCAATCTGTGGATGTATGTCTACATTTGGATGGGAGGAATTTAATTTATTTATATTATTTTCTTCAATGCATATTTGTATAAATGTCTTCTCTTTATCACAATGTTTTAACTGTTGGTTTATCTTTTCTTATTCCCTTCCCTCATTCTTTCTGAACATAGAGTATCATTTCTAAGTTTTTTTCTCCTCCTTTTAATTGAAGAGATAGATATAGGTGATTCTTCTTTTTACCAGTTATTACCTTAAGTTGAAAACATTTAAAAATCAGTGTTTTATCAATTCTACAGATATCTTCATGCATTAACATACAGCATTAATTTTATTTATTTTATATTGTAAAATAATATGGGTCATGTTCTTAGATATATTTATTCTCCTTGTTTAGTTATCAATATTCAGATAATATTCTGGGTTAGTATACTCCAAAACCCATTTATATAGTGTTCTTTTGATATTAGCCTGATTGCTAGTATTTGGATAATATTACTCCAGATTATTACCACCTGAAACCATTTGACTTAGCATATATTCATATAATCAAACAGGACATATTAAAATGGCGATTGAAATGAAAAATTGAAACTATATTTTTAATGAATAATGTGAACATTTTTCTTGCAGATTATTTAGGATAGTGTCATGATCTCTGTAAAATGAAAATTGATACATTATACTTTTCTAGCTACAGATCTATAGCAGAAGAAAATAGTGGCTATATATTTACTTTGGAAAGCACTATGCAAATAAATGTTACAACATTAAAAAATAGATCATATAAAGCAATATAGAAACGGAAATTTTGATGCTCTCCAATGGCTTTAAGTCAAGATTATGTCTAATTGCATGTCAGAGACCAATTTAATTGTATATTATTGGGTAAATAGGAAACTAGGTTGAAATTAACCTTAAAAATCACGTAAAAAAACCTGTTGCAATTGACAAGGCAGCCCCTACCTCAATTTCTGTTAAAAAGCTTAGTAATTTCACAATTGCCAATTTTGATAAGACAGAAAACACTTATAAAATATATGCTGCCTTTAGTCATATGCTATTCACCTGTATTATTATTACTTGCGGGTAAGTGTTCTTTCAATGCGTGAGTATTGTGCTAAGTGAAGTAAGTCAGAGAAAAACAGACATCACATGATTTTAATTATATGTGGAATATAAACAAAGCAAAGCAAACAAACAAATAAAACTTCTAGATATGGGGAACACAGGAGGGAGGGGTTTTGAGAGGGTAGACAGAATAGGTGAAGGCCATCAAGAGGTACAAACTTTTATTTATACAACAAATAAGTTATGGGAATGTAATGTGCAACATGATGTCTAGACTCAATAATGTTGTAGCGCATAACTAAAAGTTGCCAAGACAGTAACTATTAAAAGTTCTCATCACAAGAAAAAACACATTTTTAACTTTGTATGATGAAGATGATAACCAGACTTATTTTGGCAATCACCTTACAGTATATATAAATATCAAATCATTACATTGCACACCTGAAACTAACATCATATGTCAATCATAACTCAATTAAAAAATTGACAGTGAACAAAGTGGAAAAGTGCCAGATCCAAAAGGACCCTGTAAGCCACATTAAGGATTTTAGACTTTCATTAAAAGACCTGAAGTGATCCATTTTACATTTATAAAGATCACTTTGCTTAGAGTTAGAAAAGAATTAGAGTGGATAGAGTGGACTCAGATTTTACTAAACCCAATGTGCGGGCTCTTTTAGCAGTCAGGACAGTGATGGCTTTAGTTTGGGCTAGAGTGAGGACTGTGGTCATAGTAAGGAGGTGGAGGGATTTGGGGATGTGTGGGATGAAGTAAAGGAAGTGAAAGAATGAACTTCAGGTTCCTACCTTCAACAACTGGATGAATTTTCGAGGAGAGAAAACACTGGAGGAGTAGTAAGTTTGCTAGAGGAGCAGAGGTCGTTCAGTGTTAGATGCATGCTGTGACACACCTACCTAGAGATTCTAGGGGAGACACAAAGAGCTGTGAAACTGAGGGGGGTATCCTAGAATAGAGGTAGGTCACAGGGAGTGTGCACGTATAAACTTCGATTGCTACAGGGAGGGGAGTATAAAGGGACTGAATGGTAATGGAAAAATATAACAAAGATTATATATTCATAAAACATGAATCTGAAACCATTAGAATCCATGATGCCATTTAGCGGAAAGGATAGGTACAGCTGTAAGGCCCCGGGAGGGACCACGCGTTGGAATCCTGCACACGAAGGTCATTGCCCACACAGTCTGATACTAGACACTTTTCACCTCTCTGTGAAGTGGGAAGTTGGATGTCAAAAATGTATGGAAAAAATAAAATTAAACAATGTATGGAAGCAACACACAACCACCATCCCTGGAGGCTTTAATTTAATTTAATTTTTACCATTTTAGCTTTCTAAGTGGTGTAGGTGGTTAGGAGTATCTGTAGGTGGTGGGCCAATACCTCTGTACATTATTGAATTATGGTGTGAAATTAATTAGGCAGAACTCAGTGAAGCCACAGTTAGATCTTTCCAGATATTATCAGAGAATCAGGGGAAAGGGCAATGTGGTTAGATAAATGGATTTAAAGACATAAAAGAATACGACTTGTTGGTATTGAATTTATTCAATATCTTCAAGAACATGTTTTAATGATTGATGTAGACAATAAGATTTTCATTGTTTTATATGAAGGGAAAGTAGTAATATTGTTTCCTTTATTCAGAAGGAACTGAAAAGGAATAAAAGGAAAGAAATGAGTATAGGACCACAAAAATATTGGTACTAGGGTCCGCAGTACATTTTAGCATCTGGTGTTGATGTTCCCGATGACAGAATGTACTAGTAAAAAGAATGCACACTCCGGTGAGCATGGGCACATCGGAGATATAGTTGAGGTCTGCCGTTAGGGAGTGGGGTGGCCTAGGACCCATTTCTTAACTTCTCTGCTATCTAGTTTTGTCACCTGTGAAATGGAGCCAACGATTATATCCTGGGTCATTGTGAGGACTTAGCGAAGTACCCAAAGTTGAGCATTTTACGGAGTGCCTGGTGCATGCCAAGTCCTCAGGAAACAGTGACTCTTGCTGGGCAAAATCATCTAAAATAACTGGGTTGATTCCGAAGTGCTTTGAGTCTCTAAAGTTCTGCGGCTAAGTGAATAGGGAGTAAAATCCTTAGTCTTGGAAATCAAAGTAAGATGGAAAATCACTCAGAGTTCAAAATTATCCTTGCCATTGCAATGTATTTATTGCCTAATCATCTATTATACCTTGATAGGGTTATAAAAAGAACAAGGAAGATACTCTGCTAATTTCTGTTTAATATCTTCCAGAGTAAGGTAGACAAGACAAAGTTTCACAGAGCATCCACAGACTAGAATGGCAAGAGTTAAACGCCATCTGTCTTCAAAAGGCAATATATGTGAAAATACCTGGATAGTGTAAGCCCACGGTATGTTAAGAATTGATGTGGTAATTGAATTATAGATATGCTAATTTTGGATGGGAGGTTAAAGGAAAAATGTAGTTCAATAAAATGGGGATAGCAAAGAGTAACCTTGGTAATTCTAGATTTATGCATGGTGGAGTGAATGCTAAATTCATATATTTTCTGCTCATTCTGCAAGGACTTGAAAAGGTAAAAAGTTTTAATGTGATTTGAATGATTTGATGAAAATATACTTGGTTCTTCTTTTTTTCCTTTCTTAGTCCTCACCTGAGGATATGAGGAGGGACTCAAAAGCCCCAGAACTATCTTCCAGAGAGTGGGCCCCCTGCAGTACAGGCTTCTCCCACTGGCTGAGTGTTCTAGGACCCCATCTGTGTCTGTGTACCAGCTGGCAGTGTTGTGAGAGGCTGCGTTAGGCCTCGCCAATTTTCTTTTAAGACTCTTTCAATGTCTTTGCCCAGTTCATGATGGGGGTGATCTGTGAGCACACCTGCCCACACCACCTTGAGTGTTCAGCAGCTTTTGAACAAAGACAGCATGTCCCCTGTGCCCCACCCTCCCTATTCACCTGATCTCACCCTGAGTGACTTTGTTTGTTTGTTTCCCTGGATGAAAAAAGCCTTAAAGGGGAAAGTTATGCCAATAGGAAAGAGGTGCAGCAAGAAACGACAGAGGCACTAAAAGGCCTCACAATTGATAAGTTCAAAAACTGTTTTGAGCAGTGGGAAAAACATCTTGATAGGTGCATTGAATCAAACGGAGAGTACTTTGAAGGTGACTTTAAACATGTAAAAAGAAATACACAATTTTTAATAAATAAATTCTGGATTTTGGGGTCCTCCCTCGTTTGTTTATTGATTTTAGAGGGAGAGAGGAAGGGAGAGAGGAAGAGGGCACAGAGACAGAGACATTAATGTGAAAGAGAAACATCGACCAGTTGTCTCCTGTATGTGGCCTGGCCAGAAATCAAACCCTCAACCTTTTGTTGCACAGGTCAACACTCCAATCAATGACACCACCTGACCCGGGGGTATGTGGTTCTTTTAATGGTAAAACAAGAAACATCATTCATGAAAAAAATATGGTCAAAGAGTAGTTTTTCTTTTAGGTGATTAATTTATGTACATACAAATTAACATATATATTTCTCTATACAAATTTATATACATAGATGATTTACATATATTTATAGACAATTTATATGTAAGTTTATATATATATAGTGTTAGGGAAGCTGTTTACTTAAAGACATGATGTTCAACATAAAATAGTTTAATTTGAACACCCATTAATATATATCATCCCCTTACATGCTAATAAATGTTGCAGGCTAAAAAACTAAGCTGAAGAGATCCAGACAATTATCTTTTAAAAAGTAATGCTGGGAAGTGAAGAGAATTTAAAAATCTGATTTTATTTTAGTTCAAAAAAGTATACTAGATTATTAGTGTTCTATTACAATTATTATGAACATAATACATTGTATTATATATATATTTTTGCTATTATTTTTAATATTCAGTGTTCCCATAGTGGAGATGAGAGGACTCTAGAGGAACTTGGGTTTTGGTCCCCTAATGCAGCGCTTTTCTGCCTCCCACCTCAAGGCCCACAGAGACTAGTTACTAAAACTCTGTGCACGCCAAAAAAATATTTGTTGCTGATCTGACCAAAAATAGGTGTGATTTTGATTTGCACGTCAGACGGACATTGTTGTGTTGGGTGTTGGCTGTTGTCAATTTTTTCACTCAATGGCCTAAGGGAACAGAGGCCAGTGCCCCTGATTAAATCGTATGGCATGTTTTAAAAATTCCTGTGGAATGCAGGTTGAAAATCACTGCCTCAGTGTATAGGCGAGGCTTTCCGCCATGTCCTTGAGTCCATGTTTTTCCTAAATCGAACAGCACTAGACAAGCTTGGTTCACGGCACAGTCGTGAGGGTGGTGGACACAGTCCCATGGACAAGCAGCTCTTCAGAGTTCGAACACGTAAGCAATGCTGTAGCTCAGCAATTCTAATATACACATTTTCTTTGCAGTATTTTACCACCTCTGAAATCAGAATACACCTTAAAATTGATGGGTAGACTGAATTTGATGGCACATCGTACTTTAATCGGCAGGATTTCCCCCTTTTGAACAGAACGTAAAATAATGATGAATACGACAGTCACAGATTTGATAAAATACATTATCTTCTGTGTGTCTTGAAGAGTTGCATAAAATTGATTTGGATGATACATATGAGGGGGGTGTGGTAATCTGGGCCAGTCGGGGAAAATGATTTTGAAGTAATAACGTGTTTTTCCCCTACATCTTTCCTTTTACTATCAGAAGATTATGATGCAAATTAAAGGTTTAGTGCAATTCAACTATCATTAGCTGTATCTCATTTCTACAAAGAGTATAAAGACAGGTGTATGCCCTGAATTTTTAGAAAGTAGAAATAGCATACTATTTAGGTAATTTTTTATCAAACCTTAAGTGATATGTAACCCCCTCACAAGCAGAAGCAGTGTATGAAATTTATCACCACCCCCAGCACTTTACAAAAAATTTAAAAAAATATTTTTGCTGGATTCCTTCATCCATTTCACCCAGCCTGGCAGCCTCCCTCTCCTCTAGCAGCTGTCAGTCTGTTCTCTGTGTCTGTGAGTCTTCTGCTGTTTCGTTTGCTTATTTTGTTCATTAGATCCCACATACAGGTGAAATAATGTGGTATTTGTCTTTCTCTAACTGGCATATTTTACTTAGCATAATACTCTCCAGGTTCACCCATGCTATCACAAAAGGTAAAGTTTCTTCCTTTTTATGGACAAGTAGTATTCCATTGTATAAGTGTGCCACAGCTTTTTTATCCATTCATCTACTGGTGGACACTTGGGGTGCTCTCAAATCTTGGCTATTGTAAACAATGCTGCAATGAACATAGGGGTGCATATATTCTTTCAGATTGGTGTTTTGGGATTCTTAGGGTATATTCCCAGAAGTGGGATCATTGGGTCAAAAGGCAGCTTCATTTTTAATTTTCTGAGATGACTTCATACTCTTTTCCACAGTTGCTGCATCAATTTGCATTCCCAGCAACAGTCCATGAGGTTCCACATCCTCACCAGCACTTGTTCATTGAATTACTGACGATGGCCCTTCTGATCCGTGTGAGCTGGTATCTCATTGTGGTTCCAATTCACATTTCTCTGATGATTAAGGATGTGAGCATCTTTTCAGATGTCTATCAATTATCTGTCTGTCCTCCCCGGAGATGTATCTATTTAGGTCTTTTGCCCTTTTTAAAATTTTTTTTTGGTGTTGAACTGGGTAAGTTATTTATACATTTTGGTTATTAACTTCTTATCAGATATATCATTGGCAAATCTGCCATTCAGTGGGTTTCTTTTCATGTTGTTGATTTTGTTGTGCAAAAACGTTTTAGTTTGATGTAGTTCCATTTGTTATTTTTTCTTTTGCTTCCCTCGCTCAAGGTGATATATCAGGAAAAATATTTCTGTGAGTAATGTATGAGATTTTACTGCCAATATTTTAATCTAGGAATTTTCCAATTTTGAGTCTTACATTCAGGGTTTTGAGTCTTTAATCCATTTTGAGTTTATTTAGATGTATGGTGTGAAAAGGTAAGTCTAGTTTCATTATTTTTGCCTTTATATGTCCACTTTTTTCCAATGCTATTTATTTCATAGACTGTCTTTGCCCCACTTTTTGCTCCTGCCTCCTCTGTCAAATATTAATTGGCCATAAAGGCATGGGTTTCCCCCCCCCCCCCCCACCGCCACGGGCTCTCTATTCTGTTCCATTGATCTAGAACTCTATTTTTATGCCAGTGCCATGCTATTTTGATTACTATGGCCTTGCGGTGTGATACTACATAAGCAAAATGAAGGATAAAAACCATGTTGCCATATCAATAGATGCAGAAAAAACTTTTTGTAAAATCCAGTACTCATGTATGATAAAAACTCTCAGCAAAGTGGGAATAGAGAGAAGATACCTCCACATAATAAAGGCCACCTATGACAAACTCACAGCCATCTTGAGAAAGGATAAAACTGGGGGAATCATGCTACCCCATTTCAAACTATAGTGCAGCCCTGTTTTATTGTAGTGCTTAGTAAAGTGTGATAGAACTGATTAAAAATTAGTTTTCTGCCACATACTTCAGTCTGTTTGTGGGGTGAATTGCTGTCAACAGCTTCAGAAAGTTTTATTATGTGGTATTCATTTATCCGTGAACTAGATTGATGACTTTTCACATTCTTTGTGTTGTGTAGCTTTATTTTGTATAAGATTTTCCTATCATTTTGGAAGATTTAAAGTGAAATATATATCTTGACATTTTATTCATTAAGTAATTATTATATATATCTAATGATATGGGTTAGCAATAACTATGTTCTCATAAAAACAACTCTTATCGAAACTGCACAAGAAATGAAAAGCTCTCTTAATAACCACAGCTGGGACCAGTGCAGATATTTAAGCAGAATGAAATGAAGGAGTGTTTATTTAACATAGTCAAAGAAGTAATAAAGTATAGTGATGTTATCATTTATTATAATAGAGATTTTATTGTTTTAAACTTCAGAATAAAGTGGGATTTGTAACTTTGGATTTCTTAAATGTTTATTAAATTTCCCTCTTAATTTATATTTAACACAATGCATTTTTTATTGTCCTTATCATCAGGCCCTTTTACCAGCACTTTTCATCTTCTTTCCTGTGTCATAAAGCTTGGCAAGCATAAAAAATGATAAGGAAGCCAACTTTTTAGTTTTTTTTCACTGAGTTTATTTACCTTCCAGGCAAGCAAGCACGTGCATGGGAAAGTATGTGGGCACACCCCCTCAGTGAAGAAATCCACCAATAACTTTCCAAAATGGCAACCTTAGTGGAATTTTTAAAACCCTTATCTGAGGACATTTTTTTTCATTGCTTTCCAGAGAGCATGGATTGGTTGCCTCTTGCATGCTCCCTGACCAGGAATCAAACCCGCAATCTTTTGCTTAGGGGATGATGCTCTAACCCACGGAGCCATGCCAGCCAGGGCAACTGGCAGTGGCAAGTGGCATTTTAAATGGTAAAAAGCACAATTTCCTGTGGATATGCTAATTAAAGATAGAAAATTTGTTCTCAAGATAGGACAAAATAATCCACAGGTCTCTACATAGTTGGTTAAAACAAATCCTTTGTTGATTCAAAGCAAATCCTTTTGTTCTCTGGTCAGACAAGGGTCAGCATATGTTTCCAGTGAGGGTCTGGTCCTTCTGAGTCACCCCATGTTTGGGGTCATTTTACAGGTCCTGCTTATTGTGACCTGATATGGTGAGGCAGAGCCTTCGGTTTCCTGTTACCCCTCCACGGAACTGAATTTAAAACAAACCCACATCCAAATGTAAAAGGCCTTGAAAAAGAAGTCATCACTGAAATTCATAGCAACACAATTTACAATAGAGAAGTGCTGGAAGCAATCTAAGTGCCCACTGGTAAATGAGAGGATCAAAGAACTGTGGTACGTTTACACAACAGAATACTATGCAGTAGAAAGAAAGAGGGAGCTCCCACCTTTCGCTACAGCATGGATAGAACTGAAGCGTGTTATGTTAAGTGAGCTAAGCCAAACCGTGAAAGACAAATACCATATGATCCCACCTGTAAGTGGTACCCAATCAACAAAGCAAACAAGTAAAATATAACCGGAGACATGGAAATAAAGAACAAACTGACAGTGACCAGAGGGGATGAGAGAGGGGGATAATGGGCAAAGAAGGTGAAGGTCATCAAGGAACATGTATAAAGGACCCATGGACAAAGGCGATGGGGGTGGGGGAGGATTGAATGTGGGAGGCAGGGGTGGGTAGAGCAGGGGAGAGAGTAATGCGGAAAACTGGGGACGACTGTAATGGCTCAACAATAAAAAAAAAAAAAAGTCACTGATGGAGGAGGGAGACTTCATACACAAGCGAAGGCCCTAAGAATCCTCTTCACTTTTATGCTAACTCTTCTCCAGGTGATCACCCTCTTTCATGTCTCCAAACAAGAATCAAACAACCCACTAAGCTTTAGCCTGCACAGGGTCTTTCTGTACGTCTTTGGGAAAGAGTGCTAAGGAAGGGCCCTGTCTGTCTTCTTGCTGGTACTTCCCTGTCTTTTATTATGTTTTATAATCAAACTTTTAATTTTGAGACAGTTGTAGATTCACACAAAATTGTAAGAAATAATGCAGACTTAGCCCAAGAACACATCACCCCATGTCTCTGGAGGTGACATTTTATAATACTATATGTAATATCACTACCAGGGTACTGACAATAATTAAAGCCAAGCTACAGAACAATTAGTCACTCCAAGACCCCTCATGTTCCTGCCTCCACCAAAGCAGGAGTCAGTTCTCCATCTCAGTAATTTTATTCATTTCAAGAATGCTGTGTAAATGGATTAATACGGTAAGTAACCTTTTGGAATTGGCTAGTTTTCAATCAACATAATTCTCTTGAGAGTTATCCAAGTTGTTATGTGTATCAGTAGTTCAGTCATTATTGCTGGGTGCCCTTTTGTGGTGTGGATGTACCAAAAACTGTTTCACCATTCAGTCATTGGAGAACATCTGGATCATTTCCAGTTTTTACTATTAGGAATAAAGCTGCTATGAACATTTGTGTACAGATTTTTAGATGAATGTAGTTTTTATTACACTGAGATAAATACCCAAGCGTGCCGTTGCTGGGGCTTCCAGTAATTGCATGCTTAGTTGTATAAGAAGCTACCAACTTGTTTTTCTGAGTGGCTGTGGCATTTTGCATTCCCACCAGCAATGTATGAATGATTCACTTTCTCCATCCATGTCCTTGCTAACATCTCATGCAATTACCATTTTTCACTTAGACTGTTCTGATAGGTGTGTACTGATATCTCATTGTGGCTTTCATTTGCATTTCTTTAATGGCTAATGATGTTGAACATCTTTTTCACGAGCTTATTTCTCTGCCTTTTTAATATCCATTAATTTACCTTTTCTACTTCCTCTCCCTTTCATCCATTACCCTGGCCAGCAGATCTGTAATTCAGCCTCCATCTATTTCGTGTCTGCTTCTGGCTCCTGCGAAGCCGCATAAAAGGCCCCACGGTTGCCCCTGGGGGTGATGACTTCTCACCCCGAGGGGACAGATGTCTAGTTTCAGGGCTGTTGTCCCCTGATGGTCTCATAGCTGCCAGTCATTGAGGCAGGCAGAGGGTGCTGGATTTCCTGACTGCAACCCTCTACCGAATGCTACATTTCTATACTAAAAAAAAAAAACACGATTTGTACCCAATATCACCCAGAGGCTTCTCATTTAAGCAGCTTTTTCATTTGCTCTTCACAACCCCTTGAACAAGAGCCTGGGAATAAGTTATCAGCCCAGGTGTAAGTGTTAGAATGCTGCAAGGAAAAGATATTCTTAGAAGGCGAGCACCACACACAGAGCCCTTTCTGCCTTCAGCTGGCCAGCCTTGCGCATTACCCTTAAGCACCAGTGCCGCTCAGTGTCGCTTCTAGCACCTCAGTAGGCTTTTGCATCAGTCAGAGGCCCTTGCTCTTTCCCCTCTGATGATGTCTGATCTCTGTCCTGGGAGGGGTAAGGGATTCTTCCAGATTCTTTTTCTTCCTTAAGTGTTCTGCCTCAGTTCTATATATGCTATTCCTATATTCTTTAGAGTTCTTCTTACCCCTTCATAGTAATCTGGTGTTAATGCTTAATATTTAACTCTTTCAGGTAAATTCTCTATGTTGTTTTCATCTTCTGACTAATACAGAGTTGCTACTACACTGGTGTAAGGAGATTGGAATTTTGGATCGGTATGGTCATGCCCTAAGACTGAGCCACAATGCTGAGCCCTTTGCCAATGGGAAATGGGATGCCACTATGTACTGCACTCAGTGAAATCATAATTAATCAAGTTATCACCTATGGTTAATCACGATGAAAGCCAACTGAAGCAAGCGCCTTGGATGCTCACATGGCTATACCATTTGAACATTAGGGCAGTGAGACGTCTACAAGGAATATGGTGTGGAATGGACTATACCGAGGACCCTGGAGCGCCTGCAGAAAGAAAATGATGAGATCAGGACCTTGAACTCTCAGCTGAAGTCATGGTCTGAGAACCAGAGAGCTTCCTTGACATACCTAAATATTCTGTCATTTATTGGAGCAACAGGACTGATCTTGCTAAAATTAAATATAAAAAATTAAATATAAAATTACCCTGAATCAGTTGTAGAATTTTAAAGTCAATTAATTCATACTCTTCCCACATTTTTATTTGCAAGTTAGGGCATTAAGTGGGAAAGAACGGAGCCCTGCACTGGGAAAGGGGACAAGTGATTGGACCCACTGAAAATGGTTGTCTTGCACTTCACGTTGCTCTGAGCTTCCTACCAGAAAGCACCTTGCCCTCCCACCTCTGATGTGACTACCTTATCCTAGCTTGAAAATTTTGTGATAACCTCACTTGGAGAAGCTGCTTTAAAAGTAGGTATTCATTCTCTTTAAGACTTAACCACCACCAGTTCTGGTTATTTCTAGGTTCACTGCAAAGGGGGAATCTCAGAATGGTCAAGGGGACAGGTATACAGTTTACATACAAAAAAATTCCTCAAGACTTTGCTATTGCATATCTTCAGATCTCCTGGGAATGTGTGTAAGAGTGAATGTGAAGGGTGTTAAGCCAAAGAGGGCAAAGGGCAGAGTATAGCAGTAAATATGACTGAATTTACTGATATGAATGTACTTACCAGAGAGTCCAGACTTGTTAGCTTGTGAAATCACTAGTAACGTAGACAACTGTGATGTTTAATGCTATCTACTTTGTACTCACTAAGAGCCTTAGAATTGCCTTGCATATAGTAATGCAATATGTATTTACTGAATGGACTTGAAATTTTAGTGCCAGGCTCCTAAAATCACATGTGTTATCAAAAAGAAAAAGAATAATAGTCAATAAATAATTGAGAATTCACATTATGAGTAACAAGGGTAAAAGAATTTAGAGCCAGCCCCAAATATCTGGTATGTGGACCATAAAAACATGGAACATGATGACTATACTGTGAAGAGTCGCACAGTACTGTATGCACAGTCCCCTTCAAAATTACATGGGGACAGTCTTCACCGAACACTTCAAAGTTATAAGCAAAAGTGCATTTTCTAGCTAGCCTATGTCCTGTGACTCACTGATACTGCTTACACTTCTCACTAGTGATTACGTGGGTAGGATTTCTGGGAAGGAAAGCAGTTGCACTCCTGGAAATAACCCATGTACTTAAAGTCTTCTGTGGGTAGCTCTGTGTGTTCCAGATCTCTGCTTCTGGAATCAAACTTGTCTCTAGACTCTCTTTAATTTAAAAACCGAAGGCCACCCTTGGCTGGCGTAGCTCAGTGGACTGAGCACAGGCCTGAGAACCAAAGGTTCGACCCCAGTCAGGGCACAATTCTGTGCCTGTTGTGGGCCAGCTCCGCAGTATGGGGTGTGTGAGAGGCAACTGCACATTGAGGTTTCTCTCCCTCTTTCTCCTTCCCTTCTTTTCTTTCTAAAAATAAATAAATAGAGCCCTGGCTGGCATAGCTCAGTGGATTGAGCGCGGGTTGGGAACCAAAGTGTCCCAGGTTCAATTCCCAGACAAGGTACATGCCTGGGTTGCAGGCCCTAACCCCCAGCAACCGCACATTGATGTTTCTCTCTCTCTCTCTCTCTCTCTCCCTCTCCCTCCCTCCCTCCCTTCCCTCTCTAAAAATAAATAAAAAAAAAAATCTTAACAAAAAAATAAAAAAATAAATATATTTTTTAAAAAGACCACTGAAGGCCACATATTAGAACATTTGTTTAGGAAATATATATTATTATTCCTCAAAGAGGAAACAATAAGACCTTATTACTCCATTTAAAGTAATTCTCTATACTGTCTTTTACAATATAATTGACTATAATAAATTATGTGTGGGTTTGGTGTTCACTGGTTACCAGACAACAATGTCTAATGATAATTCTGTTGTCAAATCCTTGTTCCTAATTTTACTCTGTGCTGAAAATGGCAATTATTTTTATATAACACAAACTGGCAAGTGACCATATGGCAGCGGTCCCCAACCCTGGACCCCAGCCATGGTGTGCCGCCTGTTAGGGGCCTGGCCACCAGTAGAGCTCACCTGATCTCTGCCTCCTGCCTACCTCCCCCACTCCCCCGTCTTCCACAAAACCGGTCCGTAGTGTCAAAAAGGTCCAGGACCGTTGCTCTGTGGTATTTCATCCTAGAGGTGACAGTTAAGAAAAACCAGATCAATGTCTCGGTCACTAATCATACAAGTGCACGTACACAAACACATGCACAAGCTAGTTAACTTCTAAACAAGGAAAAATGTCACGGTTTATGGTTTTCCATTCTTTCTGGTAGCAACTTAAGGAAGACGTTCTGCATAGACACTAAGGCACATCGGAATGAAAATGGCTTTAGATTTCCACAAATAGTGTTGCTGCTGCCACATTGTATATTCCAGACATCTTTCAGTGCTGATATCTGTGATCAGGATTGCATAGATAATTAAATGAAACCATTAACACCTTCACTGAAATTTAAGCAGTACTCTAACTGGCAAATGGAATGACTTAATTGTGTCGGCCATGATGCATAAATAATTATAGGAAATTGACATGGTGAAGAATACAGGCATGTACACACACACTCTCTGACACATATATCATCCCAGGGACACCAAACCATGAGGTTTTTATTTCTGTTGACAACACCAGCAAAGATCTTTGCCTGCCTGCCCTCAGCAGCCAATCCCCTTCCCTCTGACCAGGCGCCTCCTTAACGTTACTGCTTGCCTCTTCGTGGGTTGTCGGGGTGGGGGGAGTGGGTCTCACTAGAGTTTCAGTTGGATGCTGTCATCCGAACTAAAGCTTTAAGCCTCTGTATCTAGAGCCGGAAATGAGTGCTGGCCTATGGTTCTTCCCCTGCTCTCAGGTCAACTCCTCTTTAGGGCCTCCGCAAAACTGCCTCATTCCTGTTACCCCATGGAAGAATCTGGAAAAGGTTCCACCAGTCTAGATGAAAAAGCATTTAAATGACAGCTCCCAATGCATTGCTCAAGTTCAGTTCTTGCCGATGCCAGGATTCTGTCCTGAAACAAGAGACTTGCTTTTGGTGCATCGTGCCTTTGAACAAATGAATTCTCACCTCTCTCCCCTCACTTTCCTCTCATTGCTTTCCATCACCTTTGTGGTGACTTCCAGTCTTAGGAGAAGATTCCATCTTTTTTTTTTTTAAGACTCCATCTTTGAGCCACAGTATATTGTGTTAATTAAATGTCAAGTGTAATCTGTACCATAACTCCTTAACTGGTGTCTCATGGCCCACTGGCGTGTCATAAAGAGGTAACAGGTATGCTAACATGTTGATCCATTCAGCCCTTTGGGACACCCTAGCGGAGTCTGGTTACATCTGGGCCCAAGTACCCTTGTCTCTTTAATTCTGTATAAAAGGTTAGTACTATTTCCTTTATGAGGCTTATACTTTCTAGCATTTCAAGCAGCATCCCTGGGATACAGACAGATATGAATAATGTAGATAAAGATTTAGCAATCTAAGAAAATAATTGGCAGACATGAATGAATTTTAACGTATTTGCAGAACAATCTCATGGGCGAGTAACTCAGAATAACATGTGACAGAATAAATCACCTGCAGAATGTTTTTTAATCTCAGCGATCTTAATGAAATGGCAAGTTTGCTTATAGGTATCCCTGAGATTTGGGCCTAACGGAGGTTAATGATATATTTGAATTTCTTTTCAGGTGTCAAATAATGGGCTTTTGCCATTTAAAAATGATCAGGAATAATACTGATTTTTCTTTGGTCTTTCAGTGATTTATAAGCTTTCCTAATATATTGCCTTCAAATTCTACTATAACACACATAAATTCAAATATTTACTTTTAAAAATTGAAGTCATTAAAGGAGGTCAGCTAAAGTCTGATTTGTTTCTACGTCATGGTCAGTTTTGACTTTGAAACCTTTATATTTTAATGAAATATTGCAGTTAAACTACTTAAATCATGTGCAGTTGTTACAGAGAGTTCATATTTTATTTTTAATTCTTTTAATCCTCCCCCAAAAGGACATTTCGTTGTTTTTAGAGAGAGGGAGAGAGAGAGAGAGAGAAACAATGATGTGGGAGAGAATTAGGGACTGGTTGCATCTCCTTCACGCCCAGACCCAGACTGGGGACTGAGGGTTGGGGACTGAACACCCAACCTCAGCATGTGCCCTGGCTGGGAACCAAACCTGCAACCTTCTGATTACAGGACGCCACTCCAACCAATTGAGCCACACTGGCCAGGTTGAGAAAGTTTTGTGTTTTGGCTTTTATGTAATTTCGGGTGCTTTGTGGTTCAAATGGTAATAGAGTTCTTAACGAACTGTCAGTGGCATCAACGACAGAGAAACATTATTTCCTTATTACAAGTTTAGAGTCAAGTGGTGCCAAAATCATCAAAGAACCCACTGCTTTCCGTCTTGCAGCCCCGCATTCCTGAGCCTGCGGGCTTCCTGCCCCTGGCTGGCTCCCACATGGTCACAATATTGCTGCGGCAGCTGCTGGCGCTCTGTGCTCCGACGAGCCCCACCAGGGCAGGATGTGCGGTTCCTTCCTGAGCATTTCTTTCATCCGAGACAAAAGCCTTTCTTAGAAGCCTCTCCAGCAGGCTTCCCATTCCATCCCACAGTGTACATTTTTTCTGAAAACTGGTGGGATTTACCATTCATATTCTGAAATCATTTGAGACAATGATACTCAATTCGCCCTTGGAGCTATTTTTTTTAAAGTGCGAACTGTTGATTTGGTTGATGTTTTGGAGACAGATTTTTATAAGCACAAGCAATAGTTAACTACCAAACTTTAACAACAGTAAAGAAGGGAGGCATCGTGTAATGGTGAAAACTGTAAGCTTTCAACACAGGCATCCCTGAGTTCACTTCTGTAATTACCACTAACTAGCTATATATCCTTGGGAAATTTATGGACCTTGATTCTTAATTTTCTGAACTGCAAAAATGGGAATTAAATGAAATCTAACTTTGTGAAGATTAACTTAATTAATTGATATTTTAAACCGGTGCATGCTCAATGGCAGCTGTTCATGTACTTTCACTAATGACCAAGGGAAGCTGAGGCAGGCCTTGGGGGTCAGAGCTGTGGATTCAACCTCTGGCATCTAACCCCAGGGTCTGTGTTCTCTTTACTTGTGTCTTATTGCTTGTTATAACTTTGCTAGCTTGTTGCAAACACAGACATAGGATAAATACTCATAGTTCCATTAATTGGAACTTGACTACTTGATTATTGAGAAATATAAAAATACCACAAATATCACAAGACTAAGATTCCTAGATTTTGTGTATATTTTAATCAACCTTTAAGAAACCCATGATATTAATCCTGCTACGAGATTATACTTAAAGTGTGTGTGTGTGTGTGTGTGTGTGTGTGTATCTCACTGAATCTTTCAGAAGGCAAGTTTTGAAGTTGCACAAAGAAATGCTTTTCTCAAGCTGTAAGTAAAATTTCCAGGGATAATTAATTTGGGGATCAAACACTATTCTACATAATATTTAAAAGGGACTTAATACCACAGTGTTTTGTAGTTCTGAGAATAGAACCCAGCTTTGCAAGTGACTTCTCAACTCATCCCATGTGTTTGAAAGTTGGCTCACTGCTCCTTCAGATCCATGGGCCGGCACATGACAGTTCTCAGGCAGACATCAAAGCACATTTATTCCTCTCATTACCCCAGAAGAAGAGGAAATAGATAAGCATGAAAGTGTCTTGGGGAGGAAGAATTAAGGTGGAAGAGGATGGGCATTCAAATTAGCTAAACATCTACTTGTCCTATGCATCATGCTTCGAGCACAAATAAACACATATTTATTATTTTTATTGTTCATGGAAGATAATCTATATATTTAGTAGGACTCAAATACTTTCTTAGAATTTCCATACGAAACTACCACACACCGGGTGGCTTCAAACAAGAGAAATCTATTTTCTCACAGCTCTGGAAGCTAGCAGTCCAAACTCACGGTGTGGGAAGGGTTGGGTCCATCTGCAGGTTCCTAAAGCAAATCTTTGTCAGCTTCCTGTGGCTTTTGGCAATTCTTGGTGTACCTTGGGCTGTAGATCCATCACTCTATTCTCTGCCCTCATCTTAAGATTTTCTTCTTCTTGGTGTTTGTCTTCTCTCTTATTATAGGGGCATTGTAGCTTATTTAGAGCCCACATCGTAATCCAGGCTGATCTCATCTCAAGACATTTATCTTTTGCCCTGGCTGGTGTAGCTCAGTGGATTGAGCATGAGCTGCGAACCAGGCATCGCAGGTTTGATTCCCAGTCAGGGTACATGCCTAAGTTGCAGGCCATGGCCCCCAGCAACCGTACATTGATATTTCTCTCTCTCTCTCTTTCTCCCTTCCCTCTCTAAAAATAAATAAATAAAATCTTTTTTAAAAAGACATTTATCTTTTAAAGATCACGTACATATACCTGTTTTAAGTGGACATATCGTCTGGGGAGTCACCATTCGATTGTCTATAGACTTAAAAAAATGTGTTAATATCAGTTCAGAATTTCTCAGCAAAATATATCTAAAGTACAAAATAACGAAGGACTAAAATAAGTGAATGCTTTAATATGGTCGGGAGTGACTTGGATCACTTATTAAAAAGGCAATTTTCAGAGCCATTTCCCAGGGATGTGATTGAGTAGCCATATGGCCAGGTATGTGCAAGTTCAAGGAACACATGGAAGTTTCTGATGCAAATAAGCCTCACGTGCATTTTAAGAAGCGAAGTACACTCATAGCAGACTGATTTTAGCAGAGTACAATAAAATATTTACCTAACATTTTTCTTTAGCGAAAGGGAAAACACATAATACATCCATATGGCATTATTATATTTTAATACACATTTGTTAGGGATTTAAGAGGTTTTTTAATTTTGAAAACTAATTAGTCAGCCAAAACATTAAACGAGTATTCTTCAAGGTAAACAGCTTTGAGAGATTATACTACAAAATTAATTGAAGTATTTTTCTTCTAATTCCTAGCTAGCAAAATAAATCTTGAAAGCATTTAGCAGTAATTGGGAAGTAAGAAGCAAATACATTAGAGAGCAGAATTCGGGACTGTGATTACTTTTGCGTCTCCCCCGGCCGCTGCGTTGCTCTTTTGTTTTAGATCCTGTGTTAGGATCTGTCTCAGGGCCAGCCCTGACCTCTGTGCACACTCGTCCGTCTTGACAGACTTAGAAAAATCAGATTCTCAGAATTAAAGTCACTTACAGGCACCTTGGGGATTTCTTTTTTTTTTTTTTAATAAGCCTCTCTTATTTTATTTTTTTAGAAGTTTTTTTTTAAAGATTTTATTTTATTTATTTTTAGAGAGGGAAGGGAGGGAGAGAGAGAGAGAGAGAGAGAGAGAGAGAGAGAGAGAGAGGGAGAGAGAGAGAGAGAAACATCAATGTGCGGTTGCTGGGGGTTATGGCCTGCAACCCAGGCATGTACCCTGGCTGGGAATCAAACCTGGGACACTTTGTTTCCCAGCCCTCGCTCAATCCACTGAGCTACACCAGCCAGGGCGGATTTCTTAATTTGATCAGAGTAGTTCAAGCTGGAGGGTGTGAGTGTGGCTCTGTGTGTGATGATGTGTTTTAAACACAAAAAGAGCGTCTTTCGTTTAGACGGTCTTTACCCTCTGGATGTTTCTGAGTCATCCATGTTGCTAATTTAACATGAGATTATAGACGCCAACTAACTCCTTGCTTCTCAAAGAGTGATCTGCGGACAGCAGCGTGGCCATGGCCTGGGAACTTACTACAAATGCAGAACATCAGGCCTCCTACATAGCACTTCTGAGTCAGAATCTGTATTTCAGCAAACTTCCCCAAAGGATTCCCGTGCTCATTAAAGTCTGAGACGCTGAACAAACTCATGCAATGCTGCAACAGATCAGCGGGCACTTTTAATGTAGGAGACAATTCTTATAACGGTTCCTAAAGTAACCATTCCCACGTGATTTCTAGAACTCAAGCTATTGAAGTGCTGTTCAGATACTTTCTGCAGTGGCTCCTGGACTGATCTCATCTTAAGAAATCTATAAACATTGAGGTAAAAATTACATTTTATGGGGAACAAAACATACACCAGCATTTCAGAACTGTTTGAAATGTCAAGATATCGTCCGTAGTGGTGTGCAACTCTGTTCCTAGCAAGATGAGCCCTGAGATATATGTCCTGTTGCTAGGGGGAGAAAAGTAGAGCTTTTATTGAATAATGGAATGTAGCTTGAGTGCCTTACTGTGGGATAAAGATGGATGCTTTCTCAGAATTTTCCAAATATTTTGTCTTTAGTATTGTGTCACTTTGTTAAAGTCAGTAAATCCTGACAGGCCACCGGTACTTATCTTAAAATGATTTTTACACAGCAAATCATGTACAATATTTTATTTCTTCTTTAAGGTAAGGTACGAATATTACATTTTATAACATGTAAAATACACGCTGTGTGCCCTATTAAAAATTAATACGAGTAAAAGCTGAGGCAGAATGGAAAGAAAGTCGAGCAACAGACCCAGAAACAGATAAAAATTTATGGTATAAAAGCGTCGTTTCAAATTGGTGGGGGAAGATATTTTGTTCAGTAAATGTTATTAGGCCACCAGGCTAAAGAGTAATGAGAAACTAGATGTTTATATCTCAGTTTATATGTCAAGGTAGTTTCTAGACCAGCATTTGTAATCATTGTTTTTATTATAGCCTTCAAGTAGCCTTTTTAGATATGTGTGTTGCTCCTAATTCATTCCCCTTTCCTGAAATTTTGATAAGGCAGGTAAACTCTGCATCTACTGATGTACTCTAGCCCTTTGGAAGGTCATGGACGATTTTAATATCTAACCTTTCCTGTCCCTCTCCTCACACAAACAACTTTGCCCCATCGGGAGTGGAATGGGCCCTGATGAGAAGGCATGCTCAAAAAATGTAGAAACAGTAAAATTTTCAATGTAACCGAATAATGAAAGAATAAAATAAGAACTTACATGAATGTTTATAACTTTAGGTGATTATGTACCTTCAGAGAAAAAAATTTAAAAAAGGCAAAATGCAAACAAGACATATTGTTATATTAAATTAACTATTTCAAAAACCTTCTGAACTATTAAAAAAATCATCATAAAATTTGACATGATGTTTGTCTGTGTGCATCTTAACAAACGATACCAGAAAGGTAACAGCGTTGCATTGAGGTTATTAGTGCACTTTAATGTTTCATCTACACACTCTCTATAGTGAGCATTGCTATCATAATCAAGATATTTAACAGTTGTAGCTTTGTGATGGAAGACCTGTGACTATGTGATTTGATCCACTCATCTCTCTCACCAGGATCTTGTGGTAGTTTCCACTTGATATTTGAGAATATAGGCTCTGGAGTAGTTACCCAGCTCTAGCATTTGCAGTTAGGAAGTGTTAGAGTTTCCATTTGAACTTGGGAATCTCTGACTTTAAAGTGTTTGAAAGTCCTATAGTATATGATCTTTCTCTAGGTTGCTCCTTAAAGCTTAGATCCTCACCCATGATGTTCAAACCCTTTACACCCAGCGGGGGACTGTTTTGCTTCCATGGTGGGTGTGGTCTGATGGACCATTAGATGGGCTAGGTGCTCGCACCCATGAGCTCGGCACCCGGAACCCTGGCTCACCTGGGATTTGCATTTAGACAGAGTCAAGTTCCTTAGCCACATAAACTCTTAATTAAAAACATAGAATTCTCCAATTAGTTTCTATGGTATGTAAAGGCAATGACCAAAGAAAACATATACATTGCCTCAGTAGATTTCATTTTCATAATTGATTCCTCTCTATCTTGTCTCCCTGGTTTGTGTGATGATTAAGTGTGTGCAAAAGGTCCCCAGATCTCATTGTACTTAGCTTTATCTTTAATTATCTGCTCTTTGGGCTGCTCACAACCAATCATTTTACAAAACATCGTTGATCCTTCTTGGATAGTAGGTCAGAATTTATTTTATATCCTGAGTCAATATCAACTTTAAATTCATGGTTGGCATACAAATATAACTAATGTTTTGATTTAAATGTTGTTAATTCCTGGAATGGACTCAAATATAAAAATACTTTAGAGCCTTTTCTGAGGAATAGGGCGGAGGTAATGACTGGTCTTTAAAAGAGAGTGCTCATTATTCTTTTTGTTTTCCTCCTATTGTCAACTTTTTACCTGGGCAAGTGAGGATGTTTAAAGCTAACAAACAAAACAACAAATATACAAAAATTTATGTGTAAAAAACATTTCTACACTATAAAGTAGGATCAAATAATCTTGGATCAAAGGATAATTCTTCCCAAGAAATTTCTTTCAAAGAAAAATTCTTTATAACCTTATTCCAATAGAACAGAAACTTTACTTTCTAATGTTACTGTGCAATGTGAGATAAAAATACTTACTTCAATTCTTGTAGTATGCTCGTTTCTTTCATCCATTTGTCAATCTGGGGACCTGTGTTTGCTCCCAAATTTTTGCTTTTACTACAGCCAGTGCCAAAAGTCTGGAGTTACCAAGGGTTATTGGAGAACATTAAAGCAACCGCCAGTACAAACTCGACTTAGTTCAGAAAGTTCTGGCAGTACTGAGGGAGGCTGAGGCATAGTGGTCCCCCTTACTTCTGAGATTCTCCCTGATCTCCCTGAGGTTTTGGGAGGAAAGTGGGTGTTGGAAAACCAAGTCAGCTAGAAAGAAGTGGGCCAAGTTTATCTAATTTAGGATCAAAGATGCCCAACTGGGTTTGTGGTTTGCAAGGCGGAGCCATTAAAAGTTCATCGAATAATGCAGTAGACCCACAGACAGATTCTTGTCATTGGCTCACGGGGAACCAGTGGTGCAAGCCCATTTCCAGGGAATGAGTCATCTATTTATGATAGCTACTTTTTTAAATGTTTAATTATTATGCATGTGTACAAGCAACTTACCAAATACAGAACAGATCATTTCTTGTCTAGTCAGGAAAATTTAGGGAAGATGACTATTGTGAAGACAGTTTTTTATGGTTATTTTCTGGAGTCATGCATGCTAGAAAATAATGAAGTGAGTATCTTTAGAGCTATTCAGTTTTCATTTAAAAATATACTTAAGGAGTCACCATTATATGAAATATCAGTTAAGAGCTTAAACCGTAGCTGTATATTCAATATAGAGTTGATAATTTTTAGGCTCAAATACTTGAACATGTAAAATTATATATTGATTTTTTCCAGTAGCAGTATCAGATTAATTCCTAATTATATATTATAAATTACATTAAAGTAAATTTATATTGTAACAGATAATCTTCTAAATAGGTAAATGTGGATAGATGAAGTCAAAGTGGGCTCTAATGAGAAAGTAAATGTTACAATAAAAATGAGAACTCAGCTTTCCTCAAAATTTTATCATGAATGGGACTGCATGTGTGTGTGTGTGTGTGCGTGCATGTGTCCATACTAGTGTCTTTCTGTACTTTGTCACTATATTCTGCCACTTTGTCATCTCTGGAAAATAAATAAGTGTAGAAAACTGATGAAAGTTGTCTCAAAAATTATAAGAAAAAGGACTCTGCTTGCAGGGATAAATACTTACCTTATTCTTATTTTAAGCTTGGGGATTTAACAAGTCTGTATGCCTTTTGAATACAGTCTTAGCTAACTCTAATTTGTAATTTGAGTTTCTGGGACTCTTGTGAACCTCAGCAGCTCAGGAATGCAATATTGGCAATACAGAGATTTGGTTTCTAGCCTATCATGCGCTGTGTAACTTTAGATAAGCCACTTAAAGTCTCTGGGCTTTAGTTCCTTAGCTCTAACATACTTCATAATTCTAACAGCACATGGGGTAGAAGTAGATCAGGGTCAGATGCCGCAGGCAGTGGCAAGTGTCAGAATCGGATGACATGCTACGGAAAACACAGGAGACTTAGATGGTTTCCTGGAGCATGAGTCTATAGGGTCAGCAGTAGGGCCAGCAAGGGACCTGTAATTCAGTCAACTGATGTTAAAAGTCTCTTCAGGCAAGAAGCAAGAAAGAATGTGCAATCAGAAAGCGGAGTCAGCTTTCTGGTTTGTCTGTCAGAAATCAGGCCAAAAGTATTAGAAAACTGTAGAGATGTCGTAGCAAGAAGAAGGATGCCATATGTGCATGCTTTGTATGTGCCAACCGTTTTAATTTTAATTTTAATTTTACCCCTCAATTGCCATGAAAGTAAAAGGATTTCCCCCAATACATAAATAAATTATCTGAACCATGAAGATGCCGTAATTTGTCCGATATCACATTATCTAGGACTTGGACTCTGTTCATCTTCTATTACCACTACTGTTGAGTTTCGGGAGTGATTGCCAAACCTAGTTGGGCATTAGATTTCCCAGGGTGCAGTTTAAAAATACAGATTACTGGAGGCGTTGTCCTAGACTACTGGAATCAAAGCCCTTGGCACAGGGCCATCAAATTGATTTTGCTGGAGAGTTCTCTCATTTCTTTATGGCTAGCCTGGTTAGAGAAATATGGTGGTCCGAAGGCCATGCAGAAGCAAAAGAGGACTGAGGAGTAGCAACTGCATACACAGCAGTCGGCAATATCTGATGATCAAAGCAGTTTTCCACCACAACTTCTGAAGTTTTACTTTCTGTGAAGAACCTAATTCTCTCCATCTCGAACCTCCTCTGAGCCTTCCTCTTCCAGCCATTTTAATACATTGAGTTTGTTGTTGAGTGTTCAGATACCAAACAATTTTTGAAAATCGGTTTCATTTTCTTTCTGGGGAAAAATCCTCTTAAATTATAGTATAAAATGTTCAAGTTTCTAAATATAATTCCGTTTATTGAAATAAATGGAATATAAATCCCACACGAGTCAGGTTGCGTTTGGTCCATGAGTTTGAAGCTTATCGCTAGTTGACACTTTGCAAAGTCCGAGCATTGCTTCAATAAAGATAGGGTGCATCGGAAATGCATTTTTAAAGAGCTGTTTGCAACGGGAACACAAGCATGTTGAGACTAACAGGGCTATACTAGAAAATACCCTTTCACTAACAGAGAATCTTTTTTCCCGAAGTGTGCATATTAAATCTCTACATACCCACTGGCAGAAAGTTCTATCGACCAGCTGTATGACGCTTGCTTTCATATCTTACAGCTTTTTTTGTTCCTCTCTATATGTTAAGTAGTCATTTCTTAAAAAGTATTTTTTTTTAGTTTTGATGAAATAGAAAATGTATGAGGCCAATTTGGTGGCTACAAAATGAGAAGCAGTGAGGTTTTCCATTACTAATATTTTGAGTAATGGGGCTATTTTCTTTAAGAGTATGCTTATAAGTGGCTATACATTTGGCAAACCATTTTTATACTATATCCATAATGGTTTTCATGCTTTCTAGCTGCCTCTTCACTTTCAGGGCCAGAACGAGTTCTAAAAGAACAAAGGGAATGCCGAATAATTGAAGCAATATTAAATAGGATTGTTTAAATGTCTCCAACCTAATAATTTAGGCCAAATTTATTCAGTATAAACACTGATCATGTAAAAATATTATCAATCAAGGGGTAAATGCAGAGTCCTGAATTTTGTCAGTCAACCATACAGGCAAAGGCAGAGGCTCACCTTTGTCAGGGAAGGAAAAGTGAAAGAAACAGAGGACTAAAACCACTTAAATAAGCAAATAAGCAAATTGGTGCGGGGGAAACGTGCTCATTGTATCAGTCACATTCTCAGCAGGGAACAATATTGAGTGTTGGGATTTGCGGGGTGGGGGGTGCGGTGGAGAACAAAAAAAAAAAAAAACAACAACGAAACCTTTCCCGTTTACAAAGGTGTGTGTCAAATGAAAGGAACCACAGGGGATGATAAGGCACTTGGAGATTCACGGCTTCAGGAAGACATCACGCCTCTGGGTGCGAGGGAAAGAGGTGTTGCTAGCTAGAGCGTGCTGGGAACTGGGGCGGAGGAAAGGGACCCCTTCTGCCAGAGACTGTTGACAGCAAGTACGCAGGCGCACCACAGTAGCGCCCCAGCAGAGAGGAAACAGACCATTTCCTGTCCCTGACGCCCGCTGAGCAGACGCGAGTGGAAGCGCCCATGAAGAAACTGCTCCAATGCTTTGAGTTTACCTGTTAGTCCCAGTGTCGCTCTGCAGATTTGTAGCTGATTGCTTGCAGTTTTCAGCCTGTGGGCCATGTGCAATTTTTCTTTGTTTTGCACGTGAAAAGATGTACTTGATACGTTTCCTTCCTTTTCTTGCATCAAATTTTTTATAGATTCTGTATTCAACCCCTCCTTCTGGTTCCTTACTCATATTGCATGGGGGATCTACTGCTCACTCCTGTGTTTTCCCTAAAATAACGAGTGGACTTGTGGTCCTTCTCATCTCCCTTGGCACCCTATGGATCCTCCTGCTCTAAGTCGACAGAAAAGCTGGATGATGTGGGCTTCCTTTTAGACACTGGGCTGTCACAGGAGGGTGTGGAAGTAGATCCTTGGGCAATTAAACTTGAGAAATATGGCTCCCTTTCTCTATATGGCTGTGGAAATAATGCCAGTAAATCAGAGCTCAGCTAGCTAAGGACGATATGCTGCCCCAGTAGAGAGAACTCTTTGAATTATAAATCATCTTTGTACCCCTTCTTTACCACCACTGGCTTGTCCACTTTAGAAAGAAACCCCCTTGGGGAAAAACCCCAGGGCTGTGGACTTTGTGTTTCATGATCTGCTAATGCATTCTTGTACCGTCCAAGGCTCTTGCTGCGTCCCTGTGCAATCACTCCTCACATCCTGTTCCCTGTCAGCCTGCTTCTCTCTCTCCAAGGGCTATGACAGAAGCCATCAGATGATGTGTCCTCCTACACTCCTTACTGTGTGATGAGCTCCTTTATTACTATGATCTAGTGCAGAAGGAAAAAGGCACCGGTAGGGCTGTGAGCTTCCACTTCCCCATGCTTGTTACCACAGACTCCTAAAGGGCTGTGACTTAATTCCACAGCAACGTCTGTCTTTCTCATTGTGTGTTTATCACCCCAAGTCAGATCTCTGTACCTAAAACCCACACAATTTTATTATGTCACCCCAATAAATTCAATAAAAATGAATTTAAAATAAATAAACCCACAACATTAAAAAAAACTTAATTTAAGGTTGGATATGTAGCTCTAAAATGAGCATTCACTACCGTTTGCACAAACTCCTGACACCTCTAACTCCTATAATACTGTATTGGAGGCTACACGATGTGGCTTAAAATATGTCCACTCTTCACAAATTCTTTGATGCTTTTTTCTAAAGGTGGAGCTTAATTCCCCTGGACATAGTGACTTGTTTCTTTTTTCTTTTTTTTTAAGTATTCCTTTTTTTTTTAAGATTTTATTTATTTATTTTTAGAGAGGGAAGGGAGGGAGAAAGAGAAAGAGAGAGAAACATCAATGTGCGGTTGCTGGAGGTCATGGCCTGCAACCCAGGCATGTACCCTGACTAGGAATCGAACCTGTGACACTTTGGTTTGCAGCCCGAGCTCAATCCACTGAGCTATGCCAGCCAGGGCTGACTTGTTTCTAATAAATAGAATAATGTTGCTGTTATAGTATGATTTCCTAAAAGACATTGTGGCTTTTGGCTTTCTCTCTCATCCTGGGGGACGCCAGATGCCTTGTTGTGAGGATGCTCAGGCAGGCCTAGGGAGAGACCCAGGTAGCATGTGACTGGAGCCTTCTGCCACAGCAGCAAGGACCTAGGCCTCCTGCCAACAGCCATGTGAGTGAGCCTATTTGGAAAGAGATACTCCAGTCTAGTCACACATTAAAGTGACAGTGCCCCTGGCCCGAATCATTAGCTATAATATGAGAGACCCTGAGCCAGAACCACTTAGCTAAACTGCTCCCAAGTTCTTGATCCACGAAGTTGTGAGGCAATCAAGTTTGTTGTTTTAAACTAAACATTTTGCTGTAATTTCTTATGCAATACTGTTTATGTTTTTCCCCCAGAATTTACTACTCCTTTTATCATTTCACCACCCACTCTGAGAAGAGAGTTGTTGCTAATTTCCTAGGGCCTTCTTCGTGTAAATGAAGTTTGGTCCAAATTTTACCATATTCTTTCAAGTTAATAGTATGACTCTAACACAGTTCCTGTACTTTAGGATGGTGGGATTTGCTTCTCTAATTTTCCTTTCCCGTTTTCATTTGATTTCTCCCTAGAAGAAAAAAAAATAGTCTGCCTCTACTGTGGTTTTGAGTTTTACAATTCTTTATAACCTAAGCTCATACTTGATATTTACTTTTATAATTTTCTAATTTAATAAGTAATTTATGAATTCACATTTTAAGGTTTCACTCTTGAAAACAATGAAAACAAGAAGTTCCATATTTCCTGTTGTAGTTATTTTTAGGTCTTGGGGAGGTCTATGGTGACTATCATTTGCTGTCTTATCTATGATTCAACCATGAACCTATTTAAGTTACACTACAGGTCAAGGTATTCTTCTTCAGCTCTGGGTGACTCTTTGGCCTGGGATGTCCTCTCAGCAGCACACTTGCTCTTTTGAAACTCAGCTCAAGCGCCGTCTTCTTTATCTGTGTATCTTGTCATCCCACACCCCCTTATTCTTCTGAACCCCAGCATCACCCATGCATGCTGTTATGAGGCTGCCTAAACATTGCATCATGTTTATTTACTGTAGTGTCTTTTCCTCTCGTCCTATCTCTGCGCAGGGGATCATGTCTTACTGCGCTCTTCTGTCTCTCATCTCTCACTTGATTCACGTTAAGTGCTTACTGGCCCTTTACCCATTTTACTGGTGCATCCTGTATTCTTACTTCTTACGCTCTTATGATTTAGAGTTTGCATCATGATATTCTTCTGTAATTTTATTCTTAGTCTGTAAGAGCTTCAGAATTAGAGTCTTAGAATCCTATCAAGGTACTTCTTGGGTGATAATTTTGTGTCACCAGAGATATAATATTTCAATTAATGCATTGAAATGCATAAGTTGGTTTGCTTTCTGAACCTTTTCAATGGAAAATGTATAAAACAAAATAAAATATGAGTACAAATAGTTGCTTCTTTTTGAGGGAAATTTTTAGGAGCCTTACCTAGTCTTAGGAATTTTTATTTAGCCTCCCTACATGAGATCTAGCACAGGTATGAGTCCAGCTTTTCTCTTACCTCAGTTTCCCGTCTCCTACTTTGTGGTCCCCCTCTCATCCCTTCCTACTCCCTGCCATGCACACAATCATTGCTGTTCTGAGAGTTTGAATCTTCTAACTTCTTCATTACCTGGCCTATTTGCACTGGTTTATCATATAGGTGTATATGTGTTCAGTTTTTACTGTTTCCAAATGTTTAGTGTTCTGTGGGCTCTGAAAAACTTAGAGATTTTTAGAGAAAGTAAGATGTAGCTAGATATGTAGCTAGAGTGAAAAAAATATATGGCCCTGTGAGCTTGGGTTTTTACTGTGGATTCTAGACTTTGTGTTTCTGCTTTGACTGACTTTGTGCCGGGACTGAATGTGATCTCTCCCTCCAATAGACATCCATGAGGACTGGATATATTAGACTAACCTATTCCTGAGAAATTTTAGAAAATCTCAAACACACAGGTAAACATTTTCTTGAAGGCATTAGAGAGCTAGCTCGTGAGTAAATAATTATAGGGTCACAGCTCAACAGGAAGATGCAAACCAGATTGGTAAGCATGGGTAGGGATACTTTCTCCTTTGTATTTCCAGATTCCAGAAGAGGCAACTGTGAGGCTAAGATACCTCACAGGGATTTTGACGACCTCGCATGGCTAGGGGAGCCACACTTGGAAGTTAGCACTTGCCAAGGCAGGGGTTTGGACTGCACAGGTCTATACTCTAGAACAAGTTTACTGTAGAAGAAAACTATCTTGGGTGTAGACGCTGAGCATTGGTACTCTCAATTCCTGATTGTGTCACGGTGAGACGGACTTCCTAATATTCCTAGCAAACTTCAAAAATCAAAAGAAAATATTCTCTCAAAAAAGTTAACATGATCTGAGACTTCAAATGGCCTCTTTAACTTTCTATATACAACATGTGGTCCTCAAACAACAAACACACACAAAACTCAGGCATATGAGAAGACAGGAAAGCATGATAAAAGACCAAGGAAACAGTTTCACAGAGCTTTCAGGTAGTGGAAATATCACATATAACTTAAAAAATAGTGTCATAGTTTTCAGGAAAAGGGAAGACACAAGACTGATAGTTTCAGCAGAGGCATAAAAAAAGCAACAAATGGGAATTCTGGAAACTAAAAAAATAAAATAACTGAAGTTAAGAATCGATGGATGAGTTTAATAGACTAGATGAAGTTGAAGAGAAGATTTGTAAATTGGAAGATAGGTCAAAACAAAATATTCAGAGAATAAAAAGAATGGGAAATATATAAGATTAATGAAAAAAATTAACATTTCTAATAGGAATCTCAACATGAGAGAGCACAGAGAAGGGACAGAACCAATACGTGAAGAAATAAAGGTTAAGAAACTTTAACATGGATGAAAGACATCAGATCACAAATGTACCCTAAATAGAATAAATATAGACAAGACATTAGCTAGCACCTCATAATAAAAACAGTGAAAACCAAAGACAAAGAAAAAATCTTAAAAACAGCCAAGCGGAAATCACTTAGAAATTTAAGGGAGCACTGCTAAGATCAGCAGTCAGTCAGCTATCAACAGAATGAAATAAAAACGGGTAGATGTTGAAATGCTATCATCCAAGTTCGAAGTGAAAATAACTCTAAATCTAGAAATCTAACCATGAAATATAGTCATATTTTTCAAATTAAGAGAAATTGTCATTAGCATACATGTCCTGAAAGTAGGTCTCTTCTTTAGGCAGAAAGAAAAAGATCACTTACACAAACCAAGAAATGCAGGGGCCAGGCTAAGAACGAGGAGCCATAAAACCCCAAATGCATGGGTATATTTAGAGGAGTGCTGTGCAGAAGGGAGTTAACAGCAGGCTTGAGGCTGCTCTGCTTAGAAGTCTGCTTACAAGATCGGCCTCTGGGATCTTGGCCGGTAAACAGTTCCCCACCCTGATGTAAAACTTCCCATAAATTATAAGGTGGCTCACCATTCCTAGACTATTTATAAAGTAATGTGGTTTATGCTGAACATCTGATTTCCCTGTGGGAGGCTAGAGTTTTGGCACATGTTGAGGCGAAGATACCTATATGACCAGCCACTAATAAACAAACAAACACACAAAAACCCCCAAACCACACAAAAAACACACTTTGCACGCTAAGTCTCTAGGGAGTTTCCCTGAGCACAAACAACATGCACATGTTGCAATTTCATTGTTGGGAGAAGAACACACTCAGTGTGATATCTCATTGGGGGGGGGGAGAACATAAGGGCTCACGCACATGCATGCCTTCATACTCGCTTCATATTCCTTATAATGCAGCTGCACATACTTACCACACAGGTGTAGTAAATGTTCACTGTGAGGACAACTACATGCTAAGTAAGTCCTGTGCATCCTTCTAATGAGTCTCTGAACGTGAGGGTGATCATGGGGATTTTGAACATGAGTACCAATTGTGGAAACAAATTACCTGCAGGCTTAATACATATACAGTATTAAAATATACAATAGTAGCAAATAGAAAAATGTCAAATGACATGTAAGCATTCTGAGGCCCTTTTACTATCCAGAGAAAGGTAAAAGTTATAATTCCTATTACACTTTTCTAGGTCAAGAATCCATGTTTGAATCCCTAGGATAACCACTAAGAGAATAAAGAAAAAAATGGATAACTACCAGTATAATACAGGAAAAACCACAGAGTAAAAATGTAATCAATCCAAAAAAGTATGGTACGAAAGGAAATAGAACAGAAGAGAGAGGGGCGGGGCAAGTAGGAAGCAAATAAGTTAGTGGACTAAATTCATGTATCAGAATAAAAGACTTGTGAATCATGTTAAGTGTTCAAATTAAAAGTCAAAGACATAGCTAGGAAAAAAGTTCTAATTATATGTTGTTATGAGACACACCTATATTAAAAATATAGAAAGGTTGACAGTAAAAAGGAAAAAGTATTGTACAAATGCTATCCTCAAAATAAATGAAACTAATGAAGAAAAAATATACAACCCAAACATTGTTGTGGCGATATTAATATCTGAAAATTTTCTCTTTAAGGCATGACATTCCTAAAAGTAGCAATATTTTAGTGATTAAAGTTTCAGTTTACTATAAGGAAATAACAGTGTTGGATTTGAAGACACTCAATAACATAGCTTAAAAATATATAAAACTTTTAAAAGTAATTCATTGAAGAGGATGATAGAAATAAATTGGTAAGATAACAAAAGATTTAAATGGTGTGGTTAACAGTTTGGAAAGATATACCTAGAACATTGCCCACATTTTAGAATGTCCTCATTTAAAGTGCACATGGACATTTACAAAAGCCCATATTTTGGGCTATCACATGAGTTTGAACAAAATTTAAAAGATTAAACTAATATTATATTGGTTTTGACTCACTAAAGAATTAAGGTAGAATAACTAATACTAGATAATATAAAAATCCCTTGTGTTTGGAAATGAAAATGTACCTTTTAATAAGGGCAAACCATAATAAGCATTAGGAAATAGATTGATACAGAGGAAAATTTAAATAAATGGATTTCTTACAAGTAAACAAAAAGAGAAAATCAATTATCTAGATATTTATCTTAAAGAAAATAATAATGTTAAAAACAGAATAAATAAAAGAGAAAGTATCAACAAAGTGAAAACAATGTTGATTTTTTGAAAATGTCAATAAAAATGACACCTGCCCTTGGCTAAGACTAAGGGAAAAAATACAATTTGTTATTCGAGAGAGAAATAGGGAGTTAGAGAAGTGAAGAATACCATGCATAGACTAGACGGCATAATTTTCAGGAGTGTAAGTTTGATTTAACACCAGAAAATCATTTAATGTAAGTTCCTACATTAAGAGACGAAAGAGGAAAAATTACAGAATTGTCTCAATATGCACAGAGCACATTTGGTAGTGTTTGACATCTACATCCACACATTCAAGTGAATTTGATGAAGATAGCTAGAGAAAAGTCTTATAGCAAACATACGTCATAATAAAATCTTGATAACATTCCCCCTTACATTGGAAAAGCTACAGTGATGTCTCCTGTTATCATTCCAATGTTATCAAATGTGTTAGTAAAACAAGGCAAGCAAAAGAAATAAAAGATATATAATTGGAAAGGAACAAAGGAAACTGTTATTATTCACTGATATTGTGATTTTTAAAAATTCCACAATTTACATATATGAACAATTACAATTAATAAGTACATTAAGATAGAAGTATGGCCATATAGTCAGCATTAGAAAATCATTTCATATGCCAACAATAAAATAAAGTTTACCAACAACATATACTAAAAATGAAATATACTAACAATGAAATGAAATGAAATTCAAAAGAAGGATTCCATTCACAATAGTGCCGACAATGTTAAATACCTAGAACTGATAAAGCTGCAACATAGAAAGCAAAATGTTATGGAGAAAAAAAACCTATATACTCAAAGCAGTCTGAATAAAAATGTATTTAGTCATTTTTGATAGAAATTAAAATGCTGATTTCAAAATGTATGTGTAAATGAACGGGGACAAGAATTGGTAATATAGCCGAGATGGTCCTGAAGCGAGAAGTAGGAGGGCTTACACTTCCTGATAGCAAAATCCCTTATGAAGCTACAGTTCGTGATATTGGGCGCTGTTGCTGTCCCAGGGAGTGCACTAGAGTGCAGAAACATGTCTGCAAATGTGTCAAAACTTGATTTCAGGAAATATTTTCGATTGTTTTAATAAAAGTTGCTGTTTCAGCTGGACAACCTAAAACGGAAAATAAAAACTTAAACTTGATCCCTATAGTATCCATACCAAAAAAAATGGTCTATGTTGATTTAAATGTAAAAAGTAAAATATTAGTGAATATTTTCATAACTTTAGAGTAAGAAATACCTTTTTAAACAATATATAAAAATCATTAACCAAATAAGATTGAAAATTTGGATTACTGTAAAACTAAGAACTTCTGTTAATAAAGACTTCAATAGAGAACAAAAGGGAAGTCACACAGAGGGGGGAAGATTTTGGTAATATATTCCAATATATATATATCAAAATGGACAATAAAATGAAGCTGATATTCTACAAAATGGACCCAAATGGCCAATGGATACATGAAGGTTCAACTTCAATAAGTAGCAGAGAAATGCAAATTTAGGGCTCAAATTTAAAAACACTGACAATACTAAACATTGGTAAATACAGTGAACTCTTCCATATACTACTGATGAGAATATAAATGAGCACAATCATTTTGGAAACAGTTTTCTAATATGATACACATGTATATTCTAATTCAGCAGTTCTTCTGAGCATGTACCCAGCAGAAATGCATATACATGAAAACTGAGACAGGTACCAGGAGCATTCCTAACAGCATTATGTGTAATAGTCAGAGTTGGAGACAACTCCCATGCCTGTCGACACTGAAGTGGCTGAATTAACTGTAGTCTGCTCGTGCGATGAAATGCTAAGCAGCAATGAAAAGCAATGAACGGCAGCTACCCTCAAAAACATGGATGAATCTTACCGTCATTGGGTGGAGTGAAAGGAACTATGTCTAAGGTGATTCTACTATTATCTATGAATATATATTATGTACCAAATTCAAAGATACATAAAACTAATAGATAATGTTTGAGTCAAAATAATAGTTTTATTTGGGGAGGAACTAGGGGACATAATAAGAAGGCAAGCATCTAGGAAGCTGGTAATGTTCTTTTCATGAGTGTTCATGCTGAGCTGTATTTGTGTGTGTATCATATTTTTATTTTTTGCTTTTTTATTTTGCTTTTTTATTTTTTTATTTTAATCATTGTTCAAGTACAGTTTTCTCCCTTTTACTCCCAATCCAGCCCATCCACCCAACCCTCCCCACTTCCCTCCCATTCCCACCCCCCCACCCTAGTTTTTGTCCCTGTGTCCTTTAAATTTGTTCCTGTAAACCCTTCCCATTCTCCCCTGAAATTCCCTCTTCTCTCCCCTCTGGTCACTGTCAGCCTGTCCCCTATTTCAGTGTCTTTGGTTAT
Organism: Phyllostomus discolor; assembly: GCF_004126475.2. Classification (NCBI taxonomy): domain Eukaryota; kingdom Metazoa; phylum Chordata; class Mammalia; order Chiroptera; family Phyllostomidae; genus Phyllostomus; species Phyllostomus discolor. Next base: position 10,839,695 of record NC_040913.2, on the reverse strand, counting down.
ATTTTGCTTGTTTGTTTGTTTTGTTGTTTAGGTTCCTGTTAAAGGTGAGATCATATGGTATTTGTCTTTCACTGCCTGGCTTATTTCGCTTAGCATATTTTTAAGAGTTAAAAAAATGTATACACCCATAATTCAAAGTTGAACTATATATCTATCTACTTTTCTGAGGATTTTTTCTTCTAAATATTTTAAAGATTTATTTTCACTTAACGTTAGTCCTATTAATATGAAAACTTGAGGTAAGTTCTGACAAAAGCAGACAACAAGAAGTTATGTGCCTCTTTGAAAATAGACTGTCTGCTTGAACTGTCTCTCCTTCAAACTTAATCGCACGGTTCTACTTTAAATATGATAGACAAACTGTTTCCTGGCTTACAGTAAAGCTCAGTTTTGTTAAGACAAAATGGCTTTTGATTCGTTTGGGGTTTTCAAATGGGAGTATTTGATAGGTATATAATGTTACAAAGAAAAATAGGAATGAATTCAAATTCATGTGTAAAATGAATTTATGGGAACAGAGTAAGTATAGATGTTCAGGAAAAAACTCTCATCGACAAAAATCAAAGTTAGTGCCTCTAGCAGTGACATGCGGAGATCATAAAAAGTCAATGCTAATACGTTTCAATAGGTTCTGCACAAGGAATTTTATTTTCAGCCTGTTACAATAATGTGTAGTGACTGATGACCCCTTGCTTTAGTGAACAACTCAAATTTCCTACCGTCCTTGATTTTTCAGGATGGTATATTGATGTGTTAATACCAAAACAAAGGTTGGAAGTTTGTATTTCAGACAAGTACTTATAGTGTTAATTGAAGATGAAATGACTCATTTACAGAAAAGTCTTGCTTCAAGGCCACTTAGTATATAGAGTATAAATATACAACTAAGCTGAGGATTAATTTTGTAAAATGCCTTCTTGTAAACAGTAGTTTCTCAGTCTCAGATAAATGATCTAATCTTGGGTTTCTCAAGTGTATGGTTATATGTAAAAATAATTAAAAATAATGACGTATTTATATTGGCATCATTGTATAATATACCTTCTTATTTAAATCCTTAAACACTAATTCAAAAGAATTTACGCACCCCTACATTCACTGCAACACTATTACAACAGCTAAGTATTGGAAACAGCCTCAGTGCCCATCAGTAGATGAGTGGATTAAAAAACTGTGGTGCATTTACACATTAGAATACTGCACCACAGAAAGAAAGAAGAAAGTCCTACCTTTTTCGACAGCATGGATGGAACTAGAGACTATTAAGCTAAGTGAAATGAGCCAGTCCGAGAAAGACAAATACCATATGATTTCATTCATATGAGGAATTTAATGAACAAAATAAACTCACAAGAAAAACAGAACCAGAGACATGGAACAAACTGATAGCTGTAGGATGGGAGGAGGGAGGATGATGGAAGGAAGGGGAAGGGACTAGTCAAGGAACGTGTAGGAATGACACGTGGACATGGACGATGGCAAGGAGATTGACTGTCAGCTAGCGGGGTGGGCTTGATGGAGGCAGAGAAAAGTGAAAAAATTGGGACAACTATAATAGCACAAACAATTAAAAAAAGATAATCAAACAATTGGAGAACTGATGTTATTTGGCTCCAGGACTTAAAGGCTACAGTAATTAGTAGCCTTTACAGTAGCCTTACAGTAATAAGCTATTAGTAAAACAATAGACAAATAGATAAATAAAGCAGAATAGAGAGCCCTGAAATAGATCCACATAAATATAGTCAACTAATCTTTGATAAAAGAGCAAAGAAAATACCATGGAGCAAATATAGTCTTTTAACAAATTATTCTGTAACAACTGGACATCTGTATGAATAAATGTGAATATCGGTACAGAACTTATACCTTTCACAACATTTAACCCAAGGTAGATCATAGACCTAAAGTCAAAATACAAAACTGTTCAACTCCTAGGAGGTAACATAGGAGAAAACCTAAATGACCTTGGGAATGGTGATGACTTTTTGGATACAACACCAAAGACATGATCCATGAAAGAAACAATTGATAAGTTGGATTTCATTAATATTTATAAAACAAAAAAATCCCTTCTGCTCTGCAAAAGCCAATGTCAAAAGAATGAGGGAAAAAACATAGACTAGGAAAAATATTTGCAAAAGATACATCTGATACAGGACTATTATCCAAAATATCTCTAAAAACTCAGCAGTGAGAAAATAAACCACCCAATTATAAAATGGACCAAAGACCTTAACAGACACCTCATCAGAGAAGATAGACAGATGGCAAATAAGCATGTGAAAGGATGCTCCACATCCTATGTCACCAGGGAAATGCGCATCAAAACAACAATGAGATACCACTACACACATATTAGAATGGCCAAAATCCAGAACAACATCAAGTGCTCATCAGCATGTGGAGCAACAGAACTCTCACTCCCTGCTGGTGGGAATGCAAAGTGGTACAACCACTTTGGAAGACAGTCTGGTGCTTTTTTCTCAAAGTAAACATTATCTTATTATGTTATCCAGTACATCGATGATCCTAACAGCTTAATTCATAATTACCAAAACTTCAAGGAACTAAGATGTCCTTCACTATGTGAATCGATAAACTGTAGGACATCCAGGCAGCGGAATATTATCCAGCACTAAAAAGAAATGCTCTGTCAAGCAATAAAGAGACAAAGCTGTGGAATCTAAAATAATCATTGCCAGGAGAGGGGTGAGGGAGAGACGAATGGGCAGAGCACAGGGGATTTGGGGGGCAGTGGAAATACCCTGTACCGTGGAGTAATGATTGATACATGTCAATATACATATGTCCAAAGGAGGACGAATGACACCGAGAGTGAACCCGAAGGCAAACTGTAGACTTTGGGTGACTGTGGTGTGTCCCTACAGGTTCATCAGCACAGTAATGGCCCGCTCCGGTGGGGGGTGTTGAGGAGGGGGAAGGCTGCGCTTGTGTGGGGGTAGCAGGTATACTGGGAGTCTCCGTAGCTTCCTCTCTGGTTTGCTGTGAGCCTAAAACTACTCAGAAGAAAATAAAGCCCTAAAAATAGTTGGGAGATAAAGGGGACACAATAATAGCAATAGCTGTAAAAAATTTAATAACATATATTGAATTCCCATACATGAAACCGCTACTGCTTTCCCCCAAACTTACCTTTTTACATGTTGTTTCATTCTTTCATCTTTGAAATTTTAGCTTTCCCTTTTTAATCAGTGTTCCTTTGCGTCTCCCTTCAACTAAGTACATTAATTACTAAGATGCAATTCTTTATTGTTTTAGAAACTATTTAAATGAAGAAGTAGATTGATTTCTATAATTTTACCTCCGCTGGAAATGAGATATAGAACCACCTAGTGGTGATAAGCTGCTACTTCGGAGCCAGACATCTTGGAATCATAACCTACCTATTCATTTATATGACTTGCACAATTTATCAAACCTGTCTGCGTGCCTTTGTTTTTCATCTCTTGGTTGGGGGTAATATATACAACCTACTCACAGGGTTGTTATGAGCATTACATTGTTAATATTTGCAAGGTTCTGGGCACCTTGTCCATGTTTGTTAAACAAATACAGATGTTCTTCCTGCCTGCCTCCTACTTTTCCATCCCATCTAAGCAGACAGAATGCTTCTTTTCCTCTCTGAGGCCAGTCGACCAACCAGCCTCTGTTTCTCACTGCCCCTGCCATCTTCAGGGCCCTGTCTGGCTTCATGAATTACCTCTTCAAATGTCTGTATTGGTCTGCACATTCATTGTAGCAACATCGAATATCTGTAATATGATGTCTCTGGTCCTTTATAAATGATTTTTCCTTTGCGTAGAACTTCTCCCACCTTATAGGCCTGGCTTAATTTTACTAATTGTTCAAATTCGTTCTTGCACTCATACATTTAACCTTCTGTGCTGCGGAGTCCCAAATGCATGACTCCATCAGAGCCTTTACCTCGCGACTTACCTGTTCGGTGAGGCCCCCAGCAGGCAGGAGTGTTCTTTAAGAGAGATGATGCGTTCATCTATCCCATGATCGCAGCCGAATGACCAAAGTGACACAGTTTTACAATCAGTGAACACATGAATGTTTGAATTTGATAAGCACCTCATTCCTAGTATATTATCAGATGATCCTGTTTCAGTAAAATGTGTGACCTGAAAAAATAGCAGAAATTCTCTGTCCAGCCATGTTTAACCAAGAACTATGCTTTCATCAAAAATTTTTTACAAATCAAAGATTGTTACTTGACAGGCAAACAAAAAAAGAATAACAGCTTTACTTTTGAACATCATCTTATTTGAGAGAGAGTCTCCTATTATGTTTAATATACAATTAACTGGCTTATGTTTTGGAATGACCAACAGAATATATCCCATGTTATTATCTTTCTTCATAGCTTTTACCTGGTAGTTAATTTTCTCTTGAAGTCAGTGCAGATTATATTTTATAGCCGGAGCCAAAGGATTAAAGAAGAATGTTGTGCATCATATTATAGGAAAAAAAGTTTTAAGGGCTATGATTAATTTCTGCGACTCAATGTCTAGATATATGTCAACAGTCCGTGGCTAAAGAAGATATCTTCTGGAGCTTTTAGTCATTTAATGCATGCCTTTTTTGAGCTATTGAATGTATGGTTTGGTGATTTCTATACAAGACATTTACTGCTCCATGGGTCTTGTCTATTTCTCTTTGTTTTTGAAAACAGAGCTGACAGAATTGTCAATAGAAGGGGAAACACACTTAAACAGTATGTCTCCCCTTGAGCTTTGCAGGCTTGGCCTTTGAGCATTGATCTGTTGTTGCTGAGCTGACAAGCCTGGCTGCCGGAGCCGTTCGGTAATTTAGTTTTAGGGATCTTATGTCTTAGGTTGTCCAAGGAGCCCGGACACAGAAACACACCTGCAGGGGAGCTGTTTTTGCCCCTATTTTCTAAGTGGAATTTTTATTCATGACAGTTAATTAGGCTTTAACAGCTTTTTAAAATTAAAAGTTCGCCTTTAAAGTTTTTAATATAAACTTAAAGATTTAAATATCCTGTTAATACCGCTTTAGCCACTTTAGCTGTCTTATCACAAATTTGTATCTTTACTATGACTTTGGTTTTTGTTCAGTTTGAAGTATTTAAACATTTTTATTATGATTTCTTATTAAACTTGTGAATTATTTAAATGTGCTTTTAAGCTTCAAATATATGAGGTTTATATGATCTCTCATTATTGCCTTTTTCTTCCTCTTCCTTTCTCAAAGTTCTCTTCTAATTATCCCCATTCTCTTCTCTACCGCATATAATTTTCTTCTGTACTATCTCAGCTTCCCTTTGAGCACATACCTTTGTTGCAGTTTGTGTTATGTTTTAAATAAGCAGAAAAACTTATTAAATAAGTTTTTATTTAAATAAGCCTTTAAATAAGCCTTTGATCCTGCAGTACCATTTGTGCAACTCGTTTCTTCGCTCCCCTTTAGAGCAAAAACGTTTGAGGGAGCCCTAGAACGTTTCTGTGTTGTTGCCTCCCCTTCTCTTCATCCATTTCTGCTAGGCTGCTGTCCCCGGCTTTCCTACCATTGCTTCAGTGACCTCCAGGACACCAGGTCCAGGCAAGGTTCAGACTGATTATCTGTCCACTTGTTCTGTCAATAAGTGGAGCAGGGTATTAAAATCTTGGACCTCAATGGACGATGTATCTTTTTTCTCTTTGCAGTTCTACCACTTCTTGCTTCAGGTACTCTGAATTCTGTAGAGCGTACAAACATTAGTGATTGTTATATCTTCCTGGTGAATTTCTTCCTTTATCATTATGCAACGATCTTCTTTATACTCAGTAGCTATTCTTTCCTCTGAAATCGGCTTTTTTGATATTTACATAGATGAATTTTCTTTTGGTTAGTATTAGTGTGATGTATTTGTTTTCGCTTTCTGTATTTAAAGTGGTTTCTTCCCTTTTCATTTTGATGACAGTTTCTTTAGCTCTGCAGAAGCTTTTTAGTTTGATGTAGCTCAATTTGTTTATTTTTTCCTTTCTTTCCCTTGCCCTAGGAGATATACTGGCAAAAAATATGGCTACGTGGGATATCTGAAGTTTTCTTGCCTATGTTTTCCTCTAGAACTTTTATGGTGCCATGACTTATATTTAAGTCTTTATCCATTTTGAGATTATTCTTGTGTGTGCTGTAAGTGGTAGTCTAGTTTCATTTTTTTTTTTTGGCATGTACCAGTCTAATTCTCCCAACACCATTTATTGGAGAGGCTATCTTTCTCCATTGTATGCTCACATCCCCTTTATCAAATATTAATTTACTGTAAAGACTTGGGTTTATTTCTGGGTTAAGCATTCATTTATCTCTATTTTGTTTCACTGATCTATATGTCTGTTCTTATGCCAGTACCACGCTATTTTGATTACAGTGGCCTTGTAGTATAGTTTGATGTTGAGTATTACAATCTCTCCTACTTTTTTTCTTCTGTCTCAAGATTGCTCAGACTATTAGGAGTCTTTTTTGGTTCCATATAAATGTTTGAAATATTTGTTCTAGTTCTGTGAAATATGCCATTGGTATTTCAGAAGTAATTGTATCAAATCCATAGATTGCTTTGGGTAGTATGGAAATTTTAATAATGTTAATTCTTCCAGTCCATGAACATGGTATATGCTTCCATGTATTTGTATCTTCTTTCATTTCTTTCTTCAGTGTTGTGAAAAGGGCTCAACATCAACAACCATCAGAAGGATGCAAATTAAAACCACGATGAGATACCACTTCACACCAATCAGAATGGCTATTATTAATAACTCAACAAACAACAAGTGCGGGTGAGGATGTGGAGAAAAGTAACTTTAGCGCACTGTTGGTAGGAATGCAGACTGGTACAGCCACTGTGGAAAACAGTATGAAATTTCCTTAGAAACCTAAAGATAGAACTGCCATTTGACCCACTGATTCTGCTGCTGGAAATATATCCTAAGAATCCCGAATCACCAATTTAAAAGAACTCCCCCTCCCATGTTCTTAACAGTGCTATTTATAATAGTCAAGTGCGAGAAACAGCCTAAGTGCCCATCAGTAAAAGAGTGGGTCAAAGGACTGTGATATATTACAGGAGAAATACTACACAGGAGAAAGAAAGAAGGAACTCTTACCCTTTGTGACAGCATGGATGGAACTGGGGAATATTATTCTAAGTGAAATAAACCAGGCAGTGAAAGACAAATACCATATGATCTCACTTATAAGAGGAATCTAATGAACAAAATAAACTAATGAACAAAATAGAACCACAGGCATGGAAACATAGAACAAACTGAAAGTGACTAGAGGGGAGAGGGGAAGGGCATAATGGTGGAAAGAAGGGGAACGGACTAGACAAAGAACATGTATGAATGACCCACAGACATGGACAACAGTGTGGGAACTGACTGTGGGAGTGGTGGGGTGGAATGAATGAAGGTGAGCAAAGGGGAAAAGTTTGGGACAACTGTAATAGAATAACAATAAAAAGATTTAATAAAAAAAGAAAGTGATTTCTTTCAGGCAGCATATATCAATAATTTGGTCTTGCATTGTTAATCTGATAATCTCTGTCTTTAGTGTATTTAGATTATTTACATTTTATGTGATTAAACCTATGCCTAGGTTTAAATCTATCACCAGTTTTAATGTCTTTCCTGCTAGTTATAGTACATTTGTCAGTTCTTTATTGGTTGTAGTTCATTGAGTTTTCTAATTATGGGTTGTGGTTTCCTGCTTCTTTGTGCAACTGATAATTTCTGACTGAATTTCAGACATTGTGAACTTTACCTTCTTGGGTGCTGAATATTTTTTATATATTGAGATTTGTTCTAGGATAAAGTTAAGTTTGACAATTTTGAGTTTTCCTTTTTCTCTTTGTAGACAGAGCCTGAGTGATGTTTAAGCTAGGGTTAACTCTTCTCTACAAGGGGGAAAGACCCCCTGTGCACTTTACCCGGCACCCCATGAATTATGAGGTATTCCAGTGTTGCTGGTAGGAACAAACACGCCTCCCGTGTGAGTGTTATGTATTCCCTCTAGTTCTTTGGGGGGCTCTTAACCTCACATGCATGAACTGAGCGGTATTCTGAGGAATACTCCAGGGGGACCCTCTGCAGATCTCTGCGGGTCTCTCTGGGCAGCTCTCTTCATTTTGTTACTCAGCCTTGCAAGTTCTCGTTGCTTTGATTTCCCCAGACCCTCAGCAGTGCATCCTGAACTGAGCAAATCTTCCTGGCCGTGCATGAGGTCCCCATTCCCAGTGCAAGTCCTGGGAATTCCCAAAGCAGTAAAATGGAGCAGTGATAAAATATATCTTATCCCCACCCCTCCTTATCTCAGGGATCATTGTACTTCACTGCCTGGCACCCAGCATCTTGAGAATCACTAGTTTACATATGTTTTCTATTTTTTAGTATTGTTCATTTCTTGTCAATGGGAAATTCAGTTCCTCTTACTCATTATTGCCCAAAGCAGAAATAAAAATATATTTTTTTTTAGTTTTCTAGTTGTGTTTAAATTAGTATGACTAATTTCTCAGAATTAATTCGCCCACTTGTGGTACTGGGTTTACCACAATCAGAATTGAACTTCCCAGCATTAAACTTATTATTTTGCAAATCTTGTTTTGAGCTCCTCTTCTGAGGGAGATTTCTTCTTATACGCCCTTCCAGTGCATCCCTTTTGAGCCTGTTGAAATGTGGCATCGCCAGGTGCACAAATGCAGCTTGTATCAGGGACTGGACTCGGGGGTTTTGCTCAGTGTCATTTGTGTGGTTATTAGATCCTCCCCGCCCTCCAGTGAAATACAGCCCTATTTTAAACCAGACTTGCAAAGCTCACATCTCCATCCTGGCCACAGCGAACAGGTTTTTTTTTTTTTTTTTTTTTTTTTTAATTTTTATGATGGGTAAGGAGTGAGCACTATTCCTGTCCTCTTTCATGGAAGAAACCTCATCTCCAGTTCCCGCCCTGGGGTCCAAAAGGGGGTATATTTCTGATGAATGGCTTTACCCCGATGCCCACAGTCCTGCCTTCCCCGTGGTTTCAGCTCCTGTCACAGCCCTGAGTCCCTTACCCATGTCTGCTTTACGGAGATTTTTCTTTTCTTGGATCTTTCAAACATGAGATGTTTTCTATTAATTTTGTGGTTTGGGAGCAGAAAAGGAAGGAGTTGCATTTATGTTTAATCTGCTGTTTCACCCAGGATGGAAAAAATGTTTTTGAAAAGATAGCAGAAAATGGAGGCCATGAGGGAGAGAACACAGTCATTTCAGGAAAGCCTGATGCTGTATTCCTTGAAACTCTCATTTTTTAACTTTTTTTTTTTTTAAAAAAAACAGCTTTTGTGCTGATCTTGACAAAGATTCTACTAAAAGATTTTAGAAAACTCAGAGCCTAATTTTTAAGGGATAGTAAGATTTTGCTGAAGTTGTTGCTATTCTATTGTTTTTCAAAATTCTGGGAAAAGGTTAAAACTAGCTTGTGAAGTATTGGTAATGGTGAACTTTTTTATATTGTGTGATATGAGAGTTACCTAGTAAAACTGGAAAAAATTCTTTAAATGATGTAGCTATTTATAAAGATGTTATAGAACAATTTCATGAAGACCTACTCACATGGAATATGGGAAATTAGTATCTGATTCCAATATCTAAAAATGAAAAATGATTCTGTTTGTGGTCAATCTGCACCTCACCTTGCTGCCCTTTCTTTGCCAATCAGACGGGCACTCCTGGATGCCCTTGTATATCTGGGTCCGTTTCTACCCTGATGTTTATTGTAGTCCATTGTTTTAAACAAAGGTGATCATTTCCAATTAAAGATGTATTCCTAAATTTAATGGAATCATTGACGTTTTCAATAATTAAAAAAAATGTTTCATAATCGTAAGAGTCATTGTTAATATCATGTTTACCCATCTTTTAAAAATATCTAATAATTTTAAAATCTCCTATGGAATATTATTCCATGTGCATGATTTTCCTTGCAGGGATACAATTCAGTAATTGAACCTGTTTTCTCATTCTGCTGAATACCAGTCTTCCTCTCATCCTGATGTACATTAAACACTCTTGTTGCTAAAAATATAATTGCTCTTAACATTTGCATGTTCACTCCACTCAAGTACCTAGCCTTATAAATAAAGTTTCAGTACATTTTCTTCTTACTGTAAAGCAACCTTGAAAATTGATTAGTAAAATTAACTTTGAGCATTTGGATACAGAGTAGCCTTAGCTAAATGTCATCCTTGAAAATATTAATTTACATAATTGAGTAACATACAATTGCAATTCACAGAAATTATTAAACAAAAATAAGCTATAAATTTAAAATCAATACAATAACCTTAAGGAAGGAACATAAGTAAAACCTTAAATTTAGTTATTATAGGAATCATCCACTTTTATAAAGTAATGAAATTTATTTACATGAGTACAGAAGGAAATCTGTCTCATTAATTCAGAATCATGTAGTTCTCTGTTATGAGGTGGATGTGGAGGAGTGGTAATTATGTGCCCATTCAAAAACTTTACATATTGGATAACCCATATTTAAATATATTAAGGCTCTCCAGCACCTAGAAGTAAACTGGTGATGTCATTTGTTAAAACTAAAAATATCTTGAGAGTCTACCAGTTAGTGGGAATGTTCCAAAATCGTACATGGAAAATATTAGCAAGATGCATAATAAAAGCTCTATGACTGTGTTTTTCTTTTAAAGAAAATACAACTAACTGATCTAGCTGAAATTTAGGAAGCTATTTAACAATTATTTATATTAATACTGCCAACAATTTCTACAGCTAAAATATTAAATTAAATGAATATAATGCAACTGATTGGGGCATAATTACAGACTTTGGATTTAATTTTTGTCTGTCATCTATTTCAGTACCATAGCATTGATTTAGTGTCCAATCATAGGAGAAGTGTGTGTGTGTGTGTGTGTGTGTGTGTGTGTGTACTTACTTTTGGCAGACCTTGGTCTTTCCTCCTATCATTAACTGCAGTCAGTTCATTGGGAAGTGCGCATTGAAAACATAAAAGAAGGGTGTCTGCTAGTCTTTGTTTTAACTTATAATAAGTAAGGTATTTATTTAGCAATGTATGTTGAATTAAGCTATGTCTAGAATGTTCCAGACATTGCTTAGGTCCTGTAGAAATAACAAATAGAAATGGAGATAGCCAAGAAGATTCTGTTGTTAATGGGGTTTTCATTTTGAGATTTATTAAAGTGATCTTTGGTTCACTTTAAACCAAAAATGAGTATTCGGTGGGTAGTTTGACAGTAACTAGTTTAATACAAGCAATCAACAACTCTTTACAGAAATTTGTACCTACCTGTGTGCTCAGTACTGTGGGATGCCAGAAATATATAACTTTGATCCACTGGTTGTATGGATCAAATATTACCTAATGACAAACTTACCCAATTCTGAATCTATGTTTTTTTTTCACAAAATATAGAAGTGGATGTTTAAGGTATTGTATGTCAGTATACATGAGGTTGAGGATGAAGGAATGGGAAATGATGGAAGTGTTAGGGAGAATATAAAATATATTAGATCTTCCCAACCAACCCCTCTTCACTGTCCAGGCAACAAGCTATATGTTAGTTAAACACTGCAATCTGGCTTGAGTGCCTTCTTTACCTTTTCTTCAAGACTTATTTGCGGGAGACTGAGGTATAGGGATTCACCATGCTTGTGGAGTGTTGGGTATTTTCTTTACATTCAGGAAGGATTTTTGTGTCCGGCACTGTTCTAGGTTCTGTAGACACCTGGCCCCGAGATATTAGAGTCTATTGCAAAAGAATGTGATGTATCTAGCTATTTTATTATGGCCGTTGTTTCAGATAAAATAAATTACAGCCCATATTGAAATGAAATGTAGCAATCGTTTTAGTGATTTGACTTGAATTTATCCATCTTTGTGAAATAATAAGCAATTAACCAATGATTAGAATGCAAGAGATAATTTGTAATGATGGATGCAATAATGGAATTTAATTAACTTCAAATAAATATTTTAGTGAGAATTCATTTGTACACCCAGATATTTATTTATAATATAATAGCTTTGCTATTTTTGTCATTAGCCACTGCACCAGAAATCATGCAGAAGCATTAATATCAATTTGAAGAGCCATGATCTCAAAAGTCATAGCTTTTTAGTGTGTCTAGCATTTGTATCATGATTAGTATGCAGGTCACAAAGAGACTGACAATCGGGCATGATTGATGATATTGTTTTCCAGTTCGTAAACACAGTGCTCTGGTTCTTGCAGATAGAGTTCAGCTATTTAGTATGAGGTTGGATATTTTTTAATTGATTTTGGGGTTGTTATTTATCAAGCGCAGTTCAAGAAATTACTATTTGCTATTATTAAAAATAATGTTATTTCTATTTGAATTGTAATAGTCAGAAGGGTATTGATGAACAGGTTATCATAGCTGTAGCAGGGAACTGACATATGCCTCAATGTGGGGTCAATATGCTTCCTCAACGCCCTCAACCTGTGATTGTTTGGATCTACCGATTACACGGGTCTCTGAAAGGTGAGTACGACAATGCAGGTGTAGAAATATTGGAGCGTGACTGCCGTATGGGGGGTAGTACAAAAGGAGGCTTTTGAGATTTCATTGCAAGGGGAAACAAAATGTGACATAGGAGTTTGGCTTGGCCGCAAACTGTGGGAACCAGAGGGTTGTACTAGTTCAGGGCAGAGTAATACCACTCTTATTTGAACCAGTCCTCATGCAGACCACCTGGCAGGAAATGAAAGGCTACCCCTGAAATATTAAAGCGTTCTCTCCATAATGTTGTAATGTCTCCAGTTCAATCAGCTTGGCAATGGGGCCCCTTCAAGAGAGGAGTAGCTTCAGTCATGTGCAGTGGCACCCTAGCCCGCTTGCTGAGTAAGGTGGAGCATTGACTAGTGGTTCAGACGTGTACATCTTTGGTTCATGGTTTTAGTGGACATGGGCCATCACAGTGTAATCCATAGCTGGTGGCAGAAATGACCCATGGCCCATCAGGAACACTGACAGAACTCTCAGTAGGACTCGAAGTGGTATTATGGTGAGGGCATGTCTTCAAAGGATATTAAGGCTAGAATGGTGCAGGCTTTATATAGAGCTTATTGAAATTTCTATGTAAAGGTTAATGAGATTTAATTACTAAACACATGCTGGTTATGTATATAATTTTAGATTTTGATGTGAAGCTTTGATGGGCCTACTTTTTGCAGAGAACCTTGAGATAGAGTCTAATATCACTTTAGTTTACATGTGTCTCCTTAGTGAAGCAAAAACAATTATCCAGGTATTGTGAAGGATGAATGAATATACATATATAAAGAAACATTCTGGAATTTTTATTATATAAGCAAAATGTAACTAGATAACTAGACTAAGATACTTTAATATGAAGCATCTTTTGGCAAAACATCTTTTACTTTTTCTACAGTTTTCATATTTAAAAAGATATGGGTGCTAAAAATGTTAATCTTACTGATTGAAATGAAACCTTTTCTTCATCGTATTTTTTATGGGTGATATTTGATGCCAGAAAAAATAGAAAATATGGCCCAAACTATAGACATTTTTATATTTAATATAAAAAGATTTTTTTCTATGACTGGCTTATTTCATTTAACATGATGTTCTCCAGGTCCATCCATGTTGTCACAACAGTTAAAACATTCTTCTTTTTATGGCCAAGTAGTATTCCATTGTGTAAATGTCTCATAGTTGTTTTATCCACTCATCTACTGATGGACACTTGGGCTGCCTTCAGATCTTAGCTATTGTAAATAACATTTCAGTGAACATAGGGGTGTTTGTATTATTTTGAATTGGCGTGGTGATAGTGGCAGGGGTAGAGGTATGAGAGAATATAAGAGGGATAAGTGGTAATGGAAAAATACAATAAAAAAATAACAAAAGCAGAAATTCAGGGTTCCAGCCAAGATGGAGGCATAGGCAGAAATGCTTCACTCCCTCGCACAACCAAAAGAAGGGTAACAACCAATTTAAAAACAAAACACAACCAGAACTTCCAGAAAATCAAACTGCATGGAAGTCCAACAACCAAAGAGTTCAAGAAACATTCATGTGGACTGGTGCACCAAGACAGAAACATGGCCTAAATGAAAGGACAGATCAAAACTCCAGAAAAAGAGGTAAGCAATGAGGAGGTAGACAACCTATCTGATGCAGAGTCCATAACACTGGAAATCAGTGTGCTCACAGAATTGATTGACCTTGGTCACAAAATGAAAGAAGAAATGAAGGCTATACAAAGTGAAATAAGGAAAATATACAGGGAACCAACAGTGAAGGGAAGGAAACCGAAACTCATATCAACAATTTAGAACAAAAGGAAGAAATGATCATTCAACTAGAACAGAATGAAGAAACAAGAATTAAAAAATCTGAGGAGAGGCTTAGGGAACCTCTGAGGCAACTTTAAAAGCTCCAACATCTGAATCATAGGAGGACCAGAAGGACAAGAGGAAGAGCAAGAAATTGAAAACTTAATTGAAAAAATAATGAAGAAACATTTTCTTAGTCTGGCAAAGGAAATAGACTTTCAGAAAGTCCAGGAAGCTCAGAGAATCTTAAAGAAGTTAGACTCAAGGAGGATCACACCAAGACAAATCATAATTAAATTACCCAAGATTAAAGATAAGGAGAGAATCTTAAAAGTAGCAAGAAGAAAGGAGAGAATTACCTACAGAGTAATTCTCATAAAGCTATCAGCTGATTTCTTGGAAGAAACCTTACAGCCAAGAAGGAGCAGCTGGAAAGAAGTATTCAAAGTCATGAAAGGCAAGGACCTACAGCCAAGATTACTCTATCCGGCAAAGCTATCATTTAGAATGGAAGGGCAGATAAAGTACTTCCCAGACAAGGTCAAGTTAAAGGAGTTTATCATCACCAGCCCCTTAAATTGGGACAACTATAGTAGCATAATCAATAAAATATACTTGAAAAAATAACAGGAGCAAAAAAAAAAGATTTTTCTTCTCCAGGCAATTTATTTATTTATTTTTGAAAATTAAAAAAATTGCAGTAAAATTATTTTTGTTATTTTTATTTTTTCATTTGTTTTTCTTTTCTTTTTTTGTTTATATTTTTTCCATTACCACTTATCCCCCTCCCCTCTGCAATCACCACACCATTGTCCATGTTCATGAGTCCTTTTTCCTTTTTCTCTGTCTCTCCAGGCATTTTTTTTTAATTTCTCGATTACCGTGAAATATCTCTCCCCACTGCTCATATGTGTAATGTTAAATGTATACAATAATGTTAAATATATGGGATATAAATATATAATGTTAAATTATATGCACACACACATACAATTAACTACTAAATGTCCTGGGTTTTATTAATACCTATTCGTTTATGACATCTGGAATAAATGGGGCTTTCTGTGATTGGAAATTAATGATCACTTAAAAGTCCTTTATTGTTCATCTTTAATGAATTAGGCATTCTGAGGAAACGTCTGAGATATCGAGCAGAGAGTGAGTGCAGAGCTCCGTTTTGCCGTATCGGTGTCGACGACACGTGCACAGGACTGCAGATGCGGGCACCTGGACATCCGTCAGGTGTTGGCTCTGAGAACCGCATCGGGCTGTGCGCCAGTGGGTGTTTGCTGGGGCTCTAACTTCATAAGCCCTAACCTGATCAGATTTTGGGATGTGATCAGATTATCTTTTTCCAAGGTAAATTGAATAGTTTACACTTGCCACATACGATTTTACACGTGCCGGGGACAGGGCTCCCACCTGCCTAGTGTGCTTGCCCGTGGAAGAGGAAAAGGGCGGATGCAGATGGATGAGCCCTCCCCTCGCCCGGGTCCCGCAGGACCGATGTGCAGCACACTTGATGACAGCTCACAAGACAGTCTTTTGGACTGAAGAACAAATAAAATAAACAATTTTTTTCTGTTATAGATCTAAAATTAAGCAAAGGTTATTTGGTACAAGGTAGAATGAATACATAAACAAAAATTTTGCTTTCTGGCTCATTCCAAGATAGAGCCCTTGGCTAATATTAGATTTGCTTAGTATAATGGCTACTCTTTTAATTTTTATTATTTTTTATTTTAAAAGATTTTATTTATTTATTTTTAGAGAGGGAAGGGAGTGGGGGGAGAGAGAGAGAGAAAGAGAGAAACAAACATCAATGTGCGGTTGCTGGGGGTCATGGCCTGCAACCCAGGCATGTGCCCTGACTGGGAATCGAACCTGCGACACTTTGGTTCACAGCCCGCACGCAATCCACTGAGCTTTGCCAGCCAGGGCTACTCTTTTATTTAAAAAAAACCTATTTTTCCATTACCATTTATCCCCTTATATCCTCTTCCACTTCCACCCACCCCTCTCCACCCTCCCACAATCACCACACTGTTCTCTGTGTCCACGGGAGCTTTTTCCTTTTTTGCCCGATGCCCCCACCCACCCCCTCCCCCAGAACTGTCATCCTGCTGCCCATCTATGAGTCTGTCTCTATTTTCCCTGTTAGTTTATTTTGTTCATTAGACTCCACATATGAGTGAAATCATGTGGTATTTTCCTTTCTCTGACTGGCTTATTTCACTTAGTATAATGTTTTTTAGACAGTGAAAAGTTTTCCTCCCAAAGATAACCACTCAGAGAAAAATCTACATTTCACCTTGCCTGTCATCAATTCCAAAACTACGTAATACAATAAAAGACAGACTTTTCATTCAGTCCCAGGTGGAAGAAGAAGAGAGGGGCAAGAAAGTAGAATTAGAAATAACATGTAATAATTGCTTTAGAATTTTTTTTCTGAACCTAATAATGATTTTCTGAGTTTCCTTTGAAGACGGTCATTTTAGTTCAATAAGCATTACCCCCCCCATTATATATTTATTATAGTGACGCTTTGTGGAAGAATTTCATATTTTTAATATTAAATTGAATTACTCCATATGACTTCTTAAATTATTTTTTCAAGGAAACTATAAGTGATTATAAAAAAGTGTTTTCCAAGTGACTTGTGCAAGGTCGATGGGAATAAGGGGGTAAAGTGAGAAAACTTCTAGGAAACGCATTGATGGTTCAGCCATCACACATGTAGCATCTACCGTGTTCTCACAAGGGCTAGGACTGGAATACGCTAGTGAATGAAAGAAGAACTGGATCCCGCCATTCTAGAACTGGGCAAAAAAAGGAATTGATCTCATTTTCCTAGGACAAAATGCTATTGTGTATTTTAAATCTTCGTAAAACCCAGTGTGCCTTTAGGCTATTCTGTGATGCTTAGCTTCTTGCACGTATTACACGTAGGTTGTTGCATGTAGACCCATGGTGCACACTCACCTGCTTCCTTGGCCATTGTGGGGACACATGGCTGCAGCCACAGTACTTGGACATTTTACAGAAGGTCTAGAGCTAATTTCAGGGGAGTGCACTCCCAGGTAAAGCAGCTTCTATCTTCAGTGCATATAGTTACCTGGGGCTCTTCAAGGGGATTGGAGTGGTGAGCTAAGGAAAATGGAAGAATTGAACAGATGCGGGTGACTGAAAACCAATATTTAGTTTTGCTTGACAAGATTTAGAAGGTTGCAAATTGGGATGCACTGAGCTTGTTTCAGTGGCATTTGGCGTTAATGATTAAACATCAACCTGTGTATTTGCCTTTCACCTTGATCATAGATATGGAAGCAGGCAGCTGAATTTGTTTATATAGGATTTGTGTCCAGGAAAAGATTTTGTTTAGAGTGATTTAATCAGACTATTAATAAAAAATTTAATTCAATGTAACAGTTTTGCAGGTGTGTGCCATCCAGATATAAAATTTAGATCTGGCTGGTAATCTCTCGTCACAAGGGTGTCCTTGTCAAGGAAATAAGATAAATCTTTCAGGCGTATTAAGTGAGGTAAACATTCTATTGAAGAGATTCCATCATTGCAACGCCAGGTGATGGAGCCAGGTCTCTGAGAGTAGTGGGCCATGTAATTCTGTATCGGATGAGACCCGAAGTACTGTATCACATGCAGCTGCAGTGGCTGAAGGGCGGAGAGCCAGCAGTAAGAGAGGATATTAACGTGGTCACTTAGCATCTAGCGGACAGCACCTTGAAATAACCAGAAGCAGAGAGCAAGCAGGATAGAACTGTGAAATAGCCCAAAACACAGTGAGAGGCCAAGATCAAAAACGGATCATTTGCAAAAAACTTAGTTCATCCTCAGGATTTTGGGTTTTATTTGTTCTGAGTTCTTGTGATATCACTTTGTAAAGTTTGTTCTTAATTAGAAACTAATGTAACAGCAAATAAACTCATATATATGTATATATATGATATACATTAGGAAGAACATTAGAATAGATTAGATAATCCGACAATCTTCTTTTCCATGTTAAAACATCACCAGCAGCAGTAGCAGCTGTTTAGTGCTAATAATTTATCACAAATCTGGCACTTTTCATCCATCATGTCACATACATTATTCAAAACAGCTTATGAGTATGTTATCATTTAACCCTTGTGATAGATGAGCAGTCGAACCCAGGTGTGGGAGGTGGTTTGAGGTCAACCTTATAACCAGATGAATGAACCTCAATCTCATCTCACTCCCTCTTAGCTTCTCCTCTTCTCCACCGGACTGTACTTCTGAAGGCCTGAGCAGAAAGAGTGGCCACACCCATATGATTTTTCATCAACTGCCTACTGTTGTGGGCATTCCTTAGGCCACAGTCAACTTGAATTCAAAATCAAAGTCAACCTGTCCTCCATCAACCAGCACACACTCATTTTGCTATTTTAAAATTATCTCCACTTTTGAACCTTCCCTCCATGCCCTTCCCAAGGAATGCCACCATCTCAGTCGCTTCGTTTACCTCTCCGTGCTGGAGATGCTAACACATGCGTTTGTAAGACCTCTCTCTCAAGTGCCAGTTTCATATACTGTGGCAGGTGGGCCCAGCCAGGAGAATGGAAACTATGCTAAGTATTTTGAAAAGGGCAAATTTATGTGGAAAATTGCTTTTGTAGATATGGATGGCTAGAAGACCAAAAATGGGAAGATGTGGTGGCCCAGGGATTAATAAAGGCAGCAAGCTGTGGAATTTTTTAGTTTTTGTTCATTTGTTTGTTTTCAGTTTATGGGTAAAAGAATTGAAGTCAAACTAGCTTACAGCCTCTGCTCACGGGCCTGACAGGGAATTACTTTGGGTTAGCTCATTGGAATCAGAGGGGGTGGAGCAGGTGGCTGAGACTCAGGAGGTAGAACTAGGACTTGATTTCTTCAGAATATATTCACTTATTCTTTTTTTTAACTCCCATCCCAGTCCACCCCCCAGCCCTCCCTGCTCCCTCCCATTTCTACCCCCTCCTCTAGTTTTTGTCCATGTGTCCTTTATTCTTGTTGCTGTAAACCCTTCCCCTTTTCCCCTGAAATTTCCTTCCCCTCCCCTCTAGTCACTGCCAGCCTGTTCTCTATTTCAGAGTCTTTGGTTATATTCATTTATTCTTGTGCATACCCCCTCCCTCTGCCTCTGTTCCCACCACACTCTCCCTTCCTCCCTTTTTCCTCCCCTCATTCCTTTCTCCTTCCACGTGTCAGTTTGGCTTTATGACACTGAGTGAATATGTCTCCCGGTCATGGCAGTCATGCTCTTATTCTCTCCCTGTCAAAGCACTCAGTGGAAAAATAACGTTTAAACTTAGTGACTGTCATAGTAAGATATAGCAATCGATATCTTAATCCATTGTGAGGGACTTGCTGACAATTGGAACAAGTTCTGTCGCCAGAGGCATGGTGTTCCGTGGACTGGCCAAATGCCTATTCCCGCGGTGACAAGGCGAGGCTGTGCAATCCCAGAAGTGAGTTTCTAAAGGAAGGGAGGGTAATTAGGCCAATGCATCATAGGCTCACACAGTGTTATTGTATGTGTTATGTTGTCTGGGAAAAATAAGGAGCCCCGGCATATAATAGTATAAATAAGTATGACAATCTATGCTATACACTAATAACAATGGTTGAGCTAAAGTAAACATGTCTTTACTGCTTCGGGCTTTCTGTGGTCCTCCTTTCCCATCTTCACGATGAATTTTGGGGGTTCTGCATGTTCGTCATGCAGAGCTCATCAGGTTTCAGAAACCATGAGCTTAAAATGAGCTTAAGTGTGTTTTTGAGAATTTTGAATTACACATTCTGATATAAAAGAGTCTCTGGTCCTCCATTTTTCTTATTAAAATATAATGCATCAAATACAAATTATTTATTCAATAAAGACTACATGCTGAATTCTTTCTTTATTTTAATTTCAACATGACGTTTTAATACTTTTATTAGATTTGCTTGTTTTAGAGATTCTTCAAAGCTACCAGTGGTGTACATTCATTACGTAGAAATCATTCAGTCAGTTGGCACGTGTTTACTGAATACTTTTCATGTATGATGTGTGGTGTCAGCTGGTCCTGATTATTATCAAATGAGCAAATATTTACTACAAAGGTATTCTTTAGCATAATTATCAAAGTTTTTATTTTTATTCAGCACTTAAGGACAGTAGATGCACTTTGTTTCAGAACAGTAGTAAGACGTTATTACTTGATTATAAAAATCTTTACACATCTAATTGCTATATCCACAATTCATTTTTACATTCCACAAGTAAAGATGTCACCAACTTTCTGTCCTTGTGGAAAACGGTAAGCTTAGGGAGTTTTGTTTTGCTTCCACTTCTTTTTTGCTCCTAACGGTACTTAGCTATATTTCTGTCTACTTTCATAATGCATTTGAATCACATTGCTTCCATAGGTGTTTATTTTATTCTTATAACTTTCACTTCGAGTCATGGCAAGCAAAGAGATGGGCCAGTAGGGAGAAGGCATTATCTGTAAAAGCAACAGCGCTTTTACACTCCTGTCAACATCCCGTCGTTCCTTAGTGGGTGCAGGTTGGTGTCTGAAATTCTCGTCTTCTCTTCGCCTGTTTCCCACATCACCTTGCTGTGGGCATAGCTAGACCGTTTAGTTGGTTTCAGTCAGTTCTTCGTTCACTTAATTTAGTCACCTGGGACATAAAAACACAGTCTGCCATCACTAGCATCATCCCAAAGCTGCTATCCATATGAATAAATGTGACTAAAACTCAATACTGAATTAAAAGAACAGTGGCACTTTAGCTATGTCTACCTTTTCTGCCCAGTAGTATGAAAAATGGGAAGATGTTGTTATGTTGCAAGTATTCTTGCCAGTGAAGAGTTTTACATTTCAGCTAAGGGCATGGCCTAAACGTGGAGTCACCTAAGATGGTTCATCAAGTTGAAAGGTAGATTTTGTAAAGGGATGGGGGTTCTTAATTCCAGTTTCCTGAAAATGAGATTTTTGAAGTGACAGGGTTGATAAGATTTGTTTTTGTTTTTTTCCCCATCAGCATGTCAGAAATTACCAGGGAGCCTGGATCCCACTGGGTGGTTATGAAAAATTTGTCAGATTAGTTAGAATGTTCAGTAATATAGTGACATTAGTTAACTAAATTGCTTCCTTAATGAGGGCATATGACATTGAGTTTCAAAATTATAGCCTAAAGAATTTTAGAGATATGTAGATTAGGAGATTCAACGAATGAAAAACTAGTAAAAGAATATAAAACTTCTTTGTGAAGCAATTATGAACCATCTTTGTTGTGTAGATTTCTCATAACAACTCTCCCAGTGGTCAAGGCTGTTGAGCTTGTATGACAAATGTTTCTTGTCCAAGGTCATGGTTTAAAATGATAAAGATACAGGAGTAGCCCACTTTCTTCTGTCTCCAAAGTCCGTTAGCCATAGCCAGGTTCAATTCCTCACCTCCACACTCAGCCTGACTTCACATTCTGGATCGAGTCTAGTCTCCAGTTACAGACATTTTAAAGAACCCTTGGCCATCGGCTCACCAAGAAGTCAGCCTAGAACAGGCTCTTTTCATCTTCAAGGACCATCAAGATTTTTCTTCATTCTTCCGCACTAAGTTCTGGTTTTTGTTTTTGTTTGTGTTTCAGTTCCTGAGTACTTTTATTATTCTAATGTTGTAAATTGATTTTTTGGTTCTTTATCAGTTACCCTAATTCTTCCCAAACTCTGATCCTACTGTCTCATGACTACAGTCCTGATTCATAGTTCCTGACGGTGCTGACACCTGGCCTGCTGTTGCTGCAGTGTTCTTCCCGCTTGATCAGACAGACACCCGGACTCTCCTGGGCCACCGCTGTGCCACTGCTGGTCCACCTGCCTGGACTTCCTTGCAGTGTCTACAGTGGGGACCCACTGTGACCGCTTTCTCCTCACTGATGGTCTCTGAGCACTAACACCTGTCAGGCCTGTTCAAGTGCCAACTGTGGCATTGACAAGAATAGCCTACCTACTAGCCATTTACTCTAGCTGTCACTCTTAGTTCTAGTTTTCTCCAACTTTATAGACTTGCTATGTCGTGCAAAGGGGGTGCATATTAAGAAGAGATGACTGACAGTCTTCTTGGGTTGGGACAACCCCATTTCTTGGTATAACAACTTCTCCAGGAGACTGTATAAATATATGATAGATTCCACTTATATAACCCTCACTATGCACCAGATCATTTTCAAAGTACTTTTCAGGCATGAAAACATACAGTAAAATGCACCATCAGAGCGGCATCATATTCCGGGTGTAGTCAGAAAGTCAGATCTCTTAGCATTCATCAAGTCGCGTGTCAGTTGAGCCTCTCCTCACGTTTCAACATCACCAACATTCGGCATCAGGAAAAAAAGGCAAATGTCACAATTGGCACAGATATTGCAGAGCAAATATGAAGAAGGAAGTGTATGCAGCTCTCCTTAACTACATGAAAGGTACAAAGGTGAAAGTAAATGTTCAAATGAGAAAGGGAATCTGGGATGTTATATGCGCTAATACCTGTGGATTAAAATAAACAAAACCCAGGATATTGGGAAGTTGTAAACATAACCACCGCCCCTGTCAGGCTAAAAAGGGGGAGAAAAATGTAGCCTCTACAATGAAATATTATTGATCATGTTCTTATGTATTAAGCTAATCACATCTCTTCTCATTATCTTTTTTCACAATTTTCAAAGGTATTTTAAGTGAATATTTACTAGTGGTTTTTCTTAATGTTAGTAATGAATAAAACAAAAATAGTGGGGACGTGACAGCCCTCCATCATGGAAACTCGAGTCTGTTGGGTGATAAGGACGAGGGAACAGGCAGTTACGCTACTGAGGGACAAGGACAGTAGCATAAATTGGGCTTTGGAGTCAGGCATTCCTGGATTTAAGTTCCTGCTCCAGCACATACTAACTGGGCTACTCTGGACATATTATTTACTCTCTATCAACCTCAGTTCCTATAAAACGGGAATAATAATTGTACCTGACATAAGGTTGTGTGGATGATGTAAGTCCCAAATTCACCCTACTATACTCATCCTGATATTTTTCTTTTGCCTGGTACTTAGGGTGGGTAGACAAGCTAGGAAACTGTGAAGTGCACTGTCTTATACAACATTCTAGCATCTTAACATTTCTGCAAAATGGAAGAGTTTTGGAAATACATTAATGGAAAACTTCACAGAAAGGACTATAAGAGGAGGGAGAAGATGAAAAATCAGCTTGGGCATATTGAGCCAGCAGCACCGCTGAACCATGATAGTGAAAGGTCCAGCAGGTTTTGATCATAAGAATTTAGGATGTATCGTGCATCTATGGGGTTGGAAAACTTTGTGTGGGAATGATCAACCTATTTTATGGTCACTACAGCTAAGGTAGTAGGTGACGTCACCTAGGGCGAGTGTTGGGAGAGCTGAGAGGACAGGAGCTTGAAGACTACCGACATTTAAAATTCAAACCAGAAGGAGCAGCACATAAGGGAGTCTGAGAGGGTGAATATTATATATAGAGAGAAAAAAGGCCACGCAGGTGTAATGTCAGAAGCCAGTGTGAATTGATGCTTCGAGCACGAGTGAGCAGCTCCCAGTGTCACATGCCAATGAAATTTTAAGTCAGGTAAGAACTGAAACAGCCATGCTGATATGAGAATGACCCATTGCTATGTGAAGTTAATATTAAAGCCAGCTACTGAGAGTAAGGGGGAAAAGAGAGGAGAAAGCTGACTATGGAGATAGAACACTGCTGTGCAGGGTGGAGGGACCAGTAGATGAGAGAGATCCTGAGGCCTTGAACCACTTCTGGAGCGGCACATTATGAATAGTTAAGGTATTCCTGTCTTGAAGTCTCCTCAGCTTGAGCCCAGATGTTACTGAAAGACTAAAGACTAGCACGTCTAAGGCAAGGTTTTGAAACTGATACTCATATGTTCTTTTCACTTCAGTGCCCATTCCTTTTCTATGTCCATCCTCCCAATCATCCATTCACTCATCGATCCATTCATCCCTCTGTTCATGTTTCCATCCATCTGTCCACGTGCAGTGTGAGCAGACATCCTTGCATTAATTAAACATTGATTGACGGACCTACTCTGACCCACCACGGGGCACTGGGAAAATAGGAGATGGCATGATAGTGGTCTCTGTTTCTACGGGAGATTTTAACTAAGACGCAAGTTCAGCTCAGTCCAGGACAAAATTTCTTCTTCTCTCACTTTCCTGTAAGATTCTGAGTAAATAGTGCAGGGAACCCAGACCCTTTCCATCTGTTTCCTTCTGATATCCCTCCAGTACTGGCCTTGTGTATGTGGCACATGGTAGCTGACTTCATGTCCACACATCCGCGTGCCAACCAGAGGAAGGAGGAAGGCAGGGAAAGGTGTGCATCTTCTCTCTAAGTCAAAACATATCTTGCAAGTATCACTTCCCCTCATGTTCATCAGCTATTTAAAAAATCACGTTTTGCTACACCCAGTTTTAAAGGCGACTCAAAGTTAAGTTTCTATTTTGCATGGCCATATGACCAATTGAGAAGAAAGAAAAAAGTCGGATATTGAAGAACTGACTGATGCTTCTCACATACCGTTTTTGTTCTGGTTGGAGTCACAGGAAAGTGAATTGGCCATCACTATCCTCCGTGCTGAGGTCACAGTGGTAGCATGTGATGGGAGGTCACAGGCTGTCTGCATATCCAACATGCCCACCGCACAGTCCTTTCTGAAGGTCTGCTCTCCAAAATTAGCACTGGAGAGTTCTCCGTATGTCAAGGTTCTTTCCCCTTTACTCAATGCATTTCTAATTTCCTCAGGATAACTATGTTCAGAGAAAAAATACCAATGATTGATTCATTCTAACATGTGCATTGTTAATCCCTTCTGTACTCTCCCTACCCTTTTCTTTCTAGTACTAGGATATTTTCAAATATCTTTAACTGGTGGGTCTTCAGGTTCAGCTGGAAAGATGTTTTTGGCCAGAACTGGTTCATCTGAGATTCAAGTTTAATATTAAGGTTTGAAACTTATTGAATCCAAGGAAGGATTTGTTGAAATATTACCAAAAACAATCAAGTAATCATATTAACATGTACTGGTGAAAACAAAAATGTTTAAAGAAAAGAATTTCCACTGGTCCGGCAACTAAAGAATCTCACAGCAAGGGGTGTTAAACTGTCCCGGGAGAGAGGAGATACAGCCCTTGAGCAAGCAAGTTGCTTCCTTTGACTTTTCGTTGCTTGTATTTGATTCGTTGTGGAGCTGGGCATCCTGACAAAGATGGACGCTTCCATCTGATTGGTTTAATTTTAGAAAACTGGAACTCTTTACAAGCTACTTGAAGATACCTTTCTTCAAACGAAACAGATCAAGCCTTGGCAAAATGACTCTGAAAACAAAATCTACAGGTATGGGGTGCAGACACATCCGGGGCTCCTCAGTGTTTCGTACAAAGCTGTCTCTGATCTCAGTGACTGAGGGAAAACCTCAGAGAGTCTGGGATTAACAATCATACTACTAAACGCAGATTACCTCATTTAAAAAGATAATTCAATTTCTGTTCAACTGTATCTACCTGGCTGGTTTGCTATCTTATATTCATTAAGGATCTTTATGATTTTTCATGTTCCCTACTGATTTTAATTGTTTATCTCTGCCCAGTTTTCTGATTTGTGCCATTGTAGCATTTAAATTCAATAATTTTGTTAATCCCTAGGTGTAAAAGTATTTTTATGGCAATGAACATAACAGATCATATAATCAGTTGTTAATAGTTTAATTTTTTTCCTTTTAAGTGACAGTTTATAAAATGCTTTATAAATTTAGAAAACTGGTATTATGATTGGTTTAGTTTTGGCAGTTTCAGGTAATTTCCATGCACATAATATTGGGTATGTATTGCTTTTTAACAATCACATTCAAACCTTTTCAAGATATGTCTAATAATCCCAGTGGTCACTTGGGAGGCTTTATCCTGATTCTGATGCTGCTGTCTTGGTATGACACATTTTTTTAGGGAAAAGGTTCTAACTTTTTTCCTAAAAGGCTGATATAATTCAGTTTTGCCAGAAGTCTTATTAAAATAGAAAAGTATAGTCAAGTTAGGTCAATTGGTTGGATCTGTTAGATGTTAAACCCATCGGAGTATTGGCTGGCCATTTACTTGTTTGCCGAACAACTATTGAGTGCCTGTCATATGTCCAGGCTGGAGACACTGATGAATTAAATGTTATCACACACATGACTGGTGTGTTGACAAAGTCTTTCCTGCCTCTCTCCCTCCCCTGCTCACTCTCTCTCTCCCTTCCTTCCTCAGTACATTTATTTGAGGATTTCTTTCCAGGTGCTAAGGATAAGGGAGTGAACAAAACAAAACAAAAAATCCTTGTCATCACGGAGCTTACGTTCTAGAAGTGGAGCTTACCTTATAGACCATGTAAAAGCAAGGCAGTAAATATTCTGGGCTTCACAAACTACAGTTTCTGTTGCAACTGTGCATTTCTGCCCCTGTTTTCTGCCCCAAAGCAGACCTGGTCAACACACACACACACACACACACACGGGCCTGTCTGGGCTCCAATAACACTTTATTTATTCACTGAAGTTTGAATTTCACATAAATTGCATGTGTCTGAAAATCTTCTTTTTTTCTTCTTCTTCTTCAGTTTTTTCCAAGCATTGAACATTGTAAAAATCATTCTTAGCTTGTAGGCTGTACGAACACAGGCAGGCTAGGTCTGACCCACAGGCTGTATGGGTCTAATTCTGTTTTGGAGGTTCAGATGAGTGGAGACATTAGACACAGGCATTAGCTGGCTGAATTGAACCCAGTTCACCCACTTAAAGGCTGTAGAAGTAGTCAGTGCAACCAGCTTATAAAGCAGAGGTATGTACCAGTTCTGCAGGAGAAACATGAAAGTGTAAGCTATTGGGGCATGGGCCATATTGGACATTAATGTATGAGTGAGTGAAGGTCACAGCAGATCTTCTGAAGGTCAGCTGTCCCTTTCCATGTCCAGGCTCACAGTCTTATGGCACTTTTTATATGGCCTTGTCTGGCTCTATTCTGGGACCACCCAGCTGAGCGAGGCCCCCGTCATCAGACTTGGTGATACGCAACAGGCAGTGTCTACTCAGCTCAGGCCTAATCACCAGTCATCTCCATCAGCCTATCTGAACACAGCCTGGTTCAGGGCCTTTCTCAGAGAGCACTGCGGAATCAGAAGGAGGGTTCCTTACCCAGATGTTTCGGAGAGGAAGCTGTCAGGCCTGCCTACCTATTCTAATAACATACTTTTCAACTGTTCATAATATCACTGAGTTTCATTGCCGACGTTCGTATGTCATTGTGGCTTGGGGTGCATGCCCAGCTTAGCCTGTGCTAGCTGTCTGACACTGGGAAATTCGCTGAAACTCTTTCAGTCCAAGTTCCCTCATTTGGAACACAGGGATGATACTGGTGCTTAACTTGCAGAGCTTTTGCATCAAATTAAATAGTCCCCATCATCCTTATCAAGAATATAATAAAGTATCTTCTATGTAGTACAATGAATAAATAAAAATGGACTCATAACTATCATTGTGATTACAGAAGAGAGAAATTAAGTATTCTTTTCTAGTAAAATTTTAGCTATTGTTTTTTAGGACTGGATTAATATTGTTAGAAAGAGGAAAGAATTAACCCTGAAGTTAAAAAACTTGACCAAAAATCCTTAAAAAATCATGTGAAATATTACAGATAGCTTAATACAAGGGGGGATTATAGTGAGCTGTATCATTTTGAAATAACAAAATGGTTAAACATTTTAAACATTTAATTTGTGAGAGGTTAATTACTTTTACAATGTCAAGTACATGTTTCAATGAAGGATTCTGAACTCTTTAGGAAGCATGCCCAAGACACATTCAGTTGTTAATGTGATTCTGTGTGCGGTGGACCCCGTACACGGAGGGCAAACCTCTGTACTGTGTCTTCCCGTGAGGCCCTCCACAGCCACCGTGGGCTTCAGCTTCTAAAATTAGAGCGCGCTCTTTCTGCTCTCTCCCCGTTGTATTAGTGTTTGCCTCCGTCTGACACCGGTAAGAGGCTTTTTATTTACTTTCTATTGCTGCGAGGGATTTTAATTGCTTCCACAGCTCTTAGTCAAGTATCACTTTACTTCTTCACAAACGATCCACACCTGTGGGAGGCATGCCATCATTTAACTGTAGAAAAATTTAAGACCTGGAAATGTCACACGCACGCAAAAAAAATTGCACATTAGGGAGAAGGTTGTGCTGATCTTTGTAAGAGTGAGTGAAATGATCCTGATTCCCCCTTGTCGGTTCCCTGCTTTGGAGTTACTTCCCAAATGAGAGAACAGGCTAAGGTGATCACTGTGCGTTTGCCTTTCCTATCTACTTTATGCCTAGAGGCTTGCATTGTGCCTTGTATATTAATATAAGTTGTGCGTATAATTAGGGTTTTTTGTCTATGGAGCTGATGTTTTCGTTCAAACTGCATTCATTCGCATGTGCCCATCAAATCTACCACCATCCTTTCAGTGAGTTCTCTCCCTTGCCCTCAGTTTTCTGAAGGTGAGATAAAGTGATGTCTTAGAAGGGTTCCTGGGAAGAGTCACTGAGATAATAGATAGAAATGGCTAGTTCAGTGCCCGAGTCAGTGGGTGCTTAGTAACTGCGTGATTTCTTCCCTTCCCTCTTTGCTGCCTTCAGGCCCAGGTCATGCTTAACTGCCAGCAGGTCTGTTCTTCCATTTCTGAGATCACCATGTAATCTCTTCCTATTTTAAATCAAAAGTAGTCAGATACACTGCATATGGAAGCACTGTTTCAGAGATTTTTCCAGGTGTACATATGATGAGCTACCTTAGGTATTAACCTAAACAGCATAATCTCATTATGAAACGAACAGGAGTTTCCAGCCTTTTATTACACTGATGACTGACAATGGTAGTGAGGTTGTCACATCTGTGAAGGGGTGAGAGTTTTGATAAAATGGCACACCACCTCACATAATTTTCTTCTGGGCACCTGCGAAGATGGACTACTGTTTTCACGGTGTGGAGACGCTTATGCTGTGCTCTCTGCCGAGCTGTTCAGGGTGATTTATCCTCACTGAATCTCTTACACAATAAGATGGTCTTAGTTATTCATAATCTCTCTGTCCTCTAGAAATATGGTCCTACTGCTCTCATGTCTCTGAAATGCTGGCTGCTAGGCCCTGTAGAACTTTTTCTTCCAGGCTTTTTGCTAGTGACCCTATTTTGTCATTTATTGTTGACAATTATTTATATCCAGTGCTAATGAAATTGGTTTTGCACAGGCATGGCTATTGCTTTGCAAAACTTTAGTTTGCTTTGAGGCCTTGGCTATTTTGGATCAGCAAATTGGTCTGTTTCATTGCCAGAGGACAGGCAATATATGCTTAAAAATGTGTAATGATGGCATTTTATAGTTGGACATTCTGGGAATCTCCTCCAGGCCACTATCAGTTCTGGGACTAAAAGTTTAACCGTGACAGACATGCCGCAGCCAGTGTGATCCAAGTTCAGCATCTCTACGACGACAGCTGTGAGAGACCTTCTGTTGCACACACACAGACCTTCTGTGTGTGAGAAAGCAGTCCAGGTCTTTCTACTTAATTCCATTACATCTGACCAGCTTATTGTGTTAGGGAGAAGGGGCTTCACTGAATACAAACCAGCATAAAGCATGGTTTGTCTAATCAGAAGTTTTCTAGGCTAAATATAATTTTTCTGCCCTCTGTAGAAAATAGAATTAACTGACACATTGAAAATAGACATCTGTTACGTTGGCCCACCCTCCTTCACTCCTGTCTCTTTCATATATATATATATATATATATAGTCCGGAAAAAGCCCAGCCATTGTTAACATAACGAGAATGGTTTGTGTGGCATGGATGTAACCCAGCAGCCAATGAGAGTGGGTTGGAATGCTCATGTGTGAGCAATGATGACTTCACTGTACTCGTTAGTTGGGGTGGTGCATGCTGTTGAGTGAACATGTGTACTGTGTGGCCATTGCATTCAAGATGACTGACTGAGTAGGGCAATGAATCTGCATCAAATTTTGCATTAAGCTTGAACATTCCTCTGCAGAAACTATTCGGATGATTTGGAAGGCCACAGCCACGGGCCACTGGTGATTGGCAGCTTCGTCATGAAAAGATGCCCACTTATGCATCACATCTAGTACACAGCTTTTTGGTGAAACATCAAATCACCCAGGTGACTCAGCCCCCCTACAGGCCAGATTTGGTGCCCTGCGACTTCTGGCTTTTCTCAAAACTAAAGTCACCTACGAAAGGGAAGAGATTTCAGACTGTTGGTGAAATTCAGGAAAATGTGGTGGGGCAGCTGATGATGATTGGGAGAACTGTGTGAAGTCCCAAGGTGCCTACTCTGAAGGGGACTGAGGCATCATTGTCCTATAGACAATGTTTCTTCTATCTTGTGTCTTCTTCAATAAATGTCTCTATTTTTTTGTGTGGCTGGAAACCTTCTGGACAAACCATATATATATATATATATATATATATATATATCCATTTTAATTTATTGACTTTTGATTGTATCTCTCTTTTTAATTTTAATTTTATTGGGGTAAGAATACTTAATATGAGATCCACCCTTTTAATAGATATTTAGGTATACTATACAATACTGTTAACTATAGATACACTGTTGCACAGAAGAGCTTTAGAACTTACCTTACACTATTGAAATATTATATTGTCGATGAGCTCCTCCCATATGCCCATCCCCCTATTCCTGGCTACCATGGTTGTGTGCTTTCATGAATTTGCCTATTTTAGATGCTTCATATAAGTGGAATCAAGAAGTATTTGCTCTGCTCTGACTGCCTAATTTCACTTGGCACAATGTCTTCATGTTTCATCTGTGTTATTATAAATGGTAGGTTTTCCTCCTTTTTCAGGGATGAATAATATTCTATTTTAAGTGTCTACAGCAATTTCTTTACCCATTCAGAACTGCAAACCTACTTTTGCCCCACCCTGTATTGGTTTTGTCAGGACATTCTGGTTTAGGGTTTTTTATTTTGCCCCTCTTGAAAATATTCACAAACTTTTACCAAAAAAAGTTTAAATATAAATTGAGTGAATTCATTTTCTTAGACACATAAGAACAGAAATCATCTCTAACATTGTCTTCTAGTCCCCGAAGTTCATCTTATGTATGACTAGATGTTTGATGCAGTTTTACAAGTATGCATAAGAGGTATGCTGTGAATGATTACTATCTGCATATTTGAGTTACACTGGAAACAATTTGATGTGTAAAAATTTGAGTTCTGGCATTGGCAGGCGTTTAGCCACTAGGACCAGCGTTCTGAGCAGAAGTAAACAATATAGGGTCAGTTCACCAGGGCCACCTTTGGCTCATTTATATTGCAAGTTGGTCGTGGGGAGCACACACTTGAAATATCCAATCCTGGGGGGAGAAAATGAGCAATGAGATATTATAAATGTTTTATTTTATGAAGATTGATAGGAAGCAGCAGGGAAGTATATTGTCCTAACAGATAACAGGCATCATACTTTTTTTATAATTGAGAGATATTTCATTGTAAGTGGTAGTAAAGGGAAGACAAACTAAATAAATAAACTAGTGGAAAACCAGTAGAATTTCAAAAGCAGCAAAGAGCAAACAAGTAAGAAAGAGAAGAAATTATTAGCAGCTTCATTAGTTCAGCAAAATATTGGAACAGGAAAAATTCTGAAAGGAAACATAAGAATACTGATGTTATATTCAGACTGAATGGTCAAAGGCACTTATTGATGTATAGACATTGTGTAACGGTGCAATGCCTACTTTTCAAAGAATATATAATTGTCACATATCTCAATTCTCCAATCAGCATAGCTGCTAAACACATGTAGAAAGAACTGTTAAAACTCCAAGGAGAACTTGATAAAAAATACAGTTACAGTGGGAGATATTAATATTTTGATGCCTATTTTGGAGTCAGACTTAGTAGAGAAAACATAATGAAGGATATAGAATATCTGAATGATATCAATAAACATCATTTAAAAGCTATTTATAGAAATTTACACTTTTATGCAATATATATTATTTAATTTTAGAGAGAGGGGAAGGGGAGGGAGAAAGAGAGGGAGAAAAACATTGGTATGCAAGAGAAACATTGATCGGTTGCTTCTCATGCACCCCGAGCCAGAGACATGGCATGCGGCCCAGGCACGTGCCCTGACCGGGAATTGAACCAGCAACCTTTTGGTTTGTGGGATAGCACCCAGTCCACTGAGCTATACCAGCCAGGGCAGACATTTATACTTTTAAATAGAAATGTTGTTTTATATATCTATAAAATATTTATAATCAACCATATACTTGGCAATGAAGAAAACTAGGAAAAAGAACTAGAACAAAAACTAGAAAACCAGAAAAAAAGTAGACATTTTACAAGTTCCGTGTCACATTTTGTAGGGGATTAAAATATAATCAGTATCAAATAGGGACACCGTAACCTCCTCAGCTCTTGGAAATGAAGAACCACAATACTAAGTTAATTATGGATCAAAACAAATTAAAACCAAAATTACAAATGGTACACTGTTTTGAAAACATTGAAAAGGGGAATACTTTATAAACCAAAGAGCCTCAGGAAAAGCTGTCCTTGAGGGATAAGTTCAGTTAATGGTCCAAAAAAAGAACCTTATGCTTTTTTTTTATTTACAAGAAAAGCAATGACAAAAAATAAAGGGAAATACTAACCTTAAATCCTATAATAAATATAAAATAGGAAGAATAAAGTAAACTGTTTTTCTTTGGTTACTCAAGAAAATCAGTAAAACCCTGTTGAAGTAAAGAAAAAAAGAAAGAGAACATTATACATGTTTAAGAAGAATAAGAAAGATCACAAACCCACAGACTGAAAAGATTAACAACATAAGGGACACTATATGCAACATTAAAAAAATAAATGAAAATGCAAAAAAAAAATTAGGCTACTCCATTTGCCTATTCTTGGAGTTGGGAAGATCTGCTTGCTGTTCCTAGATAGGAAATTTGGAGGATAATTTCTAAAAGACACATTTTCCTATAAAACAAAATTTTTTCTAGCAAGAAATAGAGTACATGAAGTCAAAGAAAAATATATCAATGTTTGTAACTTCTTTATTTTTGAAAATGAAGAGAGTATGGAAGGGCATAAATCCTAGGCTATTGGTTATATGATGGTGAGGAAAGGTGGTTCAGGTTAAGGGGTTGAAAAGTTGATGGGTAGAGTAAAAAGAAGTCAAACCATAGATGGTAGGTATAGTTTAAAACCTACAAACACTAA
Organism: Phyllostomus discolor; assembly: GCF_004126475.2. Classification (NCBI taxonomy): domain Eukaryota; kingdom Metazoa; phylum Chordata; class Mammalia; order Chiroptera; family Phyllostomidae; genus Phyllostomus; species Phyllostomus discolor. The sequence continues at coordinate 10,805,945 of NC_040913.2, read as the reverse complement.
ATAATTCCTTGAATCATGCAACTACCTTACTTTAACACAAACTGGGAGAACAGATGTGAGAAAGACTTCTGAAGTATTTAAAAGTTAATCAAAACTATACTTTTAGTCACATTGTTTAGGGAGAATGAGCTGGAGACTCTCATCACAATTCGTTGTATAGCCTTTATAAAATATATATGTTGTATAAAGTTGTCATTGAAAATAGCAATGCTTTGCTCAGGTCACCAAAAAGTGCCTTCTAAAGTGTGTGAACTTGAGAAATGCTAGCCTTCCTCCCATTTAAATCCTAATTTTACTTCTCACAAAGCTATTGTCTTACAAGATTTTAAGCAGGTCTTTCAATTTCACTTTTATTTTTGAAGTGGTAATGGCTCCATTAGCTGCTTAAGAGCCCTACTAATATCAAACTCAATGTATTTTGCTTTGAAATAATAACTGGTTTCCTAAGAAACAATAACCGCTTTTATAGGAAAAGATCAAGGTCTTATGACTGTGTTTCTTTTCCACCCAGAATGTAGGTTAGGAGAAACCTTGATTTGTCTTTGTGGGAAGGAATCCTTTCAGATTATGTATTTCAAGGTTCCAGTACAGAGTGACATTTGTTACAGGGAACAGAAATCAACATCATATATCAGTTTGACATATAAGGTCAGTAGCACATTTTCAAACTAGAGGAACCACGTATCAGTGGAAAACTTGACTTGGGCCTTGCTCAGGCATTTACTGACCTCCGTTTACACCGCAAGATTGTCCAGGCCTCTCTACTTACTTGGGGTGTCCAACCTGTGGACCATGGGCTGCAGGCAGCTCAGGATGGCTATGAATGCAGCCCAACGCAAAATCGTCAATTTACTTAAAACATTGTGAATTTTTTTTTGTGTGATTACATGTTGCAATATATTTAATGTGTGGCCCAAGACAACTCTTATTCCGGTGTGGCCCAGAGGCACCAACAGGTTGGACAGCCCTTCCCACTCAGATTTTGCTGTGAAGGTGAAATGGCTCCTTTGTGTAAGAGGCCCTTGTTAGCAAGAACTGGACTCCTCCCCACATCCGAGAAGCACTGTAGTCACTACTCAACACAACGCTGCCTTCAGCCACTCTTCTCCCGGGACCCCTCTGTGCCTTTGGAGTCCCGCCTTTGGCTCCTCCATCCAATTGGTCTGGTGGTCAGCTCTGCCCAAGATTACATCATAAAGTCATGTTTTTAAACTGTGATTGAGTAGCTTTTTATTTTCTTTACAGAAGGTGTTTCTTTAATCTTTTCTGTCAGACCTTCGATTTTACTTTGCATTCTCCAGATGTATCTGGGAAGGAATTTATCAGTGGTACAAAGTTGGAATCTCTAGAGATCATGTTTGAGTAATAATGAAAAAAATTATTTTATTCTTGTTCTTGGCATGAAAGAAGTATGACATTAGGGAGACCTACAATTGGGTGGAAACTTGAAACAGATACATAAAATACAAAATAAAGTTAGCCTACTTGAAACCATTTAAATACTGTAAGGTGTGATTTCATAAAATGACTAAGGACATAATTTTCATGCAGCAGTAAATGCTATATAGCCTTCTGGAGGAGATGATGTAAAGGCATAGTAAAATATTATGTGCCTCCTTCCAGTGTGCCACACCATCAGTGTGTTATGTCATTCTAAGTAATTACAGCAAGGAGACTTTCACATTTCTACAGAAATTCTTCTGTTATACACGAAACAACTGCTAGTTCTGAATACTCGAATATTGTCTTGGAACACTTTCTTTCATTACACTTTACAGAATTCTAATAAATCTAAATCAAATCACTTAACTTTTATCTATTTTTCTATAATCTGTAAGAGACCATATAAAAAATTTTCTTTTGACGAAAGAAGTTTGCCCTTTTGCTGGTTTCTATGTTGTCTTATTACCGCACAGCTCCTAGAATGCTATATTTCAGCCTTCTGAACTTTGTCATCACATAATCTGATGATAACGTAAATTATGAAAATGTTTTTAGTCTACTAATTGCTTGAACCTAGTTGTGGATTTAATCTTTTATATCAGGACAATAGCTTGTAATGATTATGACTACCACTGCTTTATTAATAAGAATAAACAAAAGGATGCCATTAACTGCAGTTTTAATTAGTCTCAAGTGAAAGGCAGTGTCGAGTGTCATAATTCACCTGCTTTTTTGGAACTTGGTTATATACATCACGTAGCTCTATCAGGGATATTCAACTGGTGTGTTGCATGAAATTTTAAAACGAGCAATGCCTGACTGTTTAGTCAGGGTCACTGACCTCTTTTTCCTTAGAGTGTCAGCACAATAGCCATCTGGTGTGAATGAATCAAAATTACACCTATTCTTTTTTTTCTCAGCTCAGCAAAAAAATTTATATATATTTCAGAAATATATATAATTTCAGATATCTATATCTGTATCTATCTATCTATCTATATATATCTGAAATTTTCCATTCAGAAAATTCACATTTCTCATTGGGGGCAGAGCTGGGAGGGGGGAGAAAGAGGGTCAAGAAGTTTCTTTAATAAATGCCCCTCCACCCGCAATGGGAGATAAGTGGTCTTCCCTGACATTTCCCAGCTTTGTTCTCTTAATCCACTGGCTTAACTGTAGATCCAACGTTCCTTTTCAAAAGCTTTCTTTCTTTTTTCTTTTGGTTTCTATCTGCCTGATTCCTCTTTGTACCTCCTTTGGTTCTGACCCTGGGCAAGGAACAGGAATCTTACTGGAACAGCTGGAATTCATTATCTTGTGAGTCGGAACATTTGAGAACATTACAGGAGTGGAATTTAGGGACAAAAGTTATTACTGTGTATATGACGGGTGACTTAAGGATTTCGGTATTAGCAAGTGAATACCACTTGTGTTTTGGGTTATATTATGCACTTTAAAAAATTTGCATGGCGCGTTTTGAACTGCTGGGGCCTGGTCAGGTAGCTTCATTCCCTAGGCTTAATAATAAGCATGGTCTTCTGCATGTAGACCCTGATGCTATCCTCTGTGACCTGTGCCCAAATGTGTGTGACTGTTTCTAAAGCGGTAGGTAAGCAGGGTATGTCTTTTAAGCAACTGTAGCTATTTATGAGGCCAGAGCATACGGGCTGCTGGTGTGAACCGAAATACACAGGCACAGTCAGAACCTGGTGTTGCTGTTAAGAAGCAGACAGACATTAGAACACCAAAAATAAGTTTTTTAGTCCTCATTACACATAGTGCTTCAGTTGAAAAAAATCTGAAGGTAGGTGAAAGAAAAAAAAAAGAATACATCTGTCATAGAGCATCGTGTGAGGTGCTTGGTGTAAACTGTTCGTGGGTGGACAGCGCTAAAAATGAGGCTTCAGTTCCCTTTACCGAAAGCAGGACAAGATGAGTGAATTGGCAATTAAAAACTCCTGCGCCTATTTCTAGATATCAAAATTGTTTATGTATTTGATGAGGAACAAGAGCCCGTGGGAAATGCTCTTCAGTTTTATTACCAGGAGCTGAATAGTAAGAGGATGAAAAGGGAGGAAGACAGCTTGGCTCAGCTGGGGAAGGGATATTTCATTCAGAGGAGCTGTCGACAACTTAGAGAACCAGCTGAAGACAGATCAAAGGGATTTGGGGTGGCGAAGAAAGGCAAAGAAGGTAAGACAATACCGTCAATGCTCATGCAGTTGGTCCTAGGAAATCAGAGTATGTAAGATCTTATTAGATCAGAAACACAAACTAGACATCATGAAGTATAAGAGAGGTAAAACTCCAAAGAGCCAACTGGAATAACATCTAAAAGGGTACAGGAGACTATTGAGAAAAGCCTTTTAAAACTGCAGTTTTTATCCACTCTTCTCTTGATGGGCACGTGGGTTGCTTCCATAGCTTGGCTGTTGCATTATATAAATAATCTTACAGTGAACATAGGGGTGCATATATTCTTTTGAACTTGTGTTTTGGTTTTCTTCAATATAGACCCAGAAGTGGAATCACTGGGTCATATGGCAGTTCCATCATTAATTTACATGTCGAGGAATCTCCATACTGTTTCCATAGTAGCTGCAACAATCTGCATTCCTACCAACAAGGGTTTCTTTTCTTTACATCCTTCTAATAACTATGCACGGTGCCATCTGGGTACTGGAAATATATCTATCAGGGGGACACTTTGCAGAGTATATGATTGACTCTATGCTGTACACCTGAAACTAATACAACATAATACTGAATGTAAATTGTAACTGAGGAAAATAAAATAAAACAAAGACTAGAACAAGAGATAAAATAAAAAATCAAAGTTATATAAACCTATGAAAGTGAAAAACAATGGTGTGTGCTAGGAGCTGGGAGGAGACAGAAATGGGGAGATTTTCAAAGGGTTCCAGTTAGTTATTCAAGGTAATTAAGTTCCGGAGATCTAATGTATAGCAATACAACTATAGTTAACAGCACTGTATTGTACATTTGAAATTTGCTGGCAGAGTAGATTTTAAGTGTTCTCACTAAACACCCAAGAAAATGTTAACCATGAGAAGTGATGAATATCGTGATGATTATTTCACAGTGTACACGTATATCAAAACATCAAGTTGTACACCTTGAATATGTACCATTTTTATTTGTCAATTATACATCAATCATGCTGGAGGGGAAAAAAGCTACATCTATCCTTTGAAGCATAATTTAAACTATTTATTAAAAAGCTATGTGTTCCCCTGGCTGGCGTAGCTCAGTGGATTGGGCGCGGGCTGTGAACCACAGTGTCACAGGTTTGATTCCCAGTCAGGGTACATGCCTGGGTTGCCGGCCATAACCCCCAGCAACCGCACATTGATGTTTCTCTCTCTCTCTCTATCTCTCTCTCTTCCCTCTCTAAAAATAAATAAATAAAATCTTTAAAAAAAAACTATGTGTTATTCTCTCTTGCTCTAAACTTTAACAGTAGATTTTTCTTCTTAAAATTTTTTCAGCTTCACTTTAGACCTAAAGTTGCAAAGACTTAAACACTAAAGACTATAGTACACAAATGGAAAATTAAGAATCTACAATGTGGAAAAAAACAAGCTGAGGCTTGTTGGATTCCTGAGATTGTGCTGGTTATATGAAGTGAGTACAAAAAATCTGCGCATGTTTGAGAAGGGAAGATGATAGCCATAAAAAACGATCAGAAACTTGTCAGGCAGTTTGGTGTGTAAGGTGATACATCTCCTGTCAGTCATCATACAGAAATTGGCTCTCTTCATGGAACACACACCAAAGGGGTTTGTGGAATTAGCATTCTAAGGGCAGGGGCATGAGCAACAGAGACAGGACCATCAGAGGGGGTCCAGGCAAGATACTGATCATTTGAGTCCAAGCTTGGTTCAAACAATCCTCTTGGTTGTCTCAGTACCATCACCCTTGACTGAATCTCATTATGGGAGAAAAAAATGGCAGGGTTATATTATAAAACAAGATGTCTGAGCCCTGGCTGGGTAGTTCAGTGGCTTAGAGCATTTTCCAGATGCATCAAGCTTGCAGATTTGATCCCCACCCAGTCAGGGCACATAGAAGAAGCAACCAGTAAATGCATAAATAAAGGGAGCACCAAAATTGATATCTCTCTCTCTAAAAAAAGTCAATAAATAAAAATTAAAAAGAGAAAAGAAGATATCTGTGCCAGAAAACGAAGGCAACTCTAGTGGAAAGAAGGCTCTTCTTGAACACAGCAAGTGAAGCTACCTCACCTGAGTTATAGGTAAGAGATATAGGTGAGAGAAGGACAGGAGCGAACCACAAAGCAAAGTAAATCAATTAAACTTGAGCTGGGCCTTCTTGAGAGGAGTGGAAAACAGCAGAGAGAAATGGCATGTTAGAGGCATAGTAGTCCAGACCGCAAGGAAACAGGTAGCAAACAAAACAAAAGGAAACTACTCCATGCCTGGAACCATGGAAAGCTGTTGAAAGTCCTCCTGCAGCCTCTGAATACACAGGCTTTTCAGAAAGACCATCTGCAGCTTCTGCCTGGGATCTGAAGAGAAGATTCTCCCGCTGATAAATGAATGCGGGTAAATTCAAGGCGCAGGTTTCTTATGTCTTAACAACTTCCGGGGGAAAGGTACTGATTGCAGCCACCATGGCCTGGGGTGGAACTTGCATTCAAATTAAAGCTGAAGGTTCTAGAAACACGGAGTCCAGATGAAAATGAAGATTAGGAAGTTTTGATTATGCAGCACGGAAAAGAAAGGCGCTATAAACAAGACCTGGTGGCTGAGTTAGCCACCACTCTATATTTCTAAACTTTGTAGGAAAATAAGAATACCATTCCCTGAGAGAAGATAGCAGACATAGGTCAATTCCCCCTCTCGTTATAATAGTAAATGCAAAGGGCCCACCTTAATCTCTTGGTGAGACATTACACTTGATTGGGTCTCAGGTTTGTGTGTGTGTGTGTGTGTGTGTGTGTGTGTGTGTGTGTGTGTCTTTTGTTAACAAAAGATATTAATCTGTAGTAAAGAATAAAGGGTGTTTTATTGTTTACTTGTTTTGTTTATTTTTGAGCAAGGGGAAGGGTGGCAGCCTGGGGCACAGATTCAGATAGCAACATAAATTCTGTGGGAAGAACAAAAAAAGGCTGATTTGCAAAGACTCGGTTTGCAAGTGCTGTTTTGAATCTGATCCTGTGTGTATGAATGAAGGGTTCTGGCTAAGTTAGTAGTGATTGGCCAAGCCCAACAGTCAAAGGAGGATACTGGTTGGTGAAACAGGTTGGCTTCTTTCAAAGTAAAATGATGTAGGTGATCTGGTTGTCATGGTGAGGAGGAGATTAAAGTTCAGGCACAATTCAAAGGTTCACCAGTTCATGGAAGCGTGTGGGGTAGATGAATGTAAGGCAAATTTCTTTAAGGCCTCCTGGCTTCATTTTATGTCTCTTGACATCAACGACTCCACCCAGCAGTCCCCATTCCTACTTGGGACATCTGATGTGGATGGCTAGCTTTCTGGTGAGGCTGAGGATTGGCCCCTCCTCCCGCACCTAGCGCCAGGTGTTGCTCTGGAGTTTGGCAAAACTGCTGGGTTCCAGGAATGTCACTTTTCTTGGAACGTTTCTCTAATGACTGGGGATTGCCTCAGTGTCTAAATTCTGTGCATGTGGAACCATTGCCAAGATATTCTTTCGTGGTCTGTTAACTCTCCACATTCTTTAATAGTGTGGACACAAAAGTGATTTTGGTGTTGAACTAATTTGCCATTTGGAGATGCTTCTTGAAATCCTTTTTAATCCAGGTATCAAGTGCTCCACAGGCTGAGATGGAGAGGAAGAAATCAGAGGATTTTAACTTATATTTAGACTTCTAGTTTACCTTAAATTTAGGATTACGATTACAACTAGTAAAATTGAAGCAGTAATCAAAAAAACTCCCAACAAATAAAATTGCTGGACCAAATGGCTTCACAGGTAAATTCTACCAAAGAACTAACACCTGTCCTTCTCAAACTATTCCAAACATTTAAGAGGAAGGAAGACTCCCAAGCTCATTTTATGAGGCCAGCATTACCAGATAAAGAAAGGAAATTATAATATTCATGATGAACATAGATGCAAAAATCCTCAACAAGGCCCTGGCTGGCATAGCTCAGTGGATTGAGTGCAGGCTGTGAACCAGGCATGGCAGGTTTGATTCCCAGTCAGGGCACATGCCTAGGTTGCAAGCCATGGCCTCCAGCAACCGCACATTGATGTTTCTCTCTCCCTCATTCTCTCTCCCTTCCCTCTCTAAAAATAAATACATAAAATCTTTAAAAAAATCCTCAACAAAATGTCAGCCAACCAGATACAACAATATATTCAGATCATACACCATGATCAAGTGGGATTTATTCCAGTGATTTAAGGTTGGTACAATATCCACAAATCAGTAAATGTGATGCACTACATTAACAAAATGCAGGATCAAAACCACATAATCCTATCAATAGATGCAGAAAAAACATTTTACAAAATTCACCAATTTGTGATTTAAAAAACTCTCAGCAAAGTAAGAATAGCAGAAACATTTCTCAATGTAATAAAGGCCATGTATAATAAACCCCGAGCCTACATGATACTCAATGGGCAAAAACTACAAGTGTTTGCCTTAAGATAGGGAACAAGACAGGGATGTCTGCCTTCACCACTCTTGTCCAAAAGAGCACTAGAAATCCTGGCCATAGTGCTGAGAAATGAAAAATAAATAAAAGACAACTACATTGGAGAGGAAGAAGTAAAACTGTCATTATTTGCAAATGTCATGATACAGTATATAGAGAACCCTAATGATTCCACGAAGAAACTACTAGAACTTAAAAATTAGTTCAGTAAAGTAACAGTATACAAAATAAATATCCAGAAATCAGTTGCATTTCTGTATACCAATAATGAGCTATCAAAAAATGAAACTAAGAAAATAATCTCACTCAAAATTGTTTCAAAAAAATAACTAGGACTAAATTTAATCAAGGTAGTCAAAGACCTGTATTCAGAAAATTATAGGATGCTGCAGAAAGAAATTGAAGAAGCTACAAGTAAGGAGAAACATACAGCATGTTTATGGATAAGAAGACTTAATATCGTTAAAGAATCTATACTACCCAGAACAATCTATAGATTCAACACATTTCTTATCAAGATACCAATAATGTATTTCACAGAACTATATCAAACATTCCAAAAATTTATCTGGCACCAAAAACGACCCTGAATAGCCATAGCAACTTTGAAAAAGAAGAACATAATTGGAGGAATAATACTGCCCTGATATTAAACTATACTGAAACACCATACTAATCAAAACAGCATGGTACTGGCATAAAAACAGAGATATAGATCTTTATAGTCAATTCATATTTGACAAAGGAAGCAAAATACACAATGGGGTAAAGATAGTCTAGTCAATAAATGGTTTTGGGAAAATTGGACAGATATGTGTAAAAGGTGAACCTAGACCACTTTTTTATATTGTACACCAGAATAAGCTTAAAATAAAATAAAGATTTAAATGTTAGATTCAAAACCATAAAAATTCTAGGAAAAAAACAAGCAGAAAGATCTCAGACATTTCTTGGAACAATATTTTTTCCTGACATCAACATGGTCAAAGGGAACAAAAGAAAAAAGAAATAAATGGGACTACATCCAACCAAAAGGTTTTGTACAGCAAAGGGAAACATCAACAAAATAAAAACACAGTTCACTGAATGGGAGAACAAATTCTCCAATGATACATCTCATAAGAGGTTAATATCCAAAATCTATTAGGAATTTATAAAACTCAACACCAACAAGACAAACAACCCAATTGAAAAATGGACAAAGGACCCGAAAAGGCACGTCTCCAAAGAGGATATACAGCTGGCCAGTAGACACATAAAAAGATGCTCAGAGCCCTGGCTGGTGTAGCTCAGTGGATTGAGCGCAGGCTGTGAACCAAAGTGTCACAGGTTCGATTCCCAGTCGGCACACGCCTGGGTTGCAGGCCATGGCGCCCAGCAACCGCACATTGATGTTTTTTTCTCTCTCTCTTTCTACCTCCCTTCCCTCTCTAAAAATAAATAAATAAAATCTTAAAAAAAAAGATGCTCAGTGTCACTAGTCATCAGATAAATGCAAATGAAAACCACAATGAGACACCATCCCACACCTGTCAGAATGGCTGCCATCAATAAACCAGCAGACAAGTGCCGGCGAGGACGTGGAGAAAGGGGAAGCTGTGAGCACTGTTGGCGGGACTGCAGACATGTGCAGCCACTGCGGGAAGCAGTGCGGCATTTCCTCAAAAATTAAAAATGGAACTGCCTTATGACCCAGCAACTGCACTTCTGGGAATATAGCCAAAAGGAAAAAAAAAACAAACACTAAATTGAAAGAATATATGCACTCCTACGTTCATTGCAGTGTTATTTGCAATAGCCGAGATCTGGAAGCAGCCCAGGTGTCCATGTGGAGATTAGGAGGTAAAAAAGCTGTGGCACATTTGCACAGCAGAATGCAACTAAGCAGTGAAAAAGACGGAAATCTTACTCTCTGTGACAGCAGAGATGGGTCTGGAGAACACTATGCTAAGTTAAACAAGCATTCAGAGAAAGAAAAATACCACACAATTTCACTCATATGTGGAACCTCATGAATAAAATAAACTAATAAATACAATAGAAACAAAGTCATATATACAGAACAGACTGACAGCTGTCAGGTGGGATAGTGGTGCAGGACTGGGTGGAAAAGGTGAAAGTATTAAGTGAAAAAAAATCATAGACAACAGTATGGTGATTGACAGAGGGAAGGAGGAGTGGGGAGAGGGAAAGAGGGGATAAATGGTGATGGAAGGAGACTTAACTTGGGGTGGTGAACACACAATACAATATACAGGTGGTATATTATAGAATTGTACACCTCAGGCCTTTATAATTTTATAACTAATGTCACCCCAATAAATTCATCTCAAAAGAGCAAGAGCATTTGACTTTGAACTGAAAATCTTTTGGACAATTTGTTTTTTCCTAAAAATTTGATCGTGGAAGTCTTCAGGTCAGGGTGTCTTTATGTATTTGATTTGTTACAAAACCTTTGAAATGTATTGTACAATATGGATGGACATGACTGGGGACCGGCATTGGAAAAGGGGTGAGTTTTCAGCACAATACTAAATGACTGTATTAAATCAGTGTGTGTGCGCACGCGCAATTTCATATTCTTTCAGAGCCAAATTTTTTGCTGTCCCTAAACAATCTCAAGAAGATAAAAATAACTGCAATTATTGTCTTGGGGACAGAATCCTCATGGTTTTGGAAGTGACTGCCCGGATGAATCATGACTGAGTACCTGAAGACTTTCAGGGTGAAAGGGACGCTTTTCCTCCGGCTTCATGTACCCGTGTGGGGGGAGATGTATCAGAGTAAAGATTTCGAACTCCGTTGTCCGCCTTACTCCTTCCGCTCAGAGGAGGGAAGTGACTCACCTGATCAGTGGTTTGGGAGGCAGAGTTGGGCATCCTTTGCTCGGGCGCCTCCTCCGTCCTCCTCTTTGGTGTCCGACAGCCTGCAGAAAGCACACGTTCTGTTCTGCACCTTCACGCACAAACGTTTTCTGAGGCTGCTCTTCATGGCGAAGCCTCCCATTACACAACCGTGCCCATGACTGGGTGGACATCCCCACAGTGAATCAGACAGAACAGTTGAGTGAGTTCATTCAGCCAAACACCGAAGCCATCCATGTCAGTATTGCTTGTATCAGTAATGAAATAGACGTTTGTTTCCTATCTGCCTGATGTCTATAACTGGCTCTTTCTCCTTCCTCTTTACATGTTATTAATTTATTAAATTATTTCTCAATTACAGTTGACATATTACGTTAGTTTCAGGTGTACAACATAGTGATTAGACATTTATATACCTTATGAAATGATCACCCCAATGATCACTGGGTACTACAACAGTCTAGTACCCATCTGGCGCCATACATAGTTATTACTGCATTATTGACTATACTCCCTAAGCTGTACCTTACATCCCTTCAACTATTTTAATAATTTGGGTAGGGCACGATGACATCATTTACTGGGTTACCCAAACCTCACCTTTGAGAATCATGGCATGTCTGTGTATATGTGTATATATGTAATTTTGTCAATATTTTAAGGTTAAAATTGTATTATTCAATTATACTTCTAAAGTCTCTAAGATTAATTAGGTATATAGATCATTTATAAACTATAAGAGAATTTTAGGTTTTAAATGAAAAATACAGAGACATATAACATCAGGATTTTGAATGGTATGTAATCTCTGAAGTTGTCTATCCCAAATCACTCATTTAACTTTTTCTTTTTTAAGTGTTGAGAAACTAAGAATGAGAGACGATAAGATACTGATGTAGGTCACTCAGCTGACTTGTGGTGGAACAATTTTCCCCCTTTTCTTCACTAACCTTGACATGAGCTGAGTTTATCCTTTGAGTTGAATTAGAACAAAAACAAACTATTACCCAAAGTCCTATAAATCCAGAAACTGCTTTTAAAACAAATCACCTAATTTAGCTCACTGTTTCAATCAAGTACACTCTGTTGTTTATGGCACCCTCTTTACACTTTTGAGAGCAATAAGTTTTTTCAACCTTCTTTATTTCACTTGATAAATACTGATGTTTTCCGTGTTTCTACTGGAGCTTGAAAGTAATGCAGTTTTCTGTACCAGTGTACCAATTACAGGAGCGTGATGATGGCTATAATGCTTAACTAATGTTGAAGAGTAGCACAGGAGGAGATTACATTGTTAAGAGGAGTGTATCATTTAATCAATGCATATGATTAGGCCGGAGAGACAGAGAATGATTTAGTCCTGCCACTTTCCCAATTCTGGACGTGCCAACATCTCCCTCAGAGCCTTCAGGAATTTACACCCCTGAACTGTTGGTTCTCCCTCATTTCACGCTGTCTTCATGCAGAGTGTACAGTTTATTTTTTTATCCCTCGTGTGCACGTGATGCCATTCCCTGAGGTTGGGGTTCTGGAGTGCGGAAAGCCGTCAGAGTAGAACAGAAGAGGACCATGTTGAGACTTGAGGAAGTGGCTTGCTCAGGGTTGCATGTCCACTAATGGGAGAAGCCAGACCGGGGCACCCAACTCTTAATGTCTGTTTTAACATTCTGTTTAGCATTTTTATGCATCTATTTTCCAGAAGGAAGTCTTTTCTCTTTTGTATACAAGCCTAGTATAAACCACTTAGAAACTTCTAGCAATAGAGAGAAGTTTAAAAATGAAAATACAGCCCAGGACAGGTGGCTCAGTTGCTTGGAGGGTTATCTCCGTGCACCAAAAGGTTGCAGGTTTGATTCCCGGTCAGGGAGCATAACTAAATTGTGGGTTCATCCCTGGTTTTGGTGTGTACAGGAGGCAACCGATTGATGTTTCTCTTCCACATTGATGTTTCTCTCTCTCTCTTTCTCTTTCCACCCTTCTGCTCTCTCTAAAATAAGTAAAAGCCTTGGGTGAGGATTTAAAAAAATGAAAATATGGTTTGTATACAATTTCACAATTCAGAAGTAGGCTGCATTAACCTTGGGTGTACCTGTCTCCAGATATTTCTTTTACACCTATCATCCTAGAGATTTGTCCAAGTTCATATAAAGACCCATGAACCACTATTAGAAATATCAACATGATTGTCCATTTTACAGAGGCACCTTATTACATTTACACATCTACCTGCTGCTGGGCAGATTTTCACTGTTAGTACTTTCCTTCATGCTATCTGTTTTTTCCGGCAATTAAAATATCAATGAATATATATTGATATATTTATTATTTAATTGTATTACACTCATGTATTTTAGTTACGTGAGTGTATTGTCATGAAGGCTGCAGGGTAGAGTTTCAGCTTTATATTTTTAAAGATGATAACTAGTTTTCCCACTTTACTTACTGAATTGCCTATCCTTGTCTCTCTCCACTGACGCATTCTTGCCAGGTATTCAAAGATTTATACTTGCAGATAAACTTTAGAATTATCGTGTTAATTTCATATATTCCACCCCCCTTGAGATTGCATTGAATTTATAAATTTTATTTAGGGAGGAAACTGACATTTTTATGATGTAAAATCTCCCTCTTCAAGAAGATAATGTCTCCACACCCATGGGAGGCTCTTTTCTGCCCCTCCTTTGCTCCTTTCTTCGCGGTGGTTTCTGCACAGGCTTGCTGCCGAGGTACCTTCCGGTCGTTGCTGTGAGATCGGTGCAGCTCACTGACATTTGTGCTTCTGATTCTGTTTTTCTCTCAGTGTCTGATACTTTCAAACTTGACAATAACGTATCTAAGCATAATTATTGTTTCACCTCTCCAATAGTTATACTTCCACTTTATTCTCTTTTTAATTGCATTGTACAGCACATACATCTCAAGAGAAATGACAGTTCTGTTCACAGGCACGTTCACCTTCTTCCTCATTTTAATAGGAATAGTGCAATCACTGTATCATTTAGCATATGTTGAATTAAGAGTCAAGCATCTGTTGAATGAAGTGTATGGCTTAGAATTCTTATAACATAGAGGTTCTATTTTTATTAAAACATATATATATATCTTGTGTATACATATATAATATATACCTATGTGCATATATATACTCTATATACACTGTATACACTATATATGTATATATACATATGTGTATATTGTACATTTACAAACATGTATGCATGCAAATATAAACATGTATATACATATACACACATATACTCTTTTAAAACAAATTCAAATTGCCATGAAATAGTTTTTTGTTGCAATTGCAATAAACACAGGGTGATGTTTTATAATCATAAATCTAGAAGGTTTGTGGATTGTGGTAAGATAATCTCCTTCACTGTAGCAAGTATATCTCCCAGTGGCATGTTTTGCTTCTCAAATTCTGACTGAAGGATTTTTGTTAAATTAATGAATGTGCCTTTTATCAATGACTCACTCATTAATTTAAATTAATGGAGCAGATAGTAGTTTTGACACCTTAGTGTAAATTAGAACATCACAGCTGGAATATGATGGGAAAAGGATGAGGTCTGCATGGGCACGGTTACAAAACGGAAAATTCTCTCCCTTGTTTCTGGGAGCTGGAAAATGAAGGAAAACAGAACTTGGGGAAAATTTGCTAAAACAGGGTTTGGGAGTAAGAAAGTTGTACATTTCATAAAGCATATTTACATTTTCCTCTAGGTTCATGTTGAAATATACCTCCCTCTGAAAGAGTGCTCAGGGCTAAAGATTTATGTTTTAAGTGTGAATGGGTGACCATAACATGGCCAGTGCTTTATGGCAGAGGAAGTGCCCAAGGGACAGGGAAATGTGACTGTTGTTGTGCTGAGTGACTGTGGACAGGCGGGCAGAGAGTCCTGCAGCGTGGAAGGATGCAGACACGAGATGAGCTCAAGATTCTGGAAAGAGTAAGAAGGGGTTGTAGAGCTGGGGAAAAGCTACCACAGCATAGGAAGTAGCCAAGAACAGGGGGAAAACGAGGAGAGGACCAGGAGGCACTGATGCCGGTAGGAGTACTGCAGACCCCGATGCTTGGCCTCCCTGCCGCAGTGAAGAGACAATGCGGGACGTGAGGACAAGCACTGGCCCGAAGAGAGCGTTCAGAAGACCTTCAGTGTGCTGGTGTGCAAACAGTTCTGACCTAAAGAGTCCAGTTTAAATTTGGGTCCCTAAATTCGATTTGATTTTCCAGAGACCAAGGCGTGAGTATACCTTGGATTGGGATAAGAGCTCTCTTCATTGTTCAAGAACTCCTCTGGCAGGATCGCTGGCCACTCATGGCTTCCACTGACCCCTCTGTGCCTAGGACCCCAACTGATTCATAGACCCCAATGGGATGGGATCACCTCATGCCGTAGTAGACCTTTAATTTCTTTAGTTTTAATTTTCCTGACAAAGTGTATTAAATCTTGGGATGAATTAGTCTACATGTAAGCTGAGATTTGGCAAAAAAGTGATTTGAATTTGAGGTAATTTTCTTCCTTGAAAAAAAATTTTTAAAAAGAGGTGATGCTTAAAGAAGGTAAGAAAAATCTGAAGAAATGCTAAGTTTGAGTTCACGATGTCTCAAAGATGAATACAAACAGCATTTTCCACGTGCTTTTCATTAGCCAGTATGTTAAAAAAGAACTGCAAACTTATTTTGTTTTATTTTAGTAGAATAAACTGAGTATATCTTTCAGGACCCTGTTTTCAAAGAAGGTCACATTTTAAGACATTGAAGTTTAGAAATCAAATATCTGAATTTTTGGTGAATACAAGTCAAGATATGATGGACTATATAAAAATATTAGTAAAATTAATTTTACCTATTTTTTTTTACTTTTTCATAGCAACTACTAGAAACTTTAAAATAATACATGTGTCCCTCATGATATTTCTATTTCACAGCATGTCTTTATAATACTAGTTAACTCTAATTGAGCACTTGCTATATAGAGGTATTGTTCTCAGAACCTTATGTATGTTAAGTCCCTTTATCCTTAAAACAACCCTATTTGGTTTGTGCTATTGTTTGTCCTTCCTTATGGAAGGGGGAGAGAATCTGCCCAAGGCCATGGAGACAGTTAATAACATGGTAAGTATGTGAATGCAGGCAACTTGGCTCTAGAATCTGCACTCTTATAAAATACATTAATATATTTGGATAGTCTTGTGAAATTTAAAAACAATGTTTCATCATACAATTTGGAACTGGGTTAATCTCGGCTGATCTCCTCTTTTCATTTCCATTTTTCTTTGGTCTCTGCTTCAATTTTTGTTGACAGCTTTTTACCTATAGCATGCTTTACTAATCAATATGAATTTTTTTTTCTGTTACTCAATGTGTATTTCATTATGTGCTTGGCAGAACTATATATTTTTGCTATTTTAACTTGGCTTTTCGTTTCAAAACCTCTAGCCATTATTAGGAAACAGATTTTCTGTATTTGTGAAATTCTCCAGCAAAGCAACACACCATGTACTTGAATATAGCAACATTTGTGATTCTATTAAGACACTTTTTGCAAAGGTCATGGCAAACAAAAATGGAATGAGTTGTGACAAAAACTCCAAGTATTGTATACTGTTTATTAGAGCAATAACATAAAGTCTTTTTATTCCAAGTGAGAAGGACATTGAAAACCAGATTTGGTGGGCAATGGTGTATTTCAGTGATGTAAGTTTAATTAAATATTAGGTTTTATTCTCACAGAGTTACACATTTATATGTTGAAAGATGGCTGAATGGAAGGATTGGAGAAGTTTGCCTTTTTTGTTTGTTTCTGACTTTATCACTCGTTACATGACCTTGACCTTAGACAAAAGGACTCAAGAATGGAGTAGGAAACTACAGGAGGCTCTTCCAACACATACTTCAGGGACTCAGGTTCTTTCCCTCTGATATTGGTACAACATCGAATTTTTCTACCTTCTCTAAACCTCCATTTTTCCCCTGAGTAAGCTTTATCTTCACTTCGAAACCTGTACTTTATTTCACCTTTATTTCCTCAGGTGAAATTTGCCCTTCACCTCAGGTTCAAATTTTGCCCTTTGAATTTGACCTCTGTGTTTCTTACTTGGGCACAGTCATTTGGTCTTGGTTTTCATCATGCCTTTTCCTGGTGAGCATTTTATGCCCTAACTCTATGAGCTTGACCCTTAACTGTAGCTAAAATTCCAACGAACCCACCGGTACCTCTCCTTAGGAAGACCCAGCCGCTGCTCCTCTTCCTGACAGTTGGGCCCTCACTCCCCTTGTTAATGGCTCCTGCCTGAGAATTCGAGACAAAAAAATATGATCTTAGAAATTTGTGTGAGATAGGGTGAGGCTTTTATGATTGAACCTGTGAAGGTGCTTATATATATTGCCAAAGCTTTATTTTTCTCTGGAAGTGTGGAATGTCTATGTTGTCACATGGGTCACCTAGAGAGGTTTGTTATCACCCAGACTTTTGAGCTGTGTCCCAGAGACTGTGAGTCAATCTGCGTGGGACCCATAAATTTATACTTCTCACAAAAGCCCTGCTAGTCCCAGTATGTTGATGGTATGTTGATGGTGTCCACTCTGGATAGCATTAGCATGCGCCAACCTTCTAGGTGATCATTTGGCCCAAATTACTTGGTAATGTGTCAATAGTAGGCAATCTGTCACCTTCCTTATTGAAGGAAAAATAAACTCAGAATGTTGGTAATTTTTTTGTTTCCAGATGTTATCTCGTGCATATGTAAAATGAAAGAAGAATGGCTGAACTCACCAGTTGAATGTAATTTTAACTCCTTAACTGTTAAGGAGTAGTTACATTTATACAGTCGTAAAATTATTTCAGCCCTTTGAAGGCAACTGAGAGGTTGATGTGGCCCCTGGTGAAAATGAGTTCAACACCCTTGCCATATAGATTTCAAGTGTTCAGTGCAAAAAACCATCATCTTCACACTGCACTATGCACCCAGCATCCCAAGCAAAGTCTCTTTCTGTCCCCATTTTCCCTCACTTTGCCCACCTTCAGCTGACACCCATGCCCCTTTTCCCTTGATATCACCACACTGTGTCTGTGTCTCATTTATTATGTACATGTATTTTTGGCTAATCCATTTAACTTCCTTCACCCAGTAGATCCTCCACCCTCCCCTGTGACAGTGGTCAGTTTGTTTTCTGTATTCATGCCTTTCTTTCTGTTTTGTTCATCAGTTCATTAGATTCCATGTATAAGTGAGATCACATGGTATTTGTCTTTCTCTGCCTGGCTTACTTCACTTAGCATAATATTCTCCAGTTCCATTCATGCTGTGGACAAGGTAAGATGCCCTTCTTTTTTACTGCTGCATAATGTTCCATTGTGTAAACTTACCACAACTTTGTTATCCACTCATCTACTGATGGAACGTGGGCTGTTTACAAATCTTGGCTACTGTGAATAACACTGTAGTGTACATGGGGGGGGGGCATATATTCTTTTGAATTGGTGTTTCAGCATTTTTAGGATACATTCCCAGAAGTGGGATCCCCAGATCAAAGAACAATTTCATTGTAAAATTTTTGAAGAAACTCCATACTGATTTCCACAGTGGCTGCACCAGTCTGCATCACACCGACAATGCAGAATAGTTCCTTTTTTCTCTGCATCCTCATCAAAATTTGTTATTTGTTGGTTTATATAGGTAGCCATTCTGGCAGGTGTGAGATGGTACCTCATTGTGGTTTTAGTTTGCACTTTTCTGATGATTAGTGACATCGAACATCTTTTCACATGTCTATTGGCCATCCATATATCCTCTTTGGAAAAATGTCTTTGTCCACTTTTTAATTAGATTGTTTGTCTTCCTGGTGTTGAATCACATAAGTTCTCTACATATTTGGAAATTAACCCCTTATCAGATGTATCATTGGCAAATGATGTTCTCCCACACAGTGGTTTCCCTTTCAAGTTTTACGGTTTCTTTGCTGTGCAAAAGCTCGTTAGTTCAATGTAGTCCCATTTATTTATTTATTATTAATTAATTAATTAATTTATTTTTTCCCATGCCCTAGGAGATATATCAGCAAAAACAGAGATGTCTGATATTTTACTGCCCGAGTTTTCTTTTGTGATCTTTGTAGTTTTGTGACTTATATTTATGTCATTTTTCCATTTTGAGTTCATTCTTGTGTGTTGTGTAAGTTGGTGGTCTGTTTTCATGTTTTTGCATGTATCTGCCTAATTTTCCAAAGACCATTTATTGAACAGACTGCCTTTACTCCATCATATGCTCTTACCTCCTTTGCCAATACTAATTCGCCATAAAGGTGTGGGTTTATTTCTGGGCTCTCTATCCTGTTCCATTGATTTATATGTTTGTTCTTATGCCAGTGATAGGTTGTTTTAATTACAGTGAGCTTGTAGTATAGTTTGATATCAGGTATTGTGATACCTCCAACTTTGATCTTCTTTTTCAAGATTGCTGATGATATTTAGGGTCTTTTTTGGTTCCATATAAATTTTTGGAATATTTTCTCTAGATCTGTGAAATATGCCATTGGTATTTTCATAGGAATTGCATTGATCTATAGATTGCATGGACATTTTAATGATGTTAATTCTTCTAATCTATGGACACAGTATATGATTCTACTTATTTGTATCTTCCTTAGTTTCTTTCTTCAGTGTCCTATAATTTTCTGAGTATAGGTCTTTTACCTCCTTGTTAAATTTATTCCTAGATATCCTATTTTTTGTTGTGGATGTAATAGTAAATTGGATGTTTTCTTAGTTTCTGATAGTTCAATAATAATGTTTAAAAACACCACTATTTTCTGAATATTGATTTTGTATACTGCTACTTTGATGAATTCATTTATTAGAGCTGGCTGGTAGGTTTTTGGTGCACCTTTAGGGTTTTCTATGCACAATATCATGTCATTTGTGAATAATGTCATTTTTACATCTTCCTTTCCAGAAATCAGTAAGATAAACAGATATAAAATGATGTAGAAGGCATTGATTCCACCTGTAGTTCATGCCCATAGTATAAAATATTCCAACTCCCAAGGCAATAGGCTTTAGGTGTTTGGGAAAGGGTAGAGATGTGATTGGAAACCATACTAAAAAGAAGCATAGAGTTTATGAAAACATGTGTGTGTCTGTCAATGAGAGTGGGGGAGTGGATGGAAATGTGGAGAGCAATTAGGGGGCATTTGCCATTCAAACTAGCGATCACATTATACATTCTGAAAATGCTGTTTAATTTTAAACTTTCATGACTTACCTATAAAATTATTATTATTCATGAAAATTAAGAGGATGTTAAAACAAGGCAATAACATAAAATATTTATGAGAGGAGTAGCATACTGAGGAACATAGGATAATTTACATATGGGTGTGTATCTCAAATTTACCTATGACATTCAGTTATGTGATATTTGAGTGCTCTGTTCTTGTGCGGGGCATACATTCGGCAAACATATCAGAATAAACATAATATAAACCTCCACGTAAGTCATTCATGAAAGATGCTGGTTGCTTCATGTACGACCAAGTACAACCCTGTAGGTCGACTCAGTCATGGACAGCAGAGTATAGCATTCTGCATTTGACTCTTACAGAACTTAATGCTTCCTGTCATTTTTTAAAGCAAAAGCTTATCTTCAAATGTGTTATTTAACAGACCCTTTTGGGTTTGCATCTTGTATATAGCGGCTGTGGGAACTGGCCTCACAGGTCTCCAACTACAGGGAGCTGGTCTGACGGAGGACCCAGGCACGGAGCTCTGGCAGCCATCACTGCGTTCCTGCTGCGGCCTTGCCTCCATGGGCCGCTCCCTGTCAGTCATGGGAGTATGGCAGGGACACCAAGTCAGGCCTGTTCCTAGGAGACCGGGAGGGGCTCTGGTTAACTACTGACTTTGGCTCCTGGCTGCCCTGACGTGACAGCCTTGCTGAATCTTTCTTAAACTACTGTTTGTGAGCACACTGCCCTCCCCGACTTTGTCTTCCCTCTTTTGCCCTTGACCAGACTCACACCTTGGTCTGAAAGCCCTCCCAGGGTTTCCTGGCTCCCTCCCAGTTTTCTCACCCCACAGGCCTCTAGCAAGATCCTTGCAAGTGACCCCGTTTTGACATTTCCTTCTTAGTGGACCCTGCCTAATTGTATTGGTCAGAGGTCTGCAGAGAGGTAGAACCTTCTTGAATATGATAAATAACGGAGGGTCAGGAGCATTGGTGACATAGTTCTAGCCTGCGTCCAGAGGCCTGAACCCAAGTGAGCTGGTAGTATAAGTTCCAGTCTGAGGGCGGCAGAAGATTGATGTCCCAGCTCCAGCAATCAGGCAGAGGGAACAAATTCTCCCAATGCCTTTTAGCTCTGTTCTGGCCCTCCGTCAATGAGATGATGCCCACCCATATTGGGAAGAGTGATATTTTTTATTCAGTCCACTGATTCATGAGCTTATAGCTTCTGGGGATGGTTTCACAGACACCCTCAGAAATAATGTTGGACCAGATACCCGGGCACCACTTGATCTGGTCAAGTAGACACATAAAATGAGCTAGCATATTGACATAGCGTGTCAGGGACTGTACGACAATACACCAAAGAGGTATGCACTCAGACACATTGGAGTTCACTAACCAGGGCCTGCGGTATTGCTCCCCGGCTACAGTGTTCATGGTGAGGTCCGAAAGGACCTTACGCACTGCGGACACTGTCCCGCTCAAGGGAATTCTCTGTGATGCTTTCCTCACATTTTGATTCAATCAGTGGTGTTCCTCTTTCCTTTGAACTTCTTGGTAAGATCGCACACTAGTGTGCAAAAGTACCTTAGTGTGCCCAGCGCTTGTCTTGATTCTAGGATGCTTTCCTTTAGCCTTTTCATTCATTTGTACAACATCTATTGCAAATTGATTTTATGTCAGGTGTGACCCCAGACACTGGATCACATGTGCTATGTGCTGAGCATGGAGATTCATTACAAGAGGCGCACGCTTTTTCTTCCCATAATACTGTCCTACTGTTGCACTAAGGTAGTTTTATTTTTGTTTCAGTTTCTTTTTCATTTGTAATGAAGAAGCAAATTAAGCACCATAAAAAAAAAACTAAAGGAAGATATGAAATGCCTGTGCTGTTATATGTTAAACAATGAAAAAGTCAACTCCATTTCTTAGTATGCATGATTTTTTTTTCTGGAGGTAGGAAGTGGTTCAGATGACATCTTATGTTTCCAGTTATTTTTATTGTTTTATTTTATAAATATGTCTATTATGAAAAAGTACAAAATGTAAACAAAGTAACAGAAAAAAATTCTTTGTAGCCCTAGTGTCCAGAAATAATCACGATTAACCACGTGCTGTGTTACCACAGCGCACAGGTACATCCAGATATATTGCCACCATTAATGTTCCCATACGGTTATTAAAATATATTCACTCATCTATCAGATTCCCACCATCGCGAAACTTGACTTCCCATGCAGTGCAGTATCTCTGGAGTAAGGTCACTGAGGTGACATCTCTCTCCTACTGCCCTTGATGATGGGACAGGCCCCATTACACAGCTGAGACTGGGTCCATGTCTTTAAAGTGGGACACTAACTAGAACTACGGCCCAGGTCCTAGTGAACGTACAACTAGCTCTTATTCAGCGCAGGGTCCAGTCTATGGGAGGTGCTGAGCCATTGCTGCTACTACTGATCTACTAGTGGCCCCTCCCTGGTGTTGCTTAGAGCTCAGTAACTACCAGTTCGTCAATCCTCAGTGCTGTCTGTTTCCTCTGGATTACGCTGCACACTGCCCCGCGATTGTACCCAGGACTTACGTTTGCAATCACAGACATTGTTCTCTCCACCACGGGTCAAATCTGTGCTGATCAGCAGCCATGGGGACCTTTGGTTTGCCTGTGTGGTGGCATCTTGGAGCGAGGCTGCAGAAGCCCCAGGCCAGCGCCCTCTCAAGTGCATTTCAGTCTTTTGCAACATGCACTGTGAAAGAAAACGAAAATTGCCCATAAATTATCAAATGCACTGAAGGTGCTTGATTTTCAGCCTTCACTTAATTAACACCAAGAAAACAATTTTAACTTAACCTGAGAGTGAACGCTGATCCTGGTCCCTAGTCATCTCTGAATAGTCCCTATTAGACTCCAGGGAAAGCGGGTAGAACTATGAATATCCGTACAAGCTTTTTAACATAGAAGGTTGAAGGCCATTTTGATTACATTGAAAAAAATGTTCTTTAATTTTAGTAAAATTATAAAACTTCATGATGAAGTTGAGAAAAGCTTCCATTTAAGTTGGGTGCCTTTTATCCAGCGGTTGTCAGCAAAGGCTTGCTCCTCAAAGCCATTATTAATGTTGAGTATATTTCTAACACTGTTAAATATTCAGTAAGTCATTGATATAAATTCAAGTAATTCAAATGTCAAGCTGAGTTCTCAGTAGTGATTTACATTGGCAAGAGTTTTATGAGAGCGCATTATTAGTTTGCTGACTGCCTTAATATATAAAGGTTATAAAAGAATTTTATCTAACAGTTGTGAATTTTAGCGCACCACCAGATAAATATAAATACCCAGAAGAATGCATGTGGCTTTAAAACTTCCGTAAAAATGGCCGGAGCGATTTAGTTTTCCAAGTTATAGACACCGTCCCCCTTTTTATTATTAAGTGGTACATATAATCTTCTTACATTCTGAATGAAAACATACCGGGAAGCTGCTTTGGTAGTGGTATGTAACCTGAGATTCACATTGGCTTATCAGCATCGCCCTTCCCAACTGTATTTCTGACATCTCTGCCAAGACCCTGAGTTTAACAAAATGTGCACTTTGGGCCCTTCAGTTTATAAAACCATTTTCTATGCGATTTAAACTATCAAGTTAAAAAATGTGTCAATGCACATATTATTGTAATTCAGATGGTGTGGGCAAGTGTCTCTGAGGATGATTGAATTTGGATATTTTACTGTCTGAGATTTCTTTCTTTTTTTTTTAATGTGCATGTTTAAGCACACAGCTTTATTAGTTTCCCCAGAATTCATCAGATGGGTGTCAGATTTAACAGAAACTGATTTATAAAAAAATAAACATATTAATTATGGAATTATAAATATTTTTATGGTACACCTGCCTGGTGACAGGTAGGCATTGTCTTTGCAGAAGATGAAGTTACGGAGAAGGTTGTTTGTTGGACAATGAGTTAAAGTGATCTGGGTGTTTCTTAAGACCCTGGTTCTCAAACTTTTCTGTGAGGACTTGGGAACTAGGAAGATGACAGCTTCCTTGCTCTTCTTACCCCAGGGATTCTGATTTAGGAGGTCTGGCCTTCCGTATCTCCTAATAAGCATATCAAGATTACTCCTGTGCCATTATGCAGAGAAATGCAGCTGCAAGTGTTGTGTCCATCAGCCCGTTGGAGTTTTGCTGGCCGACTTAAAGGGCGTTTCTGCACAGCGCTGTTCGTATGAGTCAGGCATCCCTTCCCAGGACAGTGTTGGAAACTCTTCCCTTCCTTTCCTCTTTCCATCTCCTTCCCCCATTCTACTTCTGGTAATTATCTTTGTGCACTTGGACATAAAATTTGTACCTTTGATGGCATAGGCATGTGCTTAAAGATATTTGTATGGACATCTTCGTTGAACTGATCTAATAAAAACAAATGGAAAATTTGTAAATATTTCTATATAATATTTAATATATAAGTTAATAATAAAACATTCAGTTAAGTAAATAATAATGAAATAATATTCAGCTATTAAAATTATTTTGCAAAAAATTAAAAATTATCTTTATTTATTATAGATATTTATAATATATCAATCATAAAACTCAATCACTAGACAGAATATATTTATATAATACAAACTATTAAAATATATGTATTTTTTAGATCAGTGTCTCTGGTTAGTTAAACTATGAGTATTTTAATGTTTCTCTCATTTGTTGATATTTTCTACTTTTTTAAGCCTGAAGTTATGTTTTGGAAACAAAATTTTATTGCAAATTACATTTCATGTGATGAATTTAAAACAAAGTTGGGCTATTCACATTTTTGTTATTTATTTTCTCTTTATTTTTTATTGCTTATTATATGCTTTTATTGCATGCCATTATTGAGGCTTAAACCCAGTTGGGTCTTGGCTTGATTTTGACAGTCTTCCTCTTTATATACACTCACAGAGGGAGAATCGACTGCCTCCTTTATTACAGACTCAAAGTGATGCTTGTAGGCCTATAATTGTATCCGCAGTACAGTATTACAGTGATTTCTTTGCACATTTCCCTCCTACTGTGGACTTTAAATCCAGTTGATAGGACTCAATTTGTCTCTTTGATTTTTGTTTGCTTCCAAGTACTTACATATACACTTTTTCAAAGACTGACACCTGAATGAAGGGGCTTCTGCGTGGATCAGACGCGAAAGAAAATGTGATTGACTCAGTGGAGGTTCTTACATATAGATTAAAATCAAGATCATTATAAAATTAATTCACAAAAAAATAGTTCACATGAGATGTTATACAGTAACTTATTTTCTAGGCCAATTCTTAGAAATGTATATAAGCACTTTTTAAAAATATACTTTGAAAGATTTTATTTATTTTAAATAGAGGAGACGGGAGGGAGAAAGAGAGGAAGAGAAACATCAATGTGTGGCAACCTATTGTGTGGCCCCTACTGGGGACCTGGCCCACAACCCAGGCATGTGCTCTGACTGGGAATCGAACTGGCAACCCTTTGCTTCGCAGGCTGGCACTCAATCCACTAAGCCACACCAGCTGGGGCTATATAAGCACATTTTAAAATTTATGAATAATCTTGACCCTTCCATTTCGACCAGTCTGCAAATTCATGGAACCGTGTGTAAGTTAGACTTAGTGAAACTGGAGGTGTAACACCATTAATATATTTTGAATGGGATTTTCATTTTAATATGTCCATTGTATAACAAAAATTAGTTGAACAATTATATAATAAAAATTACATAGCACAAAGGATGCTTAAAATATTGGTAAAGAAAAAACAATAAATATTTGTGCTAGGCAGACTTCATGTACTTTGCTAAGTAGAGGAGGAAACATTTATTGGTTTTGATCTATATCACTAGTACGATATACAATATTGATGAGGAGATCACAAAGATGAGTTTTAAAGTGAAACAACAATAAATAAGCATCTCAGCATGTGTGACTTTAGTGAAAACCTTTGTATAATGTTTGTCAGTGAACAATAAAATAAAAAAAAATCATAGAGTTAACTGCCTGATTCAGATAACTGCTAGGTCGTCAGGAGAGAATGTTACCCGGCATTTAATTCCCAGAGGGATCTCTCTTTTGAGGTGAAGGAATATATATGTTCTGTTAACTGAACATCAGAGCCACTTATTATTTACTGGGTCCCCAAATAAATAACAAATCATAACTGGGATGATCTCTGTGTACCTGGAAAGCCTTTGGGAGATTGTTGTTTTAGTTGTTCAGATTGTCGTTTTGCTCCTTCAAAATTCATTGTGTTTTCTTACCTCTAACTATTTTTGCTAACAAGTTCGAAAGGCAGTGTGATCCTTTATAGTCGTTGTCCCTAAATAGCAATAACTGAGACAGTGGGAACTAATTAGGGCACTCACACTGACAGCTGAATTTGAGGTCCCATTATCGTCTTAGATGCATGTGCTATCTGTTGATGTATATGTAATTTTCTGGAACAGCTTTATTGTCATCACATAGGAGCATCACCTACAGTTAAGTGGCAAGTAACAATTCACCAAAAATACTACTAAAGAATGTGATCAGTCATGGGAATGGAAACAATGATCACTGACATGTAGATATGCTAGTAAGAATGGGTATGTGATATAGATCACAACCTAATCCTCCTTAATGGTCATAAAATATGCTAGAGTGAGAGAAGTATGTGTTGGATGGGAATGAGATTTTCTTCAAAGACATTATCATAGAGGGAAGTGAGAGGTCTTGGAAAAAACCCTTAAAACAACAAAAATATGGATAGCACAGAAATTCCATGTAATGAAACATGTCGGTTGTGTGCTAAAGACCCAGATGAAATCTACAAACTATGTTAAAACACCCATGACTCTCCTGCCCATGACTGATCTGCACTTGTGGTCCAAAGCAAAATGAAGTTCTCCTCTCTTTGTGAATAATTGGATAATCTAAAAATGTCACATAGTCTTTGTCATTCCCGCCATAATGATATAATGTGTTTATTTATTGAGTTATTGAGTACCTGTAATCTTATAGGAATAAAATAATACAAAGTGTAGTACAAAAGCTAAACAATAAGGGATCCAAATACAATTAGCAATAAAGAAGTCAGTGGGGGGAACCAACCTAGGCTTCACTACCGGCTGCTGTGGGTCATGGAAAAGTTGCTTAACCTTTATGTCTTGCAGTGTCTTCACTAGAAAATGGGGAGAAGGGCCTTCTAGCCTCATAAGGTTAGAATGAAAAATAAATGAAAGAACGTGTATATATAAATACATTATATGAATGTATATGTATGTAAAATACCATATGTATAATATCCCTGTACTCTTCTCACTGCATATGCTGGGAAATCACTGAATATATTAAGCAAAGCCATGATAGTGTCAAATTTGCATTTTTGAAAGGTAACACTGGCTGGGGAAAGTAGATTAAAGGGGCGAGAGTGCAAGTAGAGACAAGTTAGTGGACCACTGTAACTGGTAAGAAATAATAAAGGTTTGTGTTGGGAACGTCACTGGGGTGAAGAGTCATCTCTTCTAAATTGAGAGATGTAAGGAGTAAAGGCAAGGGAGGAGGCCAGGCTGACATGAAAAGTTTCTTGCAAAAGTCAGTAGATGCTGGTGGTATTATTAACCTGAAAGAAAAGGATTAGGCTAACGAATCTCCACTGAAAGTGATCGTTTCTCCCCAGGGACATTTGACAAAGTCTGGAGGTATTTTGGGTGGCCACGGCTTGGTGTGGGTAGATAGTTCTATTTGCATCTAATGGGTAGAGGCCAAGGATGCTACTCAGTGTCCTACAACCCACATGACAGAACTCACAACAGAGAATTATCCAATCTGTATCATCAAGGTTGAGAAACCCTCTATTAAGGAAATGGAAGGAAGATTTAGACATTTTGGTAGAGAAGTGAGCTCATAGATGTTAAACTTAGGTTTGGACATTTTAAATTTGAAGTACCCGATAAATATGTTGATCATTTGGCTGAAAGTATATGTGTGTCAAATTTACAAAATTAAAAAGAAATTAACCCTAATGTAAACTATGGACATTAATAATGTATCAGTAATGACTCATTAATTGCAACAAATGTACCGCACTAATGTGAGATGTTAATATTAGGGAAAGCTTTTCTGGTGGTGGGGGCTGAAGGAGTATATGCAAACTCTATACTTTCTGCTCAATCTTTCTGTAAGTCTAAAAATGCTGTAAAAAATAAATGTATTAAATTAAAAAAACACGTGGTAGTGTTGGGATAAACTTGGAAAAAAGTATTTGCAGCAACAAATCAAAGGTCCCAGATTATGTGTAAACATTATGGAAAGGTTCAGTTATGCATATTGGTAGAAAGCATGGCTCCTTTTGAATATAAGCTAAATATGTATATGAGAGTATAATTTGAAGTGTATTATATATAAAAAGGAATAGCAACATAGGCTATGCCTACATTGGATGTTTTTAAATAAGCTATTTATGAAATTGAGGAAGGCACTGTTTTTATATTCTAGAAAGCAACATTATGATACATATTATTGTCTTGGAGAATTTTCTGTCTTTACAAAATATTTTTAACATTTAAATGTTCAATACATGTTTACGTAGATGATGGGATTGTACAGAACAAGCCAATAGAAAGAGGTGGAAAAAGATCAGATTTGAAAGTGAAGCTTGATTTAGTTCCCGCTTATCATAAGGTTAAACTACATCATGCTTTTCTTAAATTCTCCCTCAAGGGTAGACATTTTACAGAGTAGGTAATAGTGATAAAATTCAGCTGAATTCTACTAGTAGAAAGAATGAAACAATGGTGTGATGATCTTATCTGTAGCATATTTCTTGTTCTCTCTTTTTAAAATTATTTTTTATTGACTGTATTGGGTTCATATTAGTTAATAAAATTATATAGGTTTCAGTATACAATTCTACAATACATCATCTGTATATTGCATTGTGTGCTCACTACCCCAAGTCAAGTCTACTTCCATCACCATTTTTTTATTCCCCCTTTGCCCTCCTCACCTCACCTACCCACTTCCCTCGGGCCATCATCGTACTGTAGTCTGCATCCAGGAGTCTTTTCTTTCTTTGCTTAACCCCTTTACCCTTCTCACTCAGCCCCCAAACCCCTCCCCTCTGACAGCTACCGGTCTGTTCTCTGTGTCCATGAGACTGTTTCCACTTTGCTTGTTATCTTACTTTGATCATTAGATTCCACATATGGTACTTGTCTTTCTCTGACTGACTTATTTCACTTAGCATAATACTCTCCAGGCCCATCCATTCTGTAGCAAAAGGTAAGAGTTCCAGTTTTTTATGGCTGAGTAGTGTTCCATTGTGCAAATGCCCCATAGTTTTTTTATCCACTCATCCTACTCATGGGCACTTGGGCTGCTTCCAAATCTTGGCTACTGTAAATAATGCTGCAATGAACATAGCGGTGCATATACTCTCAGCCTTTAATTGGTTTATTACATATTTTTAGGAATATACTTTTGGGGAAAAGCTTATATTTCTTCTTTGCAAAGATCTTTTCATTTCCAAGATTTCATTAATAAGACCAGTTAAATCAGATAATTGATTCCGAAGTTGAAAATTTTGAGCCAATTATCCAACCAAATTGACCTTTCTGGTGTAATACTATTTGAATCACTATATTCGGCTTATGTTTAATTACACTATCTGACTATATTTAATTATCGCATCTGAATAATGTTTAATGAGACCATGTTTAATTACTGTTTCTGACTAATGCAATTAGTCTTAAGTAATCTCCATCATTATGTGCTAAGGAGCGTAAGCTCTGGGGGTCTGTTCTCAGCCTCACTCTCCAGGCCCGGCTTGTCTCATGCCCCGCTGTCTGTGTGGGGCATGCCAGCCCCGGCATTCTCTTTCCCTTTAATTCTCCTTGCTGCTTCCTGCTTTGGGGCCTTCATGCTTGCTAATCCTCCTTCCTTCTGATCTTTACATCTTTGATCTCAGCTCATGACTCTATCAGAAGAAAAACATCTTCTCTGGTTTTCCAGGATACTTCCTTCATGGGTCCACTCACTTTTCTTTTTAAATCCTCACCTAAGGATATGTTTATTGATTTTTGAGACAAAGGACAGAAGGGAGGGGGGCAGAGAGGGAGAAACATTGATTAGTTGCCTCCCATACGTACCCTGACTGGGGATCGACCCCACAACCCAGGTGTGTGTCCTGACTGGGAATGGAACCCACAACCTTTGGGCAACCAGGACAACACTCCAACCAACTTAGCCATCTGGCTATGGCTCCCCTCACTTTTAATGTTAGCATATCACTGTGCAATTTTCCTTTATACCAGGTACAGCAATTGTTTTTATTTGTAATCAGTGTTTATTTCATTTTATGTCACAAGCTCTACATAGTAACTCTCCACTGTATACTCCATCACATTTGTTAAATAAGAGTGAATGAATGACTCAGTCAACCACCAAAGTGAAGTGATAGGCTTTTAATTGCCAGTACTTTATACATATGGGTTTATAAAGCCATTACATTAGCATAGCAATTAAAAACACAAATGCATATAAAAACCAGAAGGAGAGAAAGTGAGTGAAGTGTAGGGGGTAAGCCAATACGAAGCTCGGAGAGAACTTTCAGGACAACTGTGAACAGGATAACCCATGCCATTCGAATTCAGAGTCACTTTTAACACTCCGAACGCCAATGAGTAATAAGTTGAGCTCCTGGGCCGCGTATGTTGGCTAGTTCTCAGAGGCTGGGAGCAGTGGCAGCCTCAGAACACTAATGTTAGGCAGATGGTGCTTATGGTCACATAGCATAGTTCTGCTGAGATGTCACCAAGCCAAACACCCAAATGTGCCCATGAATATTCACGAATATCATTCAGTTATGTTCTGTGATGTAGCATTCATTTCAACAGTGTTAAGTTACAATATGTATAAAACCAGAACTAGTCTTAAGGGTAGTCTTTTTCAAGGAATCTCAATCAAAATGTATCCTTAAAATCAAAATAAACTTGCATCTAGCACTTATCAGAGAGTTAGGTCGGACTATGAGGAGGCAGGCTCGAACGTGGCCTCCAATGATCCCTGACTCTGATATTCACACCCTGGTGTAGTGTCCAGTGGTTGAGTGTGGGCTGGACTTATTGACTCAGTTATTAAATAAAAGAGTACGGCAGAAGGGATGGGATGTCACTTTTGAGATCTGGCCTAAGAAGACTGTGGTTGTGACCTTGGGTGTTCTCTCATCTCTCACATCACTTGTGTTGGGGGAAGCCGCTTCCATGTGGTGAGTGTGGAAAGAGATGAAGACTACCCAGCGAGAACAAACAAAGGCTAGTTCGTGAGAGCTTGCTAGAGCAGGGGAATCAGTCCCTGCTGCCTGAGTCTGGCAAACTCAAAGGCAGGCAGAGCATGGGGAAGTAGGGCAGGCTTCAGGTACGCCCTTGTCAGGGGCTGTGGGCATGGGGTAGCTGCAGGTGGGCTGACTACACGCGGGGCACTGCATGTCATTGGTTAGGGGAGCATATTTGGCTTCCTCTGCTTGGTTCTTAATTGGAACTAGGTTGGAAAAATCAGGGAAGCAGACAGTTTTGGCTGTTGTGGGCTAGTTGCTCCAGTGACTGTGGTGTGTGGGTCAGAGTTTTATTTTTATAGGTAGCCTGGTTATTGTTCATTTGCATATTCAGTCTTTTGTGAGGCAGCGCAG
Source organism: Phyllostomus discolor (assembly GCF_004126475.2). Taxonomy (NCBI): domain Eukaryota; kingdom Metazoa; phylum Chordata; class Mammalia; order Chiroptera; family Phyllostomidae; genus Phyllostomus; species Phyllostomus discolor. The sequence goes on along the minus strand of NC_040913.2, from coordinate 10,774,046 downwards.
TGGACAGACTCACCTAAGTGAGCACGGAAGCAGATTTCCTGAGGCCTTTACTAGCAGTATGACTACATGGGGAGGCAGGTGTTTACCCATTTGGAGCTTTGAGATAACAACAAACTTGGAGGACCACTAGATCGCAGCCTTGTGGAAGAGTCTCAGTTGCAACTGCTAAGCTCAGTTGCTGTCAGATTACTGAACAGCAGGAACTGTATGATGATAAATATTTGTTGTTTTCAGCCGCTAAATTATGGGGTATTTTGTTATGCAGCCATAGTTAACTATTATATGTGGGAAAGATATGGCTTTTTTTGTCAATCAGATCACTAAGAATTTTAGCTCAATAACCTCAGGTAGTTTTATCTGAGAGGCATAATCAATTGCAATAATTCTCAGAAGGGACTGTTTCTAAGGAATATAAAAACTGAGTCAGAAACTGTTAGGTCACTATTCCTTCTTAAACCTTTTCCTTTTTTAGTGTCTATTTTATTTAATGCCAATATCATCTACCTACCCCCATAACCAAAAAAGTCTTAAGTCATCTTTTTTTTTAAAAGATTTTATTTATTTATTTTTAGAGAGGGAAGGGAGGGACATAGAGAGAGAGAGAAACATCAAAGTGTGGTTGGGTTGCTGGGGGTCGTGGCCTGCAACCCAGGCGTGTACCCTGACTGGGAATCGAACCTGCGACACTTTGGTTCGCAGCCCATGCTCAATCCACTGAGTTACGCCAGCCAGGGCTTAAGTCATCTTTCAGTCAAAATATTTGTTGAATCTCTACTACGTACTAGGCACTGGTCTGTCACTTAGAATACAGCCAAGTTACCTGTCCTTGAGGAGCTTACATTCCAGTGAGAAAAAAGGAAACAAACAATAAACCTAATTCTTGTGTGAGGAACAGGGGCCACATTCCGTATCTTCACATAGTATGGGATAAAGAATAGGCTTTGTTGAGACACGTTGTAAGTCAAGGTGAGCCAGAGAAACATGGGTCCCCCAATCTTCCATGGTCTGGCAGGGACTCCTGGGGGTCACAAACTGGGTCTGTGTTCCAGGGCAGGGATGTCACCCTGCATCGCTCTTATCTTTCACTGGGAGAGCATGTGAACAGCTCTGTTTGCTACCGGAGGGACCACGTGAGCACCCAGATAATCTGGGCAGCGGTTTAAAGTTGTCGTCTAAGAGAGCCAGCCCCCTGGCCGGTGGAAGCCTTGGGGAGTTTGAGGCCCTATTTTTTTAGGAGAAGAATCCACTGGGCCTGTGGGTTGCCATAGGATTGAAATCAGTCACAGCCCCTCGAGTAGGGAGTAGGGGGCTCCCTAACCCTTTGTCACAGAGTTGCTGGAATCACTTCCTGAAAATTTGGCTTATTGCATTGCCATGATAAATAAGCCCTTTGTATAGTACACTGTGTGATATGTGCCATCTTTATCTGTGGAGAATGAAACAAAATAAAGCACAGCAGGTAGGGTTAGAGAGAGCTAGATAGAGGGGGGTGGTTTATTTTAAATAGACCTGCTGAAGAAAACCCCGGTTGAGAAGCTGACATTTGTACAGAGATTCAAAGAAGAAGTTAGCCATGGGGACATCTGGGGAAGAGACTTATTGGTAGAGCAAATAGAAAGGGAAAGGCTATAAATAAAGAATGTACCTGATGTATTTGAAGAATACTAAGGAGGCGAGCATAGCCGGGGTGGAGTGAGAGAGGGGAGGGTATTGAGAGAGAACATGAGAAAAGTAGCAAGGGGTCAGCTCCTACAGGGCCTTGTGGGACTTTTTACGAATGTGGTTTTTACTTTGAAGTGGAGAGCAATCAGAAGTGTGTGAGCAATACATTGACACAGGCCTACGTGTTAGAAATTTCACTGTGCTGTCACTTTTAATGTAGTCTGCTCATGTCTGGAATTCAGGAGAGAGGCCTAGTCTGGAGACACGCAAGTGGGAGTCCTTGGCTCTCATCGAATATTTAAAGCTATGAGACTGGATGAGATCACCAAAACTGAGTCTAGAGGGAGAAAAGGGGAGGCCTGAGCCCTGGCCCTGCGATCTCTAAGAGCGGCAGAGGGAAGAGGGGGAACAGGAAGGAGCCTGAGAAGGACTGGCCAGTGAAGCAGGAGGGAAGCCCAGAAAGCACAGCCTCCGGGAGCTCAAGTAAAGCAAACACGTGACGGGGGAGCGAGGGGGCGACTGTCCAATGCCGCTGATATGTCAGCTGTGATGGGGACTGAAGTCCCTCGGTGATTTAGCAGCCAAATGGAAGTCACCAGGGAAGTTTACAGGATTCATTTTGGTAGAATCGGGGAGGCAAAGGTCCAATCTAAGTGAGTTTTATAGAGAAATGGGAAAGAGAATTGCAGGGAACGATTGTGTGTTAATCTCAAGTAATTTTGATACAAAGGGTTGCAGAGAATGGGGAAGTAGTTGGCAATGAAATTAGGGGTATGGAAAGAATTTTTAAAATATCTAATCAGTCTCGCTCAGCCCCTAAAGGCAATTGGAAATCAAGTCTTGTTCCTGATTCTCCTTTTATCTTTTGAGGTTTTCTTCCTCCGTGTCTAGTGCAGTGATCCTGGGCACTCCCATGCTGGCCTGTGTGGACTCTCACCGGCCTGTGCCCTGGCGTCTCATGCCCATCATTCCCGTATTGCTGTCCCAGTGTCACCGTCGCCTCTTCCCTCCACTACTCCTCCCGGGACTCTTTCTCTCCGAAACCTGTCACTTGTGACATCATGACCCTAGCTCAGCGATGTTCAACCTTCTTCCTCTCATGGCACACACAAAGCAATCACTGAAATTCTGCAACACACCGAAGATAAATATTTTTTTTTACCAACCTGAAAAAAAATGTACATACAATTTGACTCATTCATGCTGGGTAGCTATTGTTGTCTTGGCTGTTATTTTTTTTTTTTTTTAATTTGACAGTCTAAGGGAAAAGAGGTCAGTGCCCCTGAGTAAATGGTCAGGTACTGCATACTTTAGAAATTCTTGTGGCACACTGACTGAAAATTGCTGCACTAGCTAGTGTACGTCTTTAAATGACTCCCCGAATACAGATTGGCTGGAGCTCCAAGTGGGCGGGGACATGAGAGGAAACTGGAAGTGGACTGTGCATTTCAGCCAGCCTGCCAGGCGGGGCTACTGCTCTGAGATTTGCAAAGTCTAAGAAGTCACAGAGAGCACTCCTGTTCATCCGAATCCTCCAGTGGTCGAAGGCCTGAATTTTTTAGGCAAGGAAGTGAAAGCTCTTGACTTTATTCTCCCTAGTGTAGGTCAGCCTAGTTCTACAGTGTCGGATTTAAGACCACAGAGGATATTAAAGACCCGTATGTGGGGTCACGTAAGATTCCTAAAATTCTGCCAGGTTTACTTTTCACATGGAAATGGAAGGCTTTCCAAGTCAAGCGTTAGTTGACATCTGTTATCTCATCCTATTATTTTACCACTATATACTCATCTACATCATGAATATACCTCTATTTGTCTCTACAAATATATGTGCATATTGTGCTTACTTTTATCTCGTTTTTTTCTTTCTCCTGATTTTAAAACTGATTTTTATTTTGTGTTAAATAATAGGAAGTCATTGAAGTCGTTGATGCCAGGATGTTGCTGCAGCAATAACACTGTGAATCATCACCGATACAGATAGATTTTCGTGCACTTACTGTGAACCAGGAACTGATTATATATAATCACTGTAATTTGATGAAAAAGATACCTAGACACCTTATTTATTTTTTATGGACTCATGTCTTACAATCAGGGATGGTTTAATGCAATAAGAGCACACTGTGTAAAACAGTGTTCCGTAATATAGTGTAACTCTATGGCTTTCTATAATATTTGGTGACATTTAATAAAATTGGAGCACACATCAGGCAGGTTAATCATACTCGGAAAGATCAGATGTTCCTAATCATATGCTGATTGCTTAGCTCCTGTTCCAGCCGGAGGGGAAGTGCTCAGAAGCTTCCTGTGAAATCACGGTTCACCTCTGTGAAGAGCCTCTCTGCCTGGGTGATTATTCTATTTAAAGCATTGATTTCCTAGTAGCGATTTGTGCCTTGCATCAGTGTTCCACACATCACCTCTGTGACTACCTATTTGAGAAGTGGTTCTGTGTTTCTGTTTCGTGTTATATTTAGTGTACTTACTGCTCTTAGGGGCAAATTCCTCCCCTGTTTTCCTTTTCCAGATTTTAAGTGATGGCGTTTTTTCTAAATGTATACCCTCTCTCAACGGAGTCATTGTTTTTTTCTGTTCACATGATTTGCATCACTAAACATTTCATGTAAGTTTTTATGAGAACCAGGACCTAACATTCCATGCTCTGCATTGAGATTAATATCTGTATATTGCTCAGATTTTATGATGACCGAGACATACATTCTTGAGTGGTTTTCATTTTCTTCACTGTTCAAATTTTACATTAGCTAGCCATCCAGAGATGACACAACACCGGGACATTAACCACGGACTTTGCTTGTCATTCGTCACCTGTGGATTCCCTAAGATTCAAATCGCACGCTTTCTGCAACTGATGCATATTTTCTGAAACTGAAGTGCAAGGTCCCCACTTTATTTTCATAGTGTTCATGTAGTTAATTGGTATTTTGATTGAGCCAGCAGAAGAATAAAAATGACTATGAATCAAAGGAAATTATTCTCGTTAGATGTGAAACAAAGAAAGCAGTGGTTTCAAGAACAAATATTATTCAAAAATATTCTCATTAAAAGAAATTACTCTCTCTGGTACAATAAAATTCTCCTAAAGAGAAGCATCTGGCAGAATCATATAACTTATTGTAGCACAGCATTTGGGAGGCATTAAGTTGCTTCATGTCACAAAATGCTTTCAAGGCTTCTCAATGTTTTTTCTTCATTTTAACTTATCTGTGACTTACAGTCCTCCAATTAGATTATTTGTTACTTAGCATTCCTTTAAAGGCATCGCATTATGAATATCATGTAGAAGTCACGTCCCCTTGGTAGGTTAGAAATATTGCTAAATGGAATCTGTGCATACCCACGTGTGCAAGGTGAACATCTTTCTGTGCTGGACTCACCTGTACGGTTTTCTGTGTTAATAAATGGGAAGGTTGAACTACAAGTGTAAAGGCAAATGAGCTGTGGAAATGGACAATGAGGAAAAGATGTCATCTGAGCTCATGAGTTTGTTAGCCACCCATGTGTGAACTTGACATCAACCCACATTTGAGCATAATTGAGTGAACTGTTATATCATTGAAGAAGCACTCAAATTAAACTTAACAATGGGTCTTAAAGGTGGCAGGAACTTGCGAGGTCACCGCATCCTTTACTCTCTTCAGTACCACAGGCCAATTGTTTAAATGAGTCCCCTGACAGGGCACTGGCCACTTTTCAAGGAAGCCCATTCCATTTTCAGAAAGCGTTTATCAAACTGAGTTATACTCTGCTTCTCTATTTTATTTCCAGATCTGGGAAACTCTTTCACATAAGGGCCCACCTTCTCTATTAAGTGCTTTTAAATCTGTAAAGGCAACTTCCACACACACCCTTAGTTTCTGACCTGAGCCTCATAGGGAATTTTAGTTATAAAAAATCACACGATACTTCATCTTTTCTAATTTGCCTGACCAGACTATTCAAAATAATTTTTTAAAAGATTTTATTTATTTATTCTTTAGAGAGGGACGGGAGGGAGAAAGAGAGAGAGAGAGAGAAACATCAATGTGTGGTTGCTGGGGGCTGTGGCCTGCAACCCAGGCATGTGCCCTGACTGGGAATCGAACCTGTGACACTTTGGTTCACAGCCTGCGCTCAATCCACTGAGCTACACCAGCCAGGGCTTATTCAAAATAATTTTGAATAGTGATGATAGGCATTACTGTTTTGTTCTTCTTTTTTTAAAAAATGATTTTATTTATTTTTATTTTTTAGAGAGGGAAGGGAAGCGGGGAGAGAGAGAGAGAAACATCAATGTGCAGTTGCTGGGGGCTGTGGCCTGCAACTAGGCATGTGCCCTGACTGGGAATTGAACCTGCGATGCCTGGTTCACAGCCCGAGCTCAATCCACTGAGCTATGCCAGCCAGGGCTCTGTTTTGTTCTTGATTTAAAATAAATGGTTTTAACATTTCAGCATTTAGAATTACGCTTGTTGTTTGTTTTTGAGAAGTGGTCTGTCATGTTTAATTAGAGTCCTTTATTCCTAAGTTAGAGTTTTAATAATTTACAATGCTGGCATTTTACCAAATGCCTCTTTTACACTTATTGATGTGTGATTCTGTGGCTTTTCTCCTTTAAGTGGTTGACATCATCGATTGTGATATCAATTTTTATTTAGCCATCCTTACCCATCCTGGAATGAATATTTGCTGTCAATGTATTATTTATTTCATGTTATGCTCAATCCAGTTATGAATTAACTACATTAACTACAAGTAACTTGTTAGTAGCACATACGCACCCATGTATTTGCCTTCTCTTTCATTTTATTTTATATTTCCCCCAGGATACTGATTACTCTTACTTTAAACCAAAACTACGGCAGGTTTGTGAAAGGGAGACACAGAGGTGTGACAGGTGAGTGGAGCAGGCTTGGACTTGACCAGATTCTTGAAGTTTTTGGTGGTTTAGAGCCACAGTTGTCAGATTAGCAGGGGGACTTTAAAATGCAGAGGTGGTGCATGGCATGGGATGATTCTCTTACTCCACTGGCGATCGATTGCCAAACCTTACTCCCCACACCTTCTAACATCTGTTCGATGCTGCCGTTGTTCAGGATTAAGTGTCTGTGAGCAAGGCCCACAGTGTCTCAGCTTCCTCCTGATCCAGGTCCTCCAGATCTAGGGCCCCCTCAGTGTGGGAGAGCGGGTCTGCCCCTGCAGGTGGTGAGCATGGGCTCAGGGAGCCCTGGGGGGCTGAGTTTTGTGCTGGGGTAGTCTGAATCTTCTCCACGGGAGAATTCATTGCCTGGCAGCCCAGAGAACTAGGAGATCTCAACACATCTTATTTATGGGTTGAGCACTTGGGGGCAGGGTGGGGGCTGTGCACAGGGTGTGGTATTCTGTTACAGTGATGGCTTCTCTTTTGTGACACTATCTCTGTCAGGCTTTGTTATTGAGAATTGATGGCTTTGTTTAGTGAACTGTGGAGTCTTCCACCTTTTGCTATAGTCCAGAGTGGAAATACCTGCCATTTAAATATTAGATCGAACTCATGGGTGAAGTCTGCTTCACCTGGATCCTGCGTTTCTCTTTATTCTCCTCGGGAACCGTGTTTCAGTTCAGACTCTGCCATTTACCACCTCACATACTTCGCCGTGTGCCCCGCTGTGCAGTTGGAGCATGGCCCGAAGGTGCCTGGCCAAGGCGCAAGTGGGTGCTCCATTCACCCAGCGCAGTGCTTTGTGAGTTGGTGGCTCTGGCATGGATCAGGGTGTACTTTTCCATGCTTCACACAAAGCTACAATATCAGCTCGTAGCATGCAGCAGGGGCTAAATGAAATGATACAAGCCATTTCATCTCTGAGCCAGTTCCCTTATCTGGTAAATGAATGGTTTGCTACCACCTCCTTCTCATTCCAAATTCTCAAACACATACATAACAATTGCCGGACTACTTAACATTATTTTACATGTGTCACTAAATATTTTACTGTTACACAATTTAGAAAAATCATATAATATGCCTTAATATCTCCTGTTATTTCTACCTCTTTGAAGATAGTTTTAAAAAATTGGAATGTCAGGGAAATGAATTACCCTTGTCAAAAGTGAAAAGAATTCCAGATCATAATAAAAAATTGAAAGTCCAGTTGCTTTTTGGTAATCATTAACTCACTGTTTATGGAGAAACCTTTACCATCTGGACAACTCCTAATACAAGCAATAAAACAGGAAGTGTTTAATAAACACAACTTGATCGTTGTTCTAGATCTTTGAAAACGAATGTAGTCATTGCAGTGGCATTTTCTAACAAGGAGGATTCAACCAATCCATTATTATGAAGTGAAAGTAGGCATTGGGGTAAAACAGCACACATTGATTAACTACTGAATACGCCATTGGCTTTGCAAGGCCTAACAAAGGATTACTTTCAAATGACAGTGCTTCAATTAAAAAAAATCATCTTGTGCAGTCCCGTACGGTAACTACAGAAGCGTCGGGAAACTTGACAGCTGTGCTTGGAATGCGAACCAGGAAAGATGGGGATGGCGTGTCCCGGCATCAGCATTAGAACGTGTGTGCATTGGCTGGAGGACCCAGCTGTGTGTCAGTGACCGCGGAAACCACACACAGTCGTGTGGATGGGACAGAAAATACACATCCCAACCACACAGCACTGAGACCAAACGTGGTTCTTTCAGAACACCCAGATACCATTCTGAACGCTTAACAGTGATTGCAGAGAAAATAATATTAGGTGCATCAGGATGCGATTTCAATTTCTAGGCAAATCAGAAAAAGTGCTCCATGGTAGAATCGTGAGTAAATGCTTAAGGCACGATCAAGGGACAGTGAGCAGACACTAATTTAAAGTGGGAACTTTGTTCAGAATAAAGATTTCAGCAGCCCTGCTTTTTAATGATCTTCCACTGACTAAGAAAAACCTTGTTATATACATCACAGAAGGGCTAGAGAAGGAATTAGTGGTATTTTGCTGAGATGTTAACAGCTGAAATGGCAAAATGGAACCAGAGGTGAGGTTATTTAAAACCAAAAAAAAGGTGATTTTTTCTAAGTGGTAAGTTAGGTCTAAGAAGGGGGTTATTCATTATCTCTGGATTCTCTGTTAAGTGTCTGTAGAAGTAATGTTTCCATCAGAACTACAGCTAAAGTTTCCTTTCAAGGCCACCCACTGTCACTGAAAGACCAACAATCTACCGAGGCCCTGAGACCATCTGATGGGAAGAGATGTAACTGCTTGTGTATGTGTTTGAAGGCAAGAGTCTTGCGTGGAATTTGATGATTAATACACCTTTTGCAAATCTGAATTCTGATGTTGTTGGCCACTCCTCTCGAGTCTGCCTTGCTAAGGTCTCCAAATACTACTTATGTCAGTTGTGTTTTTTTGGCACTGAATGAATCTAGAATAAAGGGAGGATCACTGTTGGGGAGTTAGACTGGAATGGGTTTCTAGGGAGAATTGGGCTATAAACTGGCATTTGTACAGACTGTGCAAGTGACTTATCTGATGGACCTACAATCGCCTGCTGGCATTTGATGAATGATACAGTGGGGTGCCCTAGATACAAAGCTTTAAATGCCAGGAAACCACTTTGGTTTGCTCTCTGGCAATAGGGAAGCATTCCGTATTTTGAGGACAGAATGTGCGTAGCAGTGTTTGATGACTATTAATCTATCAATGCTCTGCCTGGATTAGAATTGGAGAGTTCAGTGTTGAGTCCATTGCGATGATGCAGGAGATCACTGTGTGGACCAGGATGGTGGCCAGGGTACCAAGGTAATAACATTTGATGAGATTATATCAGGAAGAATCAAAGGCAATGCTCATGTTAGTATAGGATAGTCCGGGGTGGGAGATAAGAATCAGAGAGCTTGTGCTGGAAGATCAAAGCAAATAAAATCGTATTGAGAAAAGAACACAGTCTATTCTATCTAATGAAAACAAAGTCAATGATCATCATCCGGAAACGCTGGTGGCCACAGCACCTACAACTCCCGATCACCGATCATTGTATGGTCTCCCCTGATCTTCTCCAGTCAATAAGTGTGAGTGCCCAGAGCCTCAGTTTTTGTCAGTTTCTGCGATGTTGCCCACTTGAGGGTGTGAAACTGTGGAACGTGAAATGACTTCTGGGGCTGAGTGTGCGTCAGCCCCTGAGAGCGGCTCCAACGTGATTCTCTCTCCCGGACCCCAGACAGCTCTGAAAAATGAACTGGCCTGACGTGAAATTGCCAAAGCATTTCCTTCTGTGATGAAACGAAGAGGATATTTAAAAAATGAAAAAAAGAAAACCTATAGCCTCCCTTTACTCTCCTATAGCAAAAGCATACAAAACAGACAACTTCGTAGGACAGCTCATGTCCACATCTTTTGGTATTTCTTACACGCATATGACACTGGCGACAGCTGAACAAATCCTGAGAGGGTGTCCCAAAGGGGGATGAGATTCATTTCTGTATCTCAGTGAGTTCTGGTTGTGACACGGAGGCATGACTAGTGAGCTGAGCACGTGTTGACCCTAATTAGATTGATTACCTTGGGCGATGTTTGACATGATGAATAGGACACTGAAGGTTTTTTTTAAAAATTAACTTAATTTTTACGTTTCCTGGATTCGTGCCTACACATTCACAGCTGACTGAAGTCATACGCTATGCTAGATGCCGGGACTTGTCACGAGACCGAAGTAGTCTGCCGTTTGGAGCTGCGGCATCTTGAATCGCAAAGGATTCTGGATTGTGCCTCCTCCCAAAGGATATTTATAATATTCTGCAAAAGTATTTTGGTGACCCAAGTGAATGAACATAATTTTATGGCTCATTATCTGCTCTTAACTTCTACTCTGATGAAATTGATCCAGTAAATACTGTATTTTTTGGACTATAAGATGCACCAACCCCCCCAACCCCCACAATCTGGGAGGAAAAGTGGTTGTTAATGCTCCTGTTGAGTTCTGTTTACATTTACATTGGTGAAATATTATGTTATTTATGTTATTAAATATTTTACCACATGTTTTGCTTCAAAATTTTTTTCCTATTTTCCTCCTCCAAAACCTAGGCGTGTCTTATGGTCCGAAAAAATACGGTACCCATTGTTTACATCTTGCTTCCTGGCATGGGTTATGGTTCCTCAAGGGTATATTACAAACCCCTCAGAGGCAGCAGAAGAGCTCACCTGTCCTTATGAAAAGAGGGAGAAAGTAGCCGCATTTGGGTGTGATTTTATAAGCTTCTTAAAAAGCCACTCTACTGCCAAGAGAGCACAGGAAATACCACCAGAGAGAAAGGTAGCCATAACTCCTTTCTTGTTTTATTGTGTTTTGTTTTGTTTTTAGTATTTTTTTACTATTATTTTATATCTCTCCATGAGGCTTTTTGATCAAGGAGGATGTAGCACCTGCCCATAGTCGTTACTCATAGGTGTTGCTTGAGTCAAGAGAGAAGTGGGCGTTAGTATTCTCATGGAGACCTAAAGCAGCCCTGACGTCACCACTGTAAGAACATGCATTTGCATTGGCCCTTCCCATTCCTGCACCAACTTAGAAACAGCAGAATAAAATCCATCCGTCTCCTAGACAGGTGTCCCAGACTAGTATTTCCTTGCTGATTGCACAAGCCAGACAATGGCATTCTAAATTAATTATAGTAGACATTGTACCTTTAAACTTGTGACTGAACCTCTATAGGTATCACTGAACTTGCCCTACATGAAGAACAGAATTCGGACTTCATGTGGGGTTTCAGATATTTTGCATTGTATGGGAAAGCAACAAGTGAAGGAATTAAACTTGGTAATTTTTCTTCCTTCATTGGCCTGGATATTTTGGTATTGTCAGTCTTGATAAATTGGTCATTATATGAGCTGAAAATATTTTAACATTGGATTGAGACTAGGAAATAAATTGGAATTAGTAAATCATAGAAGGGCCTGGATATTTAACTTTTTTTTGCTGGCAATTTTAATTGTATGTTCACACGCACATGGATAACTTGCATTTTCAAATTATAGAAGAAAGCAGAAATATAATGTTATTTCCATGAAAGAGCTGAGGTTTTATGTATCTTTGTTCTCTCTTCCCCCTTTCTTTGTCTTTCCTTCCCTTGTCCTTCCATTTTCTTCCTTCTGCACTTCTGTAAGACTTATAGTACAAGATGATGGTCATCAAAGAACATGATGCTATGGTATAGAAGAGGCAGTAGTCATTTAAAATGTGCTCAAATTTTTCCCTACAAGAAGCTACCAAAAATATATAAATGCTCATTTAAAAAAGAAAAAAAATAAATCTCCACTTGGCTTAAATTGTTAACTCATGAAAACGTTTTTTTTCTGAGAGTATTCCTGTGTGAAACATTCTGGAGGATGTTGGATTTTTCAAATAAGTAAGACCCAGGTGTGTGTGTGTGTGTGTGTGTGTGTGTGGAGAGAGAGAGAGGGAGGGAGGGAGAGAGAGAGGAGAGCAGAGAAGGGAGGAGAGAGAGGTGAGATTAAGGGATGAGTAAAATGAGGAATACTAAAATCAGATGCTAGAGAATGTCAAGATGGCACTAAGGCAGAGGTTTGATCTCTGTTTGGGGAAGTATTGTGGAAGAGGCGACATTTGAAGGGATTAGGGAAGAGATAGATCAAAGGAAGGGGCAGGGTGGTGGTACCACAAGGGAAGATAACCGAAGTCCTTCATGCTAGTCTAGGAAGACAGGAAGGGAATCAAGAACGGTTTAGACTTTTAGACACTCTAATTAATGAAATGCTTACGATACTTTGCATAGACAATTAAATACCATACTATACTAAACTGACTTCTTGATCATTTCTTCTTGGAGGGAGAAAAATAAAACAGCTAAAGCGATCTACTATCAGTGTCCCCCTGTGGGTTGTCTGCTTAGCAGGATATACTAGAACCTGTGCTGGGACTTCCCGTGGGGTGGGTGAGCACTGGAATTGGTGAGGAGATCTGCGGACAGAGCAGGCCAGCCAGACAAACACTGGTGGAGCGCCGGCTGTGGGCCCACACTGCAGTGCATGGTGGGGAGAAAAACCATTCCTGCTCCCAAGAAGCTCCCAGCTGAGTGGGGAAGACCAAGAAATACCAAATGGTAACAGTGGGATTCAGAACGTGCTCCCGCAGAGGTGTTGCCTCCTGCACGCACCATTCCAAAGGGGGAGGAGTTTCTGTGTCAGTGAGTGCTCCTCCCTCTGCGGCCCCCCTTCCAGGCCCCGAAGAGACAAGGGGGACCTTCTCCAGTGCCAGAGTCTACAGGCCGATTTTTACATTTTTCCTCCTTCAAAATGTGAGGCCACATATTAAGACTATTGTATGAAGAAATAAAAGCATTTCATGTGAAGTACTACAACCACAACATTTTATTCCACAGATTGTATATGTCGATGTCTCAAGGATAACTTCGTTAGCTTTGTGACCGCAAGGGTGTCAGAACACCCTTGTAAATGTGAGGCAGGGAAGAAAATCTAATAGAACATTAGCATTTGCTTCAGGACTCTGTATTTTTTTCTTTTATTTATTAAGAAAAAACTAGTATATCATCTGATAGTGTTCAAGGTCCTTAAGAAGATTAATTGATATAACCCCTATGTTGACTCTGTAAAGTCATATCTGTTACTGTTGCTGACTTATAAAAGAGGAAACAGGTGTACACAGAAGTTTAATACCTTGTCCAAAATCCAGGCGGGAGGTGGCAAAGCCTGCTGCCATTTGACATCTGCCTGCTCTCTTCCTCCCCGAGAACACCCCCTTTCTTCACGCCCACGCTGTTGGAGCAGAGAAGGCAAGCCGTTCTCCTGCCACTCTCCCAGGACGCCATTCACCTGCTGTTGCTGTATACATCAGAGCTTTACTGAAAGTTTGGGGATGGTGGCATTAATAATAGCACAGACCAGAAGCTTCTGTTTGCAGACATTTAAAAATCATTCTTGTCCGTGGAAATTTCTTACAGTCCTTTTATAACCCTTTCAACCAGCTGCAGTAGGCAGGGGACACCCCAAAACCCTATTATTTTTTATGCAAAAAATTTCTAATAGTCTGCTTGCTTTTCTGTCTAGACTAGTTCAGGGGACCTTACCCTTCATGATGAAAAAGACTGTAAATTGGTTATGTTTTTCATAACCAATTAGGCTGAACATCTGAATTGTGAATCACAGCATTCATTCATCATCACACTTTTTTCCCAAAGACTATTTATCATCATATTAAAAAAAATTAAATCTGTTAGAAAGAAAAAAACTGTAGCTCTGATTGTTGTGGCTTAGTAGGTTGGGCATCACCCCATAAACCACGATGTTGCCAGTTTGATTCCCAATCAGGGCACATGTCTGGGTTCCAGGCCAGGTGCCCGGTTGATGGCATGCAACAGGCAACCAATTAATGTTTCTCTCACACGTCAGTGTTTCTCTTCCTCTTCTTCTCCTTCCTGTCCCTTCTCTTTAAAAATGAGTAAAATAAAAAAACACTTGGTGGGCATATGTGACACTAAAACTGGAATAAAATGCAAGGCATCCCCTTAAACAAGTTAAATGTAATTAAATTTGCAGTAAGCGTGATGATTTAACAAAGAAACCATAATATGAGGGGAGATCCATAAAAAATGGAATTATTTTCTGTAGGGCAGGCCCTTTGTAGTACAGGCTTCCCCTACTAGATGAGCATTCAGGAACCCCTCTGTATCAGTGTGCCAGCTGGTGTTGTTGTGAGAGGCTGCGATTAGCTCAGTGTGTTTGCCATGTCTTGATGGGTGATTTACAAGCTCACCTGCCCAGACCATGCTCAGGGTTCAGCAGTTTTTGACCAAAACCAGCATGACCCCCATGCCCCACCCTCCCTGTCCACTCGATCTCACCCCAAGCAACTACTTTTTGTTCCCTGGATGAAAAAAGTCCTCACGGGGAAACATTTTGCTGATGTGAAGAGGTGAAACAAAAAGTGGCAGAAGACTAAAAGACATTAAAATTGACGAGTTCAAAAACTGTTTTGAGTCATGGGAAAAACATCTCAGTAGGTGTATCATATCAAATGGAGAGTACTTTGAAGGTGACTGAGGTTTAAACATGTAAGAATAAATACATATTTTTTAGAAAACAAATTCTAGTTTTTGGGGGTCCCACCTCATATAGATCTTTGATAGACTGAATGCATAATGCTTATGATTCTGACTTAACCCATGATATTAACTACATGCTGATGGAAACTAAGAGTTGAGAGTGGCTGGACACAGTGGATAAAGGACCACCACAGATACATTCAGTTTTTGCTCAATAAATAATTATTATGTGCTTACTATATTTCAGGCCCAGTGCTAAGAAGGAGAAATAAAATGAATTTGTTTGACCACATCATGAACTATAGATGCAGAGGGCCATACAGGAGCATTAAATCATGATTAGAAAGTAGCGCAATTTGTGTCGCACACGGAGTGTTATGTACACAGTGGTATATGCACATAGTAAAATGTATTTACAATCAGTAGCCCGATGGGGTCAGGGATATGTGTGTGGAAATGCCATTTGCTCTTAAAGGATGAGTATAAAGGCACCGGATAAGAAATGGTAGAAGAAGAAAGGGAATGGGGGAAGGCTTGGAAGAGCCCAAAACGTCACATTTTTGTGTTCTGAGCATCAGCTGTGCGTGTGCTGAAAGCAGAAGTGGCGCTGGGAGGAGACGGCAGGGAGACAGGGGAGTGGCCAGGAGGAGAGTGGAAGAGGACACTGGGCCTCGCACAGGAAGAGTGCAGTGTGCCTCACTCCAAGCGTTGAGTCTTTTAAAGGCACCAGGGCTAGGTTTTCCAGATTTCTGGACCCCATCATAAACTACAGAATCTGAATGTCTTGATTAACTATTAACCTGCAGTAACTTTCCATGCATATTAGCATTTAAGAAACTCTGCTATAGGGAGCCTCTGGCTCTTTTAGTGTTGCATAATGCTAGATCATATTGGGTACTGCAGACCAATATATTGTATGTGTTTTTAAAAAACATAATGAAAAAAATTGGTTTTTATGTAGCTTGAAAGCTGCACGGTACCCTGGGTAGCAACTCAGAGTAGTTGATAAATTTTAATCAGTGTGTACCAAAACACCATTGGTGAAACTTTACCAAGTGTTAGTTTTTCTCTTTTATCCCATCTCACATGCACTATAAATCCTGTCTGAATAATTTAATCATTCTGGAACATTAAAACAGGCTTCATGCTTTGAGGATAACTGAAGATTTTCTTAACTACAATGAAGCCTTTGAAAATGCTGTGCCACAAATTGCATGAATAAGGAGGGGATGTGACTTTATTTAAATTGCCAAGCTAATTTTAAGTTTTATGCAGAGAATGGTTTTTGATAAGAAGCTGTTACTTGGTGTGGCCAGTAAGTGAGTTGGCCCTTGAGGAGGAGTCGGTAGAGGGCCCACCGCCCTTCAAGGCTGTTGACAGAATCAAGAACACAATTCATGTGTTTGTCTAAAACACTTCACTGTATACACACAAGGAACAGCTCACATACATGGAAGTGGAATCTGAATTAAAATTTAAGATTATTAAAAAAATGAAGCGCAGTAATGACAAGCGTAGACTACAACACAAGGTGGAAAAAGCTGTTGAAATAAATAATGGTACTGACTGTGTTAGAATTCATTGTGAAAAAGATGTAACAAGTATCATGGATGATATTTTCAAAATAGGAGAAAATATATTGGGATTCATAAGTACCAGGGCAACACGAAGGAAATGCAACTTGATCCTTCTGTTAAGGTACAACATTGATTAGTACCTTTCTAAAAGATGGGTTCTACTTTCTAATGATTTTCAAATGTATGGCTATAGCGCCTCACAGAAGCCAAGATCAATTTCAAATAAAACAAATTTAAAAAAATAGATTTTTAACTCCAGCTTAATGGCATTTGATGTACTAGCTACAAGGGCACTATGTTTTGACTGAATTAAACATGAGAAAGGTTCTAAAAATTGTTATCTGAAGAGCTTGTTTATATTTGTTTATTTTTATAGAAGAGAGCCTAAAGTCCCTGAACTGATTACGGGGCATTTGGGAGATGAATTTTAGTACATCGATCAATTTTTTTGCATTCCTAATATACTGATATTCCAAAAGCTTCGACCTTGCTCTGCAAAATTGTAGGAATAAGCTTTTCCACTTTTATTTAATAAATGTTTTGGGGGCTTTTTATTATATTTTCACTTAGAAAACCCATAGTATTTCTACTCATATTTTTAAATCATAATTATTAAAAGTTTAGTTTTTTAAAAGATATCTTTGGAAGCATGCTTTTTTTAAAAAAATTAGACTTCTAGCAAATTTATAAAGGACTGCAAACATCTCAAAACTTAATAACATAATTGTTGTATACTGTGCTTTCTGCTTTTGACTCTTGCTGTTGGAATATGTTCTGATAACATTTATGAAAAGAGGAATGGATGTTGTAAAACAGACTCTTCTCCATCTGATTGATTTTGTGCTTTATAACCCATTTATCAGAAAGTATTGCAATTGTTCCTCCTGCTATCTGGGAAGAATGCAATAGCATAAAAGATTGCCTGGCTTCTGGAGGAGTTTCTGTCTTGTCAAAACAGAAACAGTATTTTATTAACCTGCCAGTGACTTTGGAGTGACCACTCTCAATACGCTCCTTATCTGAGCTCTGTCCTGTAACTGCAGGAAGCTCTCGACGGGCCCCTGGGCAGTGTGATCCAGCAGACCTGTGGGACCATGGCTGGGCTGCTCTCAAATCAGGAGATTCTGGAATGTAGTAATTAAAACCGTTTTTTAGCTCCCTAACGCTAGAGCATAAGGTGGCTAGAACTCATCAGTATTTTACTTTAGTATGAATTTGTAGAATGACTGTTTTTGTATTGCCTAATGAAATGCTTTAGCCATTACTACAGAGCTGATAGAAACAAATAGATTCTTAACATGGTAAACTGTAGGGAAGTCCCCTGGGAACCATGATATGGAGAAGATGCTAAGATACACACCTTTGTAGTTCAGGGGAACAAATCCACTAAATGTTCAAGAAGAGGGTGCAAATTAAAGATATTTCTTAGATCAATAATATGGTCAGTGACTTGCAGTGATTTGATGTAAGCTCAATAAATATAATTTTTAGAGGGTGCTAGAAGTTTTAGCAAGAGACCATTTGCCTTTGCACATTTGTGAATTTCATGGAGCTAACTATAAAAGGAAAGATGAAAATTAGTATAATTATGTAGTTAGAGGGAGTGTAGGTCCAATTCATTTAATTTGGAATGCCATATGCTACTTGATAAAATGGCTTTTTTGGCACCTGAGATCTTTTTAGGCATGGTTTGGAAACCCTGCGGTGTGAATAAAATTGCGTTGATTTGTTCAGGTCTATGAGATTTTGACTCGTTTCTGGAATGAACGTTGCATTTAAATAAATAGGTAAAAAAAAAGAAGGATGAAACATTTCCAATGCTCACTATTGCTATAAGGAAAGAAAGGGCTGAAGAACCAGTAATCCAGGCTTACTAGCTTTTTGGGAAATATATAGCAATGGGGAATATTTTTAAAAAGAAGGAATACTAATGGTGACTGACCAGACATAGGAAACAAAAGTCCCAGGACCTTGAGTCTGGATGCTCAGCAGTCAGATCTTAATACATGAAATAAAAAACTCAGAAAGATACCGAGAAAGGGAGACAGGAATAACAGGCACAGAGAGATCCAGGTGGATGTTTGCTTTGAGAACTAGATCTCCAGGTAAGAGGGTTTTGCTTTACCAACAATTGTTTAAGCGTAATCTGAGGTTCCTGATTTTTTTCATGATGTATGAGAGATCAAAATAATTTTCACAATGCTAAGACAGGATTCGCCTATTTCTCTGTATTGGCGTTTTTACTGATAGTGCAAACACAATGATGAGCAAAACAGTTGGAGCTTTAGCACAAGATTAAGTCAGTGGCACCAGACTGTACTTGTAAGGGTCGCGTTCTTTACACCTGTGCAATGGTGTGAGCATACTTAAAGCATGTCTTCTGCATACTGAATTATAACGGCTGGAAGGAGGAAAGGCACTTGTGCAATTATTTGAATTGCAGGCTAAACTAGCCTCTTCTTCCCCAACACTAATTGTTTTAATAAGAAAATAATTGATACACTATGGTGGTTTAGATTTGGATATTTGGACATTGTCTCAGAGTGGACCACAATGAGCCTTCACTTCAAGAAAAACAGCTTAGACAGTGTTTGTTGTCTAGGAGCTTTCAAGAGAAAATGGGAACTTTATAGCTACCAACATAAACTGGAAAGATTCTTAATTGTTACAGAAATGATGTAGTGTGTCAGCACTGGGAAAATCTGCATAACGCATGAACCATTTTTTTTCAAATGTCTCTGTATGTGTTAAAAAAACATGGGTGGGTTCCAGAACCACTCATAGTGAAATGTATAGACCAATGGGGCATTGCAACTAACATAGAGAAAAGTAACTTGTCAAGTTTTTGGTGTAATATCAAAGAAGAAATTTATCCATTATCTGAAAAGGTGAATATACCATTCCTTGTCAATTGTGTATTTGTGTGAGGCTTGATTTTCTTCATATACCTCCACCAAAAACAGCATATTGCAATGAAGTAAATCCAGAGGCCGATATGAGAATCCAACTCTCTTTAATTAAGGCAGGCATTAATGAAGTTTGCAATAGGAAAAATAATGCCACTCTATTTTTTTATTATTATTTTTAACCACCAAGCAATATGGATGGAACCTTATTTTTAAGAAGATATCTGCATATCTAGGGTATGATAGTAATTTTTTTGAAATGTGGAACTGATTACTTGAAGAAACAATGACAAAATCAAAGTGGTATTTGGTGTGAATCCGTAGGAGCTGATGAAGCTTCAAATCCAGCTAAGAAGTTGGTTACAGTCTCTTTCAGCTTTGCATCTGCCTGTTCTGAAATCTTGGTCAGCTCTCATACTACCAACAAGGGCTTGATATTGGCTAATAAAGTGAGGCAAAAAGCATTCTCAAACTTTGTACCCTTGCTGGGTTCCAGTTTATCAGGACACCCCCTTATGTGGGCATGACAAAAATAATAGCCACTTGTTTTGCAATAGCCACGGGAGAATACTGTTTTTGCTTTAGCCACCCAGTCAGATGCACACTGCGACACAAGAGTGGTTGAGTGGCAGCATCGAGACTAGAACCAAACTGGGCAAACACAGCAAACTCGCGATGCTGAGCCGGTTCCAGCATCATGGCAGTGTAACCGAACAAAAACAGGGCTTTGACTGCCTGTTGCCACAAACGCCAACTCGTAAGGCAGATGCTGGTGTCAAAGGAGAAAAAAAAAGGCTTTATTCAGGTGCTGCACAATCGAGGAGAACAGAGGACTCCTGTCCGTCCCAAAGCCCATCTCCTTCCCAAGCCCAGACAAAAGCCAGAGCCCAGAGCTCCTGCTCTAATTTAAAGTACCCTCCTTTGGAGCCCGCAGGCAGCTGCTGAGAGGTCCAGGTGGCTTAGCTTGTTTCCAACCTCTATCTGTTTGCGGTTTCCTCCTGGAGACTGCATGGCCATGGGCCTTGTGGCTGTTGGGGCTACAAGGTCCCATGCTCCTGGGAGAGAGGGCAAACAAACGTATGGGCAAATGCATCACAAAGTGGGTGAGAGAGAGAGAGAAAGAGAGTCACTTCTGGAGGCCATGAACCAAGTGGCTAGGAAGGCCATGTGGCCAATGGAGAGGATAGGCCAGCACACTACGCGAGTGCAGGTCATGAGCAAGAGAGAGCCACGAGCCAGAGGGAGCGTAACAAGCCTAAGTGAGCAAAAGAGCATCTCTATGCTCCCCTGGGATTATATGAGCTTGGGTGTGGGATGGCCCAGGTGCTTTCGCAAAATGACCAGTCAACTCCCCAAACTTTCACGCACTTTGGGTGGGTCCACCTCCCAACCCAACACCTCCCACTGTGCCATTGTGGCTGGTATGGTGCATGTGCCTGCCTTCCACTAGTACCAGAAGGGGGTAAGGGCTATTTTCTATCCAATGATCTTGCTGTTTTCTATGCGTTCAGTGTAAGAACCTCCTCCTGTCACCATGTTGGCCAGTGGGGGAGATTTCCTGGTGCTCCGGACAGACTGTCTAATGTTTACTGGTGACAGTACATGCCACCTGCTCCATGGCCTGGGTTTAGGCAGAAGATACAACATGGGAGACAGACAAACCAACACGGAAGGCAGGGTGAATACCATTGTAGAACAATTACCGTATTTTTCAGACTCTAAGATGCACTTTTTTACCACATGTTTTGCTTCAAAAATTTTTTTCCTATTTTCCTCCTCTAAAACCTAGGGGCATCTTATGGTGTGGACCCCAGACACATCTAGGTTTTAGAGGAGGAAAATGGGGGGGTGGAATTTTGAAGCAAAAAAATGTGGTAAAAAAACAAGTGTGTCTTATAGTCCGAAAACGTGGTATGTTTCCAAGAAGATCTGTCCATCAGTGATAGAAATGGCATTTGTTGGTATGTAAATAGACACATAACCAGCTTTTCTTTTTTTTTTTTGTATGACTGGCAAAGCAGTCAAGCACCCACCAGCAGAAGAATCATTCATTTTGGCTGTTCTCTCTAGCAGGTGGGAGTGTAGGTAGAACACGTCACCAGGGTCCGCCTCTCCACCAGGGGGCGGTGCAGCAGCAAAGACATGTCGCCATAAGCAACAGCCTGATTGAATAAGTGGCCATGGCTGATCAGAGCACGTGTGCCATTATCCCTAAAACACTCTCCCATGGGAGAGCCAGCATAAGGGGTTGGGTGCTGATGAGGCGCTGCACCGGAAGTGGTAGCTGAAACCGCAATGGTGTGCTTCATAGCACCTGCACCTGTAAGTCTCTTCACCAGCTCGGCAACAGAGGATCTCTTCTGACCGATAGCAACCTAGATACAGTATAGATTCTTCTTTTCATCAAATCAATCGCAAACGTTTGTGGTTAGTGGTCGTGTCAATAGAAATGGATGTTTTGCCAGCCTGTCAGTCACTAATGACCAGCTCATGCTGACTACAACCAATTGGCACTGACCTATCCACAACCTTAATGCCAGTCTCCCTTGGTTCCTGCACAGAAATTCAAGAAATGACCCCAGAGGCTTTCAGGACAACTTGCCTACAGGTCTTGGAAGCAACTGGACATCAATGGCGTCACCCAGGGCATCTATTACATGACTGAACAACTCCTAACCAATGGGAACATCCACAGTGGCTCCTGTTCGCTTTACAATATCTCCTTTCTTCATCAGTTTATCATTTTAAAACACGACAACACCAACGTTGTCAGGTTCCAAGTTCAGAGACATAATGTTAAGCCTGAAGAAAACTCTAATGTTTCTTCTGCTTGAACATTTCTCAGCCCACGTGCTCTGGCAATATCAGTACTAAAGACACACCCTGTCTTTCCTAGGTCAACAGAGGTATCAGCTCCAAGAATGTGTTCTTCAAGAATAGAGGGCATCTTAGCAGTGCCAGTCTTCTGAAGATGACCGTTAGAGGCATGGAGATTCTTTGCAGTAGGGAAATATGATCCCAAATCATGTTTTGGAGACCTGCCCATCCATCTAGGCAGGGCACATGCCTTAGCCAGTGCAACACACACAAACAGCACTTTTTGTGGCTTCTTTTTTTTTTTTTTAAATATTTTATTTATTTATTTTTAGAGAGGGGAGGGAGAGAGAGAGAGAGAGAGAGAGAGAGAGAGAGAGAAACAGAGAGAGAAACATCAATGTACGGTTGCTGGGGGTTATGGCCTGCAACCCAGGAATGTACCCTGGCTGGGAATCGAACCTGGGACATTTTGGTTCCCAGCCCGCGCTCAATCCACTGAGCTACGCCAGCCAGGGCCCTTTTTTGTAGCTTCTTAGTGGTCCTTCTGCAGCCGCAGCCTCTGGACTGACTGGGCATAATGCCATTCTTTACACTAACATTTCTTTCTTTTAGAAAATATGATTACTGCCCTAGCTGGTATGACTCAGTGGATGGAGTGCCAGCCTGCAAACCAAAGGGTCACCAGTTTGATTCCCAGTCTAGGGCATATGCCTGGTCCCCAGTAGGGGGTGCTCAAGAGACAACCACATATTGATATTTCTCTTCCTCTCTTCCTCCCTTCCCATCTCTAAAAATAAATAAAATCTTAAAAAAAGAGAAGAAAATATAATTATTTTTCACAAAATTTGTAATTTATTCTAATGTAATAACTTCATTACTTTTATTTTTCAGTGAAGTACCTAATTGAAAACAATGATCAATTTCTGTTTTTGAAATAAAATAAGACAAAAACTCTACAGGTTTCTTAATCACTTTTAGGGTTGTAAAGGATTCTTAGGGGGAAGAAAAGCTTTAGGAATTGCTGAGCAAAGTCTGTAAAATTGGGAGTCATCAGATTGGGAATTTCATTTGATATTGTAAAAGTGGCTTTATATTTTGAATGGGTGTAGTTTAAGCCCTGATTTTTTTTTCTTTTGTAATGTAGTGCCCCACGTAAGTGTTGATTTGTAAGAGGCATCCACTTCGAAGACAGCTGTCTGGGGAACGTTTCTGGGCACATAACTAAATAAAGAACTAGGTCTTTCCTTGGTTTTACTGATCTCCATGGATTTCAGCAACTGACAGTGTGAGCTAGTTGATTACTGTTTCCTTTATTTTAATTCACACTCCCATGTTCAAAGTTTCCTGATGGCTATTGCTGAAGGGTGTCTTGCAACTATAATAAGAACCATAAGCAATGGTCCAGCCTCAACTTTGGCTATTGATAGGATGATACCAGTACAAAACAATGAGGTAATGTAGAACAAGAACCAGGGCTTGGAAAAATCTGGCCTAGCATTTGAAGTAACAGCAAAAGAAAAAAAAAATCACCCATAGTGGATGTAAGAGAATCAGTGAGACCAGATTTAGGGGCTAGAGAATCCAGGAGAGTGTGAGTCCGGAAAAGCCATTGACTTTGGTTAGGAAGACAGTGGCTCAAGACAGCCACTTTCTGACCCAGTTATTGCTCCCCACCTGCCTAAATCTCCCATCGTTCCCTAATGGAATTTGCACACCAACACCAGCGACAATCCCAGAACTTGACTTTCGTATTCTAACTAAATCTTCCTTTACAGTCTCATCAAGTACTTTATTTTTTTTTTTTTTGAGGGTTGGAGGTGGTTGGTAGAGACCAAGAGTATTGATTTCCTTCTTCACACCTGTTTGATGATAAAAATCTTACATGGTACCTTGCTCTCTAGAGTTTAGGATGAATTTTCCAGTTAATAATTATGACTATTAGAAAATACTTAGTTGTTTTGACTCAAACACAACATATTTAGGGCTTTCTCTTCATTTGTCATTGCTATATTAATAGTGTTTGTTAATTCCCCCCCTCCCTTCCAAAAGAGTAATTCTAATAGCTAAATTGGAGTATCCCTCATAATGGCTAAATGTGCTAACTTAACAGTGAAAACTTTGCATTTTATTTAGGCATATAAATAAAGCTATTTTATTTTGTTTTGTTTTTGGCTTAAATATGTACCAAATGGACCACTTTCAACTAGTTTAAATAGACCTTCAGTCTATTTAAAAAGAGACCACATACGCTAATAGTTAAGAACCAGAATCTGAAGCCAGAGAACTCGGATTCAAGTCCAGGCCTTGTCACTTTCCATGTAAACCTTGAGCAAATCACTTACATTTTCAGTGCTTCACTTGGTCATCTTTAAAGTAGAATAATATTCATAGTAACAATTATTATTGTAAGAACACTCACACCATAAGTAGGAGAATCAAGGAAATTAATTTACTAAAAGAGCTTAATGAAGCAGCAAGTTCATGGCGAATATATAGCGGAAGGGAAGGGTCATTATTGTGGTGGTTCTTTAGTGCAGTTTGAGCATGTTTTCGCTTGTAAGCACTATGCAGATATGCAACACGCACAAACCCATTTAATTCTCACAACTCCCCTATTAGGTGGGCACCATTATTCTATCTGGGTTCTCATGAGAATGAGTGAGGCGTGGGGAAGTTAGGAAGTTTACAGTCACACAACCCTTTAACTGGAGTGGCTTTGAACCTAAATCTATCAGAATGAATTGAGACCTCCCATGGGCCAAGGCTTGGAAGATGGGAAGATGAACAGCACAAGATCCCTGTCTCAAGGGACCCATGATCCCTGGGAAAGGCTGGTGCCTCCTAACAGTCATCCATTCTTAAAACATCATTCTAGTACAGGATGTAAGCATAAGCAGAGGGAGAGATCACTGAGCATCATCATTTACTTTAGTTCATTTGAATCTCACAGGTACCCTTGTCCCACAGTCAGTATAGCCACTTACCATACCCACTTTATTAAAGCGGATGCTTAGGGAGTGTAAGGAACCATATGACTAGTACATGGAAAAGCCTAGGTTGGAATTACTGTCTCTTTTGAGTTTGCAAGTATAGACCTTTTTTTTTTTTTATCTTTCTGATCAGTTTTGTAGTAGGCTGAATATTGACCTCCAAAGATATCAGGTACTAATTTCTGAACCTGTAAATGTTAGTTACATGGAAAAAAAGGTTTTTGCAGATAGAGTTAAATTAAGGATCTTGATATGGGGAGATTATCCTGGATTACCTGGATGGGCCCTAAATGTTCTTTCACACTTCCTTAAGAGAGACAGGCAGTGGAGATTTGGGACACACGGAGAAGACATTGTGGGCCACGGAGGCAGAGACTGAATTTGCATACCCACAGGGCAAGGAATGTCTGCAGCCACCGGAAGGTACAAGAGACAAGGGACAGATTCTGTCCTAGAGCTTCCGGCGGCGCTGCTGCCTGGCCCATCCTGACTTCAGCCCAGTGGTTCTGACGTTATGCTTTTGGCATCCAGAACGGCGAACAAATACATTTCTATTGTGTTACGGTGCTACATTCGAGGCGATTTACTCTGGCAGCAATGGGAAACGAATGCAAGGGTCCTCCATGGTTGGGGGAGATGTGCCCCTGGACCCACATCATTGTTCCCATTTTCCTCAGAAAATCCCTTTCGCCACACCGGCCAGAAGGCACGCTCCTTGTCTGTATCCTGTACTGTTACATACCAGACTTCTGGTTACCTTCCCTTATCAACTCAGGATTTCGTTACCTGGCTCACTCTCTTTTCATTTCTCCTGCCATCCATTCTCGGCAGCTTCAACATCCACTACTTTTTCTGGTATCCTGGTATCTGCACATACCCTAGGCCACATCCTTTTGCTTATGCATAGAATTTCTTCCTAACAATTCCCATTTCCCCTGCTCAGTATCAATCTTTATTTGCCCATCCAATTTCTCCCATCAGCATATGAACACCCAGTAAATTCTCCTTTCTTATAAAAATAAAAATCTCCAACCTCCTATTCCCCGCCAGTGCCTACCTTGGTTCTCTCCTCCCGTAAGAGTGAATGTCTGCAAGAGACTTGTTTCTGCTGCCTCGATTCCTGTCCTCTTCTGTGCTCGCATTCCGCGGCTGCAGGTTTTGCCAAGGTCACTCAGAGCCTTGCTCCTGTCAGTTCCTATGGTCAATTGTTATTCCTCATCTCAGTTGACCTCTTAATAGTATTTGACATGATGGATGACTTCCTTCTACTTGAATCATTTTTTTTTCCCTTGGTTCCTGGCACACTCCACCTTCCTGATTTTTTTTTGACCTCACAGAAAAATTACTGCTCTGAGAAATGTCTGTGACTGAACTGCCTATGTTTTCTTCTAGGATTTTTACGGTTTCGAATCTAACATTGAAGTCTGTAATCCATTTTGAGTTTATTTGTGTGTATCATGTAAGAAGGTGGTCTAGCTTCATTTTTTGGCATGTATCTGTCCAATTGTCCTCAAACCATTGACTGAATAACTGTCTTTACCCCACTGTATGTTCTTGCCTCCTTTGTTGAATATTAACTGGCCATAAAGGTGTGGGTTTGTTTCTGAACTCTGTTCTGTTCCATGGATGTATGTTCAAGACTATGAGGAAATCTGATTTAAAGTCTTCACTCCACAGTAATTCACAGTAATTCACAGAAATGCTCTACAGTGAGTTGTTTTGCTAAAACCATAAACTGGTTTTCAGAACATAAATGGTTATAAAATGATATTAAAAAGAAGTGTGAAGCGCCATGAAAGCCAAATTAATGGGGTGAAAAGGAAGAAGGAGAAATGTTGAGACAGCACTTTTCTCTTTGGTGCTTGTCTTAGGGGATCAGATTAATTACCAGAATGTTAATTCGTGGTGGCACAGATTAATATTCCACTCACTGTTTTATTTGTATAGATGGCTCATTTCTGAAGAATGATGATATAAATCATACTGCAAAACATTTACAATGTTTTACATTAATATTTTAGAAAACAATTATTATACATATCACTTTATGAACAATTGAATAAATATAGAAATATCATAGGCATGAATTCAGTATAAACACTTCCAGACAGGAGAGATAGATCATTTCTGCTTTTACTTAAATATGCATATTTTCAGAATGGCTGTAATTATCTTCTGATAATTAAGGGCATTATTAAGTGTGACTATTGAAATGATTGGAAGGCATTTTTGTTTAAAATAAAGCAGAAGGATTACAATGAATCTTAATGTTTATGTGACTAAAACTGGTTGGGAAATTACTCTTACAATGCTCTGCATGTCTTGTCACTTATCTAAAATTCAGTTCAGAGGGACGTATAGTCTCAGGCAACAATTGGCTCTAAAGTAGCCAAGTAGTAATGAGGTATCTGTTGCGGTAACACAATCTGTGACTTGAGAATTGTAATGCACAAAAATGTAAATTCACTCTGAAAATTTCTCTTCGACCCAGATACATATTGTAAAAGCATCTGATCATCTATGGTGAATATAATTTAATCTTCATTCATCTATTTCATTGCTGCGTTTGGGGCTATCTGCGGTCTTGAGTTGTAACACACACTTCAAATTTTGTATATTGAAATGTTCGCATATCAAATATAATGAAAATACGAAAAGGTTCATAAAATGTCTGTTCCTATAAGGCTAGTTAGATTATTACAACAGTTGTTTCACGATCATTACATTTTCATGTTAACTTTATCTTTAAAGCAATAAAAGCCCTATAAATATTGAGTTTCTCCCATTACAAAAAGATACTTGCATATTAATCTTCACTGATTTTGCAATTTGTCAACTTTAATTTTAAATCACTATTATCTGATTTTATGTCCACTAGTTTTATTTAAGTTAAAATCCTTGATTTACATTTAAATGTTTCTAAAGGGATTGTGGGCTGAAAAGGTTGAAAATAAAATTTCTAGTTAATAGGCATTTTATTATGAAATTTTACAGAATATTAATGTTGAAAATTGAAGTGGATGCAGATAAACTTTATGCATTCCAACTTCACTGTTTATTTTATGAGGTAATACCTAAATTGATTTTCTCATAAAGCTGCAAGAAATCATTTTTATTTAATCAGCAATTAGATTGCAGTTTTTATTCAATCTATCACTCTTAGGAATTAAAAGGAAAGTTGGGTTTTCTGCCTTGGTAAATTTTATCTGATATTACTGAAAAGAAGAACTTATTGAAATTTTCAGTGAAAAACAGCAAAATTGTCATTTTTTCTAGTCTATTTCTTTAATTCCTTAATCAAACCTAAGAAATGTTTGTTCATTTTCAAGATATGTTATAATCATTAGCACATGAATGGAAAGCTGTTCCTTGTGTAGCTTGGATGAGAGGCATTTTTTGTTTATTAAAACTTTGTAACGAAAGGAACTGTTTAGTTAAAACTTAACACTTAAGTAGATATGATGAATTATTCAACACCTAACCTATATTGAATTTATAAATTCTGATTTTCACATGTGAAGTATTCTTTTGCATCATCACAAAATACGTCATTCATTTGACAGTTATTCAGGAAAGTTTAAATCCTTGTTAAAATCAAAATTTTAATTTCACAAAATGGAAATATTCAGCTCTGTGATAAACATAGTTAAAGAATAAGGTGATAGTTTTGCAGATCCAGAGTTGATACAACAACTATTATTAGTGAAGCCAACTTCTGACTTTACTGAATTTTTATAACAATTATTAACAAAATAATTCAATGAACTAGCTTATAGATTGTTCAGTTTCTGATGAGAGTTTATACATTAAAATTTTATGAAGCTTTTATGACCAAAACTTCACAAATGTTTATTTCTCCATATTAAAAATTTAAATGCATATAGAACAAATGTTTACAGTTTTTCTCATTCATTGAATTTAAGAAACATTTATTACAAATACAGATAAATCAAAAATACATACTTAACACATGTTTAGATAACTCAGTTAACTGGAATGTGTCAATATCAGCTTTAATAAAGATTGAAAGGAGAAATAACTTAGATTATGATGAAGTAACAGAATAGTGAAAACCTACTGCAAAATAAATTCATTTTTAAAAGTCATTGTATGTTTAGGTATTGAAGAAATAATCAGAATGTTGGTATTTGAGAACATATAATTTCTCATTCAAGGAGTAGTAAAGTTAATGAATAATTATGAAAAATAAAAACTTAATATATATGTTACTATGAATGTTTTAAAATTTAATACAATTTCTAAAATTTTCATTGGCTTTTTAGTTATTTTGTTTAAAAACAATAAAATATAAAGCAGAAGAACACTAGTCTGAAATAAAATAAACATTGTAGTATGTTTTCAGAAATTTGTCCTTTAATTACAAACTCAAAGATAATTAAACTAGGTCATTGCCAGTAGTGCAACAAGTACTATATTCATTTGTTGTTGTTGTTATTGTTGTAATATGCCACTGAATAGTAAATACTTTCTCTTCATAATGGTTTTTACAAAACAAGTTAATTTGCAAACCTGTTAGAGCCATGAAAAAGTTAAATTCCCTACATTTCTGAGTAAGTTATAAATTAATGGGACTGGAATTTAGGAAGAGACATTTTATTTTTTTACAGTTGGCACGAGTCAGCTGGAACCTTTACACTATTGCCCGGGGTGGCGTTTGACCTTTACGGAGGAACATGGCAGCTTTGGGTCACACACATCTGTGTGTCACGCACACCTTAGCAAACGGTGGGAAGCCTGCAAGCGTGCCTGTGAAACAGGGGTATCTTTGAGCCTGTCCTTATTTTATCTTACCAAAAAGAAAATTGCAACCTCCCTCAGAGTTTGCGGACACACAGAAGGTGCTCAGAGAAATGAGCCTATGTTACTGATAAAAATAAATACATAAATAAGCTTAGCATGTTATGTTTGTTTCGACCACAACGGTTAAATTTGCTTTTCACACTCACTCCTGTGAGTCTGAGAAAGCCGTAGCAGTGGCTGACATTGCAGGTTGCAGCTGCGGGGTCGGGCTGCCACGGCGGGATGCTCGTTGACCCACTTGGTAAAAAGAAAAGAAAATGTTTTATGGAGATCTACAGAATTGCAGTGTTTCAAAAACTGGCCAAGTCAGAAAAAGTTGAAAAAATTCATCCTCCCTTTTTTTTTTTTTTTTTTTTGGCTGCTAGTTAAATGTAGATTCCTGCACCAAGAGCAAATGTGCTGAGTTACAACCCGCAGTGCTGCGACCTGGACTCCGTATTTTTTCCCCAGGCAGCCCCGGTGATCAGGCCAGTTGGGAAAACTGATGGTAATTCTCTCTCACCAGGCAGAGCCGCTAATGGCAGCTGAAGCCTTCCGTTACCACCGTATTTTCATCTTTCACATTTTGAGTGCTAGGATTGAGCTTCTGCTGTCGAGAGCACTGGAGAGGCACAGGTAACACGAGTTAACAGCCGACAGTTGGTAGTACTCCGGTGGCAATGGCCTTTAAAATCTGTTGCCTTTGATTGCAAGGTAGATGCTATCTCTTGGTTCAGGGTGGTACAACAGAATATCGTAGGCTGGGTGGTTTTATAAACAAGAGGTTTATTTCTCACAGTTCTGGAAATTGGGAAGTCCAAGACCTAGGTGCCCACAGATTCATAATTTGGTGAGAGTCCGTTATCTGGTCCACAGACAGCCCTATATTCTCTCTGGGTCTTCACCTAGCAGAAAGAGCAAGGGAGCGCTCTGAAATCTCTTTTCTAAAGGTGCTAATCCCATTCATGAGGGCTCCACCCTCATCACCTAAGCACCTCCCATAGGCCCCGCTTCCCAGTACCATCACGTTGGAGATTAGGTGTCGACTTATGGATTTTCAGGGGGACACGATAGTGTGTAGCTTGATATAGCACAGGAAAGCCTGGCAGCCAATCCGAATCAGTCTTGGAACACAATCAGGACACATGACATTGTGTTTTATGTATCTGTGTTTTTTGTGAAAGTGGTAAGTTTCTCTTAGGCTACTGTGGCATATTCATGATTCGGTCCCATTTCACCAGCTCTCCCTGCACCTCTGCTTTTTATTATTTCATTTTATTCTACCGTTGTTATATCTTTTTTGGTAATCACCTAATCACTGGTTTGATAACTGAATTATTGTATGGTCTTTTGCAACCTAACTAAAAACTGTAAGATTGGGGTTTGGGGAGATGCTTTTATTAATATATTTTATAATTAATTATATATTGATATAGTCCGGTATTATATTTAGGCTAATTATAAAATGTAATTACTGGTGTATTCAAGGTGGCCGACTGCTACCTAAAGCTATCATTTTGAAGTATGACATTTACTTGCTGATTACTACAACCTCCCTTACTTTGTGGATGAATTATTTTCTGTTCTTTCTGTGGAGAAATTGACTTGGAAGCATCAGCTGTTTAAGTAAGAAAATAAAAAGCCCCACAGCAAAGTCTTTAAAAATAAGATGATGGTAAACAAGAGATCCAAGATGGTGGCAGACTTCGTGGAAGGTACACTCACCACCGCCCCCCTCCGACCAAACCAAAATTACAACTAAATTATAGAACAATCAACCTGAATAACCAACTGAAGACTAGCAGTATGGAGTTTTCTCAAACAATTAAAAGTGGAATGGCCTTATGACCCAGCGATTCCACTTCTGGGATTTATCCAAAGAAGCCCGAAACATAATTCAAAAGACTGTAAGCACTCCTATGTTCATTGCAGCGTTATTTGCAATCTCCAACATTTGAAAGCAGCCTGTGTCCATCAGTAGATGAGTGGATAAAAAAGCAGTGGTATATTTACACAATGGAATACCACTTGGCTATACAAAGAGGAAATCTTACCCATTTTAATCTCATTGATGTACCTGGAGAGCATTATGCTAAGGGAAATAAGCCAGTGAGAGAAAGACAAGTACCATATGATCACACTCATACATGAGCCCTAATGAACAAAATAAACCAGCAAAATAGGAACAGGCTCATAGATACAGAGAACAGGCTGACAGCTGTCAGAGAGGCAGGGGGTTTGGGGGGCTGGGTAAAAAAGGTGACAGGATCAAGCAGGAAAAAAGTCATAGATACAGACAACTGTATGGTGGTTACCAGAAAGAAAGGGGAGGGTAGCAGAGGATACAGGGGGGATAAATGGTAATGGAAGGAGACTTGACTCAGGTGGTGAACACAAAATACAATAAGCAGTTGATGCACTATAGAATTGTACACCTGTGACCTCTATAATTTTATTAACCAGTATCATCCCAATAAATTCAATAAATAAGCAAACATGATAAAAGCAACAGAAGACAGTTGAGAAGACGATCTCATAATTACTTCTTTTCATCAGCTAATACTGTCCATGACTTTCCCATTGGCTAAATGAGGTTTGAGAATTAAAGGTTAATCATAAAATGTTTTTCTTTTTAATCTGAACATGCTGGGAGATCTGAGGATTGCCAGGCTTCCCTTTGGGAACTTAGCCTCTCTTTGGAGTAACTAGTGTATTACTTATTCGTTTCTCTTCTGAAAAAAAGAAAACTGAAAAAAAAAATGAACTCACGATGGTAAATTGTTTTCTCAGTGATACATTTTTTTTCTATCATTAGTGGGTTCTGAATGACTATGGAATAAAATCAGAAAATGTCATATATGTTTACCCTTCTTTATTTCTGTACTTTTTAAAGGTGTTTGATTCCAGGAAATGCATTTCTTTAAAACAAGCGTTCCGTGTGTAGTGCTCACTGTTGACCAGCCATTATCCTTGGAAAGCTAAATTGGGTTTGAAAGCTAAATTAGAGTGTAAACCAATCCATAGGTTAGTTTCAACGCATTAAGCTCATTTACTCTCTGGAGCAGATGGACGAACCGTTATAACATGAATACTAAGCTTTTCCATCCTTTACCTCTGTTTCTGTTGCAGAAACCCTTGAAACTCTCATCAGACAAGCAGAAAATTACACCAGTATACTTTTCTGCAACACCTACAGGAACATGGCCTTAGAAGCCGCTGCTTCAGTTCAAGAGTTCTTCACTGATGTAGGGCTCTATTTATTTGGTGCAGATGTTAATCCTGAAGAGTTTGTGAACAGATTCTTTGACAGTCTCTTCCCTCTAGTCTACAATCATCTCATTAACCCCAGTGTGGCAGACAGCTCCCTGGAATACTCAGAATGCATCCGGATGGCTCGCCGGGACATTAGTCCATTTGGGAATATCCCCCAAAGAGTGATGGGGCAGATGGGGAGGTCCCTGCTGCCCAGCCGCACGTTCCTGCAGGCCCTGAATCTGGGCATTGAAGTCATCAATACCACAGACCATCTGCACTTCTCCAAAGAGTGCGGCAGAGGCCTCCTGAGGATGCAGTACTGTCCGCACTGCCAGGGCCTGGTGCTCAGCAAGCCCTGCATGGGGTACTGCCTCAACGTCGTGAGGGGCTGCCTGGCACACGTGGCAGAGCTGGACCCACACTGGCATGCGTACCTCCGTTCCTTGGAAGAGCTTTCAGATGCCATGCATGGGACGTATGACATAGAACACGTGCTCCTGAACTTCCACTTGCTTGTTAATGATGCCGTGATGCAGGCGCACCTGGATGGACAAAAATTATCGGAACAGGTAAGCAGCCACTCCATATTTACTGTCCGACTTTTTAGAATTTGACGATGAGCCATATACATAACGTTGGTCTATTAAAAGCACATGATTATGCACTTGGAAATTATGGAAGCTTAGCAAGATTAACTTTTTTTCTTTCCCTGTCCTGAGGCCAGTACTCAGCAAACCTCCATGAAGCACTTTAGTATCTCAAAGGATTAGAATCATCATTGTGATTGTGTTTGATAAATAGGTTTTAAACAAAACTTTTATCATATGAAATCTTTGGGTTTACGGTGAGTATTCTTTTCTTTTAAGTAAATCGGTTTCATATCATAAACAGTCCTATGACTATCTTGATAAGTAGTGATTATTACTAAAAAATTGTAGACTCTTTTCTAAATGAAAATACTGAGATTCTCTTTTTAACTTATGGTGACAGAAGGAGAAACTGATTTTAAATTCCTTGAAAATTGATTCATTAATATTTATTTCTGCCAACTTCGAAGTGATTTATAAGCTGTTTATCAAGCTTTGATAACCAGTTCACACCTCAGTGAATTTAACAAATTCAAAATAAAGTGCAGGAAAGGCAGCAAATAATGACTTTCTCACATTCCAAAACAATCTCTGAGATCAGTATTTCCAAGTCTAGTTTCAGTAAATACATATTTCCACTTTAAGAAATCCATAGAGGTATGTGATGTATCATATTTCTGTTGGATGAATTTAAACTGGAAAAAACTGTTCTCAATTTCCTGAGAAAATCAAAAGCATTTTCGATTTAAACCATTAGAGAAACACACGCCTGATGATATCTGCATCCTTCATCTTTTTGGAAATTTGCCCCCTGCAAATGTGGGCCATGATGTTTGGGGTTGGGGGGAAGAAGTCCTATTTGGTCCTTTGATAACCTCTCCTGAGGCTGAAATGATTGGCAGTGGTGAGGGCCAATCAAGACCCATGTACCTCAGGAGGTAAGTCTAATTATTTTTAGGAACATACTAGATAACAAGCTTGCATAACTTTTGAATAAATATTTCATAAGGCTTTTAAAAATGTTACATGATTAATTTGTGATTTATCTTTCTGAGAAACACTGTGGTATGAATTCCTTGAGAATAATTACCAATGACCATAATTCTTTATGTATACCTAATTTCCTAAGTGAGGGAAATTGGTTAAATGTCTTATGATGGTCTGAAGGCCTATAAAGGGAATCTGGACAAAGACCTCCCAGAAGAGTGGTCCATCGAGTGTGTGGACAGCGACCACTGACAAGTTCATGTTTCCAGTGAGTGAGTATCTCCATCCTGGACTGCCACATGCGATACTCGAGAATGTAATGCTTTGAAGACAGGGAGCAAGTCTTAGCCATCCGGGACTTCAGATATGTGAAAGCTATTAATTCTGCCTCTTGGCTTGATATCGTCTATCTAGGCTCTTCCCTCCTATTTTATTCACTTCTTCGACACGTGCTGTCTTTGTGAGATCGCTGCTTGCACCACACGGCTCTGCCTTGCTCTCCTGGAGCATGTGCTGAGTCAGGATGGAGTCAACCAGCTCGGAGGGGTCATGGGGGTTGAGAGCTAATGGACACCAGGCACGGAGCTGGCGTTCCCTCACTATCACAGCCAGATGTTCCTCCTGCCTCAGTCTGGGGTCTGGAAGGTTCCTGGTTGTGGTTTCAGGCCTCCGTCTGTGAAACACCACCCCACCTTTTTTCTAAATTAAGAAGCAGAAGGTTAATTTCCAGAAAACATAAGTTGTTTCTTAATTAATGTTTGTGTCATATATACATTTGTTTTAAGTTATTGAGGTTTCTCTGAGCTAACAGATCTCTTATCCCAATAATATGAGCTTCTGTAACCTGCAAATAAGAAAGTGTTAATAATACTTAGTGATTCCTATTAATTTTTCTGAAATAATTTTTCTTGAGTTTTATCAATGTGTAGCTGTTTACGTGCATTAA
The DNA here is from genome assembly GCF_004126475.2 of Phyllostomus discolor. Taxonomy (NCBI): domain Eukaryota; kingdom Metazoa; phylum Chordata; class Mammalia; order Chiroptera; family Phyllostomidae; genus Phyllostomus; species Phyllostomus discolor. Next base: position 10,738,457 of record NC_040913.2, on the reverse strand, counting down.
TGATATGGTTTGGAAAGATTCTCCTCCGCCTTAAATGGAGGCAAATTCTCTCTAAACTGGATAAAAACTTGTTTCTTTTTCTTGATGAAGTTCAGCCAGGATTTGATCTTTCTTTTGGAGTTTTTGTCCCTCCCTTTCTACCTGGGTGTGTTCAGAATGCAACAAAGCTTTCTTGGCTGGAGGCTTTTCAAATGATTTTTAAGTGTATTGAAAATTCTAGCTTATGCAGTTTGTTTTTGTATATTTGCTTTAAAAAAAAACCTTTGCTGTATTTTTTCCATTACCATTTAGTTCCTTTATACCCCCCTCCCCCCAGCAGTTACCACACCATTGTCCATGTCCGTGAGTTTTTTGTTCAAGAATTTGTCAGCTGGTATTAAACTCAGTTGCAAAAATCAACAATCCTTTGGATTCATCAGTTCAGAGGTTTCCATTTTCTGATGCCATCGGTGTATCTAGTTCCACATTCCCACAATCCTTGTTGTCTTCCCCAGGAACAGCAGCCCAAGGGCTACTCTGTAGCAGGTGTGCGCCTGTAGGCCTGGTCTGACTACTATTAAGAACTCCCTCTCCAGGCAGGTTTTCTGATTTTCTCCTCTCGTTAGTAAATTTGCCCACTCCTCCTTCCCCTTTTGAGATTCCTGTGAAAGCAGCTTTAGGATTCTCTGGAGACTGGACTTTTCCTTCAAAGCCTCTGTCAGGGCAGTCTGAAGCCGTTCTCCACTTTTCTGCAGGTGTTTGAAGGCTATTTTGGTTGCAGCTACTTGATGTTGCATTTGTTGGATGTGTCTTCTAAGGAGCTAACCTTGTGTGTCGTGTTGGCGATCCGCTGAACTTTAATATATTTAGAATTTTCTTCTTTTCATGCTTTCTCTAAGCCCAAGTAAAGAACTATAGCTTTCGAGCTCTTTATTCATGATCTTTACATTCACTGTGTTTTATAGTAGGTTCTCGAGTTTGGATTCGGTGTAGTGGATTGAAGGTCTCCAAACTCTCTTAAAAAAATGACAAAACTTTTCAGCAATTTGATGTTTTTCTCCTGGAGGGACAGACACTCCACTGGCCAGTTCTTTGTCCCTTCTCATGTCGTAATGAAGGTTTTAAACACAACTCCCCCTCTGGTTGTGAAAACCACCACCTCTCATGGCCTTCCTTGGGGAGCTAGGCCCAGGCTGAGCTCCTTTAGCGCAGTCCCCACTTCTGGGCACGGAGCCTCCTAGGTCAGCATCATACCAAGTACTGTTACCAAATACACCTGTTTGGGGAGCCCAGATACTGTTATGGAAACAGGTCCCCTCCCCCAGGGTCTTTCTGTACTTTCTGTACTTTCTGTACTAGGTTCATCTTGCCCATTGCCAGGTAGGAACTATGGCTCTCAATGCCAGAGTCTAGTGAAAAGGAAAGGAACTATTTATTCAAAAGTTATGCAGGTTTACAGTAATGGCGGAATGTCACTGTTAAAACCCCAAACTCCTTTTAAAACACCCAGAAACACACACACACACACACACACACACACACACACACAGAGTCCTGGCCTTCCTCCCTTTGCCCAGTCAGGCGAGTCAGGGGCACTGTATCCCAGGAGAAGAAATAGAAGCCTGCAGCTCAGCTAACTGCCCATTCCTCCCAGGAATCCCTGCTCAGCTGGGCGGGTCTTCTGCAATCCCCAGCACCATCCGCTGTGTCGCTGCTATGATCTCCAGTTCTTAATCCAAAACCACGTGGCACCTCCTCACGGTCCACCAGCGAGAGTCCTGTCAGCCCTTTCCTTCCTGCATCGTCTCACATTGTCCTTGCCCCGAATTGTCTCTGTACCTCATGGTGGCCAGCCATTGGTTTAAATTCCAGCCTGGAACCTCCTCCAAAAACTCATTTCTGACTCCTCCCACAATCACCTACAAGTGCCAGCGCTCCTGTTTTTTCAGCCTTCCTTGGCCACTAGAGTTAGTCCGGGCAGGCATGGCCCCATGGTGTGGAGTGAACCACCTCCAAGCTCTAGCATAGGTGTGGTAAGGGGAGCTGCCTCCAAGTTATACCATGGGTCAAAGTCATGCACACCTTTCCCTAGCCAGCCTGCTATTATTGATATGCAAAATCACTCTCAATGGCCTTGCTCCATGTCTCCTATCCCCCAGACAGGCCTATGGGAGATATCCTACATTCCCAGAAACCCCAGGTTCTGGACCCTATTACGGTACTATGGCATCAGGAGACTTTCCAAGGACCCCAAGACCACAGATGACTCATCTCAGGTTTCTATGACTCTGTGGCCACAAGAGACCATGTAGCTCTACATTAAGAATTCTACCCAGAACTGTAGTGCCGAGAAATCAGAGCAGGCCTCAGTACAGGCAATAGAAATGACAAGAAGAACAGTGCCTCCCAACTGTCCCCACATCTTGACCCACAAAGTCGATTGTCATGTCACAGGGCCCGGAGGGAATGGAATAGGCTCTGCAGGCCAGAGGGGGTGGCCGGGTGCTCTGGCCAACCGAGGCTTTTCCTGGCTGCCTCACGGACTAAGCAGGGAAATATCTCCCCACGTCTATAACTTCTATTATTTGGGAAGATTTATTATGGACGGTTGGAGGTCCCCAGTCCTGGCTGCTGATCCTCTTTTTCTTCAATAAACTTTTTGTTTTGTGGCTTTGGAGACTTAATCCAGCCCACAATGGTCAGAGAAGACTCCAACTGTTAGTGTCCCCTTGGTTTACGTCTGGCTGACCTTGAACGTGGGTGGGGGAGGGTGAGAGGTGGGGTGATAGGCCCTGGGGAGGGTTTCTACTCACTTCTCTATTTTCACATTGACAACGAAGGAAGATTTTTCATTTCAAAATGGTTCAGTCAAACCATGTGATCCGCTCCATTCCCATGTTCCTCTCTGACTGCTCCCGCAGGGCCTGCATGGATCAGGAGGCTGGCAGCTGACACAGAACTCTTTGGCAGCTACCTTTTGAAACAGGTAGAACCTCCCACTTTTGAAAACAGGCTTGCTCATTGCTTATTCCCTTTTCGGCCTCTCTCTGCGTTCATTTGGAGACTAGGATAAGCAGACGAGGCACTGCTGCAGTGAGGGCTGCAATTATTGCGAAATTACTGAAGGGAAATATAAACACTGGTAGAAAAGGAAACCCAGGAAAGGGGCATGGTGGGGTGGCAGGGGGCCTGTAGTAAGGTATGCACTGGTCTCTTCAGTGATCTTTGAGATCTGGCTCTGTGCAGTAGGGACCGTCTGATTTGAAGACGATACCATCTTATTCCATCAGCCAACTGTAAATGTTTGATGCTGGATATCATGGGCATGGAGATGTGTGTTTCAAGGTGACCTTCATGGTTTACAATGTTATTCTATTTTTCCATTACAGTTTATAGTAAATATTATTTTTCTTCATTCGGGTATACAGGTACCTACCCGGCACCATACATAGTTATTACAATATTATTGACTATATATTCCTGGGCTGTGTTTTATATCCCCATGATGGTCTTATAACTACCCGTTTGTACTTCTTAACTTTTACCTTTTCCACCCAACCCACTCAGCCCCTCTCCTCTCTGGCGATGACCATCGTGGATGGGCCGGGAGGTTATTGTGCTCAGTGCAATACGCCAAGGTGACCGCCAGGTTTTGATCTGGGGAGAGGAAACCTTTATCTCCCAACTGGGTAAAGAAGGACTCCCACAAAAATTGGCCATAGTGCCAAAAGCTATGTAGTTATAACCCTCCTCAATAAAGTAGCAATTATTGAAAAAATTATCCCAAAAATTAAAGGAATGTAAAACATTCCTCCATGCTCTTTTGATGATTTAATAGGGGAGACTGCCTGAATCATCTCCACGTATATATGCTTTTTCCCCTTTCTCATTGTTAGTGTACTTACTATAAGGGCTACATGATGCTCTGTAAAGTTCGATATTAATTTGAAAATAATATTTGTCCTGTCGAATTAAATATATTTTTGTTTGAGAAATTGGTGAAGTTACTCTTTTATTTATCTGAATAATAATAATCTTATCTTTTACCTCTAACATTGGAATAATAACCCCATGTTGCTTCTTTCACGGACCATAACGCTAGTGGCCGGCGCTCACCTTTCAAGCAGCTTGACTGTGCCGCCTATTCCCTTCCTGAATGGCACACGTCGAGTGAGTCTTCCACAAATGCTCAGTATAGATTAGTTTCCAAGTCATGTTTATTATTCTTTTGAAAAATATACTTTGACCTACCACATTGAGGGGAAAAAAGGCACTAGAAAAATGATCGCTTATAATGGACAGAATTTTTTTTTTTGGTAGTAAGGGACAGAAACTGGAATTCAGTTAAACTCTCCTAAGGAAGCAAGTGAATGTTAGACCATATAACTTTTTGGTCATATGGTTCTATATAAAAGACCATATAAAAGGTACCTGATCTGTCCTGGCTGGTGTAGCTCAGTGGATTGAGCGCTGGCTGCCAACCATAATGTCGTAGGTTCAATTCCCAGTCAGGGTACATGCCTGGGTTGCAGGCCAAGGCCCTCAGCAACTGCACATTGATGTTTCCCTCTCTCTTTCTCCCTCCCTTCCCTCTCTAAAAATAAATAAATAAAATCTTAAAAAAAAAGTTACATGATCCGACCCAATCGACTTCCTCATGAATGTCATCAGGATGCTGCTTCTCAGGGAAGCCTTTGTCCGTGGGAGCTTGTTTCTCCAGCTGGCAGTCTCCAGGTGGTGACAAGCTAATGCGCCTGTAGGCTCATCACCTTTCAGTTTAGCCAGGAAAAATGGGACTTATGTTTCATTGCTCCCGATGCCCTGTGCTCTTGCTCATGTCTGTGGTTTCAGGCGTCCTCTTCCCTCTGAGGCATCTACCGATGCTCTGACTGGCCACCCGTGGGCCCTGCTCCCGCCCCGGAGCCACACGTGGGGTCAGCAGGCCTAAATATGTCAACAAAGAGGTAGAGGGGCTACTCCCATAGGAGGAATAGAGGACAACAACAACATCAGAAAACAAAAAGGCAAAATCAATGAGAAATGAAGAAGTATGCTTTACAATAATAAAGGATACAAGGTATAAGGAATATCTTTCAGGAATGAGCCAAACATCATCAACGTACATGTAGCAACAAATTAAGAGATTAAAAATCATAGAAATGGATATGTAGGTGAATCCACAAGCTTATATGCCTGATGTGCAGTAAGACCAGTTACTGAAGCATCTAGTGTACAAGAAGGAAGGACTGTATTTCAAGAAGTAGCCCAACAAGCAGATGGGGAAAAAGCCCAAACCTGCCTCCCCAGTCCAGGGCTCAGGGCAGAGTTTCAGGCGAACATGTGTGTGGAAGCGCTGGTGGGACAAGTTTTAATCGGAGGAACTTGGAACTCAGTCTTTTGTAGTAACTAACGGGCTTCAGCACAGGATCTTCCTGGGTAACAGGCCTTTTCTCTCCGAAAGGCTTTTGGTGTTCAAGTTCCAGCCATGTCCCCATCCTTCGGTTTCATGAGAAGGGTGAGACTTTGGTTTCAGGTGCAGCTGGAGGTCAAAGTTCTCTCTTCTGCATATGACTTGCTGTTTTGGTCTGTTGTCTCTGAAAAGCAACTCATTATGTTGTTAGAAACCGATTAGGACCATTTTGAGCTGGTTCAGCAGTAACAAATATGCAAATTAAAGGTATAATGGAAATAGAAAACCATCCTGATTGGTGTGGCTCAGTTGGTTGGGCATCACCCCACAGAGCAAAAGGTGTCCAGCTGATGACCGGTCAGGGCATGTGCCGTGTTTGCGGGTTCAGTCCTCAGTCCAAGTGTGTACGAGGGGCCCCCAATCAGTGTTTCTCTGTACCACTGATGTTTCTTTCCCTTCCCTTCTCTTCCCTCCCCTTCCCTCTCTAAAAATGAATAAATAAAATTTAAACAAACTGAGAAATATTAGAATTGTTATATAATTCGAAGAACATAATGAAATTACTGGAAGCATTTAAATAAGACACTCCCATCAGGAATTACACTCTCCAAGCTAAAGTTTACATGGAGGCACTAATTAATATAATTAGACATCACATCAATAAAAAGTAACCCAATGAAAATGGGCAGAGGGTTTAAATAGATATTCTCCAAAAAGAGGTATACATATAACTAATAAACATATGAAAAGATGTTCTACATCATTAGTCACTAAAAAAGATTGTCTACACATTAGTCATGCGAATCAAAACAGCAAGACAATGGGATGCTACTTCACGCTGCATAGGCTGGCTGCAGAACAAACTATCGATGATAACAAGCATTGGTGAGGCCGTGGAGAGCTTTGAACGTGCATACATTGCTGGAGGAATTGTGAAATGGTGCAGCCATTTGGAAAACAGTTTTGTGGTTCCTCATAAAGTTAAATATAGAGTTACCATATGACCCAGCAATTCCAGACCAATGTATATACCCAAGAGAACATAATACAAAAACAAAAGGCATGCACAGCTATTCAGTTTTATTCATAATACGGCAGTTTTATTCGTAATAGCCAAACAGTGGAAATGACCTAAGTGTTCATCAGCTGATGGATGGATAAATAAAATCATTTTTAGCCATACAATGGAATGTTGTTTCACAATACAATAGGAATGAATTGCTGATACATGCTGCAACGTGACTGAACCCTGCAAACATTATGCTACGTGGAAAAAGTCATAAAAGACCACATATTATATGATTCTGTTCATATGGAATGTCCAGAATAGCAAATCCATTGAGACAGCAAGTATATTAGTGGTTAGCTGGGTGCTGGGGGGATGGGGCAGTGGAGAATGTGGAAATTTCTGCTAATGCCTTTGGATTATTTTTGCGAGGGGAAGTGATAAAAGAGTGTAAAATTACATAGTGGTGATGGCTATACATTTTGCAACATAGGACAATTCACTGAAGTGTATATTTTGAAAAGGTGAATTTGATGGCATGTGAATTGCATAACAATAAAGCTGTTGTAAAAAGTTTTAATGTATAATTTTGAAAATTGCCTCATACAAATGGAAAACCAGTATATTCCAGTGGATAATACCATTTATAGCTTTGTTCTTTTTGTTGGCATATTCTTCTCGAGACTTTGGGAGCTAAGAGGGACCATGTGTCTCCTAATTATCATCCAAACAGCACACTAAAAATGCTTTTAGAGATATTTTATCAACCATGTTGCAAGGCCCTTCAGAGAAAGATTTGCCCCCGTATATTAAAGGTGTTTTTCCCCTCACAGATATTAACTTTTGTACCTTGAAAAACTGTTTTGCTCATTCAGGATGTTTCCTGGTCAGGTAAAAATAAACAGGTAGCCAGTCTCATGCATTTACACATTTATGAGCCTGTATTGAGCGCTGGCAATAGTGAACCAGGCACTGCTAGGCAGCCAGTACATACCAACCAGGTAAGCAGCTGTCCTGCTGGATCCTGACGTAGAGCGGCTCACTTTTCATAACCACTAGCAAGTCTGCTCTGTTCTCCACACAGAGGTCAGAATGATCTTCCCGAGTTACAAGACCCACTGTGCTAAAAATCATGCCTTGGCTTCCTATTGACCTTAGAACGAAATCTAAATGCCTTTGTATTAATCTTCAGAGCTTTGCACGTCTGGCCTTTACTACTCACGTCACTTTAATAATTCTTTGCTCTGGCCATGCGGGAGTGTCCTTGATTCTCTCAGCATCCAGTCTTCCCTCTTGACCCTTGTCAAATACATTTTCTTTTTTTGGAAAGGAAGCTATTTCTCAACTGTGCCCCCCACCCCAAATCTTTATTTAGCCAAGTCCATTGCTGATCTTTATGTTGGTCTCATCTTAGATATTACTCACTCTGGGAAGCATCCCCTGGCCCTATAGAAAAGGTTAGCTAATATTGTCATATATATACAGTCATGCCATACCTTTTCCTTTACAGCATTTTGATTATGTGCAGCTACTGAATTCTTTGTGCACATTTTATATGGAACTGTATGTGCCAGGTGGCAGAGCCTGTCTGTCATGCTCACCATGGTAACCCTACAGTCTAAGTCTTGAGGACCTATGAGCTCCTTGATGCATCTACAGTAATCTGGCTGCCTGCATTGCCCAGGCTATCGGAACTGTCTCCAAACTGATTGTTCTGCTCCACCTTTGCCTTATTTGTGTCTCTATGAAAAAAATCCAAATTCCTCAGTGTGATGTCAATGGTCCTCTGGGCCATGACGTGGTTAGATCTCCCTTATCAGTATCATTTTCCTTTCCCTGACCCCTCCTCCCTTGAGTTCATGTTCCAGATTACGTAAACTATGTCACCCATTCCCCTCACTCCGTGGGGGCTTGAATATCCGTCTACTATCTGTACCTCAGGCCCAAAACTGGGAGCTTGTCTGAAAACGTGCTGGATCTTTTTCGTGTTTTACCTCCCCGGTGCCTGGCAAGGTGTCTGACAATGTTTGTTGAACTGAAATGACTCCCTGACTTCACGGTAGAAGCCTCTTGATTAATGCACGGAATTAGGGTTCATTTCAGGCATTTATAATTTTTCACAGAACCTAAAATTACTACCATTTCATGTCTCCCACGGGAGCACAGCAAGACAGTTGTGATGATCTATGATTCTTTTAATGAACGCACAAAATGCTTCCATTTAAACTATTATGCAGATAAATACTCTGGCATTATTAACATTATATCTACATTTATCTTAGGGCCAGTCAAAAAATGCCATTTATCAAATGAGATTAGTAGAAATAAAGGCAAAACAGAAGTAATAAGCATGGAAAGCAAATCTTGGTCAAAGTGCATATAATCTGTTTTACCTAGTTTGGGGAGTGGGCCTGTACCATTCCTTCCGCTTTCCAATTTTCAGTCCAGGTAGACAGTCATTGGGCATTTGGGTTCCTCCATTTCACATGCTAGTTTGGTATGAAGGCCACCAGAGCTGCTCAGGGGCTGGAGCATACTGAGGCAGACTGTCAACCTAGATGCCCTTGACATTCCACAGACACCTTTCTGGTTTACAGAAGCTTCATGGTTCATCTAAAAAAGTTTAAAATGTTTTTTAAGATTTTATTTATTTTCATGAACAAAAGTGAAGGGAGGGAGAAACAGAGGAAGAAAAAAATCAATGTGTGGTTGCCTCTTATGTGCTCCCTACTGGGGACCTGACCCGCAACTCAGGCATGTGCTCTGGCTGGGAATTGAACCAGTGACCCTTTGGTTCTCAGGCACATGCTCAGTCCACTGAGGTACACCAGCCAGGGCTCACCTAAGCAAGTTTTAACAAATGCTTTCTGAAGTTCATTAGTGTTCTTTTAGGTGATTTATTCCTACAGTCACAGTGGGGACCCTTGTGATATCAGCCTGCTAGAAATTGATTTCTCAGATTAAGTTACCACCTTATTTGTATCTGCCCAAGAAAACCTCTGAGCACCAGTCAGACATACAGAGTTTCTACTTGACATACTCTCTCAGAATGCCCAAAACTTTTCAAAACCCACACATCTGGAACCGAACTCTCATCTTCGCATCTCCCCCAACGCTGGTTACTCTTGGTGTCCTCTGGCTCAGTACACCCACTTAGAACCTTAGGAATCATCCTTGATGCCTTCTTTACCTCCCACCAAATTTCCAGTTCTGATTCCTATTGATTTCATGCATAAAATATATCTCACATGTCCTTGGGTCTCTCCTCTGTATCTTGTTTGGGTGATTGCAGGCTGCTGGATTCTTGTTATTCTAATCTCAGTCAATCCTTCCACCTTCCTCCCCACGTCATCTCATCTGCAGGGTCACTGGAATAACATTTGGAAAACTCAGCTGTGACCACATTTTCTCAGGCTATAATGCCCTCCAATGAGAGACTTGACAAATCTCTTTTGAATGAGTCAAGACTCTGTATGTGTGACTTTTAAACATCTCTTACCAGAAACTACCCTCTATCCTCAGCTACCCTGGAGTTCTTTTACAGATTTGGACCCAACATTCCAACCTCTTGAGACTATTGTATAAAAATGATATGATTAATAATATTCAAAGCCAAAGTATAGAGATGTTCATATTTTCAGCGATATTCTAACCACAACACTGGAGACAAATAAATATCCAATAATGGGGTAATGTTGAATAAATTTGGGTAGAACCACACCATGCAGGATTATGTATGCTTCACAGATAATGAATTTAAACTGCACCAATTGATATGAAAGAAATTTTTATGTGATATTATGGGTTGAGAAAATGAAAGGAATAGAAACACATATAATTGTACTTTACAAAGTATTAAATTCTTATAGAATATCCTTATGTTTATAAATACACTTATGTATGTAAATATGTGCAAATGTGTTTTTATTAAAAGGACATAGAACAAATGCTTAATGGTTTGCTATAATTGATTATCTGGGGAGGAAAACATGAGAATGGATGTAACAGGGAGAGTGGGAGTTGGAGGAGCAAGAAAAATAGTAGAAAAATCTATGGCATTTCACAGAACTTAGCATCATGATGTGATCCCATTCATGGCATATTATATGAGTGTGTGTGTGTGTCTGTATTCTGTGTGCACATACATAAGTGAGGAAACATAGACTTAGAATTTGTATGTTGCTGTTGACTTCTGGGTATATTCATTAAATAAATAACATTTCAGTGACCAAAAAAAGTTTTTCAGAGATGTATACAATATGTTTTTCTTTAGAAAATCCAGACAGAAAAAAAATAAAATGTGTGTGTCTCTGTTCGTATGTGTTTGTAAAATTGAGGCGAATCTTATAGAAGGTTAGATTTCACCAATTTGCTTTCCCTTCTCTGGTAGTATCCACCACTAGGAATGGGTTGTGAATCCTTCCGGATTCCATTTATATTCATAAATGAATGTAACAATAAAAATATGTGGTGTTTTAATTTGAATGGCATACATATTTTATTTATTTTTCAGATTGTTTTTACTCATAATCTGTTTTAATATTTTCCTTTTAACAGTATATACTATTTCAGATCATAACATGCTATGACTATGCAGTCATTAAAAATGATGGATACTAATTTCTAATTTTTCATTATTAAAAATAAATGATTTATCCAATATCCTTTTACATGCTTCCTTGTCCTTAAGTGTAGTTGTTTCTTTAGGTGAGATATACTGAAGTAGAATTGCTGGCTTGTAGAGAATGTAAGAGGTCAACTTCTTCCCCATACTTTTTTTTGCCAGTATTCGACACTTTCAAATGTTTTCTGGTCGGGTAAAGGAAAATTGTATTTTTAAATTTATAGTTAATTTCTGAGGTTGATCAGTTTTCATATATATTCTTTTGCCATTTGTACCTTTTATGTGACTTAGAAATTTGTATTCTTTGTCCATTTACTTTTTTGCCATCAGGCCATTTGATTTTTTCAACTATTCTGCATAATTAGCATTTGTGTCTTAAATATGTTGAAATCACTTTCCCAGTCTGAAGTGTCTCTGTGACGTACCTTCCTAACAGTTTTCTGATGATGCTATTTTTTTACACGAGAATGTTACATGGGATGTTCATTACAGGTCAGTAGACGTGAAAATGAAAAAACAGAAAAAACTGCAGTTCCATAGAGTGGTAAGCAGGCAGACACAATGCTCTCCTTTGAGTACTGTATGGAATAGGGCATTCAAATTGTCTCTGGAATAGTCATTTGATCATGTCTAGCAAATGATGTGGTCGAGAAGAAACATTATTTGCATAAATGTATGTTAGCTTTGTTGGGGGCGGAGGTGGCTTTGATAGTTATTAGGAACAACCACAAACACAGCCAAGCAACACACTTCCTCCTGTCCGCTCCAAACTGCTTCAGGAAAAACCCTATTGAGACGTACAAACCAAATGATTGCCCGTTTGCTAAATCACGTCACGTTGAGAGATCAAGGCTGACTTAATTTCACAGGGGATATTTTTAACTGAGCTTTTCAAGATGGTAACATGCAAGCAGAAAAGAAAATAAGTACGAAGACTGAAAAGTACAGGGGCAACTCTGGACCCTGTGAGTAACATAGTGTGTCTGAAGCACACAGTGTTTTAAAGTGGAATGCTGAGAAATTTCAAGATTCCTCTGTAAATCCACACGAAACACTTTATTTTGTACTCATTCGGAAATGAACCAAGAAGGCTTTGAATCAGAGAAGCATCGTGGGTGGGACCTGTGCTTTAGGAGTGTTAATCTGGGAGGTGAACGGCAGGATTTCAGGTGGGAGAGCGTTGGGAAGAATGTCAGCAAGGAACTTCTTGCACGTTTCCAAGGAGTGGCTGATGCAAGCTCTCTCCCGGGTGGTAGGGTTTGCAGCACAGGAGAGAAATGAAAACAAGAAAATGTGGGACCCGATGAAAGAAGAATCGTGTTGTTTGAATGTGTGAAACCTCCACCTGATGTCATTTCTGGGCATCTTCAGACATCTTCAGCTTTGAAAAAGTGGGGAAAATACAGCCATCTTCACTTATTCTTCTTTTAAATTTTCATCTAATCACTACTTTGAAAATGTTTACTTTTACAAGGTAGGCTTCTTATTCCCTTTGATGACTGAAATGGTCAGGATTTGATTTTGTGTCTGTAGGGATAGTACTTGACCTTTCAGAGCTCCCATTCTTTTTTTGTTAAAGATTGTATTTATTTATTTTTAGAGAGGGAAGGGAAGGAGATAGAGGGAGAGAGAGAAACATCAATGTACGGTTGCTGGGGGTCATGGCCTGCAATCCAGGCATGTACCCTGACTGGGAATCGAACCTGCAACACTTTGGTTTGCAGCCCATGCTCAATCCACTGAGCTATGCCAGCCAGGACCAGAGCCCCCATTCTTAACCCTGATTTCAGATTGCTTCTCTTTCCTTCCCTGTGGTTTCACACGACCTGAATATGGAGGCTGTACGGGCTGGGTGGCCCCTTTCTCTTCATGGCAGAGCCCATGAGTTTGTGGAATATCAGACTAACTCAAGGGGTTTAAAATGTCACAAAGTTCAATGATCACATAAGGAAATTGTACTCCCCCCTCCAGAGACCATATTGAAAAACATAACTGAATCAAACATTGCCTAGCATAACCAAGTTACTATCTACTGCTTAGAATTCTATTCCATCTCCCTCCCATTAGCCTCAGGCTAGGATTTCTCTCTTTCATTTTTCCTGTTTTACTAAAGTTTCAGGGTTTGTCTAAGATCTCCCCTGGTCTGGTTCCCAGTGATTTTTCTCCAGGCTTCTATGCAACTTACTGCTTATAACATTCTTTTGACACATAGCTTACACCGCACTGAGAGATTACTTCAATTTCATTCAAGTTAACTTTATTTATCCATTTATTTTTATCACTGGAAATCCTCCCTATCTAACTAGATGACCAATCCCTTAAAGACAAGAAATTAGAGACTTGGCAAATGTCTTTCAGGTCTAGATTTTATTGCCTTAATCAATAAAAACTTTCTTTGCATAGTTAAGAGAGAAAAACAATCCCTACATATGGAGATTTTTATAAAATCCTGCTGCTGCGCTGTGAAGTGTCCATGTTCCTAAGTCAAAAGATGAACAGGGTTTATAGATTATTTGCTTAAAGTCGGATAGCGTGGCTGGTGGTGTGACCAGCCTCCTCAGGTGCTGCGAGCTGCCGTAACCCTTCAACTCCCCTGTCGTTAAAGATATATCGTCTGATGGCCAGGGGCGGCTCCATTATGCTTTGCTCCCCCTTTTACATCATGGCCATTGGGGATCCGAGACTCTTGGGTTGTCCAGGGATAATAGTCCTGCCTGCACATGTGGTTATCTGACCCTCTCTCTACTCCTGCCTGCCCAGCCCCACCACCAGTACTTGCACCGTCTCTGAGCTCTGCAGTCCCTGCGTCTCACGGCGGTCATTTCCTAGTGGCCCCGCACATTTACTCCTGTGTTTCTAATCCCAAGATCATTTCATCTCCTGAGAATGTTCAACATATTTACTCTCAAGATTATATATAAAATATTAATCCTTCAAAGGGAAAATATATATATCCCTTCAAGGTACATAGACCTTCAATATATATATATATATATCCCTATACCGATATCTATATATCTATCTATATCTATATATCTATATCTATCTATATAGATATATAGATATATAGATATATCTATATAGATATATTTCCATTCGTTCTCACCTTACCAGGATCTAGCTTCTCCAATGCATGTGAACTTAAATCTCATCAGTATGTACAACTGCAGAAGTAAAGGCATCCCAAACTCAGGTTACTTGTTTAAATATCATGTCTCCATGGTGGCACTCACACCCTTTGAAAAATAGCTCACTTGTTTTAGAATAGAATGCTCTTAGATCAAATGATCTGAAACAGGGTCTCTACCATTAACCATGTAATCATGTTTTAATAGCTACTGTCATAGAACAAAACAAAACAAAACAAAGCTTACCAGACTCCACGCCTTCCCTAGGCTCTGCCCCATAAATTTTCTCTCCTCTCCTACAACACTCTGTGAAAGATTTGTGCATTTCAGTCTTTGCTTTCTTAATTGTTTTGATCTCTTATACTCCCAGCAATCACGTGCTGTTTGCCACACTTCTCCATGTAAACTACACTTTCACAAGTCTTATTCCTCACAACATGACTTTTATCTGTATCTTCCATGAGTGTCAGTCACTGTGGATGTCATTTTCTCTTTTTAAAAAAACCCTCTTAATGAACAGCCTTCAGAATATTATGCTAACGGAAAGAGGTCAGTCAGAAAAAGCTAAGAAGCATATGATTTTGCTCACAGGAGGACATAAAACTGAAACTCACAGACACAGACGATAGTGTGGTGGTTACCAGAGGGAAGGGGTGGAGAGGCAGTAAAGGGCAAAGGGGGCACATACGTGGCCATGGAAGGTGATTTGACCTTGGGTGGCGGGCACACAGTGCAATATACAGATCCTGTACCCTAGAGATGTACCTTTGAAACCTATATCATTGTATTGAGCAATGTTCCCTCAATAAATTAAATAAAAAATTAAAATTAGAAAAGAAAACAAAGATACTGCATAGAGAAATAATTAAAAAATTTAAAAAAAACCTTTTCATTTGCAATTTGAGACAGTTCACTCTCATGGGATTCTTCTCCAAAAACTTCTCAGAATCTTTTCCACCTTCTCCCTGTCACCACGTATAAATGTTGGAGTGCCCAGGTGAGTCCTCAGCGCCCTCCTCCATCTACACTCATTCCAAGTGCATTCCAGGTACAGGTGCTTGTCCTTGAGTTTTCAGCTTGGATAACTTACCACCTACTGGACAGCTGCTCCTAGGTGGGTAATAGTCATAGAAAGCTGGGCATTTCAGAAGAGACTTTATCTTGCTCGCCAAATCCATTCTTCTCTGGTTCCCATAATGACAATTCTGTTCACCCAGATGCTTCTGCCTAAAAGTACCGGAAATCATTCTCAAATCCACTGGTTCTTTCAGGGGTTATATTTAATCCATCCTCAAAAAATGCCCATTTCTCCCCACGACTCTGTCAGTTATCTATTTTTAACTGCATAACATTCTTCAAGACACAAAGTAATCTATTTCATGTTCTATTTTTAGTTTCCCCTGATAGAATGTGAGTATGTTGAGAGCCGGCCCATTGCTGTATTCCCACATCTTAGAATCGTGCACTTCAAACTGCAGGCGCTCAATTTATTGATTGACATTTCAATCCGCAGTTAAACAAGAAATAAAATAACACATTTTGACTTTTAGCCCTGGGAACTTTCTAAACTAATGTGTCCCCCTATAATTGGAAATAAGGAAGATAAGAAGGAAGGAAAGAAGTAAAATTGCAGAAGGCAGGAGGGAAAGGGGGAGGGGGGAATGGAAGAAAGCGGGGGAAGGACAGAAAAAGAACGAGGGGAAATAGTCAATTGCCTTGGCCAGTAGGCAGTCGCCTCCTATTTCTGACTATAAGACAACTAAAAATCAATTAACG
Organism: Phyllostomus discolor; assembly: GCF_004126475.2. NCBI lineage: Eukaryota > Metazoa > Chordata > Mammalia > Chiroptera > Phyllostomidae > Phyllostomus > Phyllostomus discolor. The sequence continues at coordinate 10,722,534 of NC_040913.2, read as the reverse complement.
AGTCCTCAATTCTGGGTTGTTTTCCTTTTCTCATTTGATCCCATTGTCACTGCAGCCATCAGTCTAGTAGTTTTACATTAAATAAAATAAAACTGGCTATTTATGAGAGTTTGTGTATCTAAACGTTTTTCAGTTCGGCCTTCAAGTTGGATTTTTCTCTGAGAGTCCTGAAGTAAATGATGTTAAATGCACTAATAAGTTTCATTAATGATTGTGAACAGGACTGAAATGCAGAAGCTCCCTCTGGTGGTTGAATTAGCTCGCAGTGGGCCGATGCAAGGCCGTTTTATCATTCTGCTTCTCCCTGTCCTCCTTTCCTCCCCCTCTTCTTTTATTTTGAAATATGAGTTAGAGTGACAGCCTTTATGAAGAGAGCTACACAAATCCATGTGAAGGGGCGACTTCTGGGAAATTAAAGGAAAAACAGAGAGAAGCCAGTCTCCCAAGACCAGACATGCTGTGGCTCCAAGTAAACACTTTTTGAAAAGAATCCATCTGTCCTGGCTGGTGTGGCTCAGTGGACCGAGGGCAGGCCTGCAAACCAAAGGGTCGCTGGTTCCATTCCTAGTCAGGTCACATGCCTGGGTTGTAGACCAGCCTCCCAGTAGGGGGAATGAGAGAGGCAATCATTCAATGATGTTCCTCTCCCTCTCACCCTCCCTCCCCTTCTCTCTAAAAATATATAAATAAAATCTTAAAAATAAAGAAAGAAAAAAATCAACCTTATTTGGCCCTGGCCTGGTAGCTCAGTTGGTTAGAGTGTTGTCCCAATACATTAAGGTTGCAAGTTCAATGTCCTGTCAGGGCACATATAAGAATTAACCAATGAATGCATAAATAAGTGGAACAATGAATTAGTGTTTTCTTTTTAAGATTTCATTTATTTTTAGAGAGAGAGGAAAGGAGGGAGAAAGAAAGGGAGAGAAACATCAATGTGTGGTCACGCTCTCGCAAGCCCCCTATTGGGGACCTGGCCTGCAACCCAGGCATGAGCCCTGATTGGGAATGGAACCAGTGACCCTTTGGTTTGCAGGCCGGCACTCAATCCACTGAGCCATACCAGCCAGGGCAACAAATAAATGCTTTTTTTTCTCTCCCTTACCTCTAAAATCAATTTTATAGAAAGAGTCTTATCACTCTTTGCTAACTATAGAGTAAACATATCTCTAGCCCTTGCAAGGTGGAAACAGTAGGTGTTTTCTCCTTTATTCAACTTTAACTTTGTTTTATTTGCTTTTTTCCCCAGGAACTGGGCACCTTGTACAAATTTAGAATTCTCCTATGGGTAACTTATATTTAAAGGCAGGGCTTCATACAGCCTTAATAATTTACAACATACTATATTCCTTGTTGCAACACAAGAACATACTAGTGTTTTAAAAGTGCTGTTCTGGTTATAACTTTTATATTTTTTCCATGGTTGACTACAGAATTATTTGTGCCTTGAACTTTTGTAAGTAGCTGGCATCTTACTTCAGTGGTGGTTGCTCCATAGTTTTAGGGTATGATATTCTGAAATCACTTATTTTTTTATCACCTTCCTTAATACAAATGTAGCAAAAGCTTTTATTATAATATACTATCACTATGCCAGAATTCTACTGATTATGACACTGATTTTTCTCACCAAAAGTAACTTTGGATAGGGGAGCATCTGGATCACTAATGGAAATTTTTAGGAAAATAGAATATATTTTTCCTGGTCGGGTAGCTCAGTTAGTTTGAGCATCATCCTGATACACCAAGGGTGTGGGTTCCATCCCTGGTCAGGCACATATAAGAAGCAAACAATGAGTACATGGATGCATGGAAGAACAGAATTGATGTCTCTCTCCCTCTCTCTCTCTTGCTTTCTCTCTACTTCCCCCACCTTCCCTTCTTCCCTCCCTTCCTCTCTCTCCTTAAAATCAATAAATGTAAAAATTTCAAAAACAAAATAGAATATATTTTATAATAGCTCTTTAAAGTTCAATTTTGCTGGATTTCATCTTTGATCATATAATTTCATTATATTATTATTTTTGTTCAATTAATATTATTTATTTGTTTAATTCATTTCTTTAAGTTTATCCATATTCATTCAGAAGGTTTTTATAATTTCATTGAAGTATATGTCGTATTATATTGACAAATATACTAAGATCACATTTTGGGCAGAATCTACCTGATTCAAAGGTTTAGTTTTTATTATGATATAGGGGGACACTATGATATGTATCTATAGAATTAAAAGACATGTATTTTTTAAATCAAAACACAATGATATATGATGAAGATTAATGTATTTGCTAATATAAGGGAAAATAACAGGATTTTAATAATTTTTATGAGTTTTCATATCTACTTTCTCCTTTTATTAATTGCATATAATTATAGTCCTTTAATTCATGTATCAAAGTAGAATTAAGCTACAGAAAAGACTATTTATGATGTTAACAACATGCCTGATTTGGGCATCGTATTTGTCAGTGTTCTCCAGAGAAACAGAACTAATAAGAGATATATCATCGATATATCTGCATTGACATCGGTATATAAAGACATTGATTATGAGGAGTCGGTTCACATGATTATGGAGGCTGAGCAGTCCCACAGTCTGCTCTTTGCAAGCTGGAGACTCCAGATTGCCAGCTGTGTAATTCAGTGTGAGTTCAAAGGCCCAAGAACCCGGGGTACTGATGGTGGGGGTCTCCGTTTTGAGAGCAGGAGAGGATGAGATGACATGTTCCAGTTTAAGCTGTAAGGATGGTGGGGGGCTGACGGTGAGAATTCCTCTTTCCTCCATCTTTTCTTCTATTCCAGTCTTCAATGGCTCAGATGACGGCCACTCACTGTCTGCTGAGTCCACTGGTTCCAGTGCTCATCTGATCTGGAAGCACCTTCCCTGACACACGCAGAAATAATGTGTCATCTGGATACCTTGAGACCTATCGAGGTGACATATAAAATTAGCCATCACAGGGAGTCAACAGGCAGTTAATATAATCACTACAGCTAATATTTATCAGTTGCCTCCCAAATGAAAAGCACTGAAGAGTGTAATATTGAAATTTGGGCCCTGGCTGGTGCGGCTTAGTGGATTGAGCACCGGCCTGCAAACCAAAGGGCCACAGGTTCGATTCCCAAACCAGGGCACATGCTTGGGGTGAAGGCCGGGTCCCCAGTGGGGAACACATGAGAGGTAACCACACATCGATATTTCCCTCTCTCTTTCTCCCCTCCTATCTAAAAATAAATCTTAAAAATGGTAACAACTTTTAAAGGATATTTGATACCAAAATATCACTCATTCCTAAGTATTTTAATATTTGGCTTTAAATATCTATGTGGATTAGAAAGGTTTTAATTTGAACCATGGATTTGGGTGCGACTACAAATCAGTAGCATTTTTATATTGAAAATTAATATTTTTGAGAAAACATTAAGGATTCATACATTCAAGAATATATAACATAACTTGATTGTAAAATTTAAAATTAAACCTGATATAACTTTGCTTCTCCAATTCTGTTAGTCAGGTGTTTCATCAGACTAAATTATTTTGTTGTGATAGCTTGTAGGTGAGGGAGTTACCAAATATGCTTTTTTACAATGTTAGCTGGATTTTGTAGAAGAGAGGAAAATCTTACATTGCTATCTCACGAAATTAGAACTTGAGGGATGTGTACCACGGGAAAAGTGTCTTCATAAATCAGCTATTCTGATTTTCCTCCTAAAACCAGGCCATAAATCAAGGTGTCCAGTATTCCTGTCTTTATTTCCTCCCCATCTCTGTTGGTTCCCTGGAATCCTGAAGGCAAGAACCGCCATGTTTGCTCTCGTCCACTCCCACACCCATAAGGAAAATGGGGTTCTGTTGTCTATATCTGGATCATTTTCAACCCAAGTTATTCTATTCATGTCTGACACTTAGGGGCCAGGTATTACATATAATGTGAGTCCCTCACAATAAATATGAGTATATGCATAGTCAGACCACTGATAAGCCTAAAAGAAGAGAGTATTATTCAAAAGTAAATAAATTCTGCCACTGCCTACATGCAGTCTTAGGAAAGATATTTTTCTGTTTCAGTCTTCAGATATCTTCTATATTAATACAACTTCCAGTTGCATTAATCTAAAATCCTCCTTCCCTCCCTCCCTCCCTCTCTTCTTTCTTTGTTTTTTCTTCCTTTATTCCTTCCTTCTTGTCTTCCTTTTTTTTCCTCCTTTTCTTTTTGTATTATCTGAGTTCTTCTCCTGACTCTGAAAGATTCTTTTTCTGATCTTTTTATCCTGTATACATGTTGTAACTTCCTCCATTTTCAGGGTTATAATTATTGGCTTTATGCAGATCATTCTATTGGAGATTCTTTTTATCTCCAATCCGTCATTCAGAGTTACTTTTAGCATTGCCTCCAATTCAAAGCTCTAAATGAGATCTAAGGACCAGATAAACCAAAACAGTATTCTTATTCTACCGTCTGTCTTCCACATATCAGTTTCTGGGTCTTTACTCACCCTGGTTACCAGATTAAAAACTGCCAACAGCTTAAATTCTTTGTCTTTCTTACCTCTTATAGTGAATCAACCAGTAGCCAAATTCATTCCCCTGTAATAGAGCTTTCCCCTTCCCTTGCCCTCTGATTTCATGTGTTCTTTTTGAGTTCATTCTAATATTCTCTTGTCTTACCCATGGGAAATGCCGCCTCGTCTACAGGGTCTTCTTCCTAAAACACGGCTCTGATAGTGCCCCTCCTTTGCTTACTAATCATGACTAAGTGCGTTGCATAATCTGCCAAATGACGTGTGAACTTCCTGAACTTGGCACTTCCGTGCCCCTTACCTGTGATCTGGCCCAATCTGCTTTCCTAAGTTCTCACTGGAATAAAGCTAAGACAGTGGATTTCATTTGTGTCTGGAAAAGTTAGTCTTATTCTGATTTCTGGTTACAGATTTCACCCTGACACCAGCCAGGTCTTTTGCAAATTGTTTTTGAGAATCATAGGGAACTCGGTAAGAGAATGGAAATAAACTTGTTTGTTGTTATAACTGGAAAAACTGCCAACAGTATGTTTTCTTCAGATAGTTTAAGAGTAGCTTTTAATATAATGGAGCATGACACATTTGAACGAAAACTACCCTGTCTCTCACTTTTACCTATTTTTAGTAGTAATATCTGTATTATTTTCCACAAGAGTACTTGAAGAGTCATTCCTTATGAAATTTCCTTTAATCACCTCTCATTTTGACACTAAGCATTTTAACTGTGGCCTGCAAAAAAAATAATCTACATATACAGTGATGTAAACTCTACCTTTGCCTCATCCTCTTATTGCTTAATAAACCCTCATAGTAGCTTCACATTTGCTGCTTTTCAATTATTTCAACATTTGTTCTTTTCAGTTTCAATTACTAGTACACATTTAAAAAGACCGCTACCAAGGAAATGGAGCTTGTGCTTCTGGGATTTTAGTGAGAATAAACAAACGTTCTTTACAATGTGTTTTCAGATTATTGGCGAAATGCTTTCAGTATTTGAAGTTCTGAATTACACTGAGTGAGCAGAGACACCCAGGGGCTCTAGGAGAAGTTTATCCTTTAGTGCGCTAAGTGACGAGAAGTTGTTGAAACAAATACATGATCAGAGTGGGAGAAGTGACAGGAGTTGGGAGCCACTGAAAGAGTCACTTCAAGGTGAGACCGTGACTTGAAAATCAGTGGGAAGCCAAAGATGGAACTTATAACAGGAGTAGGTAAGGATTAGGTAGGAAAACAGTTTTTTTTTCCAAGACACTTCAGACTGATTGCAGGGAAGAGCGATTGAGACCAGGGAGGAGAAAAGGGAGGAAATTGCAGTATAAATCAAAGATGAAAAACTGTCAAAGTTAAGTGTGAGGGTTTTATCAATAGCAAGAAGGTGCTAGTTATTAAAATGTGCCACCCAAATCGGGCCGGCTCCCCTCAGGGGAGCTAAGGTGCGAGGCTAATGTGCTGGGAACAGATGGTTTTCCATCCCCTTGCAGTGCAGTGTGAAGTGGAGCTCCCTGAGAGCAAGTCAACAAACGCATGGGCTTTGAAATGTATTTGTGTTCATCAGAATCTGCTCTGTACGCTTGCACCTTTGGGTAGAATCAAAGGTAGTGCATTACTCTGTGGCTTGTACATTTCCTTGTGCATTTGTAAGAGAAAGTCACCAAGGTGATAAGGAAATAAAGATCTTGTGGGCTGGTACTCTCAGCTCTGCATCCACCGTCCTGGGAAACATTAATAGCAGAGAAGAGGGTCATAGGTCCAGCACGGGAGGGTTCCAGGGAAGTAAGCTTTCCCCTAACTCGGAAGTGCAAAGTGGTTTTATTCTCGCAGGCCTCAAGGATGAGAAAACTGGGATTCAAGGAAGTCTGGTAACTTGCCTCGAGCCCAGGGCTAGTCACATTGGACCGTGATCTCAGCATTTTAATTTTACTCCTTTCATTTCCAAACATCCTGCAGCTTTGCTGAACAATCGTACCCTTGACATTTCCACCGTCAACTTACATCATCTTCCCTTGGTCCTTGTTACTCAAAGTTGTTGACAATGAAGATATTTTCCTCCTTTTTTGTGTGAATATTTTAGCACCTCGCTAATATAGTTACAGTCTACTATCATTACTTTTCAGCTTTAGTCCTTAGACATTCGCTTTGAGCCTTTTAACACCTTGGCCTTACACTTCCCTAACTTCTCACTTTCAGTAATTTGCTAAGCCCTGCTGAGTTTCTTTTTGAAAACAGACTTTATTTTTTTTTAGAGCCATTTTAGATTCCCATCAAAATTGAGCTGAAGGTACAAAGATGTCCCATCTAGACTTTGCTTCCACACTTGCATAGCCCTCCGCCATTAGCAATATCCTCTACCATAGTGATACACTTGTTATGATTGGTGAACCGACATTGTCATGTCATTGTCACTCACAGTCCCTCGCTCACTTTTGGTGGTGTGCATTCTATGGGTTTGGATAAATGTATGACATGTATACCCCATAACAGTATCTTACAGAATAGTTTCACAGCCCCACAATTCCTCTGTGTGCTGCTTACTCATTTCTCCCTGACCCAACTCATAGCAACAATTGACCTTTTACTATCTCCATAGTTTTGCCTTGTTCAGAATGTCATATAGTTGGCAAAATACAATATGTAGACTTTTCAGCTTAGCATGTTGTACCTAGTAATAGGTATTAAAGTTTTCTTTTTTCTTTTTATTTATTTTTTATAAATATTTCTAAAGATTTTATTTGTTTATTTTTAGAGAGGGGAAGGGAGGGAGAAAGAGAGAGAGAGAAACATCAATGTGTGGTTGCTGGGGGCTGTGGCCTGCAACCCAGGCATGTGCCCTGACTGGGAATCGAACCTTCGACGCTTTGGTTTGCAGCCCACGTAGCTCAATCCACTGAGCTACTCCAGCCAGGGCTAAAGTTTCCTTTATGTCTTCTCACAGCCTGATAATTCATTTCTTTTTATCACCGGATAATATTCTGTTGTCTTGATGTACCACGGTGTATCCATTCACCAGCTGAATGACAGCTCAGGTACATTCAGGGTTTGGAAGTTATGGCCAAGGCTGCTGTAAACCTCTGTGTGCAGGTTTTTGTGTGTCACCAGTTTTCAGCTCCTGTAAATACTGAGGAGTAGGAGTGCTGGGCCATACGGTAAGAGGGTTTTCTGTTTGTTTGTGTGTTTGTGTTTTTTGTAAGAAACAGCCACACTGTCTCCAGAGTGGCTCTACACCATTTTCCGTTCCCACCAGCAGTGAGTGTGAGTCCCCACTGCATCGCGTCCTCGTCAGCACTTGGTGGTGTTGGTGTTCTGGGTCTGGCTCTCTTGGACTCACTGCTCTTCTCTGTGCATGGAACTCTCGAGTCCGCCTCTTCATGGACAGGGCCGCCACTGCAGTTCAGCAGAAAACTTTCTTTCCTGAGGACTTCTTTAGGGGCCTGTTAATAATCTTCCTGCCTTTAATAGGTCTCTCTCTCTCGTTCAAACTTATAAAATGCTGTCAGGTTCATTCGCTAAATACCAGCTCGGGTGTTTGCTTTTCTATTCAACAGCCAGCAGAGGCTTCTGTCGGATAAATAAAACTTCCTTTTTTCCTGTAAATTAAAATGCTATTTTATTGAGATTGAAAACACAAGTTACAAACCAGAGGAAGATATTTCCAGTAAAGATATATAAAGAAGTGCTACAAATCAATATGAAAATGATAACGTAAAATAAAAAATAAAAATATATGAGACAGTATTTTATAGAAGAGAAAATACATATGATTAGTAAAAATATGAGTGGTATTCAATCCTATGTATGATCAGAAAAAGGTAAACTGAAAGCAGAATGAAATTCAATTTTATACTTTTTAAAAAAATTATTTTAATTGTTGTTGCAGTACAATTTCTAGCTTTTACTCCCATCCCAGCCCACCCACCCAGCCCTCCCCACATCCCTCCCACTTCCACCCCCACCCCCAGTTTCTGTCCATGTGTCCTTTATACTGATTCCTGTGTAAATGAAACTCCTTACCCTGCTGTTTACAGCTCTCCGAGATCCTACTTCCACCCACCACTGGAACATAATCTTCTGTTACCATTATCCTTCATGCGCCCTTCTTTCCAGGCAGGCCACATTTTTATTCATTTTCTGCATCAGCCTTATGTTTTCTTGCACTCACCTCTCAGGAGTTTCTCCGGCCGTTCATCGTCATTCATTGTTCTGACAACATGATATATCTAGTCAGTCTCCGTACAACCGTCTCTTCCTCCGCGCACCCCTCATGCCTGCCCCTTCCTTCTCACCTCTCCTGCCGCTGACTGCGGGCCTGGCGGTTTTCCGGTGTTTGCTGCAGGGCCTTCTTTGCTCCCCTTCCATGCACGCTACTCCCATGAAGGTGTTCCTCTCGTGGAAATCTTAGGCTACTACTGTCCTGCTTGGAATCTTTTGCTGGTTCTCCATTCACTGATGCAAAAATTTTTTTTTAGCTTGGTAGCTAACTCATATTATGGCTTAAAAAAATTGAGGTGTAATTGACATCTAACAGTCTATTAGTTTCAGGTGTACAACATAATGCTTTGATATTTGTATGCATTGCAGCATGATCACCAAAATAAGTCTGGTTAACAACTGTTATCATACATGTTACAGCATGTTAATGGCTTACTTCTTGTACCACTTCCTTTCATTATATACTTTTGTTCCATGTGAACATGCTAATCTGTTGTGTGCCTCTCTTTGCTTTTCTGCTCTCTTCCAATCACGTCTCTGCTTTGTCTACTTGAGAAACTCCTAATTCATCCTTTAACCTGCTGTTTAGACATAGACATGCCCTTCTGAAGCTCTCTCCCGATCCCCTCAAATAGTTCATCTACTTTCTAAGTGTACAGTGCTACTTCTGTGTATTTCTTTGGCTGCTCCTGTCACATTGTATTCCAATGGCTGTTTTACTTGTCTGGCTTGCTCTTAACTGTGTACACCAGTCATACCTTATTCACGTGGATTTGTATCTCCAGCACCTAACAGAATAGAGGTGCAATACATACTTGTGCATTTACAATTTGGCTGAATTGAAATAAACCTCAGCATACTCAGGCCCAACAGCTGCTTCAAGTCTTCTCCCAGCGGAGCGGTCTTTCCCACAGCCGTGCTTCCTGACTTCCTTGCTCACCCATCCCCCTGACCTAGAAGTGACCCCACCTGCGTCTACATCTCCGCCACACCTGGTGCGCCCCAGGGTTTTGATACACACAACTTGCATGTTGATGTTTGGGAGGAACTTTTTTTTCTTTCTGTCTGAATTGTAAGATGAGAAAATTTAGTTTCTCATCTTCTGTCTCTTATGGTATCTAATATATGCTCTTTGCCAATACTAGAAGCAAAGTAAATATGGGTTAAATAAATGAATTGGTGCATAAGATTTTAATGCTTACTGCATGGAAAAAGCAAAGGATTTTAGAACTCTAAGGATCTTTGATATAACTTACTCTAAAACTTTCATTTTACCCATGAGGGAGTCGAGTTCAAAGAAGTCCTGCACTGTATTTAAGATTTTAGTCCTTAAGGAGGAAACATTAGGATAAGAACCAAACTCTTCTGATTTCCAAGCAATGTATTTCCAATTATACTACTCTGCCTCTTTAAGTGAATAAGATATCCGTGAGTCTTCTTAATGCTTTACATGGTAATGTGTCCCACTAATGACTTCAGTTTTCAACGACAATGTTGTGAATTATACAAAGATCTTTATTAGATAAGTATTAAATATACAATGAATTTTCCTTTTGGATAAATAATTTTTTAAAAGATTATAATAATACCCTTAAAATCAAACCAGATTGAGGAATAAGATTTAGAACTATTACAAAATCAGATTGTCATATAAACTTATTCAGTCATTTCTAAGAAATGACCTTGGGAAAAAAAAAAAAAAAAACTACCCTTAGAACTAATTTAGAATTGGAGCACATATTCAACAGCATTTTTTTCACTTAAAAAGTCAGACAAATATGTGGTTAGTCATATATGTGAATATAAGCCATCAATAATATCCACCTTGTTTAAGTGTCTGATTTATACAAGCAGGTTAGTTTATTAATATAGCTCTCTGACCGGTTTTGCATATGCATTTGTATTCATGCACTTTGCATGTTTACACACAAACGATTTAAATGTACATAGCATTCATTTGTCTCAGCTGTCATTTTGCACAGGTACTTTGACTCCCCCATGTGGAACACAGACAGACCTTATAGGCATTAAAGATTAACAAAGAGGACCAAAGAAGAATGTGTGATTGTTTTTACTCTAGCAAACGTTACATTCCCATGAACGACTGGGGCATTGCTTCTAACTCTCTTCTAATATTTTCTGTTTCAAAGGTAAATAAGATGTGTGGCCATCCAATGAGAACACCCACACAAAGCCCCCCTTGTTCTTTCGACGGGAGCAAAGAGAAGCTTGGAATGAAGATCTCCGCAAGACATGGCGAAGAGACACTTGCCAACCGAAGAAAGTAAGACATTTGTTTTACAACCAGAAAGAGAAGAGAAAGTAAGCCATTCATTTTACAACAGAATAGAATGCATTCAGTTAAGCAGAACAAAATAATCCTATTGGAGAAACAAAAGAGAAACTTTAATTACCTTTAAAATTCGCTGGTTCCTTCTTATGCCATTAAGTAGGAAGATAGCTCAGTGAAAGTTTCTGTGAAAGGAGTATTTTCTTTTTCTTTTTTTAAGTTTAATCTATATTATATATTTTTTCCATTACCATTTAGTTCCCTTTCCTCCCCTCCCCCACAATCACCACACTGTTGTCCATGACCATGAGTCCTTTCTCCTTTTTCCTTCCACCCCCTAACTGCCACCACCCCCGTTAGCTGTCATCCTGCTCCCCATCTTTGGGTCCGCAGCAGGCCCTCATCACATGTGATCACTGTGCACTTACATTGTGGCACTGCACATCTCTAGGGCTGATTCCTTTTGCTGAACTGAACCTTTGTGCCCATGGATTAGTTACTCCCCATTTCCTCCTCCTCGTGGTCAACAATCCTGTAATAGTAAGTTTGTTAATAGGGTATAAGTCATGGTAAGTGTTCTTATCACAACAAAATAAAAAACTTAAAGTATAGCTAGTGTGACTGAGGCATGCATTTTTTATTTTATTTAATTTGAATTAATGTCATCTAAGTTCTGTGTAGCTAGCGGATACTACATAGGACAATCTAAGACCAAAAAGAGTATACATGTAAATAATGTGATGAATATTACTAGAGGTTAAGACTCTGTTAAAAAAAAAAAGGTTGATATAAATAAGTTTTCATACTTTTTCCCTGGAATGCTGAAAATGGCTGACTGTTGATTCAAAATGAGTTAACATTGAGTAGCTTGCTTTCCTAACTCCCATTTCTACCACTTGCCCATCATTATTGCATGTGTTAAATCAAAGCCTTCATTTGGGTCCCTTTGCTTAACAATTGGAAGTTACTGATAAACTCTTAAAACTGGAAGACACTATTATTTTATTTATTTTTGTATTCAGCGGACCAGTGTATACCCTGGAAAATACTAGATTCTTAGTACGTGTTTGAATTGAACTGAAATTCATAGTTTTATATTCAATGATTAACTCAAAGAATAATTTCTTATAATACCTTATTGAGAATTCGGTGTTTTACCTAGCTTTATTCTCTGTAAGGAAAATTTGTCTCTTTCCTTTTGGGACAGCGCTCCTGACTACCTCGTCCTCTCCTTAGGCGGGCTCACAGTGGGACAAAGGCCTGGGCTATTGCTGGCTACTTGCTACAGCATAAGAGATTGAGCATTTTACATGCAAAGTAGCTATTCTTTTTCTTTTTTACTAAGTTAATCTTCATTGTATTTTTTCTATTACTGTTTAGTCCCCTTCTCTCTCATCATAGTGATCAACAATCATTTCTTGTCTTTGAGAAATTAGCATGCTTTGGCTAGGGTGGTTTTAATAGTAAAATCCAGCTATGGAAGATCTTAAGTTCTTAAGAGTCATGTCGGTTTCACCACCAAAATAAACCAATTATTGGAAAACCAAAACAAAACCCAACACTTCACATGATTTATTCACTAGCACAACTAAGCCAGTGCCCGGTGAAATGTTACAAATTGTCTCAGAAACAATGAGGGGCTCATATGAGTGGAAAGTTGTATAAGTATTCGGGCCTTTTAATAGACTGCCTTGTCACCAATCTTGCAAACTCATGATTTCTATGCCCTTGACCTGCCAGTTCCCATTAGCCGTTGCCCCCAGATCAGGATATATCCATCACACAAAGTGATGCCGCACGGAGTGAGTAACCAGGGATATTGCAAGTGAACCCACTTAACCATTTCATGTTTATGGATTTTTTTTATTGCCACTCCTGAATGGAGCCTAATTGCTGGGGCAGTATATTTTTTGCTTGGTGCCTAAAAATTGTGCAGACCTCTTTATACACTAGACCTGAATGTTACTTATCCTTCATCATTGAATCATTCCCCATGAGGTCATCCATTTCAATTGCAGTAGGAGGGGGAATGTAGAAGTAGGTGCTGAGCCAGCCTGGGCTTCTTTCCATGCATCTTACTTGTGATTTTTCCACCTACGTAAGGCTGATTTCCAATAGATCACTTCCACTCAGTGATATATTCCTTCTACACACCCCTCATCTTAGAGCATGGAAGACCATTTAGCACTTAGTTCCTTACGGATACCTCCGGGAGCAGAGTTACTTGCTAGCTCCTGGTCAAGTGTGTAGTTCCTATCAGCACCCAGTTGCAAACCAACCAACTGGTCAACCAATCACCCAACCAACCAACCAACCCACCCACCAACCAACTAACCAAAGAACAAGAACAGTTTTTAGCAAAAGGAGGAATGGCTTTGCTCCAAAGCCCTGGATGTCTGCACTGAGTTTTCTAAGTGTTTCTACACAGCATCTATATCGCTTCAGGCATCACTGAGCAGATGAGCTGGGTCATCTGGACTAAATGTCAGGGCAGCTTCAAAAATCAAACCACAGAGAGTTTCACACAGAAGCTCTTTGGGGCTACTTTATGTGTGCGTTAGATCAGCACACCAGTGCAAAGTGTGCCGTCACTTCAGGAGCGGCAGGTCATCTTGTTTTTAATCCTCGCCTGAGGACATGCTTATTGATTTTAGAGAGAGGGGAAGGGAGGGAGAGAGAGAGGAAGAGAGAGATCGATGTGAGAGAGAAACATTGGTCTGTTGCCTCTCCTATGCACCCCAACTGAAGACCTAACTTGAAACCTAGGCTTGTGTTCTGACTGGGAATTGAACCCATGACCTTTCAGTGTACGGGATGATGCTGCAACCTACTGAGTCATACCAGCCAGGGCTGAGTGCTACATTATCTTAAGTGGAGAAATTTGCCTTTTACCTTAGAAGAATATCCCAATAAAATCCAGACTACCAGACATTTAGAAACCCTGCTGAATTGTCAAATGCTAGAAATATCAGTGTTTTCCCCACCGGAGGCATGAACATGTCTAAGGCGTCTGGGAGGGCGTGATCGATATGGTATCAGCATGGTGTCTGCAGAGATCAAGGCCTCTCTCTGTCATGCAGCGGGAGACTCACCCTGAGGTCTAACAGTGTAGGAGTTCTCGGAGGCTGAAGATGAAATATTCCTAGAGGTCTGTACTGATTGGTAAAGATGTAAAAGCACCGGCCAGATTATTAGCTAGAGAGCTGGTGGCAGGACTCGTTTGGAATAACTCCAAGAGCAGACGCCACATACAAAGCATGTGATTGGAGTCACCCTCTGGCTCAGTTTATGATAATCCAGCCGATCTCCGCGACCACCTCCGTGCACGCAGACCAGGCACACGGTGAGGTGTGAGGGTCACCACCAGCACTGCCTTCTTCGTGTTCTGATAGAGGCCCTAATCCTAGCAACTCCCCACAGAGGTGATACTCTCTTGTTTTACTATTGTTGCCTTTGCTTTGAAGAATTCTATAAAATCTTTAAGTCAATTTATATACTCTGGCTTTTTTCAAAATTCTCATGGATATTTGTGGAATTTATTTTTAAAAATATACTTTAAAATCCTTTTCATAAGCTCTGGCTGGCGTAGCTCAGTGGATTGAGTGCAGGCTGCGAACCAAAGTGTCACAGGTTCGATTCCCAGTCAGGGCACATGCCTGGGTTGCAGGCCATGACCCCCAGCAACCACACATTGATGTTTCTCTCTCTCTCTCCCTTCCTTTCCTCTCTAAAAATAAATAAATATAATCTTTAAAAAATAAGAAAATAAAATAAAATCCTTTTCATGACTTTGAACTGGAGTTACATTGAATAAATAGACCGATCCTAACAAAGAAATGTTTATTACACTGAATAGGTAGCCATGTTCTTGAACTCCTTTCCAGTTGGCCTGTTGATAGGATTAGAATTTCTACATGGATCCACACGACAGCTTGCTGTTTTTCTGAATCCCATTTTTTGAGGCGGGCCAGTTTTTATCTCAGCGAAAAGGAATCGCCACAGCCCAGAAATGCCCTCGGTGTAGACAGCTGTGTTGATGGACGTCTTGGTTTGAGTGCGCCTTTAAACAGCCCTCCTGTGAGCTCCTGGACCCTCGCAGGGTCACCGTCTGGTTCCTGGGGCAGTGGTGTGTGTGAAGCCTGTCCAAGCTGCAGGGCAGCTGTGCTGTCTTCCTCACGCTGGACCCGTGTGCATCAGGGCTGGAGGCCTTGGGGGCTCGTGTCATGCAGCAGCAGCAGCAGCAGCAGGTCCAGCCCTCCTTGGTTCTCTGCTGTGCTGGGAAGCTCCCGTTTACCCCAGTGGCCTCTCAGCCTTCTCTGTGCTGTCTGCCCTGGCAGGCTGCCTGGATGGGCTTCTAGCTGAGTTTGGCTACTGGGGATCATCCACAGGGTTTCCTAGCTGAACAGGGAGTGAGGCTGGTCATTTATTCTCCCAGCTCTCTCCTTGCAGGGACCCCTCAAGCCTGCTGCGCCTCCATGGATGGGCTCAGTTTCTCAGAAGTCCCTCCCCAGCCCCCCTCTGCATCCAGTTCTGGAAGGCTCCCTGTCCCTTCAGGACTGGAGCCGTGTGGGGCAGGACGAAGCTGCTTCCCTTACTGATCAGAACTCTAAGTGCAACTTTCAAAAGAGTTAACTTATTAAACTCTGCCAAATTATCCCAGTTTTCATGTACTAGCTGCTGGGACCTTGCCTGCTTTATTTATATATTTATTTTAAATACAGTCGCCAAAGACCACAGTCTTGCTGAGTCTCCCATCTGCCAACCACAGTTTGAGAGCTTCCTCCTAAAGGTAGCTGGTCGTCAGATGGCTGCTGGCAGTGACCTCACGTCAAACTGAACTCCACTGTCATGGCTGGGATGTTGTTAGGATGGGAATTGCTACAGAAACGGTCCTATGAGACACTGGCACTGCCCTTCCGGCAAGAAGCTTGCTGGTAAACCATATACACTCTGTGCACTTGTCTGCCTCCTTGAGATGTATCTCGGAGGAAGCTTTTCTCATATCCACTAGGGGCATTCTTGAGCATTTGTGGTCGCCGAAAGAGATATGTGCTTGAGGTATTTGCTTGAGATACGTGTTCATCACAAGCAAAAGGGAAAAGTAAAATGTGAGACTGGAAGATTATGAAGCAGTCAGAAGGAAAATACAATTACATCAAAAATATAAAATATATTCAAAAATATATTTACACTTGTATCATAAATATATAAAATATATTTTTATTTTTATTATATTTTATAAATATATTTATAGAAATAAAATATAATTAGAGAGAAGGTATAAAATAGAGTGAGAATAATAGTGCAATATCATTTTTATAAATTAAAACTGATACATAAAAATCAGTGTATATTTTTTGAGAAAAGTACTTATATTAAACACCTTAGAATGGTTATTTATAAAAGGATAGAAAAAAGTATGAGGGGTGATGAAAAAATGAGATAATACAATAAAGTATACATTTTTTTTCAAGGATAAATTATGATAGTATGCCAGATATTGAGGATTATGCTTTACTTGGTAGTCAGTATCTGAAAAAATTTACATTTGTATATGCTTACATATAAATAAGCACATGTATATACACTATTATTTTATAGTTAAGATAACAAGTTTTTTAAAATCATGTTTTCCTGAGTAAAACAATATAGTTAAAGCTCCCTCAATCAAAATTTTTATGAAAGCTAATTATACTCAATTTTTCAACAATCTTTTTTTTGCCATTTTATATGCTCACCATAGATAATTTTTCATTGTAATGTATAGTAGATATAGTGATTATCCAGATAGAGATAAAATAGAATTTTCAAAGAAGAGTTGTTGATTTACTGGGATTTCCTACTATAATTAATTAAAAATGGAAGTTTATTGCAAAAAAGTAAACAAGGAAAAATAATTTTCAATCAATCTATACAATCATTAACAAAATCATTGCTTTCTGAAATTCATACAAAAGTAAAATTAAAAAAAACATTTCCTGACTCAGTGTTTACTAATTAGCATTGTATCCATGACAGTTTTTCTTAGTTTTTCTTTATTTACTTTGAGAAATTCCTGTGAGAAATTTATTGCAGAAACTAATTTCTGTAAATTTAAACCAATTTAAAACTATTTAAAAAACTATGAAACAAAAGAATTTAACAGTTTATATAGTTTAATATAATTGTTCTATTAGGTGACAAAATATAAATTATAAATGGATCAGTGGAAAGCCACTGTAAATAGAGATAAGCACCATTCTATGTTTGCTAAAACTTTAAATGCATTTTTCAGTTTGTCTTTTATGCTAATTAATCATCTTTATTACATTTAACAATAGCACTCTCACTTTCTGTAATTTTAACATCTTTCTCCATCTCCTTAAAAATATATCATCAGTAGCTACTCTATGACAAGAATGAAATTGGAAAACCTAAAATAAGTAATCAATAATGTTTAAATTTTTTATTTGATTAACTTTCCAACTAAAATGGACTATATGTCAATATGCTTTCTTTCACGATAAAAATATAAAAGGCAGAATGTTCTGTAGCTGAAAAGACCAACATGTAAGCACCCCAGTAAACACCCCATGTTGTGACTAAGGTCATTTTTTAAAAATTTATTAATGTTTTTTATTGTTGACACTATTACAGAGTCTCCCGTTTACCCAGCTTTTCCCTCCTCCAGCACACTGTTGTCTGTGTCTGTGGGCTTTGCGTATATGCATGTATGTTCTTTGGCATTTTTACATACACATAATCTTAGTTTTTTTAAAATTTTGTTGGCATAGCTCACTTTAGATTTAGTTTGTTTAGTGGTCTATCTTATACAACTTGTCTTTAAAACCATGTTAGATTTACGGCACACAATAACTTAAAATTTTAAAGTTTTTTGTGACAGTTGTATTTTATTTAATTTCTCTAGCTTTTCCTTTCATTATTCAATGTTCCCAAAGTTATATTAATATAATCACTGTTGACTTACAAATAATTTGATAAGCTACTCTTTTCCTATATTACTATGTGATTATTAATCAGTTTTTATTTTTTAATTGGAACATTTTGGTTCCTTTTTTTAACTGATACATAGTATCTTAAAGCAGTTGAGTTGAAGTCCACCACCTTCATGTGCTTTGCTTCTCCTTACCCCATTTTTAAATTGTTTACCCTTTCTTGCCTTCTTTTGAATTCAACAGGCATTTATTATTCTTTTTATCTTTAGACTTTTTGAGTTTGTTTATTATTTTTATGGTTATCATAGAGGTCACAATGTGCATTTTAGTTTTACTATCTATTTTAAATTAAAACTTTTACCACATTAAGAATCTTAAAACAGTTTTACTCCATTACTCTCTTTTTTTTGTCCTATTTTGTCAACAAATATCTTATGTCAACCAACATGTCAACAAACTGAAGACATTGTTATTGTTGATTTCCAATAGTCCGTATTTACCTACAATTCCTCCCATGTTTTATTCTTTCTGGTGTTCTTCGCTTTTTCCAGTTCTATGTGCCCATTTTAAATCATTTTGTTTTAACTTTACTATAACATTCATTACTTACGACTCGTGATGGATTCTTACTGCTTTTTTTGTCTAAACATGTCTTCGTTTTCAAAGACTATTTTTACTGAGTCTAGAATTCTAAGTGGTTGCCAGCCGCCACCTTTAAACATATGTGTGTCCAAGCCATCACGGAATCAGTGACAGGGCACTCCGACGGGGAGGCTCAGGGGAAGCATTGAACACGAGAGGTAACTGAGATGGTAGCCCTTGGAGGCCCCCTCCTCGCATCCCTTTGGCCATTTTATCTGCCTCCTGCCTGTTTTGTCCTGGCTACTCACCATTCCCTGTGCTCTGGGGAACTACCTGCAACAAAGAGGAGCCATCTGTATTTGTTCCCTACTGCTACCTAACAAATTACCCCAACACTTAGCATCTTAAAGAGATAGTAAGCATTCATTACTCATTTCTGGGGGTCAAGAATCTGGGAATTGCTTAGCCATAGGATTTTGACTCAGGGTCCCCAGATAGATGGCTGTCACATTGTCAACCAGGGCCACCGTCCTCTTTGGGACTGGACGATCATTTCCCAAGATGGCTCCCTCACATGGCTGTTGGCAGGAGGCTTTGGTTTCCTGGCACAGTGACCTCTTCTTAGGTCTGCTTGAGCTTCCTCACAACACTGTGCCTTGTCCCCCTCAGGGCAGGCAATGCAAGAAAGGGCAAGGCCCTCTCTCCAGTATCTTTTGCAATCAAGCTTCAGAAGCCCCGCACTGTCATGTCTGCAGTATCCGATGGGTCACATAAGTCACTTCTGTTCTCTGTGGAGGGGGACCACAGAAGGGCATGAAAGGGAAGATCATGGTGACTCATCCTTGAGTCTGGCTGTGGTACCTGTCATCCACGTGCAGGAAGGAGTCAAACTCCTACCTGCTTCACCCCTTCGGCAGCATCTCACAGGTGGTGCCCGACTGGCAGGGGAAGAAAGGCTTGCCCCTTACTCAAGGCGGTGGGACCAAGTACGTGGTGATTTCAAGCTTGAGCTCTCTCTGTGGGGTCTGGCTGAGGCCGAGTCCTTATCCCCAGTTCCTGTGTTCCTGCCCACTGTACCTGGCTTCCCTCACGACCTCTCCCTTGGGAGCAGTCCCTCCATGAACTGACTGTATCCAAATTCCTGTCTCAGGCCCGGCTTCCAGGCAACCTGACCTACGGGATCTGTGAAAAAGTACCTACGATAAATACAAAATAATTGTAAACCAAGGCAGAAGTATAGTGCCTTATCTGTCCTAAATAGCAATATTTCTCCATAGCTTTTAACTTGTCTAAAAAAATTACAAAGAACCCCTCAAAATTTTTGGATATTCTTCCCTTTCCTCCTCCTACATTCATTTCACAGAGAACCCTTCTGTTTAATATATTGCATTGTCCTTGCTCTATTTCTAACATTTGAAGGAGGACATTTTCCTTAGTAAAATCAGTCCCTCGATCTAAGAGTCGTGCTAAGCTTGCTCATGAAGGTCTTTCAGCTTGGAAGGAAGGGAGCTAAACCACAGCATTAAATTCTCTTGATTATTTTTTGGACATGTAATTGTGTTTCTTCTTCTACCTTATTTTTTAAATTTATGTAGCGAACACATAATTAGCTAATTGGAAACTTTGAGTTGATACATACCAGTTGCAAACATCTCCAGCAGTTGAGAAAGGCGTGGAAGAGCTCTCACTCACTCCTTCCCAAACCTAAGCAAAGCCTCGCTATTTAGCCTTTTGGGGCAGAAACCAGATCGGCACAGTTGTAAAGGACATTGCAGCCCTCTAACTGTCTGAATCAGCCCAGGCAGGGTGATTTGCCTGTGGCCGTCCCTCTCTCTGCTTGATTTCTTGAAGTTTGCTGGTAAGAATAAGCTATTAGCAAGCTTAAATCGGTGATAATTAGCTGTACATTATTATTTCAAAGCAGTGTGGCTGTGCCAATTAAGTGGGTAATTAGGAAAACCCCAGGACAATATATTAAGACTGGGAGTCTCCACACCAATGCCCCATCTGTTCTCCGGCAAGCATTCTAATGAGCCAAGCCCCTCCTCTAAGAGCACACCAATTAAGGGGGTTGGCTGCATGCGTAGGTGTGCACCGGAGTCACAGAGACTGTCTTACTGTCTTAGTAAAAGAAAGATACTTTCAATATCAGAGAGAATTTTGATGTGAGGGTGGAGAAAGGAGAAGTTTTAGAAATACTGGATTTTGACATTTGAAGCAAAATGTAAATTGTCTTATGAGTTGTTTTTTATCAATTTTTTCCCTCCAGACCTTACTGTGAATATAGCATCGTCAGACAGTTTCATTTTATTCTAATGTGCTTATTAAATCTTGATTTGGGCACTTTAACTACACAGAGCTCTAGCCACATAGAACATTAACACTTTTATTTATTGACAGTGCGTAGATAAAGAGGGTGCTTGAGCTTGCATAGTTTAAGGAAAGGGATGAGTCAGGACTTGATTCAATTCAGAATGTGACTGTGTGTGAAAGCGCTTTCATTTTTACCTTGCATATCACTAAAGAACACAGTGATGTGGTTAAAAATAATTAGCAAAACAAAAAATTTAAACATATACTGAATGAAGAACACACTATTTTTTAACTGATGTGATCTTTATTGTATTTTTTTCCATCACCATTTAGTCCCCTTATACTCCCTTCCCCCAGCAATCACCCCACTGTTGTCTGTGTCCATGAGTCCTTTTTCCATTTTGCTCAATCCCTCCACCCCCTAACCTACTCCCAACGATCTGTCATCTGCTCCCCACTATTATTAAGGATTATTGCCATTATAGGTGGAACAGGTTCATATTGAATAGGATCAGTTTAGCTAAAAATGCACTTCACACAATACAGCCGATATATACAGATGTTTGGGTGTATGGATTGGTTTACATGGGTAAATCAGCATTGACATACTGGGTTTAATGATGAAATGTGTATACACACACTCAGTGAATGAAACTATCCATGGGTCAGGAAAAAAGTGATCTCTTTGAGAAAAAATGTGGTATCCTTTGTGGGACTGGAGAAGACAACTTTCAATTCATTTCCTAAAAAGAAGTCAAGGCTTCTTTGAGGTGCCGTTATTATTTATTACCTGTGAGTTTAACTTACTCAAATACAGGTCATGTTCCTTCGGCGCAGACACGTCTGTTTAATATGAACCAGTGCCTAATGAGTGGCGGTAGCGAGGGCACTGAGGTCAGGGCAGGCCGAGGGCAGGGCAGGCCGAGGCCAGACTTCAGCTCGGGGCGAGAGGGTGGCCAGAGTGGGGCTCGAGAGATGGGGGCCGCACGGCAGGCGAGCATCAAAACTTACAAGAATAATGAAGAGCAGGACCCCAGGAGGTCAAAAACCAGGCCCACAGGAAGAAGGAATTCCAGAAAGCAGAGCAAACACATGGCAAAAGTTTAGGCTAGTGGTGCTTAACCTTTGCGGGTCATGCATCCCACTGAGAATCTGATAAAAAACTTCCCAGCAAAAGGAAGTTCACAAGTAAATGCACGCAAAATTTCGTACATTGAAAAGTAACTTGCATCCACTTAAAGCTCATATGAAAAATAAAGTCTTCACAACCTGAGTTTACTCTCTACTTTCCAGACATTCATGGAAAAAATTAGTTACCATTTCATGAAATGTCTGAAAGTAAATCCAAACAGTGGAATATATTTTTAAAAGATTTTACTTATTTATTTTTTAGAGAAAGAGGAAGGGAGAGAAAGAGAGGCAGAGAAACATTGATGTGTGAGGGAAATATCGATTGGTTGCCTCTTGCCTGTGCCCCAACCGGACACTGGGCCCACAGCTCAAGCATGTGCTCAGACCAGGAACCGAACCTATGACCTTTTGCTTTCCTGGAAGATACTCAGCCAACTGAGCTGTGCTAGTCAGGGCCAAACAATGAAATATAAAGTAACATCAAACACTACTTGTGCTGCAGGAAGAAATGGTTTCAACTATCAATATGAACTAGAAGCTGAAATTGTGATTGGTTTGAAATGTGATTATGTGCATGTATATGGTATCCAATGGATACCCACTTTTTGTTTTGATGGTAACAATGACTGAAAATTCTAGAAAAAATTTATGTGGCTATCACTGGCTATACTTAGAACTGTCATAACTATCTTACTTAAATGAGGACAGGCTTACTTCAGGGAGCATAACATTTATTCTAAACTCTTCAACTTACATTAATAGTCTATAATGCTTTGGTCCTTGAGTTAATGTGCAGCATCTATAATATTGAGGCTGTCAACTTTACATTAATGTGACTAGAAATAAACCTCCCCAAACTTCTCACTACTATATATATATAAACATACATGTTTTTCCTTAGCCATATGAAGAATGACCATTAAATTGGATAGTTAAACATATTTTCCAAATTTTTTTATTTTCCAGTAACAGCTTTTCCAGATGAGCTAGAACTTTTCAGAAGTGTTTTTTTAGAATCATGACTATAGGGTTTTGCCATTTATAATGGTTCAAAATATCCTCCCGCCAAGCACACCAAACTGTGAATGAAATTCCCCCTTTCAGATATACCTGAGAGTATGGTTTCTCTCTTTTCTATTTCTTCCTCCTCCTCACCAAAAGTGAATCTTCTTTTCCTTTGAAAAAGTCGGTGAACATCTGCAGAGTTGAAAAGGCCCTCACATTCAGCTATTTTTTCCACTCAATTCCTTGGATAGGTGAGGCAGACTTAGAGTCTTACTGAAACTGTTCATTTTGGAAAGAAGGCATGCAGCTATTTCAGAATCAGCGAGCAGGCAGCTCTGAGAGATAGCCATGTTTTTATCCACGGGCGTGTTGAATGGGAATGACCGGTGTCTTTAAAACAGAAGAAATGTGTTTCCAGAGTGGATTTTATATCATTGGAGATAAAGGCTGGGCTTTTTTCCCCTCCCGTGTTCACTGCAAGTCACAAATTTAGTTCAGCCATTTCCAGGACACACCGTGGTCTCTAGGATCATAGGTGGAATCCCTTGCTTGAAAGTGCACCTGATGAAAGTTTGAAGGTATTTTCTGGAGGATTCTGTTATTGTAGGTCCATATTCACGGAGTCACAGACATTCAGATCAATCTCCCTTCTCGAAAACATGATTCAATATCTGTGATAATTTTTGAGGATCCACAGGCAACGGGGATCCTTTTGCTGCGTTGGTATTACCCTCCTTCAGCAAGAACCTTGTTAGAAATGGACAAGTGCAACTTTGGGGCCCTGCAAACTGAGTAGACTCAAAGGATTTGCAGTCTTCACTGTATTTGGTTTGTCTGCATGTTCCAGTCTATATAAGGGAATCCTTATATAAACAAGTGTATATGAATAATCATAATGGAAGAATACAGTCTTCTGAATTACGTGGAATATATTTTGATGTCACAATTAACAGTAATTATACATTACCTAACCTTAGTGATATGCTATGTCATCCATCAGAAACTGGGAATACAGTAATAACTGGGCCACAGGAACACAGGTATAATTTCCCAAAATAACAATTACTAGAATAATAAGAATAAAATTGCACACTAAAATACCTCATTTTCTTCAAACTCCCAGACCACCAGTATCAGTGCTGAGATCTATACAGTGACTGGAAATGCAAGTAGGAACAATTTGTATCAAGAATATATTGTCCAAAAATCCCATAAGTTCATGGATGGAGGTAACCAGGAGTAGCTGTTTGAAATCACAAAATGAAAACAAGGAAAACAGAACAGAAATGAGGAATCAGCCCTTTCCTTGGTAGTCTGTTAAAGGGAATGCATTGTATAAATGTTGGGTTAGTGCTGAGAGAAGAAAATATTACCCAACGTATGCTCTCTTGTTCTCTAAATCATGGAATTTAGAGTTAAAATGTTAGCAGCCACAGAGTAACAATCAGTAACTAGGAAACAAATAATAACTATAGAGGTTTGACCTAAAATAATGCTGACTCTCAAAATATAGGTACTCAAAATGTGTGTGTGTGTGTGTGTGTGTGTGTGTGTGTGTGTGAATGACCTACATTAGAATCATCAGATTTGCAAATATTCCATTTGGCTAAACACCCCTGTTTGTCTGGAACCAAACCAGTAGCATGCTCCTTGAAATTAGTAAAACTGAACAAATAATTGCATAACCTTATTAAAATAAACAAAAATAATGAGGCAGAAGAAATTATATCACATCTTTTTTTAATGGACGCTTGATCTCCTTCATAGTACCTGATTTCCTTAAATATTGGACACTTGGTTAAGTGTTAATTTCTATAAAGGATTTAAGGTCTTTGTTTAAATCCCTTTTAATGGAGAGCCAGTGCATTTTAAGGTACATTTTACTACACGGGTAAACGAGGCCAGAGCTGGTTTTGAAAACCCAGTTTTGACATGATGTTTAAATCATCCCTTTTAGAGGAGGATGCTTTCGAAAGGGTGCTTTTTATGGGGGTATTAAACAGTAATGTTCTGGGTTTAGAGGGCTATTGAAAGCGAGGAGGAGAGGTGTCCATACTAATTGTACAGATAGCAATGAACGCCCCGCCAGGGCTCGGAAGAGTCCCCAGCAGAGAGCAGCGGACACGCCGCACGTCTGCAGAGGCCCGCTGGGGGCGTTAGTGTGTTTGCAATGCTCCCTCCCGTTCTTCTGCCTGGTGCTCCCAAGCCTACCCCGCTCCTAACTCTAACTCCTTCAGCTCTGGGGAGAAAGCACAGTGACTCCTCGGATGAGGGGAAATCATGCCCCATGAACAAGAAGACTTCCTAGCAGCAGGAAAAAGCCTGGGATCGTTTAGACAGAAAGAACATTCCTTCTCTCGGAGGATGGTGCCGAATCCGTAGGTCTCGGCGTCTGTCCTGAGCAGTGAGTTCCGGTGGGTTCCCAGAGCAGACTTTTTGAGGTGCGCCTGTAGAAAAACTAGTATTTTTATTTCTAATCAAAATGAATGCAGTGGGTGGGAAACATATTGACGTGTGTGATGCGGGTGCCTGGGGCCATATATTGTATGGCTCCTTAGTGTCCTGTTCTTCCTCCCCTCCTACTCTGCAGCCATCAGAGAGAGCGTCCAGAAAGTGACCAAGCACCCAGATTTCAGTTCTCCCTCTAGCCAGCCTAACTCTACAAACACTAAATATTTTTGTGCACATTATGGCTGGAGAAGAGGAATCTAACTGGTTCTGTTTTCTAAAAATGCCTCCTAAAACTGTTTTGTCAAATAGAATGACTTGGTGGAGAATGCAGGAAAATGATTACACGCAGACTCAGACTGGCAAGAGAAGATAGATCTTATCTGGAAACATGTAATTATACATTTCCTCCTCGACAGCGGGGACTGACATTTTAAAAGTCGACTGTTTGACAAGTGGGGCCAGACATCCCGGCAGGGGTGAGCGTGCTCATTAGTGCCACATTAACCTTAACTTTGCCTCGGGCCATTAACTGGCAAACTGCACATTTGACCTTTGTTCTACAGATATTTTCAAACAGCGCGAGGCACCACTTCTCATTTGGGTGCAGTGTTACATGTGGGCTGACGTTAGGGGTAAAGGAAAACCAGTACGTGTCATCAAATAAGGAAACGTGCGGTCTGCAACAATCCACAGAGAGATGTGCTTTTTAAACACGAGGTTCTTCTCCAGCACTTTTCCAGGTGACTCACTTTGGTCAACATTAGAAATAGTTTCTTTTGTATTACGTGGAAGTCAGAAGGAAGGAAGTGCCTCATGGGGCAGTTTGTGCATGTTTTGATATTGAAGCAAATTCCCTGCGAAGGTGTAAGATTGCGTGGTGTGCCTTTTGGACGTAGCTCTGTTTCCAGGAACATCTGATGAGATGAAGTGCAATGTCGAAGGTAGACCAGAGCCACGCGATTGAGGGAAAACAGTCCCTAGGAGATCAGCGACGTTCGAAACACGTGGTTGCCACTCTTCAAACCATACGTATGAGACATGTCAGCCTTATAAGTTAAAGTGTAGATTAGCTTAGTGAAAGGCCTTGATAGATTGTGCTGGTGTGGCTATACCCAGGTTGTGGAACATTATACAGCTATACAAAAATAAGTAAGACTGACATTTACTAAGTGGGTTCGTGATGTACTGTCAAGTGAGAAAAGGCAATAGCATGCATAGGTGTACAGCTTCGTCCTAGGTTTGCAAAGGCAAACCATCTCTATGTCTCTCCTTGTATTTCTCTTGTCTGTCGGTTTTCGGTTGCTTATTGGTGGACGCAGAGAGGAAGCTGGAAAAGCACACCGGTCTGTGAACACTGATTGCCTCGGGAGGGAGGGATGCAAACATTAAAGAGGGGCAGGTACTACCTTGTTCTTCATATGCCTTTTAATTATTATACTAGAAAAGATACAGTATGTTTATTATTAAAAATGATCAAAGCCAATGATAATGGTACAGCCAGTCAGAATCATTGATTAATTTTACAGTAGTGATTGTGCACAACTACCAATCAAACAAAGGATGGCTTCAGGGTGAGTTCTATGTTCTTTCTTTCCTTTTTTTTTTCTTTTTTCTTTCCTTTTCCTTTTCTTTTTTTTTTGCCACATGAAAGATCAGGAGACCTTCTGCCACTGCTGGCCTCAAGGGCACGGGAAGCAATGAAGCAATCACTATGCTGGTCCATGTTTCTCTTGTGCCTTCAGTGAGCTCAGGGCAAACAAGGCTGTGAGCCGTGAATGAGCAATTGTGCTGCAGCCCCTTCTGTCCCGCTGTGCCGGGCTAGCCGAGTGTGTGACAGTGCTCCTTAGCTGGTGCTCAGGGTCTACCCTGCTACCTGCTTTCCTCACCGGCCGCTCCAGACTGGGAGAGATACGCAGATCAATGTTGGCTACACGTACTGCCTTTGAAGTGCAAGTTTTGACAGGAAGAAGTCATCTGTCTGCCTTCTAGTTTACTAATAAGTGTGTTCTGTTAACAGTGTGATAAATTCTATAAAAATTTAGGAACAGATGGAATATTCTTCTATGTAAAGATTCATTCATGTTTGTTGTCTCCTATATCCAACATCAGCATGATATTTCTAAGTTTAGGCATCTTGAGTTAATTTATTTTAAAAAGTGACTCAGTTAGTTATTTAATCAGAGTAAATGCTTGGCTAAATTAGGTAGCTACTTTTCCCAGGTCCTTTCACTTCTCAGACTTTCATTTTCCTTAATTATAAAATAGCAGCGTTGGACTAAACCGCTGGTTCTCAAGCCTGGCTGCACATCAGGCTCCTGTAGGTGGGAAAACCCAGAAAACCCGGATGCCCGGGCCCGACCCCAGACCGATGCATCTGAGGTCCGTGGGAGAAGTCTGGGCGTGCCGTTTCCGTGTTTCCTTGGTGATCGTAAAGTGCAGGGAGGAGAGAGCTACTTTTTTTTTTTTTTTACAATACAGTATGTCTCTGATGCATTAACTATCTATCTTTGATGTATTAATTTTGATAGCTGTCTTACTTTAGCAGTGTGACTAAATATTAGTGTGTCACTAGTGATTAATTTCAGCATCACCTATATAATCTGTCTGGAGCCTGTTTAGTAGAATCTGTCACAGTTTGTGATCCTGCCCTTTCCATGTCTCCCACTTTTGAATGCAATGGCCCAGGAAGATTTCCGTGATGTTTCTCCGCAATCTAGGAATAGGCCTCCTCATATAAAGTTTCCTAAGTCAAGTGTGTTCTTTAAGGACTTTGTATTATTAGCATTATCATTTTAACATACGAATTTCTTCTAGAAATGTCTAATTCTGCAAACTATTAAAAAAAAGAACGCTGCATGTGGACCCAATTCATGCGGAATCTGTTGAGTGCTGGTTGGGTAGCGAACTGTGATCCGAACCCTGGGTGTGGAATGAAGACGTGGCTTTTGCCTTTAGAGAAGGCGCCCTGTGCTCAGGGAGGCAGACAGAGAAACAGGGATTGTTACACCAAGCGGCCAGGGCTGCAGGACACGTGCTGAGTGCTGTGAGACATATGGCGAGCCCACGAGCCTGCACGAGCTGGTCAGGCAAGAGGTCAGAGAGGAGACGAGGTTTCGGCTGGGTCCTGGCCGATGGGTGGAAGGCTGGCAGAGTGGAGAAGGAGGAGAAGGCATTTCTGGGTGGAGAAAACTGCATGTGCTAAACCTGCAGTCTTAGCCAGTTAATACAGAGATCTCTCACGTAATGCGAGTATATGGTTTTTGGCTAGGTACGTGAGTAGAAGGTAGGGGGACTGTCATAGGATGCTAGGTGCAAAGACTCTAGCAGTTTTGTGCCATGGTAAGGCATACCATGTTGACTTGAATTGTTAGGATTTTAAAGCAGGGCAGCGATGTGGCTGGTTTGTAAAGCTAGTTCTTGTGCCAGTATGGGGCATGCAGTGAAGGGTAGATGAGTGGGCAAAACTGGAGGCAGGGATATCGTTTGTTAGACTGTGACAAGCCCAAATCAGAAATTCTGAATCTGTGTATGGCCCTGACATATTGGCCATGAATAAATAATCCGATGATTGTTTTCCTGTTTGTTAAAAAGATATATTTTAGCCCTGGCTGGTGTGGCTCAGTGTATTGAGTGCTGGCCTGAGAACTGAAAGGTCAGCAGTTCAATTCCCAGTTAGGGCACACGCCTGGGTTGTGGGCCAGGTCCCCAGTAGGGGGCGTGAGAGAGGCAACTAATTGATGTATCTCTTGCACATTGCTGTTTCTCTTCTTCTCTTTCTCCCTCCCTTCCCCTCTCTCTGAAAGTAAATAAATAAAAAAAATTAAATACCTTAAATCTGTTGTTCTTAATAAATATATTTAATTTTTATCTTCTTGAGATGTTTTAAGACTGAGATGAGCAACTGGCATATGTAACACAGCCCCTGAAGGATAATTCACTGGAACATCTCCCTGAATTTGTTATGCTTTTAATTTTAACTGGAAATATTCTCATGACTGTAGAAATATAATTATAATGATAGAGTCACCTTCCCAGCAACCTAAAGCCTGAATCATCCAAAGAAAACATTTTATTCACTGAGACATTTCATGTGTAACTGGAAATGGAAGCATGGTGTGTAGTAGCCAAGTACAGAGCTGGGAACTGACGTGTGGGTTCTTGTGTAGGGACAGCATTAATTGGCTCTGTGGAAGGAGATAAATCTTGACCTCATTATGGCTACTACTGTTTTAAGTTCTTCATTTCCTGTAAGTATTATTCTTTTCTGTATCCAATGTAGATCCCCTGAAACACCTGATTTTTTGGAGGGGCTGGGTACAGTGAACTTTATTGATGGTGCATACCAAGGTAGGGCTCCCTAAGCCCCTCCTCTCTTCGGGGGGTCTGGGATGGAAACTGGAGGTCAGAGGATTCTCAGGGTGTTGATGGAGGTATGGATTTGGGCAAAGGACTCCCCAGGAGCTGAGGGCCTCTATTCCTGTCTCTGGGGCTGATGGTCCAGGAGGGTGGGGTTTGGGCAGGTGGTCCTGGCAGCTGGGGCTAGAGCTGGAGGCCGTGTGGACCATAAGGTCCACCACCCTGTTGCTGTAGCCAAATTCACTGTCATACCAGGAAATGAGCTTGACAAAGTGGTCACTGAGGGCAATGACATTGACAGTGAAGGAGTGGGTGTCACTGTTGAAGTCGCAGGAGATGACCTGGTCCTCAGTGCAGTCCAGGATGCCCTTGAGGGGGCCCTCTGATGCCTGCTTCACTGCCTTCCTGGTATCATCATATTTGTCAGCTTTCTCCAGGCGGCAGGTCAGATCCACAGCTGACACATTGGGGGTAAGGACTCGGAAGGCCAAGCCAGTGAGCTTCCTGTTCGGCTCAGGGGTGACCTTGCCCACAGCCGTGGCAGCGTCATCAGGAACACAGAAGGTGCTCTGGGCAGCCCCTTGGCCGTCACACCACAGCTTCCCAGAGGTGACACCCCTTCCTGTGACCCTGAACCTGCCACAGAATATAGGGTTGCAAAGTAGGGCCTCCCGGAAATGTCTGGCCTCACACACCAAATTTTGTCTCGAAGGTCACATGGCCTTGCTTCCATTGTTTTGGTCTCAGAGAATGTTCTCCAAAGCTGACCACTCCATCTGCTTTCAGTGATCCTTTTCTCTCTCTCTCTTCTCAGAATCTGTGATCCATCCATCATTCATTGGCAGTTCCTATCTTTGTGTCAAGGGAGTAAATTATGATGTGGAAGCAAACAACCCCAACCTCTCACTGGTTCAGGACAAAAAGAAAATGTTTTTGTTAGCAACCGATACCCATTCTAGAGCAGCTGGGGGTGCTGTTCAAGTTGTCCAG
Organism: Phyllostomus discolor; assembly: GCF_004126475.2. Classification (NCBI taxonomy): domain Eukaryota; kingdom Metazoa; phylum Chordata; class Mammalia; order Chiroptera; family Phyllostomidae; genus Phyllostomus; species Phyllostomus discolor. The sequence continues at coordinate 10,691,751 of NC_040913.2, read as the reverse complement.
GCCTCAAGGCCCAGAATGACAGAGCAGCCAACATGTGAAATACTCCCTGCCATTACAGGAGACAGAAACAGAATGTGGCAAGGCCACACTGACCCTTGAATCAGGAGCGTGGAAGGAACACACCTCACCCCACAAATATTTACTAGAACACAGAGCAAGTCACAGAACCAAAGATCCTCAGGGGGCGGCTGTGTGCTCCAAAGGTAGAAAATTGGGATATTGGGGAACAAGCTCATGTGAGCATATCCTTATTTTCTCCTTCTCTTTCACACACAAATATTTTTGAGTGTTTTCCTTATTCAAACAAGCACACACACACACACACACACACACACACAGACAACTCCCTTAATTTTCCTTTTTTGGGACTTCCCACTTACAGTTTCATGCTCTTTGCTTAATGCTCATCCTACTGCAAATATGAAGTCTGTTAACCTACTTTAAATGCTTTAATTATTATATGAGTTTGTTTGGGCTGCCATAACAAGACACCACCGACTAGGTGGCTTAAACCACAAACATGCATTTTCTCACAGTTATCAGAGGCTACAAGTCCAAGATCATGGTTTGGCAAGCTTGGTTCCTTCTGAGGCTTCCTGCTTGCCTGGCAGATGGCCACCTCTTGTTGCGTCCTCACATGGCCTTTTCTCGCTGTACCTGTCCCCCCGGCATCTTGTCCTCCTCTTATTGGATCACCACTCATGTCAGAGTGGGCCCCTTCCTTACGACCTCACTTAAGCTGAACCTCCTCTTTAAAAGCCCTGTCTCCAAGTACAGTCCCACTGAGGGTGAGGGCTTCAACATATGAATTTCGGGGGGACGCAACTTAGTCCATAACAATTGTGGTCATTACCTATAAAGGACATATTCCGTATTTTAGTTAACTGCTCACAATGGCATTTTACACTGTGGGGAATGTCTCTAACTTCAGATTCCTTCTTTTTTCCTCTTTCTTTTTCTTTAACTTTCCATTGCTCTCTAACATCAGAGTGGTCTTCCTTTGCTTGTTCTGAGGCCTCTGGCTTTTTCTGAGGGCATATTGTGTGTCTGAGAGATGGTCCATCTCACATGTCTCCTGCGCTGGCTTCCAAGGCCACATATCCAACAGCAAACTTCAGTGGGATTCATGGCCTAGAGCCACAAAACCGTTACCTTGTTTTGTAGCTATCTCCTGCCTCCTTCTCTGTCCGCAAACATTGTGCTATTGATCTCACGTGATGGCTGTGGATTTCCCCCAGAATGTGCATTCTTAGGAGGCAGGGACTGTCTCGTTTAGCTGTGAATGCCTAGCGCAAGTGCAGCACTCAGCACTCAACAGTGTCTCATGCTCTTTGACAAATAGCTGACAGCTGATGCTTTACAGAGTGAGTGGAAATCTAGGATACCACTGTTTTAGAGAGCATGCGTGTGAAGGCATGGGGGGTATGTTTAGGGAACAGCAAGTACCTCATTTCTGTGGAAGCCTAAAGTATGGTTTGAGGTGCTGCTGAAATTGAGGTGAGAGGGTGCCTTAGACGTGTTTCCAAGAAGTGTGGATTTCATGCTCGTAGAGAGAGGAGAGCCATGGATGGTTTTAGGTAAGTCAGTGGCAATCGGAGCAATACCAGATTTGAATTTTAAAAGGTGGCTTTCGTGGTGGACGAGAGGTGATTGCTAAGGAGGGAGACTGGAGATGTGTAATCCGCGTGCAGTAATTCCGGAGAGAGAGGATATGAGCTCAGACTGAGGCAACCTCGAAAGCACTGGGAAAGGGGTCTGCAGAAGAAAGAAGGACAGCTCTCCCGCTGTGGGTTTTGGTTGAGAAGGGACGGATGAGACAGGGGCAGCAGTCACCAAGAGTGGAGTGGGAGGTTTAGGTTCCATTAAAAAAGTGTGTGTGTGTGTGTGTGTGTATTCAGTATTATGTCATCAATTCTGAGGTCTTGGCATTCCAGCCATTTGTGCCAGTCATCTTCATTTCTAGAAAATTCTTTGATAGTGCATAGGTTCCGGACACATTTTTAAGCATTCACTAAGATCCACTTCCCTAGGAAAGAAGCAGTCAGCTTCATCAGTTAGGTTTCAGGAGCTGCAACAGGAGAAATGGTATTTGTTTGTGTGCTCTAGTTGGCAGGGATACAGATGTCAGGGAGGGGCTTGTTTCCTAGTAGAGAAAACTGACTGAAAGTGTAAGTAGTCACTATGCTAGCAGGAAAATAAAGCAATGTTTTTTTTTGTTGAGCAAAAATTAGAGTTGAATCAGGTTGATGCACCTGGTGTCCACTTTGTTATTGCTTGTTTGGTCAAGCCTTGCTCGAAATTTGATTGAACACGCATCAGACACGTGCTGTGGGAACGTCTCATCTATGATTTCTGTCAAATCAAATATGCTGTATCCGTGGCATATTTGAACATTATAGATTTCATTCCTGCACATGTTTTTAAAAATAAAAGTTCTTGAAAATCAATAGGAAAGAATCGTGAAATTCCTAGAGTTGAGCATCTGTCTGCCAAAATTGTATTTATTTATTTTTTAAATTAGTTATTTCAGCTATAGTAAGGGCAGCCCCTCTTCTTTGACTTCATTTTTAAAGAATTTAAAAAAAAATGTCAATGGTAGATGAAATTTCATAGTTGCTACATTTGTACTGCTCCAGCCACGGATTCCTAAAGTTCGCTCTTGTTCCAGCCTTGCGTTTTCCTGCCCTTCCCTTCTAGTCCAGAAATGATCTCCTCTGCAGCATGCTCGTAGCTCTTCATTTCTTTCTAAAACATCTGTTTATGTAAGAAAAATTTTTAAAAATAAGTCTTTAGGACTTTCAAATGCTAAAACCAAGTTCTTGGTTGGTTTTAAAACTCAAGATTCTTGGCTTTTTAAGTTAAAAACCCAAACAAATTGCTTCTGTGTTCCATTATTCCTTTCTGTACTGACGGGGGAAGGGAATAGAGTGTGAGGGGAAAGAAACTTAGTATATTAAATATTCCTTCTGATAACTTTTATTTTCAAGCTTCTGAAATACAGGGTCCAGCAGAAGTAGGGCCTGCTGGAGTGTGGTTGGTAGGGTAATAATATGGGTGTCATAATTTACAGTTTTCATTTGAACATTTCACCTGAAATGTCATATGGTGTGCTTGAGTGTGATATTGTTATGTTACAGCATTACATGCATATGATTTTGTAATAAAAGATTTTGTAATAAAAAACGGGGTGTTATTTGTGCTGGACCCTGTATGTTGTATATCTGTGTTTTTCATATTCAGTAAAAACATATTACTTTATGTTCTTGTTTTTAAGATTTTATTTATTTATTTTTAGAAAGGGGAGAAGGGAGAGAGAAACAGGGAGAGAAACAATCAATGTGCAAGAGAAGCATTGATTGGCTGCGTCTTGCACACCCCCAGCTGGGGACCTGGCCCACAACCCAGGCATGTGCCCTGACCAGGAATTGAACCGGTGACCTTACAGTTTGCAGGCCACTGCTCAACCCACTGAACCACACTAGCCAGGGCTACTGTATGTGCTTAGACACCAAAGAGAAGACCCACGTAGAAAAATCATAAGTCTACTAAACTTTTATTCAGTAAGGAAAACAAATGGCATGTTATGGGACTCTGACACTGCCACGTGGGAAAGGGAGTGATTAGTTATCACCGGGGTTTCGATGCCAGCCACTAGTGAGAGCTTTTAGGGAAGCTAACTGAGGTGTGTGAGTGCGAGTACTATTCACGACTTCCATTACGTACGTAAGATTCATGCCCAATACAAACTGTTATACGAAACGAAGGATTTGAACACTAGTGTTCTTTTTCTAGTAAAGCCTTTTCATCTTGATTGTTAGGAAAGCGTTGAAAAAAGACATGAAAATCAGTGGAGAAAACAAAAAGGTGTATTCTAAACATTTTTCCTTAACAAATGATGCCTTTTGTATTGGCCTTCGTTAGGGATTTTTGGTTTTAATTGGGTTCTTTGCTTTGTTTTTTTTTTCCATTCAGAGAATTTATCAACAGCCTTCGCCTGCACAGGACATTTTACGGGGGCCTGGCCGACCGGCTCTGTGCCGACGACTTAGCCGCTGCCGAGGGCGTGCCCTGCTGGAACGGAGAAGACGTCGCAAACAGGTATTTCGTGTGCCGCGGTCTGCGCTAGCCTAGTGGCCGCTTCCCTCCTTGCCTTCTTTTTCTAGATCTCGAGTGCATTGCTCCAGTTTAAGTTGGCCACGTAGGATAGAGCATCCAGTCTTTCTCTGTAGTGTGTTAAAAGTGAATGTGAATGTGGTCTTTTGGACGCTTTATAACTATAAGAGCATTCTGGGGTGTTTTGAGAGTTCTCTCTTATTTTCTACCTGTCTATGACTTTTTTCAATCTAAGTATCAGATGCCTTTTATCGAATCTGTGTTGCTTACCCAGGATCTTATTATTTTTAAGTTTAACTTTTTTACGTATTAGCAAGTGAGGAAATTCAGTGAAAGATGAGTGCCTAGGTAAAGATTCATTGACATATGATTTGTGGATCATCATTAGTAACATGTTTACGCTACAAGTGTCTCTTTGCGTGTGTGTGTATCTGTGTGAGAGTGGCACTCCTACCCACATCTGTTTGAAGCATTATTTGTCTGTCGTCATATGTTCCTCAGGCTCAGGAGTGAAATTTAACTTTTACCTCCCCCCAACCACTGCCTAGAAATTCTTAGTCTATTTTCCTTTGCTTCTTATAACTGTACTTGCAAGTTCCCCCCTGAGCTTGAGAAAGTCTACATTTCTCCCTCTGCAATGTATAACTGTGGTCAATATAATGGCTGGGAATTAGTCCTTTGATTTTTCCGGTGCTAGTGATTAGTATAGAATGTAGTAGGCCTGTGTTGCACTTGGTTTTGGATGTGTTTGTGTGTTTTGTTTTGAGCAGTGTGCAAAAAGAAATACAGGGTGTTCAGCTGTCTGCTTTAAAAACACGCCTACTCCATGTGAAGATGGGTGTTTTAGTTACCACAAGAGTGAGTTTATTTGAAATATCATTTAGCAAGTAAAATTGCTATGATAGACATTGTAATGGATTTAATATACATTTATATAATAAAAAACTGTTTACATATTTCTGGCTGATCATAACCATTTCTGTCTTTTAAATAATTCATTGTGGTCTGTATCTGAATATCTCATAGAACTTCTTATATTTCATAGAAAGTTACTGAAGAAAGGCACTATGCTGAAATTTAGATAAAATATTTGGCTGACATGTGTAATGCTATTTTTGCATTATGCTCCTTGGTCGTTGGAATGTATTTTATAAATACATCTTTCTTGTCTGGACTGAACAGTCACAGCATGCGTGGAACTTTGCATGTAGTATGATGGTGTCCATACATTTCCTGCCGCTTAGATCCAGTCGGTGAATCTTATTCTGGCGTGCGTTTAACATTGTTCAAACTGGAATTGAACTTCTCTGCGTATTGATAAATTTTCTGCAGGTGCTAATGGGAGTCTCATGGTGATTAATGAAAGATTTAGTGTATAATATAGATTTGATATGTTATATTCTATTATATCATTGGATTCTGGAGTGGTCCCACTCCTCTCTGACTATTTGGTCTGGGGTTTGTAGAATAGAAAATACTACTGGAGAAATCAATGATTTGAAAAAGCTTTTTAGAGGCATAGTATTTTCCACCCAAAGAATATATTTTCTTCTACATGATATACAGGGTCTGGCACATATAATGCCCCTTTTATTACAAAATCATGAGCATGTAATGCTGCGACATAACAGTATCACACTCGAGCACACCACAGGACATTTTAGGTGAAATGTTCACATGAAAACTATCCATTATTACACCCATAGTATTACCTACCAACCACACTCCTCAAGCAGGCGTTACTTCTGTGGGACCCTGCACGTATTCGCTTATCCACAGCTGATGAGTATAGAAAGCTCATCTTTAGAAGAGTTCTCCAAAGAAAGTGTCCACATTTCTGCCGAAGGAAGGGAGTGATTCTCACTCTTCTCCTTCGCTCCCAGCACATGCCTGCTTTTCCCCGCGCCACCCAGCCTCTGTCTGTTGGCCACTCCCAGGGGTGCCGTGCCACTCCGCTCCTCTGAGGACAGCTCTCGCTCTGCCCTCCTCCTTTCTCAGACAGCCTTTCTACCTCGTCATGTTAACGGGCATCTGCCGTTCCCCAAGCAATCTCTTCTCTTTCGCCTCTATCTCCTGGGTCCTCCAAGGACTCCCACCCCCTTGGTTTGCCTCGCACTGGCTCCTGACCACCTTCTCTGGGTTCCTTCCATAATGAACATTTTTTCAGCCCGGATTTTCTAATAGATAAGGTTCACAAGTATTATCTCATTTAGTTCTCCCAAAACCTTACTCCCTAATGCTGCCAAGTAAGCAAATTTATTGGGTGCTATTTCTTTTTTCCATTTGAAAACTCTTATGTATGCTTCAATGTTTCAAAAATATAATTTAAATTGTAATGTCTTTCATGACTCAGTCAATTCTTGATATAAATTTAGAACAGGCTTTTTTTTACTGCAAGTTAATGCTAAAATCTAAATATTTATCATAGCTGCTGGACTGAGTATGGTATATGCACCATGGAATATTATGTGGCAGTCAAAAGTTAGGCATATTTATCTTTGCTAATTTGGAATAATTTCAAATAATTATTGAGTAAAAATAGTTAAAATAGAATGATACACATTTTACCAGTAGATCTGAATAATTGAGCAAAATTAATACTGGTTCTTCATAGAATATTTCTGGACAGTTACATAAAAACTGCAAATATTCTGAAATGTACTGGGGAGCATTTATTTTTTTATTTGCTTGGTAGTTATTTATGTTTAATGAAAAGTTATACTGATATTAGTATTATGGAGCCTTATTGTTTTCTTCTTTTTTTTAAAAAAAGTGCTATTTTGTACATTTCATTTCCAACCAATTCTCCTTTTCACAGTAATTTTTTGATATAGTGTTGTCAAGGCATTAATGGATATGGTTCAATACTGAACTATCGAATTTCTCTAAGAAGGCTGCAATATAAAGTCAAGCCCTGGTTCATGTTACAGTTTTGAATTAGTAGCTACAGTATCCTTGAGAAAAAAAAACACAGTGTAACCGGGATGGGTATGAAAGCCCTAAGATCCTCCCTCTCCCAAATAGCAAATATGCTATTTGTTTCAGAGACCTGCAGTTACTTAAGATAAATAATGCTGTCAGAATTTGAAGAAATGAATATCCAGGGCATGCATACCATATTTGGGGATGGTAGGGGTTCTCCTCTTTGTATGTTTTTTTTTAATACTCTTCAAGTTCATTCCAGAGGAATTATGCCAAACACAGCAACAAGATAAATTGGTGGCCAGTATTGAGTCTATTATTCATTATAAGAGGAAAGTGATTATTTTGGCAAGACTTCTTCTTCTGAAGGCATTTTTAGGAGATGATTGATAAGATTATTTATGTGCACAGGCATGCTGTATTGAATAATAGGGGAACCGTACAGATTGTTTCAATATTGTGACAATCCTATAAAACTGGCTGAAATCACCTCGGTGCTCATCAAAGGAAGTGAACTTTTTTTGTGATGGTAGATAAAAATACCTTGTAGATAAGAAATGTTTAATTTGTGAGACAAAATCCATTGTCACTGAAATGATTTTTAAGATTGTGTGCATACCGTAACCTCTATTACAACACCCGTCAGGAGCTCAAACAGTTTCTGATTTCAGATGACACTGTGTGGCTGAAACCCGTGTAGTTCCCATGTCTTCAAGTCCCTCTGGTCCACCCCTCCCATCTCTTCACCATGAAATGACAAAACTGTTCACTTTGAGAGGCACGTTGGTCCCTACTTTGTTCTCGGTTCTCTGTGATCGCAAATTCATTGTGTGACGGTCTGCGCTCATCTTTCTGAGTGTGGAAGTTCAGGAGACAGCTGGTGAATTACCAGAGCTCCTTTTATTTTCTTTTGATTAACAGACAGATAATCCAGCAACTCTCTCTCAGTCTCCAGGAATTTATGACTTCCATATCAACTCTTAAACTGGCGAGTAGCTGTTCAGTATCCTAGTAAAATTAACAACCCACATAATTTCTACTTCCTCTTGATTGAGTCGATGTTCCTTCATGCTTCTTTACCAATGCAGCGTTTCTTTTTGAACTTGTGTGAGAAGGCATCCTTTTCCACATATTATAATTGAGTTTTTAAAAATCAATAAAAATATAAAACCTTAGAAATCACTCAGATTTTATACTTACCTAGTAACAGTTTCTTTCCACCCAGTGATGCTATTTCTGGCTGTAATTGTTTTTAATCTCAGTTTTTTTCTTCTACCAGACATCTCTATGAAAAGCCACTTCACCTTTGATCTTGACTTTTCTTTCTGACCTCGCTGCATTCAAATCTGTTTTATTTGTCTTTTTAAAAAAGTACCTGGCCCAGTTTCCAAATGTTATGGAATGCATTTTATTTGTTTGTTTGTTTATTCAATTTTATTGTTGTTCAAGTACAGTTGTTTCCGTTTCCTCCCATCACTCCCCTCCGAGACTGGGCTACACTTTGAGAACAAGCAGGCCTCAGACGTGTTTAGAGTTTCCTTAATGTAATAACTAGTTGCTTTTCCTATGTGGCTTGTGCAAAGTCGGTACGTTCTTGGTGACTTAAACACCAGTGTTTTCTATTTCTTCTTTTTTCTCTTGCAATTTCTACGTCTGCAATTAGAGTTCTGCTATTGTTGGCCTTTCTAATAAGCATCAAAGCTGTCACACCTGTGGCCTATCCTATGTGGTTCAGAATTGAAGGGGGGTTTACGGGTGTGGGCAGAACACGGCCCCTCTGTGGCTCTATCGCGGCCCGTGGCTGTAGACCGTGAAACCCCTGCTATGAAGGGAGGAGCTTTCAGCTAGTCTTTTCCTCCATGCACCCGCATATACGGTGTCGCCGAACTGCCACATTTTTATTGCATCTCAGCGCAACAAATCCCCTCATTTGTATTTTATTGCAACGTCTAAATCCATCAAGGCACCTGTATACTTCGTGCATTTATATGACATACGTCTTCTTTGTCCTTCTGTGCTACAACTGCTTTTATGCCAGAGTTCCTGTGTTGTTTGAGAGACCAAGACTCATTAATATCATTGAACGCCTATTGATTCTTTAAAGATGACAGGGCTCTGAGGAAAAATAATTTTTATTTTTGTGTTTGTGTGTTAGAACCAAGAGATTTGGAGATTTGGGATGTGGCTTGGAGAAAACACTTAGGTGGGTGATATTTGGGTCCAAAATGAAACTGGGTGCCTGCAAGATGAGAAGGAAAGACATGACATAATGTTTCTGCGGGTGCTGACTCCAGATGCTGATACCTTTCTGACTTGACCTGAGGTCCCGAGTGTCCCATTATGTGCACTTGCATAGGAATTTTGTGAAACCGGGGTCTGAAGAACTCTAAGAAGCTCATGTGTCCTGGGCGAGACACGTTCGAGGTATGATCATCATTAGCACTGATGACACACCTGAGCTGGGGTGGCTAAAAGCACCAAGGTCTGCCCAAGGTCTATTCAAGGTCAAAAGTCTGACTTCATGATCCTCAGTGAGGGAAGAACTGAAACATTTCTGTTCTATTTGTGGCAGAAATAAAAAGTGTGATTTTAAATATGTTACAAGGTCCTGTTGAATCCATCACATCGTTGAGGACTTACAAGTATTAATGTATTCTAGGTCCAATGGGACAAGGACTGGGGAGGCTGAGGTATCAGGTTTGTAATGAACATAAAATCTGTAGAATTCTTGACAGGGAGCTATCTCTCTCTGCCTAGCTCCAGTACAATTGCTTGGCAGGTAATTTTTATGTAAATGGTGGTGCCTGAAGTAGTTATCCCTTAGCTTCGCTCTGTAGAAAATAATATGGTAGATGGTAGTGAGGAGATGCATATTTTATCAACTTTGCTCCAAGCTTTGATATCCCAAACAAGTTTTAAAGTCTAGGAAAATATACATCCTTCTCAGGTCCATTTACACATTTTGGTCTCTTCTAAAAGTCTCCATTAATGTGACAATAATTGCATCGTATCTCTCTGCTGAACCGAAAAAGTTTCTTCTGAATCTTTTTTAATTGGCTCTCTGGCTTACTAGGCAGTGTCTCTTGTTAATCACGTAATGGTTACATCCTGGGAACTGGACTCAGAAAAGTGAAAGTAGAAACTGTTTCATTAAACCCACTCAGAATACTGCTTTTAGCTTGTCGTCTGAGTGAAATCGTGGCCAGTTGTCAGAATGTTTTGGTCACGGCCGTAGTCTGCCCCACCCTTATCCACAGTTTCACTCCCTGCACTTTCAGTTATACAGGGTCAATCTCAGTCTGAAAATGTTGAGTGGAATATTCTAGATATTTTGAGACAAATACCACATTGCATAACTCATATTAGAGTATATTGTTAATATTGTTCTATTATATTAGAAGTAGTTATTGTTCATCTCTTACTATGCCTAGTTTATAAATAACATTTTTTCATAGGTAGGTATGTACAGGAAAAACATAGTATACATAGGTTTTGGTGCTATCCACGGTTTCAGGCATCCACTGAAGGTCTTGGAATGTATCCCCCATGGATAAGGAGGGGCTACTCTCTTTATTAGTGTCTGAATGATCTTTTATTCTTAGTCCCATAAATAGTCCCAATTCATAATCAAATGCAGTTCCATAAAAAGTCTAAAGTCAGTAATGGAAACATCTGATATACCTACTCAAAACTCGAATTTCATCTGAAGTGGCTATTTCCCCCTGCCCCACTCAGGGACTGCCTCAGCCCAGGGGGCTGACAGTGGGGCGTGCAGCCCCAGGTATATCTGTGACAGCCTTGTGCCCTCTTGTCCTCTGGCCAGCGATTCTCACTCTCCGAGCTTGGAGCTGGAGGCACGCTGGAACAGGAGTGAGAGAGAAGGAGTATGGTGAAGGAAAGTTCTCTTCGGCTGATTATTTTGTATCTCTCCTTAGTCGGTGCTTCCAAGCTTGGCACATGTTGGGAACTGACATGCAAGGCCTTTGGGGACTCAGGACAATGCCTCTCCCCCACACTCCTCCATCCGATGGTCAGCCTCTGACCTCTGTCCACTGACCTTCTTGTGGGGTCTCTCTTTCTTCTGCATGGTTCCCTTTGGACTGCAGAAACTCGGCCTCTCTCTCCTGCTGTTGGTGGAAGCACAGCCTATCTGTGCCTCGCACAACTGCCTCGCTTCGCTCTGACAGCAGCCCGGAACTCAACGGGCCGCCACACATTTCTTCGGCATGGATCAACCCTTTCAGTCCTTCAGACTCCAAGGGTCCCTCAAAGCCTCTCTCGCTGAGGATGAATGACTGAGGGAATATCGCAGCCATCCACAAGCTTTTTCGAAGAAATTCCCTCCTTGGGCCTCTTTGACCTCAATCCTTTTATGCACTTAAGGTGGATGTCAAGACAGAGACCCAAATCCAGCTTTTGGCTATCTGCTTTTTATGTCTAGCACCTCAGCTTGGAGTGCCCTCTATTGCCTTGCTGTCAGCGGAAAGGGAAAGAGAAAGAGTCCTATTTTAGCATCTTTTACATTTATTTGGAAGTAGTGGGTAGAAGGCAGAAAACTAGATTCCGTGTCCAATACACCGCAGAAGAACTTGACTGAGATACAAAGGTGATTAAGATCACCTCCACCTTTGAGCTTAGAATCTAAAAATGGGCAGAAAACACGTTCATAATCTGTACACTCAGTGAAATAAGAGAAATACAAAATAACCCATAGGCTTTTGAATAAGGTGGAAATCTCATTTGGTTGAGGGGATTTGAAAAGTATTTGCTAAAGAGGCAACATGTGATTTGGGTCTTGATTGATTCATTTAAAAGAACTTCTCTGAAATATTCATGGATGAGATGATCTGATGCCTGGCATTTGATTTAAAACAATTCAGCAGATCGGGGAAGAAGGTCACACCATATATAAAACAAGGTGTTGCATATGGATAATTATGGAAGTGGTCTTATTGGTTCTGAGGGTGTTTCCCCCGGGGAAACTATATTATGGGGACAGGGGCGTATCCGTGATGCACTGCATTTGTATATACTTGAAAATTCTATAAGGCCACATAATAAATACAAAAACATACTAAGGCATTGTCAGGTGTCTGTTCGGTGACAGACACTCTTGGAGACACTGGGGTACAGGGAAGGACGAAACAGGCCTGAGCCGTGTCTTCTGTAGGTCCGGATGCAGAGGGGTGACCACTGATCAGGTAATAACCAGTGGGATTGCCTGGATGGAGCTTTCATTAGCAGCCTTGGAACTAAGGAACAGAGCTAGAGCAAATGTCCTATTAACTGTATTGTTTTCATTTATGTGTAACCTTTCAGATGATCGCTTCTCCTTCTCCCCACTCTCTTTCGCTTGAGTTTTATGGCTGTGCCCTAAATGCATAGGATTAATTAAGCCATCCCTCCTTTCTTACAGTCCAGCCGTTCATTCAGGAAGCCAGTAAAGTCAGCTAGGCGGTCAGGCACATGGGCTCAGGGCCCAGGCTGCCGAGGTGCTCAGGGAAGGCTGGGCACTTCCTAGCGATGTGAATTCAGGCACGGTCCTTCACCTCTAATCCTGTCACTTCCCTGTCTTTAAAACGTGGCTGAAAGTTCTCATATTTGAGAACTCAGTGAGTTACATAAACAATTTAGAATGGTGCCAATCGCGTGGAAAGCATTCAATAACCCTGAAGTCTTTCCATTCAACAGTGCAGGCTCACTTGCTTCAGTAGGAATGCGCCCGGGCATACGGAGCTTCTCCCTTTTCATTGACTAGATTCTGTCATGGATCACAAGACTTCCATTTGAAACACAAAGAGGTGTGTGAAGGCGAGCTTTCATGAGTTAGTAAAATTCAATGTTAGGGGCTTTGATCTGGCAGCAGGAGAGAGTCCCTCACTAGGATTTTAAATGATGACTTTTATTGAGGCTAGAATTAGAGAAATTACATCTTAATAGGCAGTTTATCAACTACTCCAATTGTGGAGAATCCTGTTCCATTTGTAACCATGCAACGTGCCGGTTCTCTCAAGGGAGAACTCCAAGTTAAGATACAAAGATAAAGTACTACAGAGTTAGAAGAAAAACATTTTACTCCGAAGCAGTAGTTTGGGAATAGTCAATCACCAGCTAGAGCATCTTTGGGCTGATCGCGGGAAATAAATCTCTGAGGCCATGCTAAATTTCAGTACATCATACAACAAATTATTTTCGGTGACATGACAATTTTAAGGCTGCTGCACTTATAGACAATTTCTCTCCATGTATTCAACTCCCAAAGGAAATACGTAACTGTGAACAGAATCCCTCGGACAAAATTAGGCTGCGTGTCCGCCGTCGCCGCGGGTCTCACCACTCAGTTTCTCAGCAGACTCACGCAGCACACATAAACTATTTTTAACTGGCTACTTGGTTCCATTGGAGATGTGTGTAGAGAAAGATAAGAAAAAAAAAATAAAAGCTAGCAAGATAAATGTTCACTGAAGTGGAAACCTAAAGAACTTTTTCCCCCATCTGTTTGGCACAGAAGTTACCTCTTTTGGGGGGGTACGGATTTCATCACCATTCCTCAGACTTGTCACTGGCAGATTGTGTTGACGGCAAAGGAGTAACCTTCAAGGCCTCTGGAATACCTGTGCTTACATCAGCCTGAGCAATTCCCTTTTCATCCTTTATTTTCATATTGACTACACGTGAGTAACTCTTGCCTTTTCAGTAAAACAGGTGTGTTTGCTCAACCCTAAAGGCAGCACGCACTTTTTCCTTAGTCTAGTTCCTGCATTTCCATATCATAGCAAATGCATTCATCAGTGAATGATTTATTATATTTTAAAATAAAATGCCAAAGAGAGATGAAAGAAAACTGCCACTTATTCATAATACTTTCTTCTTCAAATAGACTTCAGTAAAGTCTCATTTATTTTATAAGAACAGCTCATCAGTTATCCGCATATTTTATTGCCCAGCCATCAGAATTCTTATTTTCTGATGCACTCTTCAAAACAAATAAATAAAATTTGTGAGGTACGGTTCAAATGGGTTTCCAAAATGTGACTTGGAATTACTTGCATGAAATTAGTGAATGTAATATTTGAAGTATGTTGACCCCCACACTTTGACTTGTATGACTAGCACAATTATATATTTCATTATTCTGCAGATTTCATTTTCTCATGAGTACACGGAAATAAGGAAATGTCTTTAATATTTTGTTTCATTTTTCTGGGGAGATAGATGAATGCAAAATTTTTTTCAAGTACTTGTTTGTATAATCCAATTTCAAAATTCTATCTTTAATCAGTTTTATATGTCATGACAGCCACAAACTGTACAAGTTATACATCTTTGAGGTATTAAATAATAAACCAAGCTTCGCAGAATCATGAAAGAAATAAATCGCAAGTTTGGAAAGGACCGTGAATGGCAGTTCATTCTACAAAGTGCAAAACTCCAAACAATAGTTGGGAGAAGGAAAAAGTACAAATAAAACAATTTTGTTCTTATGTACCATATACCTAATTTTTATAACATGTTTATATTGTTACAATTAAAATGTCATTTTTTTAAAAAATATTTTTATTTATTTATTTTGAGAGAGAGAGAGAGAGAGAGAGAGAGAGAGAGAGAGAGAGAGAGAGAAACATCAATGTGCAGTTGCTGGGGGTTATGGCCTGCAACCCAGGAATGTACCCTGGCTGGGAATCGAACCTGGGACACTTTGGTTCCCAGCCCATGCTCAATCCACTGAGCTACGCCAGCCAGGGCTAAAATGTCATTTTTAAGAAATGCCTTGAGTTTCCTCTATTAGCACCAGTCAACTGTATCTGAATTGGTACAAAGTTGTGCCTTTCTTTGCCCTAATTGTTGTACTTCTGACAGCAAGGAAGGCCTCCTTCCTACTGACCCGAACACACTCTGCCAGTCAGTCCGTCAGGCATCAATGTATGCTGTGTGATGGTGTAAGCATTTTAATATGAGTGCTACATAAATTAAGTATGAGGTCATAATTATGGATATAGATGACATATTGTTCCATTTTTCAGATCACTCTAGACAGAATCTAGGCATTTTTAGGCACATTGGATCAGGAAGTCAACAGCATGTTAGAAATATGCATTATCATCATTTTGTAACACACAGAATTAGGGTCTTCTTTTAATGACCACGGGATATTTAAAGATGAGGAGTGTCACAAAGTAGCGGGAAATGTGTGGTGGTGCTGGTTTGGAACTGAATCATTGCCGTCTCGTTCGAAGTCATGCTTCTCACATCGGGGCACCTGATTTTTCTGAGGTGAGCAGTGTCGTGGCGCTCTGTGTGGTGTTGTGGACAGATCCACAGGTGTAGACAGGATGCCTACGGTTAGAGGGCTTGCTCTGAGGACGTGTGTGTGCACGCACACAGGGAGAGGGAGAGGGAGAGGGAGAGGGAGGGAGGGAGAGAAAGAGAGGGAGAGAGAGAGACAGATTCTGATTGGCCCGCGTCATTGCGTGGAACTGGCAAGTCTGAGACCTGCTGGGCAGGCCTGCAGGCTGGAAATCCCAGCAGAAGTCAGTGTTGCAGTCTCGAGTTCAAAGGCAATCTGAAGGTAGAATTCCTCCCTCTTCTGGTGACCCCAGTCTTTTCTCTTAAGGCCTCCAACCGATGGAAGGAAACCTACCCATGTCATGGAGATAGACTGCTTTATTCCACGTCTACTGTTTTCAATGTTGGTCGCGTCTGAAAAATATCTTTATGGCAACATCTAAGCTAGTGTTTGGTGCAACTTCTGAGTGCCGCAGCCTTAGCCACGTTGACACATGAAGTTAACTATCAGAGGTCGTGTCCTGGCAAGTTTGGGCTCTGGAGTGGACATTCCAGGGATGGGGTGATGGGGAGGCTGGGCTAGGTTAAGTCTCCAGGGGTGACCTTTCTGGAGAAATCGCACTGAAGCTGAAAATGTAGAAGGATTTTCCCCCACAGAGAGAATACCACGCCTTGTGTGTCCTAGGAGCAGAAAGGCAATCGGCGTGTGTGGGGAACAGAGTGATGTGGGAGGAGTGTCTGCAGGAGGTTGTACACGGGGGCCAGCGGCAGATCACGTGGGCCAGGGAGGAAGTTTGGATTGTTTTCTAGGCTCTTTGTGGAGTCACTGGGGGAATCAAGCAAAGACGGACAGAATCTGGGTGCTTCATGGAGAGCAGTTTTGAATATCAAGTTGAGAGAAAACAAACAGAATCTGACTGTCGTATATTGGCCAATCTGTTTGGGGTGCATGTGTATGAGGGAATAAAAAAAAGAGGAGAGATGTAGCACACATACTTCTAAAGACTAAAAAGTTATCCACAGTGAGTGAAAATCTGTCACATTATTGTTACCTGGGGAATGGGAGTGTTCTTCGCAGAGCGGTACAGACCATAAGGGAACTAACTACAAGTGCATAACCTCACCAGGGATAAGACACACACAACATATATCACAGAGGGACTTTGCTCCCCCGAATGAAGAACTCCCTTGAATAAATGAGAAAAAACAGATTGGCTGGTGTGGCTCAATGGACTGAGCACCAGCCTTCGAACTAAAGGGTCTCTGGTTCAATTCCCAGTCAGGGCACATGCCTGGGTTGTGGGCCAGGCCCCCAGTTGAGGGCCCATGAGGGACAATCACACACGGATGTTCCTCTCCCTCTGTTTCTCCCTCCCTTCCCCTCTCTCTAAAAATAAATAAATAAATAAATAAATAATAAATAAATAAAGCTTTTAAAAAATGAGAAAGACACTAAAATCCAATAGAAAAGTGGGCAACTTGCATGACTAATAGATCAGAAAAATATTATAAGGGGCTTTAAGTACATGAAAAAATACTCATCCTCAACCATGCAAATTAAAGACTTTCCAACACAAAGTGAATCAAATGCAAATTAAATTTTTAAAAAATTTTGTTTTATTATACTGATAAAGACCATTAAATCTGATCATTCACAGCGTTGACTAAGGTGGGGGAAAAGGTATTTCAGTACTTCAGTAAGAGGGCACTTATTTCTACATTGTTGAAGGACAACTAGACAATATATACCCACGTTTCAAATGCACATGGACTTTGAATCAGCTGTTTCACATGTAGGAATGAACCCTCAGAGATACTAACATGTAAACAAGAGAGTATTCATTACACATAATGTATTACAGCATAAGGTGGGGACAGCCAGAATACCCAGTAATGGGAAAATAATTAATGGTTATGATAGATTCAAAAATGGAAGGTAATTATTTTTGAAAAGAAAGATATAGCCATACAGTTAGTGATACGGAAATAGCTACAGGAGAACAGGACTGGAGGCTACATATAAAATAAGAAAAAATCATTTTTTATAATTTTATGAGCTTTCTTAATTCACCATTTGATTTCAGTTATTTTTCCAGAAAGATCAATGAACAAGAAAGGAAGATTATTCATATAAGTGTGAAAAGAAAATGGTTACGTGTCTTTCTGAAATACAGGAAGATGTCTGTCTTAGGAATAAGACAAGCTTGAAAAGCTCATGCACTTCAAATAAAATAGAAGCAAAGTAGCAAAATAAAAACAAATAAAAGTTTCTGACACAGTTTTTCAAGGGAAGGCAGGGTGTTTGAGAGATGAATCTCGTAAGACAGACAATTTTGTGTTCGCGCTGAAGGTCAGACGGGTGGCGTGGAGCGCAAAGCCCGGTGGCAGGCTGCTTGGAGCTGCCCGGACCCTGGTTGCCAGCCGAGGGAGCAGAGCCCGGGCCTCGCCTGCCCCCCCAGCCCACAGCCTAGATGAAGAGGCTTGCTACAAACCGAATGAATGTGTGTGTCTGCTCCCAAGCCATCCGTTGAACCTGACCTCCAGTGTGATGGTGCGAGGGCAGTGAGGGTTTGGGGAGGTGATCAGATCATGAGGCAGAGCCCTCCTAAGTAGCCCAACCTATGAGAAGTGCAAATTGGAGGTTACACAACAGTCATCGGGATGCGGAGAACAGCACAGGAAATTTAGTCAGTGATATTGTAATAACTGTGCATGGTGCTAGGTGGGTACTGGAAATACTGAGGGGAGCACTTTGCAAAGTGTATGAACCGCTATGCTGTACACCTGAAGCCAATGCAAAATAATACTGACTGTAAACTGTAATTTTAAAAAAGTACCTCGGAGAGACCCTTCACCCCTCTGCCAGGGAGGATGCACGTAAAAGACCACGGAGGCCAGGACTCAGGCCCTCGCTGGACGCTGAGTCTGCCGGTGCCTTGTCGTGGCCCCCCAGCCTCCGGAGCTGCGAGGTACAAATGTTCATTGTTTGTATGCCATTCAGGCTTTAGTATTCCCATCACACATGCCCAAATGGACCGAGACAGGGTAGCGAGGGATAAGGAGAGGACTTCATCTTGGGTACTGAGTGTTATCTTCCCAGGTTTCTTACTTTATTACAGTTCTTGTAGTTCTGTATCAGAGCAAATAAGTGTGTCAGTAAATGACTTATTGTACTTTAAAGTGAAACTCAAGAGAGATGTGACATAATCTTTAGTGTGGAAATTTATGTATATAGATAGCATGTGAGGGGTATGATACCAATTAAGTTCATCTCAAATATTGAAGAAGTGTGTGATGACACTTGGCTATGGTATAGAACTTATGACTGTTTTTACAAGTTTAGTTTTTGTTGTTGATGCTATTCCAGATGGCCCCATTCCCCAGCCCCACCCTTTGCGCCCTCCTCCTAGCCCCCGCCCTCCTCCCTCTGGCCATCACCACGCTGCTGTCTCTGTCCACGGGCTAGACATGTGTGTTCTTTGGCTAATCTCTTGTCCTTTTTCCATCCAGTCTCCCCTACTGCCTCCCCTCTGACAGCTGTCAGTCTGTTCCACGTGTCCATGCCTCTGTTTCTATGTTGTTGGTGAGTTTAGTTTATTCATTAGGCTCCACATACAAGCGAGAGCATATGGGAGTTGTCTTGGTCTGACTGGCTTATTTCACGTAGCCTAACAGTTTTCAGGTCCATCCGTGCTGTCAAAAGAGGTAAGATCCCCTTCTTTTTAATGGCTGTGTAGTATTCCGCTGTGTAAATGTACCGCCACATTTTTATTTACTCGTCTACTGATGGGCACTTGGGTTGTACGAAGCCACACGTTTAGGAATGCTTATTGTCCAAAGCATAGCCAATTACACATCTGCTTTTATTTTATGGACTTTCCTTGAATTGGTTTGCCTTACTTTTAATTTTATCTCTTCACTCTACTTCTTCCTTAATTTTTTGAAAAATGAATATAATCATTTATGCAAGAAAAAAGCTTTTGCAATGCCGTTGAACTCAGTGAGGAAGCAAGATGTGTAAGAGAAAGGCTGCTGAGGTAAAGACGGCACCTTTAAGAAGGTGCAGGAAAACATTGTGAGAGGGAGCCGCAGTGACCTGCCCTGCAGGAAACAGTGGAAGGTGTGGGCTCTTTAGATGTGTATTTGGCTTTCCCAGACTTTTAATGCAACTGTGGTTCCTAAGGTGTGGTTTCTGATCCTTAGATCCCTTCCTCAGAGCTCCCCCAATCAGATCCCTGGGGGGTGGGGCCCAGGGCTCATGTCTGTTTGGACAGCCAGATACTTCTCTTGGACATGCTAGGGTGCCACAGGGCATCCCAATTATTCTGGAGAAATTGTCTTTTTTTTTAATTTTATACTTCTTAAAGAAATAGGAAAGGGCTCATTTCCCCCTTAAGAAAGTTCAGATGGTGTGGTAAGATTAATCTTCTTGCAGAAATGATGCGATTCTTGCTTGGATAAAAGTTTTACAGCAGGCTTGGTATCTAACAGAATTCCATTTTGATCTCCGGAGCACCTTCTACGCAATGAATTTTGCATATCAGAGGGCTGAGGGCTTTACACAGCCGGAATTTAAAGTATTGTGTGTGTCTGGGAAAAAACATTGATCACATCCTCTGTAGATATTTAGAATTGCCAGTGGAAATGAATGATTTAAGCCACATTTTGGAGCTATAGCAGTGCTCAGGCAGTGCGGGGTTTTAAAATCACTGCTGTTTCATACAAACATACAAAATACAATGTAGAGTTTTACATAATAATAGCCATTTTGGGATTTCTAAATATTGACTGTGGTGGACTGCTGAGGAACGGAAAATACATGGAAGGTAAATATCAACCATACTTATTCTTAGTACAGCATCTCCAGAAAAATTTCTGGGAAAAAAAATGTATGGTTTATTAATGATAGTATTATTTTATTTCAAAGACATGTTGGGAATGAAATGTTGTCTCTAAACAAGTTGAATATCTGTATATCATTTTTAGCTTCTGGGATTTGGATCAAGACTTCCGTTTGGAACATAATGTGTCCAATATTATCTGGTTCTACAATTTTAAAGTAGCAAACCAACTCTTTGTCCAAAAGTTCCATGCCTGGTTCAGAACCCCCAGATCAAGCTATTTGTAGACTGTAAAAGCGTCAGAATGGGGCAGCTAATTAGGAATTTGTTCATGCAAGATGCGAGTCAGCTTCTTTTCGGGATTCCGTCCAAGTCGACATTGCCAGCCTAAGGACGTAGACACAAACCTTCCCCACCGCTGCCTAACCCGTCCTCGTTCCTCCTGCTTTTTAACGCGTGTCTTTTGGGAACGGTTCACCAACAAAGTTTATTATTACTTTTATTATTTAGTTATCTTGAAAAAAATTAATGGTATTACTGGGGAAACACATGGTTGCCTTCAGATGCCTAATTAGCAGTTTCCTGTTCATTTGACTTGCAAATGTATTGCCTTCCTCTGTAGAAGTTTTGTAACAGCCCAGATGACAAATTGTGCAGCTTCGTGAAGATTTCACCAAGTAAACAAACTGTGCAGTCTTTAATTCAAAGGAGCTGAAAAGCAACGTGCAGGTGGTACAATGGGGAGGGAAATTGTACCTGTCCAGGTTTGCTACTGGAAGAAGGTGAAAGCCAAGAATCTTTTTATGTCTTGTCTCCCTTGATGAAGCAGATGACTTGGAACTGCATACAAATGAGAACAAATAACTTGACATCTCGAACAATGTAAGCTGCTTCAAAAGAAATTTCCTAGTTAAAATTTCTATTACGGGATTGTAGCATTCTCTCTGTTGAACAATGTTTAACAAATATTTTTTCAGTGCCCACCACGGGTGAGGCTTTGGGCTACGGTTTTTAAAAAGTGCAGTAGCAATTCCTCCTTCATGAGAACTAGAGCATCTATAAAAGCCTGTTGTGAGCCCAGGGATAGTGGTGTGCGGGTTCCACGGGAGGATGCTGGCGAGGCATCTGGAAGTCAGGCAGTAAAGGGATCTGGTGGATTCTGTTGGTGCCTCCATCCCCCACCCTCCCCTGGATCTGCAGCGCACCATCCGGCTAATTCTGGAAGGTTCCATCAATGACAACTCAAGGGCTGTTACCTTTTCCACCAAATTGCAGCCTGGCTCAGAGCCATGCACTGCTCCTCAGCCCTGCCCCTCACCCCCTGCCAAATTCTAGGCCCCAGTCAGCAGGCAATGACTGGGACTCACAGGAGTAGCATAGCTGCCTCCAGGTAGAGTCAACGCTGTGCTGCAGCCTGTGGGTCAGTGCCTCCTGGTGGTGTGTGGGACCCCAGCTGGGACCCCACTCCCGCAAAGCTTTTCATCAGGGCTCTGTCCTGTGGCTCTCACTTCCCCGCATCTGACAGCACTTCCCCAATGAGTCTCTTGAACTGGAATCCACTTCTGGGGGACCTGTTTACAGAGTAATTTCCACAGAGGCTTGCAGGGTGACTGGGAGCTGGCTGGAGAACTTGATGCAAAGACAGCTCCAGCTATGAAGGCATGGGCAGCAGGGGTGGGGGTAGTTCTGGCTGCAAGAGCAGGGCAGGGTTAAGGGCAGCAAGGAGGTGGGAGAAGCAGGGTGGTAATGAGAGATGAAGCTGAAGAGGTTAAACATCTTTGTAAGCTAAGTACATCCACACCTAATAATGCTAAAAAGTGTGAAAAATTCTATTACCTATATTTTAGTCTACATAAAATATGTGATCTTTGAAATAATTTGTGTACTTGAAATATTTTAAAATGGCATTCTCGAATTATTTCCTTGAATAAACTGTTAGAAAGAGGGAGTGCTATCATGAAATGACTCCTAAACATGCTACATTTCTCACTCTCTTTTCCGAAGGGAAGTTTCTAAGATGTACTATGATCAGTGAGTGTGTACATGGGATAATATTACCCACAATAGATCCTACTATGACTCGAAACCTGGCCGTGGCCTATGCAGTGGGCTCTTCCAAAGCTGTGGGCCTCACTACTGCATAGGTCACTGTGCACAGGTGTCTGTCGTAGTTCCAGGAAGACAGATTGTAAATATCTATATAAATTACAGAAAAATTTCTTCCGTGTTACATCTGACTGCCGCACAGGGGAATAAATTGTTATTTTTTCAAACTTAATACCTTCCTACCTTTTGAGTTGCAACCAGTGCTACATTTCTGTTCGTTTGGATGCTCAGTGGCCGTGATTTGTGATTTTCCACAAGTACCTCGGTTTGAAAATGGATACAGAGGTAGAGGGCTGGTTGGGTTGTGTTCTTCTCACAACTGTTGTATTGGAATGTCCATTCCACCACCACTCCTGTTTCTCCCCCTCTCTCGTTCTCCCACTCCCCCACCCCGAGATTTGTGTAATAAACCCTGACCCATCCACCTGCCTCCTCCCTCACAACTTCATTTTAAGGGAGATTTTAAAAAATCAAATGTAATCCCTGACAAACCCCTCCACAGTCTGAACCTTCCCTGCACCTCTAGGCTCACCTCTTTCTACTCTCGCCAACACACCTCCGAGCATACCAAATACGTGCTCGCGTTTCCGTGGTTTGGGGCAGGCATTTCTCTTCACAGCACTTCACGATTAAGAGTAAATGTCACCGTGTAAAGAGGTTGATTACCTGGTCGTGTCCTTCTCAGGGGTCCCTCACACTTGGCGTATGCCCCTGTGATAGCATTGGCCCAAGGTGACACTTGAATCACTCACTTAGATGTCTGCCTCTTTCACTAGACTTCCCCTTGAGTGACAGTCTCAGGGGCCGTCTAAGCGAGGTTCCATTATACCTGGCAAAGTGAACCTGGGAGAACAGGGGCTAGGAGTCTTGTTCCAGGAAGAGTCGTCCAGATCTAACTAAGAAGAAGCAGCCACAATGAAACCCCTAAGGTGGAGAAGACGCCCAGTTTCAAGTGCCTCCTACTGTCTGCCACTCAAATTTACTTCTCAGCTTACAGGCCACCACACCTTGTTGGCACGGCTGAGCATCTATGTGACACCTCCATGATGGCACCTAGAAGGCCGGTGGTGGGTTTCTCAAGGACCCTTGCTGATGGTCTCCGGAAGAGATCATGATGCTGGGTGCGGCATTATTGTGGATGTGGCATTATGGTGGGTGCAGCATATTTAGGGGTACCCCCTAAAATAAGGAGTAGTGACTTCGTTGGCTACCTGAACAGGGGCAGACTTCCCAGACACCTTTTTGGAGGATTCTCAGATTCATCCGATTTCAAGGGCTTTTTAGGAAGCTCAGACCTAGCTTTTTGAAGGCAACGATCATTAGGGTGAAGATGAAGTTAATGCGTCCTCATCTGTTTATGCAGCCTTGGGAGGTCAGAGGTGTGCACATCAGTAGTAGAGTTATGTCTAGTTAATTAGAGCACTACCTGCTCAAAGCCAGGCCACAGTGGAGTACTTTGTATTATTTTCTGTTGATACCTATTGAGGAGGTATTATTATGTACGATCTCACTTTTCAGAAGAAAGTAAGAACTGGAGACATCAAGTAACTACACAAGATCCGATCAATACTAAGCAGCAGAGCTAAAACTGGAAATGCTGCTAGATCTCATGTTTTTCTATTGTTTTGTTCTAGTGTCTGTCCCTAATAAATTGCATATGTCAGTGATGAGCAACTGAATGAATAGTTATGAAAGCAACTAGTATTTTTTTTCATTCAGAAACTGCACTGTAGGCATCTATACTGAAGGTGTGAATATTTTTCAAATGCCTGTGGTATGACTCACACACACATAATAAGACAATATTGAAGTCACGTTTACTGGTGGACCCCCGATGCAGTACAAAAAATACCACTCACGCCACCATCAGAAAATAATTAAATCTCTCTCCGTAATCCTTCAAAGCTCTTTTTAGTCCCCGCCAGAACACACCTCCTTTAACATTATAATGTGTAACTGCCCAATAAAATTGCTTTAAAAGGCCTCTGCTAACCTTTAACCCCGAGGACTGTGTGTAATTTATTATGCTATAAACGATCACATTCTTTCTTTTCTCATTTCGGGAGGATTTTCTTTCTTCCTCCTCCCCCATCTGCAGTGCTCCTTTACTGGATAATATTGAATCAAGACACTTTTATTATTTGTCATTTTCACTTAAGAGTCATGTTCCCTGTTCTTAATTAACATTAAATAAAAATGGAGTGCGTTATCTACAACAAAATCGTTGCTTTTATATGTTTTTCTTGTACCCTTTATTAATTTCTCTCCTCTTTGAACTGGTATCCATTGTAAAAAAAAAATGAAGAAGTTTCTGTTCTTGGTTATGCTATTATGTTTGGGGATGTTGTGACCTAAAGCAAAATAGAGTTGAGTCTTTCATCTTCCCATATGGGCAGAGTGGAACTGTTTAATACGATGTCATGTAAAAATGTTAATTCAGGCTATGTGAAAGTGACAGAAGATTATAAGATTGCACTGGCTAATTCCAGAACTAGTTCTGTTAACTCGTTACTTAAATGTAAAACAACAATTATGTTCTGTGATCATCTTACAAAGTCGATAATGTACTTCTGAAATTTCCAGGCTCTCTACAAAATTTCTTGCACATCAAACAGGAAATGACCTTAACATAAACATGGATTTGGACTTAGATCTGAGACAGGCACCTGAAAACTCTCCTTGCTTTTATTCATTCCCTACACCTGTTCTCCTTGCCCTTGTGTTTTCCTCCACATTCTCACTCTGCTTTACCTACCTGAAAACGCTTCCTAAAATATTTCGTTTCCTTTAAGAGACTTTCAGAGGACGGCCAGGTGACATCTTCTTCAGAGTCACACTTGCAGCGGTGCCGGTGCCCGTCCCACTGTTGGGGTTTTGGGGCTGTGCCTGTCTCTACGACACGAGAGGCCACTTTTTGGGGGTGCCTCAGAGAGCCCCAGAAGCACTCTGGAAGCTCATTCTTCCAGGGATGGTCCAGGTATTCACCAAATGGTGACAACAGCTGAAAGCGTCTTCTCAAACACCCACCTCATTCCATCATAGTCTGGAACTCCTGTACACAAGATTTTCTTAGAGGATTTTCAGAATTCTTACAAAATGTGCTTTGGCTGTGGAAAAACCTCACCAGGTAGCCAAATTGGCACTTTTGTTCTCTTCATCACATCTTAAAAGACAAACTAGAGCAAAATCTTGAAGAATTCAAACAGTGTTTATATTAGTGAAGATTCTGCTCAGTGGCCCATACAACACAGTATAACAACCAAAAATTAAGCTGAATGTGCAAAGTCAAAAGATTTTGGAGTCAACCTCTATCTCTTTGTTTTTATTTTTTTAAAGATTTTATTTACTTGTTTTTAGAAAGGGGAATGGAGGGAGAAAGAGAGGGAGAGAAACATCAATGTGTGGTTGCTTCTCAAGCACCCACCACTGGGGACCTGGCCCACAACCCAGGCATGTGCCCTGACTGGGATTTGAACCAGCGACCCTTCGTTTTGCAGGCTGGTGCTCAATCCACTGAGCCACACCAGCTAGGCCTTATTTTTATATTCAAATGGTAATGAGTTTCACACCCTGGCCTTCTCCTACTCCTACTGGTCTCCATTCCTTCTGCATTAGACGGGAACCTCCTCTGTCTCAGGGCTCCCTCCCCACACAGAGTCGTCTACTCCATCCTGGCATCCTACACACAGTGGTTTTCCAGAAATATGTCACTGGGACGCTCTGTTTCAAGTGCTTTAATGCTCCCGATGAACTCGAAGCTTCCCATTGACACCAAAGGCCCTCCAAGATGTGGCATCTCCCTCTGTGTGCCTCAGAGTTCCCTGCCGGCCCGTTTTCGTCTGCCACACCAGCGTTGTGCACTGAGTCAACACACACATCTTTGCAATTTCCCATTTATATGTTTTTCTTTGCGCTTTTGCTTCACAGGCTTTGTTATACATCATTGTGTCCCTAATGGCTGGTACGGGTACTTAAAGTCAATGCATGTTGCGGAGATTTGCTAGAATGTCAAAACTGGTATTTAGAGACGTTTCTAGTAAAATTCAGCTCCGGGGTTGAAAAATAGTAAACGTTTTCTTGATCAGTCTCACATACACACACATATATAATTTCATTTTAAGAATGATTTTTGTCTCATTATGTGTATAATTGAATGTTACTTTTTTCCACAGTGAGTGCCATAAATAGAATGTTACCCCCCAAAATCATTTTTCATGATGAAAGAAACATACAAGCCTTCTTATTCCTAGTCCACATATAGAAACCTCCATGCCTCCATAATCATCTATGAGTCCAAGGGTGAAGAGCGAAAAGTATGGGGAAAAAGTAAGTGGGGCTGTGAGAGAGGACCTTTTCAGTATTTGAGGGCATATAATCTCTTTCTTCCAGTCGATTCGCCATGCCCTGTAGGCTTACATGTACAAGCCTGGTGAAGGCAGAGCGATAGTTCCATTTTCACAGTCGCTTGTTGGCATGACCCTGTTGTTCAGCCCGATCTGGCTCTGGCTGTCACAGGAGAGTACACATGAGTCCTGGCTGGTGTGGCTTAATGGATTGAGGGTCGGCCTGCAAACCAGCGGGTCACCAGTTCAATTCCCAGTCAGCGCACATGCCTGGGTTACAGGCCAGGTCCCCAGTGGGGGCCACACAAGAGGCAACCACACACTGATGTTTCTCTCCCTCTCTTCCTCTCTCTCTCTAAAAATAAATAAGTCTTTTTTAAAAAGAAATATTTTTAAAAAGAGTGTGCAAAATATGCAAGTCACAGGGACTGACTCTTGTCAGCTAGAAGCTGGGTGTGCCTGTCCAACGCTGACACCCGGTTTAAAGGGACATTTCCTCAGAGAGTCAACCCAACACGCACACATCACACTACGGCCATGCATTTGCTCTGCTGGGGATGTTGGGGTGCTGTTGCCGTCTTATAGGAAAGGCCGTGCACCGACTTGGTTTAACAGTCACGAAATAAGTCTAACCTTCTATTTGTAAGGTGTTCTTTGGGAGCGCATCACACAGGTAAATACGTGAAAGGTAATAGGTGGATAATTTTACTTGCAATGGAGTCAAATATAAACAAAAGACATTGATTTTTTAAAAAAATCATCGAATGATTGCTATCGTTTGCTTTGGGTCTGCTGTGTGCTAATCACAGTAATCAGCACCTTTGCCTAAATTGGTTATAGTTTTCATTTTACCAATCTAGTAAGATAAGTATATTTTCCTCATTTTTATATGACGCAAGGGCAGCACAGACAGGTAAAAGAATCCACACCAGTTTCTACATCATAAATTCTCACGTTTCGGGACTGTGGGTTAAAATTAATTCTGCCCGTTGACAAAGTTTGTGATTTTTAACCTTGGCAAGTTCACAAATTCAATAGTCTCCTTTGCACAATACCCTTGTACTGATCCTCACGTCCGCTTAAACGATGGTACCATCAAAAGAACACCTTGGAAGCTAAACTTTAAAAAATTTATTACACTCTGAGCTGGCCCAGGCAATTAGGAATGAGGTCATCATTGCTAACTTTGATAATTGAAGATGATAATAATTTATAAAGACATATTTTCTTTGCAAATAGAATGCATTTTTAAAAAGTAAGACTGTCTTTACCTTCTTTTTGACACGCTGAGGCCCCCTGGGTCTCGGAGTCACAGCGCTGCAGGTGTTTCTGTATCCTTGCTCGCCCTCCAGTGGCGGCAGCTGTGTACTTCGGTTGCCTGACAGAAAGGAGAAAAACCCTCTGTCTCTTATTGGAAAGCAGATGGTAGATGTCATCAGCTTTGTGTGAC
This sequence comes from Phyllostomus discolor, assembly GCF_004126475.2. Classification (NCBI taxonomy): domain Eukaryota; kingdom Metazoa; phylum Chordata; class Mammalia; order Chiroptera; family Phyllostomidae; genus Phyllostomus; species Phyllostomus discolor. The sequence goes on along the minus strand of NC_040913.2, from coordinate 10,663,690 downwards.
TAGTTTATAAGAGTGTTAGCCATGGCCATCATTGAGGCTGATGAAGGAAAGTATTTATATCTTGATATGTAGATACTGTCAAGAACAACTAGTTCTCAGTAAGGAAAAAACAGTTATTTTTTTCCTTCAAAAAATTGATAACCAATACTTGTCCCTTCAGAAAATCACTGGTAATAAAGCATCTGTATTGAAATTCCTGTCAAAGTAAATAGTCAGAAAATCCACGTATCAGTGTTTAATGCAGCCAAATCAAATGATATATATAAATAAATAAATAAATAAATATATATATATATATATATGTTTTTTCAAACGAGATGTCTTACCAGTAGGGAAAAGCATTAGCTTCAAACTGCACATAAATAATTCTAAAAGGTTACTTCTCCCCATACGGCATGTTGCAGAGCATGGCATGGTTGTACTTTACAGGAAGTACCTATAGCAGCTGCTTCCAGAGTCATTGCAGAGACTGTGTGAACGGAGGTGATGCACATTTCGTGCCGTAGAACAAGATGGGGTTCGTTCAAACCTCTAAAAGTAAGGAAATAAAATAGATACTCCCAATGGTTAAAAAGTGTTCAAAATATGGGATAATTGTATTTGAGACTGCCTTTTCTTTTAGTTTGAAAATGAAATTTGGTATCAAAGTAATTATTAGAAAAATATTCTTCATCTGTGTGAGAAGTTGTGTGTTTCTGGGTAGATGCTAATTTTATTTTTATTGGTTTAACAAGGTGTGAATTGGAAATGGGATGGATAAACAGAGAAAAGTTGTACCACTTACAAATAATCTCCAAAAACACAGGGTCCAGCACAAATAGTGCCCCTTTTCTAGTACATAAAAATATTTTGTTACAAAATCATAAGCATGTAATTCTGTAACATGACAGTATCACACGTGAGCACACCATGTGGCATTTTAGGTGAAACGTTCCAGTCGCTGTCCATCTCGTGGGAGACCTTCACGTCCCCACCAACCACACTCGGTGGCGTTACTCCTGCTGGGCCCTGAATATTGTTTTAAGTAGCAGCAATGCAATTTGGAGGATTTAAAGAAATCCTCCAAATCTTCTATAAGCTAGTAATTTTTAAGCAAAAATTACTAGCTTATAGAATTATAGTGAATATTAAGTCTCTTTTGTCTAGATTGCCCAATTGCCATCATTTTGCCACATTTGTAGTTGCCTGCTGTCTCCGCCTGTCTACACACATGCACTCCCCTCATTGTCTCCTGTAGAACCATTTGAAAGTAAGTTGTCAACTTTTAATACTTTATCCTGAACATGTTATTACCTAAGAACTTTAATACCGGTGTTACCCAAGGACAAAAAAATCCCACACATAGAACATCATATATTAAAGTTAGTGTTTATCTAATAATATCTAATATATAGTTTTCTCCATTTTACCAAAAATTCCATTCCATCGTGTTTGTTTAATCCTCACTGAGGATATGTTTTTTGATATTTTTTTCTGAGAGAGAAAGAGAGAGAGGGGGAGAGAGAGAGAGAGAGGAGAGAGAGAGAGGGAGGTAGAGAGGGAGAGAGAGAGAGAGGGAGGAAGAGAGAGAGAGGAGAGACAGACAGACAGACAGACAGACATTGTTTGCCTCCCATGTCCTCCCCGACCAGGGACTGAACCCATCACCCAGGTGTGTGCCTTGACCAGGAATCAGACCCACAATCTTTCTGGTGTGTGGGACGCTCCAACCAACTAGGCCACTGTAAGGGCTGTGGTTTCCTTTCTATTTTTTTTTTAAATATAGCATGTGGTCAGTATTAATGCACTACATTTGGTAGTAATAGCTTTAGTCTCCTTTTATATAATACACTCTCCCATATCAACTCTCTTTAAAAAACAAAGCACAGACATTTTCAAGTGTGCATAGCGGTCTTACAGGATGGGCTCCACCACAGACTGTACACTGGTTTCCTCATGATTCGATGCACATCAAACATCCACGGGGAGCGTCCTGCGCAGAGCCCGTGTGCTAGTTGTCACATCTCTTCAACACAACCTTCCTGCCGGCTTGTTACTCACTGGAAAGGTGCTCTTCACGGTGCTCACACAGGCCTGGTGTCTGTGAGGTCCATACTGTGACAGGGCTTTCCGCTTTGTAATTAATAAGTGATCTGTGGAGTAACGCTTTGAAATTATGCAAACGTCTCCTTCCAATGCAATATTTCACCCAACTATTTGTAGCTACAATGTTAATTTTAAACAATAAACTTAAAAAATGATTTCTGGTATTTCCAGGAGACAGAAGATATTTTTGGGGATGCTGAAACTGAAAGAAACATATACCATAAAAATGTACCTACATCCCAAACGGGGAGGGAGGACTACATTTTAAATGCCACAAAGGTGCTCGCACTTTACCCAATAAAAGACATCAAAATATTAATAACAGAGCCATCTGGACTGTCTGTTTATATTGCACAAACATATGGGTGAGATGCTCTTGTTATTTTAAACATTTATTTTCACCTGCCTTATTCACTTGTCACTATTTTTCAGCAGAGTACAGCTATGCCAACATGAATTAAGCAGCAGTGTCACTAGCACAGTGAGGGACACCGTCATGCCAAGGATGTTGGTCTATAACCCGGGTCTTGGTCATGTACCTGGGAAGCCGTTAGTGGGAGCACAGCACTCAATTTCGTTCAGCGGCCATAGCGATTAGTGTACTGCAGGTTGCACCTTAGAATCAAGGCTGAAGACGAATTTTAATGTATCTGGATCTCCTGAACTATTGTGTTAAAGACATTTTCCAATCATTTTATAATTACAGAGGTTTACTCCAAACAGCATTGGTCAAATTTAGAAAAAGTAAAAAAAAAATCTTTTATAAGCCCTGGGTTGAAACGCACTGTGTGTCTGTGCCTCCCAAAGAAAGGAGCACGTCGTTATCCAACAGTAAGTGACCACGGAGGCGTTAGTGGACGGGCCGAGCTTCAGCTGCTGCAGCCAGTCCTCAGTGCCCCACAGGGGAAGGCAGTTATTAAAACCCTCCGAGCAGGAGGGTTTTAGATAAGTGAAAAGTATTCCAACTAACGTTCTTCTCAGCACCATCAAGTCTTCCCCCGACGCAATAGTCATTTTTGGCAGGTGCTTTTTCAAAACCAATGACAGATTTCATTACCATGACAGGGAACCCGCCTATCTAGCATTTATAACACTTGCATAGGCATTGTTTATGCAATTATTAATATATTTTAAGGAGCTCTTCGTTTCTTCTCAACACATTTCCTGCCACGAATGGTTGCACTAATGACCAAATAATCTGAGACAACTTTATCTGAAACACTGGTTCTGCACACCAGTGTTTCTCCTCCACCCCCCCTTTTTTGCTATTTAGAAGTTAAGTGCAAAATAATTACGCTGTTAGAAGTATATTGGAAGTTATGTTTGTTGAGCAAAGCAGAAGATCATTAAGAAATTGCAGAGAGGATGGCTCAGAGCTTTCTGAACATTACCCACCAGGTCGGAATCAAGGGAGTGTGGGCGCTGAACGGGCGAGTGGTCTGGTTGGGACTGGTGGAAGGAGAATCCAGGAACCGAACAGGGGCAATGCACATGCACCAGCTCATACTCTCTTGGACAGAGCTGGGGCCTTAAACTTTCATGAATTTTGAGAGCTGGTTTGCTTTAAACTGTTAGCTTAAAATTGCCAGAAAGGGAGCTTTTACAGCAATTAGCAATTGATTTAATTTAAAGTGCCCTCCATATCTAAGAGAGCTAGTTGTTAAACATTTACCAGCTTATTTGGATGATAAGCTGGTTTGGTAAATAATATATAATTTATATATAACATGATGTTTATAAACAGCATTACTTGGATAATAGTAATAGTAACAGTGGTAACAGCTTATTTGAATAAAGAGGTCAGAGCATGGTTAATAATCATACTATGGTTATAACTATGATTTTTAGTTGAAATTGATATTCATGCATTAGCAATCACCAAATTAGAAAATGTGTTGAATGTCACTCGTCACGAAGAAGCACCTTCCCTTTCAACCGCTCTACCCCACCTGGATTATCTGATGTCACCAGCGCCCTGCACGCTGCTGATGTCAATGCCATTTCTCAGGCCTCTTCGTCACTGACCCTTCAGCAGCCTTTCACTCGTTTTATTTCTCCCCGTGGCTCGGTGCACTTCTTCACCTGGATCTGCAGGTACCATGTCCTAGCTCCCTGGTTGTTATGTCAGCGGCTCCTTTGTTAGCTCCTCCTTTTCTCCTCGCATTCTTAATATCGACACGCTCGAGGGCTCAGTCCTTTGCTCTTTTCTCTTCTCCATCGGCACCAGGGTCCCAGTCATGGCACTGCCGACATTTTGGTTCAGAGTGTTCTTTATCGTGTGTGGTTGTCCTGTGCTTTTTAGGGTGGTTAACAGCATCCCTGACTTCCAGCTACAAGATGCCACCAGCACCTCACCTCTCCATTGCAACAGCCAAAAATGTCTCCAGACAGTGTCGAATGTCCTCTGGCAAGTACAATTGACTCCAGGTGAAAACCACAGACTTACATTCCTGGCAATCTTGGTGATCTTCAGTCTTACGCCTTTACATGCATCAGTACGCTATCGATAAGTACATTTGTTGCACTAGCCCAGTCTTCTTTGTACAAATCCCATGCTTGCACATTCAGCTGCCTACTTCCCATCTTTCATTTGCTGTGGAGGTATCTGAGACTTAAGACATTTGAAATTGAATTGATCTCATCTTCTAAACCTTCAGCCTTAGCCTTCTGCATCTTTTAATACTAACTCCAACCTTCGAAATACCATAGACAGGTGGTAATGGCTTAAATGAGAAACATTTATTTCACACAGTTCGGGAAGCTGTGAAGTCCAGGATGAAAGGGTAACAGATCTAATGTCTAGAGATGGCATTCTTCTTGGGTCACAGATGGCCACCGTTTTGCCGTATTCTGATATGGCTACAAGAAAAGGAGATCTGTGTCTTCCTCTTTTCCTAAGGGAATTAATCCTACCAGAGGGTCTCCCCTCCTGACCTAATCTAACTCTAGTTATCTTCCAAATAGCACCACTTTGGAGATCAGATCCGGGGCTTCAGTGCATGAATTTTGGGAGGACACAACAGTTACTTGATGTCGATGCATTTCTTATGCAGTAGCAAAAAATTAGAAACAGAAAGTATCTTATCCCACATGACCTATTTGGATGCTTTTATCTGCATTTTTGGTGATGGTCTTGCTGCATAATCTCTGATGGGGAATCCAGGATTGTCTTAACTTTATTTTATCTCGTGGTGTTCCTTGTCAACATAGTGATATTTTATATTTACTATTATTTAAGAGAAACCAGTTTTTCAAATTTGCTACATCTTGGAAAGCAAAATCCCTGAAGTAAAATGTTACTGATGTTCAAGAAATTACAAAGAATAAAGGTAGAAGAAGCATGACCTTGTTTATTAAACTTCAGGATACTTCAACAGAAATAGCATGTAAGTGTTTAAGGCAATACATTTGGGGAAAATAAAAGGAAACCCTGTCTTATGTGGTGGGTAGTAACTTTTAAATAGTTGTTCTATAATATAGTGCAGGTTGAAATCTTACTTTTAAGTGAATTTATAGATAATTCATAAATGGTTAATAATAGAAGTTAATATATTGGAGAGTATTTTAATGTTTTTAGATTATCACAATAGAACTGTGCATTTATTCAAAATGTACTTTAGTAGCATCATTAAAAACAATAATGGTCTGGGTGCTCAATATGTCTGATCTTAAATAGTATTTATAAAGTATCAAAGTGAAGCAGAAAATGATAAGTTTTTTTTTCTAGATAATTCCAACTCAAAGTCATTTAACATAATTCTTTCCATTGTGAGAATTTTGGAAGGGCATAACCTTTTTGTCTCCAAACAGCATTTTAAATATGTTAGTGATGATTCTCTGGGATATTTTGCTTATTAATTCATTTATTTCCTACCAACTCTTGCATGCCGACTTTCGGTATGTACTTCATTGCTGCTTCCTGGCATATCCATTCCTGACAGGATTTATTGATTACCGTCTGGATGGCAGAAGAAGAGCACTTCACCTCCTCACCTTCCCTTCCCACTGTTGCCCACCGAGGTATATGGACATGCTTTGTTCTTCTAGGGTGTCTTAGTGACAGCGAATGCAATGTCATGTCTTTCGTTTCTGGCTTGCCACATGTTGCGAGTATACCTGGCAAGCAAGGTGCTTGCCTCGCACTCTCTCCTCTTCCCTCTGCATCCTCCTTGGCTGAACCACGAGCTGCTCCTTGGCTGAAGCCCCTTCTGCGCCCACTCCAGCTCCAGGCTCTCTCTGCCTACCCCACCAGGCACCGCCTTTTCACATGCTGCCTTTCAGAAATGCGTTGACTTGTCTTCGATATTAGCACATTTCTGATCTCCATATTCGTGGGGTCAGACCATCCTCTTATTTTATTTTTTAAAATTCAATGACAGTTGACATTCAACATTAGTTTCCAATGTACAGCGTGGTGGTTGGACACTTATATAACTTATAATGTGACCTCCCTGGTAAGCCTAGGGTGCATCTGACACTACTCATAGTTATTATAATATTATGGACTATGGTCTCTGTGCTGTGCTTCTCATCCCAGTAACTGTTTTGTAACTATCAGTGTGTTCGTCTCAATCCCTTCACTTTTCTCACCCAGCCCCCCAGCGCCCTTCCCCTCTGGTGACCATGAGTCTGTGCTCTGTATCTATGAGTTTGTTTCTGTTTTGTTTGTCCACTTATTTTTTCTTGATTCGGCATATAAATGAAATCATATAGTAGTTGTCTTCCTCTGACTTACTTCACTTAGAATAATATGTTCTAGGTCCATTGTGTTTGTTGCAAAGATAAGATTTAATTCTTTTTCATGGCTGAGTAATATTCCACCATATGTATGTACCACATCTTCTTCATTTATTTCCATTGTAATATATCAGCTGGAGGAGAAATAAATGCCTTTTTTGACTAGATTAGACCAGGCCATCTTTTATTTCTTTGTTTTTTTAATTCAATTTTTTTGGGCATGCTTTAGGTTTTGTTCTCTAGTCTGCTTTTATTTTGTCTGTTTTTCTTTAATGGTAGATCATGATTTGATTTTGATTTCCCTCCAAAGATAAGAAAGCTTAAGTTAACTACTAATTTTTTCCCCATGGTATAGCAACTTGTAAAATTGATGTTTGATCTTTCTATTTAGTACGTGTGATTCATAAACTTCAGGTTCATCTCAGGTATCAAAGTATTAATCTAATAAAGTGAGCTATGCTATTTAACAATAATTATAATTTCTTAATGTAATAATAGGTTACATTTTGCAGGCAGGCTCACATAAATTATCTTATTTAAAAAACACAATTTGCAATATTTGCCTCAAGAAAAAAATTCACACTCATCTTTTCCCTCCAAAATCCAGCTTTGATGTAGAAGTATAAAATCTAGATCCTCCAATTCTGGATTATTTGGTTCATTTATTATATCATTTAGAGAGTAATTGTGTACAGTGTTGGATTAAATGCTGTGTTAAAGTTAAATTGAACATTATTGCTGTAATGATTATGGCATTTTCACTGACATTGAGTAATTTATTTTTAGGAGAAATAAGAAAACATTAATATTAAGAACATACTTTCTCCTTCATATTCCTTATTTATAAACAAAAGCAGGTTTAATTTTTTTCTCCATATTAATCATCTGCAGCCATTGCAACAAATTCCTGTTTTTTAAAGGAATTCCTCAACTAGGGTAGAGAAGGATGCTTTAGCCAAGATGTTTAGGAAAAGGATACCTGACATCCCAATTGTGCATTAGAAAACCGACACCTGAAAGACAAGATGAAGAGCTCCGCGCCTGCCCCTAAAAGCAGAGTGAACGCGGGAATGTGTTTCATCTGCTGCTGATGATGACAGAGTGCCTCTCCCACTAGGTGGCTAGGTGCGCAGCTCAAAGCGCGAGGAAAGCTGCGACCCGCGGGAAAGCAGGTGGCATGCTGACAGCAGAGCTGCTCGGGACACCCCAGCGGGCCCCGTGGTCCCGGTCCTCTGGGTTATGTTCGCATCTGAAGAACGATGAGGAGGTTCGCCGGATTGACAGCTTGGTTGCCACATAGCTGCAGCTTCTGCAAATATTTACGTTCAGTGTCAGGGAAAAGAGTAAGCACCCATTATGGGGCGCAGAGTAAATAGGGAGGAACGCATCAGGGAGATTATCTCGCCTCTCTAAGGTATCAGGGAAGGCTTTTGAAAAAGGAGTGATTTCAAGAGTGTCGGATAATCTGAAGGCTAGGATGAGCAAATTTTCCCAGGAATGGGGAGAAGATGTCGTAGTAACTTAAAATTTTACTCCACCTATATAACACTTAAAAAATGTTTCAGTGCTGTTCATCTCTTGGCGTATGTAGCTTTATTTTAGTGTGTACATCATCTCTCTAGGTTATGAAATGTTTTCAGGTAGAAACTATAATAATTGAGGCCTGGATATATTATAGATTCTATCCTAATTATGATGACTTCCATACTCATATATATAACACAAAGGATTCAGCTTGATGCTTGGAATATCGTAGGTCCTCAGGAAATGTTTGTGGAGTAAATTATTGAAGATAATAGGTTCTCATAGGAATGGCAGCATGATGAGGGCTTAAGGACAAGTTTAACTCTTTTATATTTTCAGCAGTGTTTGATTGAATATAAAACACAAAAATGATTATTACTGCTACCAAAAGCATTGCTATCTGCCATCAATATTTAAAGGTTTTTGTGGGGTTTTTTGTAATAGTTCAAGGAAAAGAAATGTAGGAAAATGTGGGTGTTGTGACCCCAACTTTCTCACCGTAGTCTCTATTTATTGTAAAATGGAAGTGCCAATCATAGCTTTTCAGTTTGCTGCCTCTTAAAAATTAAGGTCATTTTACAGTTTTCTGTACTTGGTAACGTAACAGAGTCACATTTCTTTGAAAGTAAAAGAAATGGGCACTTTATAATTAGTATATGCCTTAGGGATGACACTAGTAACATTTTTTATATTATTTTTAAAAAACTAATGAACTTAAAAAAAATTACCAAAACAAAAAAAGATGGTTTTATGAGAAAATTATTCAGACATACACACCTTGACCTTATTTACAGAGAAATAAAGACATCACATTTATACATTTAGGAACCTAACACTGACTGGTATTTGTCCTGGCTTCACAAGACGTGGGACTAGCTCATTTAAGTAGACATTTACATCTCTCACTTACCTTGCCTGCCCATTGCATATTCTTCCAATGTAAGCAAGCAAGCACCCAAACCTTCAGGGTCAGAAGTTTAAAATAATAAACATGTGTCACTCACATTCTTGTTAAAAAAAAACCAGGAATGTCTAGGAATCTGAGCCACCACCCCCTCCCAGCAGTCTTCATGAGCCCACCATCCGTCACTTCCCTCTTCCAGTGTCCTCATTGATTCTGCCTCCTGTCCTTGACTGTCTCGTGTGGCTGTTTTTGTGCAGAGGTCAGGTTGCGCTCAACGTCTTCTGTGCACAGGTATAAAAATAAAGCCACTGTGTCTTGCACGTAGGGATGAGAATTTAAGTGACTCATATGACAAGCCTTCTGCCAAGAGAATTTTGAGAGATAGGACAGATTATGAACATTTTTTTACTTATGTATTTTCAAATACACTCTAATCCTTTTTGTTTCTAATGGTTTGGAAATGGTATAGCAGATTATTAGCTATCTGAGCCAGAAGCTATACTTTTCTTTTATCTTTTTACCTTTATGTGATGTATATATCCTTTACATATTTTAGGTTCTTATCTAACTTGTTTCCACAGTACCGTTACAAGATAAAGTGGACTGGGTTATCTTGAACTCTTAACTACAATGTTAAGTTTTCTTTTCCTTTTAATTTTTAAAAATCACATTAACTTTTTATAGTGTGTATGTATTATTCAAGTCTGGCACGAACTACATAGCTGTAGGTTTTAATGTAGAGACCAGGGTCTCTGGCACTCTCTCTTACCTTTGAAATCTCGTAGGTTGCAATCATGTGGGAAGATTTTGCTCCCCTAGTCAATGAATAAAAAATATCAAGACCGTGAATAATAAGAAAGCAGTTCTTTATGGTTTTATCTAAATACAAACCAGATGTTTGCAGGAGTAAATCCGTACAACATCCAGGTCTTTCTATTGGTGATTTTTTCTTCAGAAATAATGTTTTGTTTGTTTCTTTGATTTTGCTTTTGGAACCTCGGCCACCTGACGCTGTGGACACATTTCAGAGTTTACAGTTGTCGCTGGTTTGAGTTAGATCAAGGTTTATGCAGCTTTCACAGTTTTCCTTGACACAATTCTTTCTTGTGTTCCTTTCATGCGTCGTTCCCATCTGAACAAGTTATCTGGCCGTCCCAGAAGATATGTCTCTGAAAGAATGGATTTGTACTTTGTACAGGGAGCTGATGACATACTATCAAAGTAATAGCCCACACACATTACAAACAGAAGTTAAATGATTCAATTCTTGTATATCTTTATCTCCTGAAATTTTAATGCCATGTGACCACATCTCAGCACTGGAACTATTTCTAATAGTATTAGTTGCTTGCTCACTCTGCACTGGGTATTGTGGTAACACTTGGTGGTAGTGGCCATTATATTGTCATTTGCACACTGCAGAGCAGATGTATAACAAGCCACTGCCTCATCTTCTGTTGTAGCAGGATTTGAATCCATGCAATCTTACTTAAGCACGCATTCTAAATCTTGCATGCCTCCTGGCCCCAGGGAGGCTGTAGCTCTTCCTGGTGGGGTACTTCACTCTCCTCACTGTAAAGGTTCCCTCCTTGGGTACACTTTTTGCCTTGGAGCAATGGGCATGGGTTAAGCCATGACCTATGAACCAGAAATATAAACATTCAAACACAGAACTATTTATTTGCTTATTTACACGTGATTTATCAGAAGCCATAGCAGGAGGCAGGGAGTGTTAGCATGGTGTTGAGAGCAAGCCCTGGGCTTAGAAGACATGGGCCAGTACTCTGTCTTCTACTTGATAAGCGACTGGTTTAGGCTGGGTAGCGAGCATTGCTGAGCTTTCGTTCATTCTAGCGAAGAGGCAACGATACTTTTCCATGACTGGATTGTCGTGGAGAGTAAGTGAACTAATTAACGTGAAAATCATAGTAAACCGATTGAAACATAGTAGGAAATAAATACATGATAGAGTTCTTTGCTTCCTTGTTTCAAATCAGATCGTCTAAAAATAGTTAAAATGATCTGTAAAAAGTATTTAGAAATACAAAATATTTATCAATAGGTCATTTAACTTTTGGTAATTGTGATTGAAACCATAAATAATTATGAAATTATAACCCTTTGTTTATAAGGATTGTATGCTGATAAATCATTTTAATACTGTAAGTATTGAGTGTTAGTTTAAACGACTCGTTATGGCCATAAAATTTAGTAAGTAGAAATAGCTAAAAAGTGTTTTTAAAATTTTGTAACTGTGGCCCATTAGAGGGTTTTGAAACCAATTTAAAAACCATCTTTTTAATTAGAAAAAGAACAGAATAAAGCAGAGTATAGCACTGATAGTAAACTTAAGTATTATTTTTATGAAATCCTTTATTTGGGTTTTCACCCACACACCCCCCCCAACACCCAGTCGTATGTGTGTATATGCTGACTTGTGATATAAACATTGGTTCTTCTGATGGGTTTCAGCATTTTTAAAAGGCACTGTTTTAAGGGCCAGCTCATCTCTGACCAGCAAGTGTGTCACCAGAAAGAGGAAGCAGCTTTGTCATCAGCATTATTCCCACTCAGTCGTGGGACATTTTCCCCCATAGCCCCGTTGTCATGCCAACGTGCCCTTTATCGTTATGACATGAACTCTTACCCTGGTGCTCACTGACCAGCTATTATAACGAGTCATTTAGAAGAATTTCTTGAAATCTGTTGCTTAAGCTAATGTGTTATTTAGCTGATGCAAGCTCTTCACTTGTAACTGCTGTTAGCCATCCAAAAGAGGCTTGGTGAATTTTTTTTTTTTAAAGGAGGGATGAATTTTTTTTTTTCTTATTTGAATTTTGCTTGGTAATTCTTGCTCATTTTAATGGTTCTTGCTGTGGTAAAATCATCTCATGAGAACAGTTCAGTGATTGCATAGCATACATTAAAATAACAAGACTCTGCCAGCTGGAGGTCCTCAGAGAGGCGGGGCTAGCAGGACAAGGGTGCAAGAACGATCTGTCCCTTAGATTGAGATTTTACTGGATATGTGCCGCGTGCCTGTGAGCCTACTTCACTCAGGCTGACTGAAGCAACTGAAGGAAAGGAGAAGAAATCTCCATCCCAGACCTGACAAGCCATGTTGACATGAGGGCCATCTGGCTCCTCTCCCAGATGTCAGAATGGTGCTGGGGTGAGCGGAGAGTGAAAGCATGTTGCTGAGTGCTGATTCATTGTGGATGGTCTCAGAGCCTGGCAGAATCACTGCTGCCCTGAACCACATGACGGAGCACAGCCTCTCTCTCTCTCTCTCTCTCTCTCTGTCTCTCTGTCTCTCTCTGTCTCTCTCTCCCTCCTTCCCCTGCCCCTCCTGCCTTTGGCAAATTGGCAGAGAAGTGGGCAGTTCAAAAAAGAAAATAATAGGCCAAGAGAGAAGGCATGGTATGGTTGGCTTTTTACATTTAGAAATATTTTAATAGTAAAGCTGTGCAAGTCCTCCACTGCCAACCCCCAAGTTCTGCCCTCCACCCCCACACAAAACCGAGCTGTAAATATTGAGATCTAAAGCTAAGAATGGTGGGCAGGGAGATATTTTGTATGTAAAAATATGGCTAAAGAATTGTGCTGTTTTTAACCTCTTGGTACTTATTTGGTGCATATGCTTAAGAGCTACTGGAAGGAAAAAAATTAATATTTTATTTTTTAAATTAAAGAGTTGTGTTTGGCTGCCATTAAGAGACCCTAGGCTTTGCTTTATTGGGTCATTAATTAGCACTCTGAATGGCTGAAGAGACACATTCAGTCCGCATCACACTTGGAACACACGAGAGGCGTGTATTAATGAAGGACTGAAACATGCCCAGGAGTCCCTTACTGCCGTACTCCAACGCTTACAAATGGGACTTTAATTTAAAGAGCTTCTACAGTGAAAATGAAATGCTGTCTTGGCTCTCAGGCAGATGCTCTTTAGAAAAATGCAGTGTGTCTGTTATTCCCAGTCTGCATGATCACTTCACCTCGGAGGACTGGACATACTCAACGATCATTTTCTGACGATCATTTTCTGACGATCATGTGGGGCAGCTGAACGGAGGAACCCGGGATGACTTTTGTGCCCTGGGTGGCGGAGGGTTTCCAGGATTGAACATCCCTCTGGTGTCAAGTACATAATGTTGCATAGCTCTGAAACTGCAGGCAAAAAGTCATTAAAATTTTGTTCTTCAGCAGTGGACCGAAGGTCTCCTTTGTAGCAGGCTGAAGTAGGCTTACTGTTGGAGTATGTGAAACAGAGTTTATTCTTGCATTATTTATTAATTATCGTACTGTGTTCCGTGCAAACAACTGTAAACCTACTTTTGCCCACCCCTGTATATGGGGAAGTAGTGAAATTTAAACGGTATGTTTTGTTTTGTGTGAATCATTAACGGATACAATAAGTTATCTCTTCAGTGAATTATTTTGTCTTTGTACAGTAGCAGAAATAGGGTTTGTTGTTCTTAATTTTTTATTTAGTTTAATTTTACCATCATTTTATCTTTTATTCATTTTTTAAAAATATTTTTGATTTTTATTGTTGTTCAAGTACAGTTTTCTACCTTTTCCCTCCACCTCTCCCCACCACCCCAGCCTCCCCCGCCTCCCTCCCTGTTTCCACCCCCCTGCCCTTAACCAGAAGTGAGAGGGAAGGCGATAATGGGGGAAAAGGGTGAAGGGTTTACAGGAACTTCTATAAAAAACACATGGATATTTTATCATTTTTTAAAGATTTTTAAAATTTATTTTTAGAGAAAGGGGAAAAGAAGGAGAAAGAGAGGGAGAGAAACATACCACAGGTGAGAGATAGATCAAGCGCATGCCCCCAACTGGGGGCCTGGCCCGCAACCCAGGCTTGTGCCCTGACTGGGAATCGAACCAATGACCTTTCACTGAGGCCAGCACTCAATCCACGGAGCCACACCAGCCAGGGCTCATTTTATCTTTATTTAAAATTTTATTTTAAAACAATAAAAAATCCATTCTTAAATCACATGATTTGCATGAATGAATGACAGGGGTAATGACTTACTTTCTTACAAGTCCTCTTTGTTAAAGAACTTTCACAGGAAATGTTTTGTTGGATTCCTACAATAACCTCGTGTTGTATTATCCCACTTTTATAGAATAGGAATTAAAGTTCTAACAAGATAGTAATTTCTCTAATATTAAGTAGTAAATTATAGAAGTAGACCAACATGCTACTGTTTGTCTTAAAACAATATTCCTGCTTTCCACTTGAATACAGGGAAATTTGATAGAAAATTGAACTAAAAATGAGGTAGAGAGCTGTAATTATATTGATTAGTGGAAATGGGAAGTAGAAATACGGTCTTCTTTTGAAAAGGTGGCACAGGCACACAGCACGGTGGGGAAGTGGGAGAAAGAAGTCAAACAGATGAACCAACATGTAAAAATACCACCAGCAACATCCTCAAATTACAATTTTATATTTTATCGGCATTTTAATTTGCACCATTTTGATAGTATTTACAATAAGGTTTCAATGCATTTAATGTGTGTTCTTTTTACAGATGTTCAAAGAATTATACTTTTCATAACAGATCAATGCTTCTCCAAGGCTGTTTCTCAAACCAACTAATAACAGATTTAGTTGGAATTTATTAAGAATACAAATGAATAGGTCTTACTCCAAACCTAATTAATCAGTCATTAGTAACTGACCCAGGTGTTTTCATTTTCAAAGAGTGTCTGAGATTTGTCCACTAAATTTTGCAAAGCCATAGATTTTATTTTTAATATAACAGATATTAGTGGAAGTTATGTAAATAGGGTTATGCTTGCCCTAATTTTCCTTTTTAAATAGCATAAATTATCACATAAATGTTATGGCACTTGAAAAGGAGCTTGTGTAATAAGTAGTTTAGACAGGTAAATAAAGGAAATGAACATGCATACTCACACACACAGACACATGTATAGAGAAGGTACATTGCAGTGGAAGGGTTTGCTTTCTAGGTAAATGGCTTTGAGTGCCTTCAATCAAACAACATTATCTTTTGGAAAATAATTTGAAAGGTACCAACAATTTTGATTCTGCTACTAATTTTTACCTCTGATCCCTAAGTAACCTCAGGACTAGCCTTTCTTTGTGCTTCCACACTTATGTTTGGTGTGGATGTGGCAGGTTTAATTACTGGTGATAGTAGTATTTTTGAGGGGTGACAATGGGTTATGAATTTTAGTGAATGACTGTAGAAGCGCACCTGCCAAGCAAATTGATCAGCTAAGAAATACAGGCATGGATGTGAAGGAAATAATCGAGTGTAAGATCAATCATATACAGAAATATCTTCCAGCATTTCCTTCCGGATCTATTCAGAGGAGCAACAAGGAAGCTAAACGTGTCAAATCATTTTGGAAATGATATGTTTTCAAAAAAATATTAAGTACATTTTTGTTTTTTTTTAAACTGTTAGATTCCTTAAAGCAATTAATAGGCCAGTGTACAATGAGGCAATTACATAGTTCACTGTTTCCTGGAAGTATTTGCCAACAATAAATAAATAATAAATAAAATAATTAAAAAACTAAAATGTTATTGCATCAGTATCTTGTGGAACTAGTGTAGTATGGAACAAAGTTTAGAAAATGTGAATTTAAGATTATGTAAATAGCAATGGTGAACCACATAACCTAGTCTTTGTAACCTAATGTACGTAGGTCTTTCTAGAAGACAAATGAATTGTGGATAATTTAAGTATGATTCCTTGTAAAAGTTTCATAACCCCCCATTCTCCATCCTCCCAAAGACATGGCCATCTCTTTGGCCAAAGACATGGCCATCTCTTTGGCCATCGGCATGATTTCAAACATGGCGTAATAGCCCAGGAGGACCCAGATGTAATAGGGAAGCAAAAAAAAGCGCACCAGATTCATCGGATATTCAGTATAGCTCTGCTGGCCCTGGCACGTGCCTTCCTACCTTAGTCATTATTACGGATCCTGACCTCCCATCTCTGAAGAACTTGCCTTTGAACTGACACTGACCACATGGACTCTGGTTAGTTCCCCTCCAGTTTCTGGACTATACTCTCACCTGCCTGCTTGCAGTCTCATGACTACGTGACAGCCCCTCATTATCTGGGTTCTAGCCATGATTCAGAGACAGAGACAGCAAAATGGGAAGTCAACTCCTACTACAAATCAGAAAATTGAAAATATTTATTATACCCACCTATTACTTGCTATCGACCCCTGCCTGATAATCCTTGTATTAGAGCAGTGACTCCTCAAAATCTCTGGTTCTTACTGGGTCCTGAGACCTAAATTCCCCAGAGTGGTACCTTCGTGCTTCTGCTTAGGACACGGCATGCCACTGGGGGAGCCCGAGGTAGCCCCCTCCCAGGAACGTGTGTGGAAGTAGGACTAACCTGCAGATTCCACGTGGCAGTCAGCCACGTCAGAGGCAGTGCGAGCATTGCTTTATGTTGTCTGCATGTCAGTGCTTGGCTTTCCAGCTCTTGCCCAACACAGAGGTCCTCAGTAACTTTGTGTTAGGGGGATGATTAGAAACTACAGATAAATAAATTGAAATCCATGGCTACAGTAAATTGTATAGTGATGGCTAGTTGTCCACAGTTCAAACTGTATACCTTGAATGACATGGTCTAAAGTTTAGCTTTTTATGGTTAAAAAATCCCATCTTTACTCTCTCTCTACAGAATATGGTTTTAAGCCCTATCCATTTCTATACCTGTTCCATGTGCTTTGGCAATACACTTGTGCACCGCCGGGTATTTGAAACTCAGAATAATTAGTTGAGGATTTTGCACCTTAGGTTCGGTGCCTTACTATCAATCCACAGTTATTTTAGCCATTATCGAAATGTTTTACATCACAATAATTGTCCTGTTTGCAGACCTCCCAATGGCAGACCATGAGTGACCTGTGACTGACAGCTGGCCGTGCTCACGTTCCTCTTGACACTAAGTGGGGCTCACAGACCAGCCGGAGGCCTCCGCTGTTTCACTTCCTGGCCTTGCCCAGTGTTGGCGCTGCGAGCGGCCTGTCCACTGGCTGACATTGGGGTTGGAGAACTTTAACGGCCCGGTTGGTAGTGGCTCTGTTGGAGAAGAAATACGTAATCAGACAGAATGTCAGATCAGATGAATTCCTCAGCTGTGTTGCTTACTTTTCCTTATTATAGAACTAACCAGCAGTTTAGTAACTTTTTTTTATTTCCTCAGAATGTGTTACAATAATTAAGCTTATTTTCCTGCATATGAAGTCCCCATCATCTGTTTTTTTAATAAAGAGGAACTTTTAGCACACAGCATGTAAGTTCCGAAGACCCCGAAACATACATAAATATACTCTACTGAATATGTATTCCATATACATGAATAAGTATTAGGCATTTGTGACATAAAAAAGTAAAATGGAAAGTAGCCTTTATAATATCAATCTGGTCTCTTTTAAGAAGTAGGCATCAAGGCATGGTTAATTCATTCTGGGGGGCTGAGATGCCTGTGAGCCTTAGGGAGGGTTACGGTATAAAATCTAAGATTCGCAGATGCCGTCTTTCTCAGGGATTTATGTGCAATTAAAAAAATGACGCTTTATTTAATGCGGGTAGTATAACGTGTCCGAGGGAGAAGTCATATTTTACACCACAGCGAAACTAAGAGTTTGGAGATGATTCAGAAAACAATAAAATGGTTTCTTTTCAGGGAATTAATGGCTACAATAACAGAGTACTGGGCTTGGGGTTGTACGTTTATTATATAGGAGGGCTAAGATCTGAGACCTCATTTTCCTCATCTTTTGGTCGGATAACAGATGACAGTTATGGATTGTTTATTATGTTCCAGAATTTCTATTAGATATTTACTGTATTACTTAATACTTCATACAAGTCAAAGCAACATTTATTATTTCCTCTGTTTTGCAGATTAGGGCACGAAATTTACAGATGGTGCCACTTACCTAGTATTATAGAACCGGCGAACTCTTGTTTAGATTTCAACCCAAATCTGGCGTTATTACTATAAACTCTGCAATTGCATAGGCACAACAATCATTCTGATGCTACTCACTTCATTTCATTTTATAACCACCACTAACCCAATACCAGACACATAAAACAACTTTATATTTAAAGTAGTTTTGAGAGATTACTTTGTAAAAATAATGTTTTACTAGGTCATTTATCTCGCTGGCACAAATTGCCTTGGACAAAGTGCTGCTATTGGCAACAACGAAATCATATTTACTATCCACTAAAGTAAGGACTGTGTTAAGTAACCATATTTCAAAATAGGAAAGCCCCCAAATGTCCCTCTCTGCATAGGGATCTGTATATAAGAGCCACACATTGATGACGCCTCTCCTAATGACGGTACCGCGTCTGAGCAGGAGACACCTTCACTCTGAGAACGTGTTCCCCGCGCAGCCACAGCGTGGCGCTGCAGTGCCGAGGAGTCAGAGCCCGGGCTCCAGGACGCTCTGCCGAGTCTAGTGAAATAAAACCCATCAGGCAGGCTGTGAGCAAAGGGGCCCGCGTCGCACCTGAAAGCTGGGGTTCCGGACTGAATCGGGAAGAGCTGCACTTCCCCTGCAGAAGATGTTTGGAAATGAGATGGGACTCGCCAGCACAGACTCAGATTAAGGCTTGTCAAAGGCCAGGTTGTAAAGATAAAAGCGTTATTTTAGAGTCTGTTACATCTTCCTGTCTCGTTTCTTGGAACTGGGAAATCCTACCCCTCTGCAGGCATAGGCCTTTGTTTTCAACATGTGCATTTTTGTTGCTTTGAAACTCTAGAAGAAAGGGACGCTGCTAAGAATACAAACACACACCCTGGAAAATAAAAAAGAATATGTTTTATAAGACAAGTATGTATGAAGAGCTTTAATACTAACTAACTTGTACTCTCTACCAAACTGGTGAAGTGGTTTGAACATTTATTATGACTCGTGCTTTCTTTCCAAGGGGGGGAAGAAAGGCCCAGGAAGCTTAAATCAATTGTCCAAATTTTCATCTCATAGTAGAGCCAACATTAAGGTCTAATTCATCGTCTTTTAATGGCAGCATTTCCTCCACTTCAGGGGGCTGTGTTATTTATTATTCCTCAGTTTGCTGTGTTGTTTGAGTTCTTCTTCGGAGTTTGTTATTTCCCCTTCCAGCATGCCCATTGCCTTCACAGCAGGGAGAGAGGGTAACTTCCACAATTTCTCCTAATCCCTGTGCCCCCAATCCCTTAATTGCGTGAATAATGTCACCTTCCCTAGCAGAAGTGGAGGCGGGTGGAAAAAAATCAGAAAGCTGTGGCTGTTTTTATGACTCTGTCTCAGTTTCCAAGAGCATATTGGCAAGACACTACTGTTGACATCTTTGGATGACCGTGAAGAAATGCAGAACCCAGGTGAAGTTTGTATTCCTTGTCTCCTGCATTAGTTTCTCTTGTTAAAATACACTGTGTGAGGTGTGAGACCACCGTGTGGGATACATGCAGCGGCGTCCGTGGTTGGAAGCAGAAATTCCCATGAGGCATTTCAGCCTGCAGTCACTGTGCTTGTTCTTCCGACCTGAAAGTGACCGGATACTTACGACCTCTTGCAGTCCGCGCGGGTCTTGCAGTCTGCGCGGGTCTGTTTTGATCTTCTTGCAGTGACGCCAACGTGCTGAATATTGAAAGGAGCTTTTCGACACATCTAGAACACGGTTTATATGTGTGTGTTTGTTTAAACCATTTTTATTTTTTTTTTGCTAGGTCCAAGAAGACCTCTCCCTTCCGTCCCCTTTTTGGGTCCCTTTGCTGCACCTGTTACGACCCCGCTGAAAGCGCCCTTGCTTCCCCGGAGCTCTGAGGAGAGCTTTGTACCTTTGAAATTTTCATTAGCTTTTGACTGGCTGCCAAGATTCGGGCTGCTGTGTGGTGTGTGTGGTACAGAGCGGCCATGCACCGGGCTGCCAAGTCTCGAGCTCTAGTTTAGCATGACAGCAAGAAGCTCCGGAGCTCGCTGAAATAAAGAGCGTTGCAGAACAGAATCATATCCTTGACTAGGTGGTTGGTACAAAGGAAGGGTTAGTCCTCGGTGACCCAAAAGCCAGGAGGGTCAGTATCAGAAGCATGTTCGTCCGTGTTTGTACACGGATGGCAGGCCGGGGGATGGGAGGGCAGGGAGGAGGAAGGGGCAGATGAGGTTTGCCAAGTCTTGCAAATAAGGGACGTCTTTAGAAAAGGTGCCAAGCACTGACCTTATTCAAATTTCTGCCAGTATCTCCTCCTGGTGTGAAAGTAAGACATTTCAATTAGACGTAACCTAATTAATTTAGAAAACCAAATTAATAGTTAACAACATAGAACATTTTTTTTGAGACTTAGCTAATTCCACGATGCAAATACCTTCTCCCCCCAAGTTAAATCCTATCAGTATGAATACTGGTTTGGATAAGATAATCAATAGTTAGGCTAAGGCTTTCAGATTATTGTCACTGAAAGGTTTAATGTAACTTTCAGGGACACCTATGTAAGTACTATTAAAATTCTATCATTTATACCTCTGTATTTTTATCTATTTCTCTTTTTCTTTCTCTCCTGTATATAGATCCATATCTATCTGTCTATCTATCTTTCATTCACAGGTGTTATAAATTCAGTTTGAGCAGGTGTATAGGACACAGGATACCATAATATGCAGTTTTTTTTCACAAACATTGAAATTTATTCTCAAGTTGGAATGCAGTGGCATTTGGTAGCTGTGTCCTTGTCCCGCCTTGTGGACTCGGTGCCGTTACACCTGAGGATGGCAAACATCTGGGCTCTGCTCTGCTCTGTGGCGTGCATTTGGGAGACTTCCAGGACATTACAGACACCACTTGCACTCCGGTTGTCTTCTTTGCTAATTTTAAAACACCTGCACAAGTGAGCGTGCAAGCGGATGTCTGGAAAGGCCACCACCTTTATTAACGATAGAGACCACAGCAGCCGGGAGCTTGCATTGCCCTTTGTGGGTGAGAGGAAGCAATGCAACTCTGTCTACTCCCCTATTTTCCTTTCTTTCCCTGAATTCTTCTGACAAACAAAATTGATGTAGGTGATGGAATAGGCAATGTGCTGACCCCATAGGCACATAAGTCATCTGACCCAGGGTGGAAATCTGGAAATCTGGCCATTATTATTTTTTAAATGTTTTATTTATTGATTTTAGAGAGAGAGGAAGGGGAAGAGAAAGAGAGAGAGAGAAACAGCCATTGGTTGCCTCTTGCGCACACCCCAACTGGGGACAGAACCCACAATTGAGGCAAGTGCCCCAACTGGGAGTTGAACCAGTGACCTTTTGCCTTGTGGAAAGATGCCCAGCCAGCTGAGCCACGCTGGGCAGGGCTAATCCGGCCATTACGATTCCGAAGGGAGTGGGATGTGATGTGTCTCCAGCTGCTGTTAACACGCTGACCCTGGCGGCTCAGCGGTACTTCCCCGCCCTGCATGGGGCTGGTTCTCATGCAGGACTCCAGCAGAGGAGCGACCCCGCCTAGATTTGTGTTTTTCCACTTACGTCGAAGAGATTTTTTTCATGAGTTAGAAATGTTTTCTTTTTCCTAACGCAAAGAATAATTCAAATGAGGTTCCCTCTTTCTCTTTCTTTTCCTTTTTCTCTTTTTCCACTTCTTCCTCCTCGTATCCCATTCCTCCCTCCCACTTCCTCAGCTATCAAGAGCACATCGTATATTCCTTGTTGAGTACTTGATTGCATCAGAATAGCAGAAGACTGTAACCCATTGCCCCATTTCTCCAGGAGCTTACTGAGCTAAATGCTGCTTTACCATGTAAGTGCTCTGGTCCTTAGAGAGATCAGAGGGAAAGATCGATAAGAGCTAAGTTAGCCAGAAAGGGCTTCATTTAGTAAATATTTAATGATGACTAACTGCGTGTAACTCAGTTGTGTCTGACTGTACCACCCCACACATGTGTCCTTCTGCTACTGGAAGCTCTTCGTGGGCCAGGACTGCGTTGGTCCGGTGCACATCTGTGTGCCCTCTGCCTGGGACACACAAGGCAGACACCTGTTGAAGCATTTGTTGAATGAAGGCATGTGTAGGCAAGGCATGCATGAATGAATGGCCACTGGAGAGTTGTAGGGGATGCTTTTTTCTTTTTGGAGGTGCATCTTTCTTCCCTTGATGGGAAAGCTACGACTGGACTAATTGCATGGACTAGAGGGCTAAGGAGGGCGTGATGGATTGGGTTTCCGAGAGGCTTACTCATTGCTGGTTTCTATTCCATTTGACAAAGGGAAAATTCACTTGGCATTGAAATCAAGGGGAGAGATAATTAACTGCTTAGTCATTTATGTGCCTTCATCCCAGGGACCAGCTGTTTCCTGGATCATATTTTATTACCATTTTTATGTATAGTATGTCTTTGCAAGAAAAACACCCAGTGCAGCGGGGCTCAGCAGTTGGTGTGTCGTAATGCATATTTTAAAGCTACCTAGAAGACACATTCTGTGAGTTAGCCTAGAAAAGTGAGGGTGCCAGGTCCTATCACACTCCCTTTTACAGCTGTGGCAGATTCCTTCTGGGGTTTAGAATGGAAAGAGGACTAGCCTTGAGGTTAGCCCTCCTGGGTAGGACCCCTTGCCCTCCCCCTTCCAAGCAGTGTGGCTTTGGTGGGTTAACCCCGGGTGGTGCGAACTCTCTTCACAGGGTGTGGGGGCGTGAGGATGAAAAGACAGAAAGAAGTCCAGTAAATGTATTCAGAACATTCTTTTTCTTTCCTATCTCTCCTGTATGAATCGTTTTTGTTTTGAAATTCTGTTCACACCATTTAGGGATTCCCTCAACTGGAATCACTTTTACCCGTGCTCATTTTAAATTCCAGCTTGATTTTAAGTACTTGGGAGGAAGGCTCATATTCTACACCTGCTTTATTTTGTAATTCACCTCTAAGTATCCAAATGTAATGCCATCTCCAGCTTTGTTCTTCTATCTTTAGGCATAGGGATTAAACTCTCATTCATTATAAATGAATGGGTTTTGCGTACATTTTCACGGTACAAAATTGGAAGGAATTGTTTTTGCAATGCACCCATGTACAAAAAGAACAAATGTTATAAAACTTTAAGAATCAGGGTGAGAACTACATCTTTTGGAATCCTTTCCTTATAGCCTTCGCGTTCTGGGGAGCTTATAGAAATGCGCAGTCGTGTCTGTAGATGGCGCCATTGCACCAGACGGAATAAGGCCGTAATTAAGTATTCGACTTCTTTTCCAGGACCGTTAACCAGGTTTGTGTCGAGTGCTTGCTTCAGCATCCACAGTGCCAGGTTTTGGAATTGGGACATGCCCACATGGGAAGAAGATATGCATGTTTTAAATGTAAAAAAAAAAAAAAAACACAACCCGATGGGTTCTGTAGTAATTGTCTCCATTTAGAAATGTACTTGGGGTTAGAAAAGAGAAGTTGATGAAAGGTCCGGGATGGAAAGCTTTACTTTTACTTTCTGGAAACACTTAATCAAACTATAGGGGACACAAGTGATGGGACTTACACTGATCACCGTCCGTTCCGAGGCACCGAAAATGAAATCCGGCGGTCTCCTCTCTTCCTTCTTTCAACCTGCTGTATGTGATCAAGAACTTGTTATCCGTATTTCGTTTCCATTTTCTCATGACTAGTTTTCATTCTGGGTTAGGTAAGCTGGTCATCTTTTTTTTTAAATCTATGATTGGATTTGTGTTTATAATCCTCACTAGGATAACGCTATTTCAGTATTAAGTGCGCTCTTGAGGTTTATAAATCATTAAGGGAAAATTCACCTAAAAGGGTGTTTTTGTAACCGGATTATGGCAATACATTATTGGAATAAAGTGCGCAGCCTTGTACAGAAATTAGCATCTGGGGTACACCAGCACCAAACACAGTTGACAGATGACATGAGAAGGGGGGGTGTTTATTTTTTTTAAGCTAAATTGCAGTTGATGGAGAGAGATTTGAAGACAAGCCTCACGCTGTTTGCTTGTGGGTTCGGTAAAGTATTTATTTGTCCTCATTTTGTGCTGGAATGCCCAGGGGCCTGCAAAACCCTGCTGCTGGGCTGTACCCACTTTCAACAAATAACAAGGGGACAAAAATGGCGTCCGGCTTCTCTGGCACAAAGAGCAAACCACACTCCAGTTTTCATGTTTCTGTGTATTGTGAATAGTGTTAACTTGTATATAATTGGCATTGTTAAAGTGATCCTAAGAAAGTAATTTTATGTAAATATCACTGTAGCCATGATTAAACGTTATAGTCCTACAATTATTTGCACGTATCATTAAATAGGATGCATAGTATAGAACATAATGGGGGCGACTTAATGAATGCACATAAAGTAAACCTCATGTGGACACTATCAACTCAGAAGGTAGAACTTTACCAGCATTATAGATTCATCCCCACAAGGAAACACAGGCCTTTTGCCAGTGTAAACCGCTCCGTCTCCCCAGATGTAACCAATATTCCTGACTTTACTGAGAATCTTTCCCTGGCACTTGCATTTGCATATGTAGCCATATATACATCCTTAAACAAACAGTGTTGCCTGCTTTTGAACAAGTATCCTACTGTATGCATTATGTCACGTCTGACATCTGATGCTCAGTACTACGTTTGTAAGGTCCATCTGTTTTACTATGTGCAGCTGTGGTCCATTCATTTCAGCGGCTGGATATGTTATGGCTATTACACAATTTATTGACCTGTTCTGCTGACAGACATTTGGGTGGTTCCGCATTGAGGCTGTTAGGGACAGTGCTGCCACGAGCTGTCTTGTGTGTATATTTGTGTGTGTGTGTGCACAGGTTTCGCTACAGTGTACACGGAGGAGTAAGACTGGTAGATCATAAGTTTTTCACATTCTCAGATTTACTAGATAATGTCACATGGCATTTCAATAAGGTTGTACCAGTGTCCTCTATCAATGGCATGAAATGAAACTTCTGGGTTTTCCTTTTTTAGATTTTATTTATTTATTTTTAGAGAGAGGAAAAGGAGGGAGAAAGAGAGGGAGAGAGACAGGGATTGGTTGGCTCTCACACGCCCTGAACTGGGGATCCTGCCGGTAACCCAGGATGTGCCCTGATGGGAGAGTCAAACCAGGGACCCTCCAGTCCACAGGCTGGCACCCAACCCACTGAGCCACCCAGCCAGGGCATGGAATGGGACTTCTTGCTCTCCAGGTCCTTGCGAACACATAATATTGTCAGACTTTAAAATTTTTGCTCACTTAGTAAGTCTGTAGTGGTATTTTGCTTGTTTCAGTTTACATTTCTCTCCTGTTGGTTACTGGCTGTTTGTATTTGCTCTTTGTAAGGTGCCCATTTTTCAAGGTCATCTCATCTTTTTCATAATATGTGTAGGGGTTTTGTTATTCTTGTTTTTCTAGTCCCTCTTTAATTACGTTTTTAAAAATGTGTCTCGTCCCATACTGTGGTTTGTAGCTTCACTATCTTCATGGTGAATTTTGATGCACAAATATAATCAATTTTCATAGAGTAAAATTATTTACTTTATGATCAGTGCTTTTGGGGTTAAAAAAAGCAGTCCTTAACCCGGGAAATAAAGATATGCTGTTAAACAATTTTCTCAAAGTACTCTGGATGTGTATGTCACATACAGGTGCACCTGGAACTATTACACAGAGGGTCATGTGAGTCCCCGTTATTTCATTTTCCATTTGAATGGATTCTACTTGGCCCCACACCATTTTCTGCAAAGCCAATTTCTCTTCACTAAAGTGGTAGATACCTCTTTATCAAGTGTTCATAAATAAACGGGTCTGTTTCCCAGCTTTTTAGTCCATTCCATTGGTCCCAGTGCCTGTCCCTGTGCCAACGCCATAGTTTAATTAGTAGATCTTTGCAATTAGTTTGTATGTCTAGTTGAGCCTTATTCTTCTTCAAGAGTGTGTTGATGCTTGCAATATATATTTTATTATTTTAAAGATTGTGTTTATTTATTTTTAGAGAGAGGGAAAAGGAGGGAGAAGAAGAGGGAGAGAAACATTAATCTGTGGTTGCTTCTTGCATGCCCCCTACTGGGGACCTGGCCCTGTAACCCAGGCATGTACCCTTACTGGGAATCAAACCTGTGACCCTTTGGTTTGCAGACCAGCATTTAATCCACTGAGCCATACCAGCCAGGGCTCTCTATATATTATAAAATCAGCTTGTCAAGTTCTGTCAAATATATTGGGGGTTTTGGTTATATTATATTGTATTCTCTACAGCACAGGTGGCAAACACAAGGCCTGCAGGCCAAATCCAGCCCTCCACCTTGTTTTATCCACCCCAGCACCTTGTTTCTACCCTGTGGCAGTGCTGAGCTGTCACTTTACTGTTAAGGAGTAAGTTACATTTATACAGTCCTAAAATTACATTCAGCCCTTTGAAGGCAACCACGAGGCTGATGTGGCCCCCGGTGAAAATGAGTTTGATACCCCTGCTCTACAGTATTTCAACGTTCAAACCATGAATAGTGTGCATGTGTGTGTGTGTGTGTGTGTGTATGCATGTATTTTATATATATATAATTTAGCCCTTTTAATTTCTTTAATTTTTCAGTAAACTTTTATAATTTTTGAGATGATATTGTACATATGTTTATAGTGATACCAAGAATATACAAATTGATATTGATTTATACTATTCCAATTTATTAAAATTTTGGTTTTCTTACTTTTGCTGGTGACTAGGAATGAATTTATTTTGTGTGCCAATTTTATATCCAACAACCTTGTAAAACTCCTTAATTAATTCTATAAATGTGCCTATAAGTCTTTTTGTATATAATTGGGAAATACCATTGTCCCTTTCTTTCTAATCTTTAAAAATTTTATTTATTTTTCTTGCTCTGCCACATTGTCTAAAACTTCCTGCAGTGATGGATAAAAGTGCAGTTAGTGGTTCTTCTTGATTCCAGTACTAAAATTGATGGTTTGTTGTTTAGCAATAAATGTGAAGTTTTCTGTAGATACATGTTAGATAAAGACAGTTCCCTTCTGTCGACAGTTGGCTGAGAATTTTTATAATGAATGGATGTTGAATTTTATGGAAATGGATTTTCTCATTGTATTATGATAGTGTGATTTTTCCCCTAATCTATATGATTAATTATAGTGATTGATTAATGCTAGCTAATCTTCTTTTCTAGACTAAATTCAATTTAGACATTACATGTGATCTTTTTTGTTACATTGCTGAAATTGATTTGTCAATATGCTTATGGGGTTTTTGCATTAGTGGCTATGAATGGAAGCTGGTCTTAAGTTTTTAAATATGAAAGAAGAAGGAATTAAAGTAAAAACCAAGGTGCAATGTACACATACATGCAAAATAGAAAATATTTTTCTTTAGTTGTAAAATTCTCTGTTTTCTCCTAGTAAATAATAAAAAAAGGCTTTTATATGGGATTTTAATACTATCTTGTAATTATAAAAATTTATAAAATTTACCTCCCTGGCAGTATTCACCAAATATATTCAAGTGTGAAGTTATGCTTTATTTCTTATCTCACCCAGAACTTATCTCTTTCCGATGTGCATGGCGTCAGAGAAAAAATGAAACAAATTAAATTGAATCTTCCCTCGCTCCTCTGAAAACGAAAATGAGTTGAAATTCACTGGCATTGCAAGTTTCATTGTCTGTCCATCTTTTCCTGACAAATGAATCAGGGACTCAAGCACTATGAAACAGCTCCAGTTGATGATTGATGGCTTGAAGACAACTGTGACATGAGTGAGTTCGACGCTGGGATGTCTGGAGACTGGATGCCTGCTCTTCATTTGCCGCTTGAGAAAGACACCTGTGAAGTCCCCCTCCATGTTCTACCGACTCAATTATACTTGTCGTCCGCAGGGTGGGCAGAGCTCTGTCTGAGAATTCATTTTCCCCAAGAAAGTCTAAAAACAATATAAGATGAAGCCTTTCCTCTTAAGCATATTAAAAAAGTATTGGGGTAAATGATACATACACACACCATTTTTAACGTGATGCAAAATAGTATGTGTTCTCTTTCCAAAACAGATAATGTAGCACGCAAATGTTTTAGAGTTCAGCAAAGTGAAAGATTTGTTATGTGACAGGATTTGAACTAGGACTTGTTGCATTTATTTGAGAAGACAGGTGTAAGAGGACAGTAAAATGTACCCTTTTTCCCCTTTCATTGTAAATTTTTTGAATCTGCAAGGGAAAGGTGTCCTTAATAACAGACACACTGAGGGATCACTATCATCTCAGCCCAGTCCTAGCCATTGCATGCATTACCTTATTTAATCCTTGAAGTCCTCAATGGTAGGACTATTACAGATGGAGAAACTGAAGGCTAGAAATTTCAAGGAAACTTGTCAAAGTCCAGGAAAGTGGTAAGGAAATGACAGAAGGTTGATCCCAGGCATTTACCTCATAGACTGTTGCTAAGTGGCGGTCTCGAAAAAGAGAAAAGCTTTTTTTCACTTAAGGAGAATGAAAATGATAATCCCAGGTATCTCTAGCCTAGAATCTTCTCATACTTTGTCAAACTCACCTGATTCTCTCCCTAAGACTAAGGAGCTCTCTCTTTATTATAGGTTTTATAAACTTTGTGTTAGAATGTGTATATTAAATCCAAGATCCTTTTCAGCCTAATATTATTCCCCTGTGTCTATGAAATGTTTTTTAGAGTTATTAGCCATTATAAGCATCATAGAATCATTTCTTTAAACAGAGATAAAATGTGCCAATATTTAGTTTGTGACACCTACTAAACCAATGAAGAGATTGAGGTCAGTATCCTAAGGGTGCGATGGAAGAAAACTAAGAAGCAAAGGGATATGACAACAAACTGTGTTAATGGAAGTAGCATTGAACACAAGTTTTATATTTGTGAATGATGAAAAAGTGGGAGCTAAGCAAACGTGTTTTATGAACCAGTCCTTTCAGTGCATGTTGTTAGCGGTTCCATGTTACACCACTGTCTCCCACACTGCGTAGGTGGCCATGGACTCAGAGGTTCACTCACCGCAGCCTCTACCTGCATGTAAAAGTCACACCCTTAACAAAATATGTCCATTTTTCTGCCTGATGCTCCGCAGATATGAATCGTGAGTCAACAGGCCTCAGATAACCAATCCTAGATTAGAATACGACAAGGAAAGTGGAGGATCCCACTTCAATGTGGCCAAATAACTGTTTGGGAATATCCATAGGTCTTGTGGGGAGAGCTGAGACCAGAAGTAGTTTCTCCTCATTTCTGATCCATGTTTGGCTGTATTTGCATCTCTTACTCTTTACAAGTTGAGATTGACATTTCATTTTGATCCATAATCTTTTTTAAAACTTATTTTTTAAAATTTAAATTTTTGTGCAATTACAGTTGTCCCCATTTCCCCCCAGTGTTCTTCCCCATCCTACCCACTCCCACGTCTCACATTTAATCCATAATCTTTTACTACTTTCTTTAAAAATTATGACTTAAACTATAGAAATTATCATAAATTGCATAAACAAATTTGTAGTATAAAAGAATGAGTGCTTTGGAGTAGAATCCAAGGTTATAATCACCCTTTGTTCATTATAATGATATGTAACTACATCCCTACTCCCTTGTTTGATCACTGTTCCATTTCTGTTTAATCGGCCCTTTCATTTCCATAACTAAAGTTTATAATCTCCTATATGGTTCCTGACATTTATCATTCTATTTTAAGAGTACTTTTTGAATGGCTTAAGTATTTGGAAACACTGATGTAGTGTTGTATATTCTGCAGAGTTCTAATCGAGATTATCCTTCAGGACTCCCTGGAATCGTGGGCTAGTGCAGAATGCATTAGCTAGGTAAAACGGGAAGTGTTCACATATGATTTAATAAAACCAATGCAGTTAAAACCTTCAGGGAAGGGATAAGAGTGTGTAAGACTAATTCACTCTTTCTCAGTGTCTAAAACAGTATAATATGTGATTATGTGCTATGTGAATGGTTTTGGAGGATCATAAAGCTACATTTTGGAACCAATCCAATGAAAATGAAATAAATGGATACAGAGAAAGACAGAAAGATCTAGTTATAGTTGAATTATGTTGGCATGAAATTTTGAAGGAAGAGAATTAGGACATTAAGCTGAGGGGGATAGAAGGAGAGAGACTTGGGGAAATGAAGTCCAGAAAGCATATAAACACCAGGCAGTGTTTTAATAACAACGGTTTTATAAGACTCAGTGCTCACTATAGATCATAGTAGTCCAATTTTGTAACACGGGGAAGGGAAATGCATTAAGTGGATTAAGGCTTTAACAGTGGCTGTGGTACTTCATAGTCTACGGCGGTGGATAAGTTACGTTAAGCTTCAGCCTCCATATCTGTGAAAATGGAAGTCATATTTACTTTGCAGAGTGTTGTGCAATAGAACACAATAATATATTTTAAAATGCTCATTTCAATGTTTGGAGCATCATATACCTCCAATAAATGTTCATTCCCTTTCTCCCTCCCACTTTGTATTACTGGAATTATTTATCAAGTCTCACATAAATATATCATGAGACAGTTTTTAAAAGTTGTTTACAAGAAGACTACATCCTTACTCTCCTAGGATAGAACTTGATCTAGCAGTTATTGTAAAATCTACTATCTGTGGAATAATTTTTATGTATGCCAGATATTCTGTGTGAGATAACACATTAATCCTCACAGCAATTTTATGTGATGGCCATCACCCTCTTTTGTAGTTTGGACCATTTCTGCAGGGAGTATGTAATCAGGCAGGACTAAAAATTGAGTTTGTCTGATTCGGAATCCTCTGACCTTAACACTAAATTACACAGCTTAACTGGCACTCATCAATGGTGTCGACATTTTCAAATTACAGATGTAAGATGTGTTTGTTTGAAGGGGGAGGTGGAGTGAGTAGCTGGAGAGTGCGACATGACTGTGACTGATTTTTACCCTATTTCTGGATTTCTAAACTCGCCCAAGTGACGATATCCCTGAGCCTCACTTTTTGCAATGTAAAATGGGATAAATGTGCTGATCTCCAATGTAATTTTTAGAATGAAATGAAGTGACATGCTTGTGTGTGGTGTCGAAGCACATGTGCACATGTAGTATAGAGCAGAGCACTATTCCTGGTAGAGTAAGAAAAAGAGCTGCCAGATTTTATAGATTGAAAATATTTGAATCATAATGTCTTATGATGACTGAAATAAAAAATGAACCACTTGGTTCCCATTCCAGTAATAGCAGCAAAGCTGGAACTAAAAATGACAAACTCTGGGGAAAATATAAAAACAACTATTTCAATGTACAGGAAAAGGATCAAAAGAAAGCAGAGACTGTGCAGGGATTTGAGCCTTAAAGGAAGAAAACTGAGCAGGGAGAGATTCCTATTTATGAGGCGCTCCCAGGTCACAAGACACCAGGTGGCTAGAACTCAAGCCAAAAGCTGTGGTCTCACTGGCTTTGAGAATTCAGTGATGAAGTTTAAGTCCATAAGGCAGGTTTGGAAGTAAAAGTGGAATCAGATAATGGAGGAAACTGCAGAAGAAAGAAACCTCCAATCTGCACGTGAATTCGTAGCAAACCTTTGGCTCACTCTTTCACTGTGCTTCCCTGAGAGAGTCTCCAAAGATCCCAGCAGAGCGCAGCAGCTGGAAGTCTGCTGAATGAGCTGTGCAGTGAACTTAGCTGTTGTTCACCATAAGGGAAACAAAGCCTGGAATTAGTCCAGTCGAGTTAACTGCTCGTCACAACTAAAACAGCGTTCTTCAGAGGAAGGTAACGGAATCCAGAGTTCATGATATATTCACAAAGTTCAGCTTGAGATAAAAAATTAATATGCATGCAAAGAAATATGAGAAATAGAATGTAGAGTCAAGAGGAAAAGCATTAAATAAACCATAAACTAGAAATGTCCACATTGCAATGAGCAGATAAAGACTTTAAAGTAGCTGGATTAAATATGTTCAAGCACTTAAAGGAAAATAAGTATATTGAGAAAGAGACGTAAAATATCAATTTTTATATCTATGAAGAGTACCAAAGGGAATTATTATTTTAAATTTAAAATAAAATCTAAGTTAAACTTACTATAATGGTTTTAACAATATTTGAGAAAGGTTTATAAAGAGTTGGTAAATTTGAATGCACATCAATAGGTTTTATCCTGAGGAAGGGGGAAATTTATAAAACCTAGTTCGGGTAATATATAATAAAATGTCATTTTTTTCCTTTTAAAAGATTTTATTCATTTATTTTTAGAGAGAAAGTAAAGGAAAGAGAGGGAGAGAAACATCATTACATGGTTGCCTCTTGCACATGCCCTACTGGGGACCTGACCCACAGCCCAGTCATGTGCCCTGACTGGGAAATCAAACCTGTGACCCTTTGCTTCATAGGCTGGTGCTCAATCTGCTGAGCCACACCAGCCAGGCCAATAAATAAATATCATTTAATTTAACAACAACAATAACAAAAGACAGAAACCACTGATATGTGGCACAATTGCTGTACACGTGATAGGAAATGCAGAGGAAGAGGAAAAACAGATGGCGTAGAAAATATATTTGAAGAAATGAAAGACAGATTTTCTAAGTATGGTGAAAACCAAACAACTTAAAGAACAAAGTAGATCAGCAAACTCAAAGCAGGATATAAAGAAACATAAATGACTTAAATGTATCAAAGCAAAACTTTCAAAAACCTAAGATGAGTAGAAAACTTGAAAGCAACTAGGTAAAAGAAGATGCATCACATTCTGGATCACAGTAACTACTTTCCTTCAAAAACAATATGAGGCAAAAGATAATGAAAAGGTATTTATAAAGCAGTGCAGGAAAAATCACACCTGTCTATAAATATTCTATCTAAATAATTGCTGAAAAACATTAGCAGGAAAAAGTATAAAGGACACAAGGACAAAAACAAGGGGGGCTGGAAACGGGAGGGAGGTGGGGAGGGATCGGAGGGTGGGCTGGGTTGGGAATAAAAGGCAGAAAACTGTGCTTGAACAACAATTAAAATAAAAAATAAAAAAGTAAAATGTTATGTCTATGGATTGGAACACTCAATATTGTTAAGGCGTCAGTTCTCCCCCAAATTAATATATAGATTGAGTGCAATACCAGTCAGACTTTCAACAACCTGTTAAATAGAAATGACAAATTGATTCAAAAATCCATATGGGACTGTAAAGGACATAGAATAATTAAAACAGCGTTGAAAGTGATGCCTATGATTGAAAGATGCACAGTTCCTGACATCAAAATTTAAATTAAAGCTGCAGTGTTGAAGATAGTTCAGAATTGGCATTAGAATAAATGATGAGACCACCACAACAAAAGATTAAGGCCAATAAGTTTTTAGCAATGTTGCCAAAGCAATTCAATGCCGATTCATGTCAACAAATGGCTCCAACGACAAAATTCAATTGAATGTATATTTGTGTGTGCGTGTGTGTGTCACACCACACACAAAAGTCAATTCACAATGGATCACAGGCTTAAATATAAACACAAAATTTGTAAAGTTTTTAAAGACTACAAAATATAGCTTCTTTTTTATTTTTTGAATATTTTATTGTTATCCTATTATATTTGTCCTAATTCTCCCCCTTTGCCCTCCTCACCTGTTCTGCCTCACTTCTTAAGATACAGACAGAAAGCAATAGCCATAACATTAAAAATGCTACTAAAATGTGCTGTTTGCTAAAAATGTCATTAACATTTTAAAAATTATACATAAACATATTCATTAAAAACATAAAATAAACACAAGGCTACATACTAGAATAAATATGTATAAAAACAACATTGATCTAAAATCTTTTATCTAGACTATAAAACACTACTATAGATTGTAATTTTAAAAAGACAATCCAATAGAATTGGTAAGAGTCTTGAATAGGCACTAAGTTCAAAAAGAAGATATATGAATGGCCAATTAACACATAGAAATTGCTCAAAATGATTAAGGAAATGTAAGTCAAAACCATAATGAGATACCATTCTGCACATTAAAATGGCTAAGCTGAAAATAGAATGGCTGGACTTATCACACCAATCGTTTCTACGCATATGGAGTAACTTATACATGCTTGACTGAGGTTTAGAATGACATAATCACTTTCATTCCTTATTGATTTTGACATTTTCTCATAGAATTATACATACTCCTTACCATTCACTTGGCAATTATAACCCCAGTTATTTACCCAAGAGACATTAAATTATATCTCCATACAAAGACTTGATCATAAATATTGACACCATTATTATTTAAAATAGTACAAAGTAGAAGTATACAACTATCCATCAACAAAAGGTGGGAAGAAACGATAAACATGTTGTGGTATATTTACACAGTAAATTCTCTGTGCTAACTGAAAGGAACAAACTACTATACATGAAACAACACGATGAACCTCAAAAACATCGTGCCGAGGGAAATCAGATGGGACAGGGAGGACCCACACTATAGGATTCCATTTATACGGAGTGTTTAAATGTGGGCATAATCTAATGGTAGTAAAATCTAATGGCACTTGGTGGTTGGTGGGTAGTGAACTTTCTGCAGTCATAGTAATGTTCTACATCTTAACAGCAGTGAGGATTATGGGAGTGTATGTTTGCTAAAACCCATTGGCCCAGAAAGATGTGTGCATTTCATTATATGTAAGTGCTCACCCCCTATACCTGATACATACGTAATAACCGTAAGCAAATGTTGAACACAATTAGTAGGGCTTGTTTTCTATTGCAGAGGAGTGTGTTAGCAGCCCTGCAACCACTTTCTGTTATTTTAGGCTTGATCTAATGAGTAAATACATTAAGGTTCATGCGAGCCAGTTCCCAACAGTTAGACATGGTGATACTAGTGTGGAAAAGGGAAGACCAACATGAACTTCATTGTATGGCATTGGAATTGGAATTGTAAGTATTAATTCATGGTCTTTTGTTATACTGTAGGTAGATACACAGGTGTATAGAGGATAGGTAGGTGGGTAGATGGACAGACACACATACCTACACACAAACTTTATGTCTGCTGAGAGTGTCCAGGAGCAATACCCCATGAATAGCTATTGCCATATCTGTTGTGCAGATCCTAGTTTTAAAATATCATTCTTAATAAAAATAATCAGGGTTCCTTGGATAAATGGAGGGCCCGGGGCCTAGACAGGGAAATCACAAGATGAGCCCAGAACATCGTGTGCTAGACCATAAAGAGTTTCTCAAAGACTGGTAGGGGCTAGGGGCATGTTCAAAGTACTCAAGGCCCAGACTGAAGAGGCTCCAAACAGACAAACCGAGTATATTTGAGTTTCATAAACAAATAAGAATGTTGCGAGATCAAATCCATTTTACAAAATGGGACCTCACAAGTCCAAATTGATATAAATGAATGAATGAATAAACCAAAAATGGGAAAGAAAGAGAAGCTCTTCTTTGCAATAGAATAGCAACAAATAAATGTAGAAGAAATGAAGAGGTTAGGAAACTGCTATTGTAGCTGTCGTAGTAACAACTGACTCAGCCAAGAATTATCAATCTGTGCTACAACTAGTGGGTAGAATTTTGAGGAGGCGGAAACGTACTTATTAATTACAAAAGAAGCATATATGAATTTTATAGTCAATAAATCTAGTGTACAGCACCTGAATGCAATCACCAAAGTTATCATCATCAATATTGGGATAAACTAACATTATGTACCTCCTGATATGTTACCTAAAAGGGCACAAATGACTTTTGTGGCATTCTTGCCAAAAGGACACTGATTTAATAATGAGGAAAGAATAGTTAAACTCAACTTAAGAGGGATTCTATCAAAGAAGTGGCTGTACTCTTAAAAAATGCCAAGGGGAAGAATGACAAAGGAAAGCAGAAAAACACTTTTACAAGATCAAATTAGATTAAAATGATATGGTAGCTAAATGTGGGATCCTAGATTTTGGTCTTGGAGTCAGGAACAAAGGCATGAAGGATAGAATTAGGATATAATTCATTAGGATAGAATTATATTAATGTTAAATTTCTTGATTTTGATCAATATTCTATGGTTAAATAAGAGAATTCCCTTGTTCTTAGGAAATATGTACTAAAATGTGTGTTGGGAGGGAGAATTAGAATGATAAATCAAATGGAGTAAAATTAAATAATTATTGAACCTTGCTAAGTGTAATACCAGAGTCTTTATATGACTTTTTTGCAAATTTACTATAAACTTAAAATAATATCAGAAGAAACAGTTAATATGTAAGACTGTACACCTAACTTTTTCCATTACTATTTACATCCTATTCGGTGTCTCTGGAGGGTGCTGACTATTAACCCATATGTTTTGAAAAGAATATACTCACCTGTTTAAAAACTAAGAAAATATATTACATTAATTGAAGAGGAAATTAGCTAAGATGCTGTATAACAGGAAGTGAAAGACTTTGACCATAAATGTGTTAGATCTACAACTCCCTATTGCCTCAAGCACACTGTTCACTAATGTCTAAACCTGCTGTAGTCACACTGTTCTGTAGTTTCTTTGATGATTAAAACAAGCACATTTGAGGTGGTGCTGGGGGAGTGGTGAGGGGGGAAGCCGGAAAGCAGAAAACACTAATTACTAAGAATACATTTCAGTAGTGAATATTACTATGTGCTCATAGAAAACTATTAATAGTGCTCTTTTAATGTTCTAATAGGAAAACATTGAATAGTGATATTATATTGGAAGTTGACATTATCACTGACAATGATGTTATTGTATAGGAGATTGATATTATTGCATTTGTATCATTATATCATCTAAGAAGTTATTTATGAGGAAATCACAATTTTTATACAGTTGGCCTTTGTTCCTTTTAATTTAAACTTCTAGGTCTCATTCCCTAGTGGTTTATATCAAATTTATTAAGTTTTTTTTAATGTGCAGTACATAACATCTTACTCTGTTTCTACAACAAGGTCACATTTACATTTGGTGTCATTGCAGATTCACTTCCGGTCG
Organism: Phyllostomus discolor; assembly: GCF_004126475.2. Lineage (NCBI taxonomy): Eukaryota > Metazoa > Chordata > Mammalia > Chiroptera > Phyllostomidae > Phyllostomus > Phyllostomus discolor. The sequence continues at coordinate 10,626,446 of NC_040913.2, read as the reverse complement.
TGCATACAAAAACATCGTTCTCCCCAAAATGCAGTCCTTTATATTACTATTAATTAGTTGCAATTGTTTTTACCAAATGATTTACAAATTAGTTCTTTTTGGTGTAACAAATACATTTCATAAAATCATAGATATTCTTTGGTCATGAATTTATTTTACAGCATAATAGCTAATTCAATCTTAAGGTAAACTTTAATGCACTTGGAATTTTACCTGAGATATATTTTGAGGTTTAGTTTATGTTAAATAAAAGACCTTTTGTTCATATTTGCTAACATATTTACAATCACATCCTTTAGAATCTTTAGTTTTGTGCCAAGTGATAGATCTTTTTTTGAGAGGAGAAATATTTATTTATTTATTTATTTACTTTTTGATTTAATTTTATTGTTGTTCTATTACAGTTGTCCCAATTTTCCCCCCATTGCTCTCCATTGCCCCGCCCACCGCCTACTCCCACAGCCAATCCCCACACTGTTGTCCATGCCCATGGGTCATTTATACCTGTTCCTTGACTAGTCCCTTCCCTTCTTTCCCCTTTATTCCCTTCCTCCCTGCCCCCTGTTTACTGTCAGTCTGTTCCTTGTTTCCACACCTCTGGTTCTATTTGCTGATTTGTTTGTTTTGTTGATTGGTTCCTCTTATAAGTGAGATCATATGGTATTTTTCTTTCACCACCTGGCTTATTTCACTTCACATAATGCTCTCCAGTTCCATCCATGCTGTCACAAAGGGTAGGAGCTCCTTCCTTCTTTCAGCTGTGTAGTATTCCATTGTGTAAATGTACCAAAATCCACAGCAAGTAGAAGGAAGAAAACAATCAAGTTTGGAGCAGAGTTAAATGACATAGAGACTAAAAGAACAATTCAAAGAATCAATAAATCAAGAACCTGATTGTTTGCAAAGATAAACAAAATTGACCAGCCTTTAACTTGATGCATCAAAAAAAAAAAAAAGAGAGAGAGAGAGAGAGAGAGGACCCAAATAAATAAAATCAGAAACAAAAGATCAGTGGACCAACTGATAGATTTTTTTTACTGATTGGAAATTTTTTTTACATCTTTACATCAGAAATTAAAACAATAATATATTATAATTTGACATTTGAAATAAAATATATGTATTTCTTTATTCCTGAGGCAAATTTAAAATTTCCTAAATTTTTATCAGTCACAAGTTTCTGAGAAATCAGACAACTATCTAAATTACTGTTTATGAGAAACCCTTTATTAAAAAGAACCTTGTCAAGATTCCATTCACAAGAAAGCAAATTTAACCAAAACTTTTTGATATGATTGTCTTTCATGTGTGAGACTCAATTACAGTTTTGTTATTGGCAACCAGGAAGGTATTCCCTGAATGACAATATGGGTCAAGTTCACCTTTATGCTTGTTAGAGGAGATGCTCATCAAGAGACCTTTGCTTAATGACCCAACTTCTGCATAAGTTACATTCTGGGACCTTGGCAGGAACTTTTGAAGCTTCGTTACCCTATAAAGCCACAAGAGACACATGAACTTAACAAAAAAGGGAAGGAACAAAATCTCAAGTCAATGATCCCAAGGAGACCCTGGCCTACAGAGTGTTGGCTTGCCAGCATTCCTTAGCTGTAGAAGGCTATGCTACGTTGGGTTGTGTTTTGGTAAATGTTGTATAATTTCTGCTCTCATTTAACTCTTGCACCTGCCTGAATCTGTTGAACAATATTCCATAGGAATAACTTTTGTGTGGTTAGACATTTATTATGCCATACTCATCACACTCTGAGGAGGAATCCCTTTTGCTGCAAAGTGGAAACGAGCTCTAATAAGATAAGCAGGCAGTGGGGATTATGAGTCTGAATCTCAAGAGAGAAATGAAGGACAAAGCTATGATTTTGGATGTCATGTTGACATGTGAAAAATGACATGGATGTGGTTATCTGGGGAGAGTGTTTCAAATCAGAAGTACAGAAAACAATTTGTTAGTGTAGACCTCAAATCAGAAACATTTCAGTGATTACCTGTGGATTGAACTGGATAGTCAGGAACTGAGGGATAACTAGAGATTTTTAAAAAACTATTTTTGAGCAGTTTGGGGTTCTCTGAAATTTCAAGAGGGAAGTACAAAGATGTCTCCCACAGGCGGAGCTTCCCTCATCATCAACATTTCCAGACCACCCACCAAAGTGGTACCTTTGTGACGCTGATGAGCCTGCCCTGAGGCATCATAACCATGCAAAGTCCATAGTTTGTTTCAGGGTTCACTCTTGGTCTACATTCTACGGGCTTGACCAACTGTATGTCCTAAAGTGACCCCAGTCTGTCCTAAGTATCAAGCAGAATAGTTTCACTGTCCGTAAAGCCTGTGTGACCCACCTGTGCATCCCTCTCACCTGCATCGTCTAGAACCGCTGATCTCTTTGCTGTCCACAGTTTAAAATACCTTTCCAGAATGGCATGCAGTCGGAATCATACAGGATGGAACCTCTTCAGGACTGGCTTTGTTTGCTTAGCAATACACATTTAAGTAGTCTCCATGTCATTTCATAAGTGAGTAATTTATTTTTATTGCTGAGTACATTCCACCGTCTGTATGTGCCACGGTTATGTATCCTTGCTGAAAGGTATCTTGGTTGCTTCCAAAGTTTGGCAATCATGAATAAACCTGCTGAAACATCCTTGTACGGGTTTTTGTGTGCACATAAGTTTTTAACTTCTTTGGAGAAATATCAAGAAGTGCAACTGCTACATCATATTGTGAGAGCGCATGTAGTTTTCTAAGGAGCCATCCAGTTGTCTTCCAAAGTGGCTGTCCATTTTGCGTTCACACCAGCGATGCACATGACATCCTCCTGCCCCACATACTGAGAGCATTTGTCGTCCTCAGTGTTGTGGTGGTAAGTAGGAGTTTAACAACTCATTGAAATTATAGTCCAGTGGACTTTTATTTCAAGAATTTGGCTTTGAAAGAAAGATAAGATGAGGCAGTCAGTAGGATTGGATTCAGCTAGCACACAATAGAATGCCCTTCCTTTTGGTCAAAATTCTGAAATTTTAGCTTAAAAGTTTGAGGATTAGAAGCAGTGGAAAATGTGGTAGCCACTGCCCAGACTCTCCAAATGCACCCTGCCATCCCCCTGCCTTCCCAGCTGTTCCGGACAATGCACAGACTCAGTGACCACCCCGGGGGCCAGGAATCACCAGGAACTTAGTTCACAGGGGCCTCAAGCCCTTCTGTGATTCAGGCTCTTCTGGGCTTTGTGTCACACTGATTATTAAATATTTTCATAACATGCCAAGTGGAGGACATTAGGTCAAAATAGATTGCATGTTTGGGGGGGTTGTCTTTTAAAAACATTGTCACATGAGGACATGCTCATTTATTTTAGAGAGAGGGAAAGGGTGGAGAGAAAGAGAGATTGAAATACTGATGTGAGAGAGAAACATGGATAGGTTCCTCTCATTCACACCCTGACTTTGGACCTAACCCGCAACACAGGCATGTGGTCTGAGTGGGAATCAAACCCGAGACTTTTTGGTTTACAGGATGATGCTCCAACCAACCGAGACACACAAACCAGTGCTTTTATTTGCCTTGTTTTCAAGGAAAGAGAGATGTATGCATGTTTATAGATAGAAGGGAAAGGCTAGGTAGAATGTGAATATTGAAGTCAGGCACAGCTGTGGTAAGAGAAGATGCAGGGTGCACAGCGGCGGGTGTTAGCTTTGCGTGGGGAGGGCACAGTCATTGCTGTACAATCGGAGGGAAGCCTGGCAATGAATATGGGCAATTTTGTACGTTGGTAGATAGCAAGATGATGAATTTCCTAGTCACAGGCCTTTATGTTTTCTGTAAATGGCAATTTTTATTGTCATCACTACAAATCAAAGGCAGTAGTGAGTCAAGAGGCTTGAAGAGAATGGTCAACCTTTTTTATCAGTAACGTGGGCAACAGCTCTTTCCACAGGCCTCCTATCATTGAATAGCTGTGAAACTGGGGATAAAATGCGAGTACGTATGTCATTTTTTTAATTTTTAACAATGTATCTCAGTAGCTGTTGTGCTAATAGCAAGAACTGTAACACTGCCCTGAGTTTCCCACGCTCCTTCACACATACATACTCGTAAGACTTTTGTAGGTGAGAATATTTACAGATTGCCACTATTCTGTACATTACCCATTAATTTTTCTCACCCTAATATCCTAGTAGTTTTTCCAGTAGCTGATGTATAAATATCCCATTTATGATTTTTAAAAAAATTGCATAGCATTCATTAATATGCCTTTGCCAAACTGATTCAGTCATTTCTATCTAAATGATCATTTATGGGTAGATCTTGCCCCTGCAAACAATATGCAGTGAATAACAGCATACACATCTTTGTATACATATTCTATGATTTCTATAGGATTGCTCTGATTTTTATATACATGCATTTATATTGTTCGGACTTTTGATATTTTAATACATTATTTTCCAGAGGGTTCTTAGAATTTTCTCCCCTACTGGAAATCCATGGAAACCCATTTCTGTGCATCCTCATCAGCAATGAACAGTACTGTTTTATGGCTGCTTTGGGGATGTCACTCCCTTTTTTGTTTACATATGACTGTAAGTTAATAAAAATTGCTTAAATATTATCAAGTGAACGTATGGAAAGAGTTTCCTGATTACAGAGGAGATACGTTGGTTCCAACACGCCTTCATTCTCATCAGTGCTTTGGGAAAACAGCCTAGTTTTTCTGTTTAGAAACTGAATCACGTACGTTAGCCTACTGTGCTGGTCTGGGCCGAAACAAGAGCTTCAGAAGGGTGTGAATACACAATTACTTCAACTCGTAGTTTTGGAATCTGTACCAAAATTATCTATGGTTTGTTGCCCTGGAGACTTAAAAAAATTCTCCCAGTTTATTAACTCTGCCTGTTATGATGTGTTATGAGAGAGTAAAAGACTTATGAGTCATCAAAAAAGGGGGTGGCTGTAATTACTTTTGAGATGGTGTGTATTTAGAATCATCAGGAAGGTCTCAGAATTTACTGAAACGAAGTTCATACACAAGTCACAGATAATTAGGAAAGTCTGATTGAGAGCTGATGGTAACTGAGGCCCTCTATCATGGTCTGGAACTTGCTTTTATTAATTTCTCTCCTTCTAGATTCTTCTTTCCTTATGTGCTGGCAGTAGTGAATTATTCATAAAGCCTGAGATCTGCCGTACACATACACTCCTTTCTGTAATAATCCAGGCCATTTTATTGAATTAGAATTCCTTTCCCCTTTTCTGCCCGTGACAATCATATTCAAGGGACAGGACTCAGCTCAATGGCAACTCCTTCCCCAAATGTTTCCCAAGGTTTTGTTCTGTTTTTTTATTCCCGTTTTTATCTACTAAAATACTCGATTTTGTATTACCACTAGAGTTACACATTGCTATCTCTGTTAGTAGATTTTAGGAGTTTTGAGATCAGCGACTTCATCTTACTCATCTTTCTATTTACCAACCATTTGTATTATTTGACATCTAGGTCAATGCGTTGCACACAGGAGGCACTCAATAACAGTCAAATGAATGAAAATGTATGTGGAGATGGAGCAGGCTGGCGGAACCAGCTTAGGGGAGAAGGCACAGCTGTCGGTGTCCGCTGCTGGTTATGAATCCTGGGAACACTGCTTCAGGATATAATGAAGTTTGCGGTGGGTCACACCACCCTTTTCTAAAACCTTCAGAGAATAAAACACGCAAAATACGAGGCCACAAGGGAAACCAGCCGTGTTAGTTCCCGTCTCATGAGAGTTAATCACATTTGATCATGTGACTGCATATTCGCAATGCATTTTCTCTGCACACCACCCCGTATATGTGATAGGAGGAATTTTGCAATTTATAATGATGGTCACTCATGATTTATATATATATTTTTATTTTTTTGTGCTTTTTTAAAAGCATACTTGGATGCCTTTAAATATTTAGTCAGGCATCAGTTTTAAACACTTGGGGTGTATTTCTGAATTAAAGGTGTGTGCATAGGTTCGAGACATTTCCACCAGCAACATCATGGTGTGGGTGGGTCTGGAGGAGGGTGCCTCACTGTTGATGCTCTGGACACACGCTGTCCTTTATAAATTCTTTTGTGTCTTCACTGGAGATAAATCCCTGTGATCATAGTATTTAAAATCGATTATTTTCAACTGCTTCGCTTCTGCAATTGTAATATAGATATTATTTTTAAATAAGTGTGAAAGCTAGTCTCTCTGTAGATGCTAATGCATACAGAGCAATCCATGTATGAATTCGGAGGGAGCCTGGAGGAAGGAAGTTTCTCACATAGATGAATTAGGATACTTGGCGGACAGTGTCATCACCGCATCTCTTATCGGAAAAATGGATTTCTACTACAGGGCTGGAAAGTATTTTCAAAAATTCTCAAGTAGGCTGTAGCATTCAATGAATCATGTCATAAATTGAATGGGAAGAGAGTGTGAGCGTGTCTTGCAGAATATGGAGTAGGAAAGGGTCCTGCGATATCAGGCAGCTAGATAAAGAAAAATACCTTATGCCAACAAAGAGCTTTTGGGCTTGAGGTAGAAAATTGAATGGTTACATTTAAGTGAGTGCTTCAGTAGCATTTTACATAAAAAGTCCATCTGTTTTTCAAAGTAATATACTGTGCTAAGTACTATATATATCATTTAGCTTATTTGCTCCAGTTAAATATTATGGATGGAAATTCAATCTTTGTAGAAGTAGTCAGCTTTAACAAGGCGGCCAATGCATAATACTAAAGGTATTTACTTTTTGCAGAAATAACTTAAAAGGCATTGAATTTATACTAGCAATTTAAAGTAGCATAGAAAGCCAAATGAAGGAAGGAAAGAAAGGAGGGAGGGAGGGAGGAAGGGAGGGAGGGAGGGAGAAAGTAAGTGAATGAACTGACACAAGTAGAAGAACAACTGAAAAATTATCTCAATGAATTTTGAACACATGGGAAAGCTGAATTTCTATTTAATTTGTCAAGGTGCACTAATTCAGGGGCAGATTTTAGTATCAATTGGACTTAGTGATCCATGCTGCCTACAGCATGGTAAAAGTTATAGTTTGTGCCAGGAAGATCAACCATTCTGAGAAATATTTGAATTTTGATTCCATCTTTTCCTTTTGTGCGAACATGACCTTATGTAGTGCAGGGATTTTGAAACTATGCCATGCCTCTCTCTAAGGCTGTAAGAGATCAGATTATTATGATTCAAAAAGGGTTTCTTCTCCAGTTCAGAAAGATTTGAGTTTAGAGCAAAGGGATGTGAACATACAGGCTGGGGGAAAAGTAGGCTTGTAGTTGTTTGTATGGAAAATAATATGCAATTAACAAATAATAATGCAAGAGTAAGTTCTGTGTTTCACATACTCACAACTGTAAACCTACTTTTGCCCCACTCTGCATGTACATATAAGAAATTCATTTGAAATTTGTCTGTGTGATAGCATGAAGAAAGTAAAGAGTGGAAGAATAAAGACATTTTATTTCAAAGGATTATCATTTTAAAGTATTTTGTTCTTTTTTAACTTTGTTTTTATTGTTGGCACTACGACAGATGTCCCCACTTCTCCCCGCTACCAACATTTTGCCCGCCTCCACCCAGTCCCACACCCCCACCTTCTGGCCATCACACAATGGAACAGAATAGAGAGCCCCGAAATACACCTATGTCTTTATGGTCAATTAACATTTGACAAAGGAGGCAAGAGAATACAATGGAACAAAGACAGTCTCTTCAATAAATGGTGTTGGGAACATTAAGCAGGTACATGCAAAAAAAAAAAAGAAAAAAGAAACTAGATTACCTTCCTACACCATACACAAGGATAACTCAAAATGGATAAAGTACTTAAATATAAGTCAAGAAACCACAAAAATCTTAAAAGAAAACACAGGCAGTAAAATTTTAGACATCTTTGTAGCAATATTTTTGCCAATATATCTTCTAGGGCAAGAGAAACCAAGGAAAAAACAGATGGGACTACATCAAACTAACATTTTATTTTTCCTTAAATGTTAAAAAATTGTGATTTGAATTATATTGCTGTTGATAGTTAACTGTGTGTGTGTGTTGTTTTTTTTTAGAAAACTCACAAGGCAAGAATTCCTAAGTGATACTTATTTTATATTCTCGGTGACAGCCTGTATTTTAATTTTATGCACGTTGCTCAAGATTTCTAAAACATCCGAGCTGAGGCTAATATTAAAAATGATGAGATACAAGGTTTAAAATTTGAATTACTTTTCAGGATGCACTTTAATTCATTTTGTCATCTGGATAAATGGACTCCTAAGATCGTAACATGAAAGTAAACTAACATAACATAAATTGCATCATCTTGTGTCAATCCATGCTTTTCTACTGCTAGCCATGTTATTTTGTTTGGCAGTAACTCAGTGACTGTTTTGATTCAGGAGTTCATTGGTCCTTTTTTCTGTTTATATTTTGAGGTTTTATTTGAGTGGGAAACATAATAAATCTGTTGCAGTCATGATTACTGGCTGACTGTGTAGATATTAATTTTATTTTTTTGCTTTAATCTTTCTTCTAGTTTTTCCATTACCATTTAGTCCTCCCTTCAGCAATCTCCACACTGTTGTCTGTGTCCATGAGTCCTTTTCCCTTTTTGCTCAACCCCTCCACCTGCTCCTTGCCTGCCCCCCGCCACTAGTTGTCATCTGATCTCCATCTATGAGTCTATCTCTATTTTCCATGTTAGTTCAGTTTGTTCACTATACTCCACATAAGAGTGAAATCATATGGTGTTTATCTTTCTTTGACTGGCTTATTTCACTTAGCATAATATTCTGCTGGTCCATCCACACTGTCACAAAAGGTAAAATTGTCTTCTTTTTTTCAGAGCCAAGTAGTATTCCATTGTGTAAATGTCCCATAGTTGTTTTCTCTACGCATCTACTGATGGACACTTGGACTGCTTCCATATCTTGGTGGATGTAAATAGTGCTGCAATGGACATAGAGGTGCTTATGTTCTTTTCAGTTAGTGTTTGGGTTCCTTTGAATACATTTCCATAAGTGAGATGGCTGGGTCAAAAAGCATATCCATTTTTAATTTTTTGAAATATTTCCACACTGCTTTCCACAGAGGCTGTAACCCTGCATTCCCACCAACAGTGCAAAAGGGTTCCCCTTTCTCCACATCCTCAGGAGCACTTGTAGATTTTTTGATGATAGACATTCTGGCAGGTGTGAGATGGTATCTCATTGTGGTTTCAACTTGCAGTTCTCTGATGATTAGTGACTTTGAACATCTTTTCATATGTCTCTGAGCCTTCTGTATGTTCTCTTTGGAGAAGTGTCTGTTCAGATCCTTTGCCCATTTTTTAATTGGTTGTTTGTTTTTTTTGGTGGTGAGTTTTGTAAGTTCTTTATAAATTTTGGATATTCACCCCTTACCAGATATATTGGTGAATATATTCTCCCAATCTATGGATTGTCTTTGTATTCTGTTGATGTCTTCCTTTGCTGTGCAAAAACTTTTTAGTTCAATGTAGTCCCACTTATTTATTTTTTTCTTTTGTTTCCCTTGCATGGGGATAAAATATTGCTATAAGCAATGTCTGAGATTTTGCTGCCTATGTTTTCTTCTAGGATTTTTATGGTTTGGGGCCTAACATTTAAGTCTTCAATCAATTTTGAGTTTATTCCTGTGTGTGGCATAAGACAATGGTCTAGTTTCATTTTCTGCATGTATCTGTCCACTTTTCCCAACACCATTTACTGAATAAACTATCTCTAGCCCATTGTATGTGCTTGCTTCCTCTGTCCACTATCAATTGCCTATAAAGGTGTGGGTTTACTTTTGGGTTCTCTCTTGTGTTCCACTGATCTATGTGTCTATTTTCATGTTTTGATTACTATGGCCTTGTACAGTTTGATATTAGGTAGTGTGATTCCCACAACTTTGTTCTTCTTTCTCAGGATTGTTGTTGCTATTGGGGCCTTTTGTGGTTCCATAAAAATTTTTGAAGTATTTGTTCTAGGTCTGTGAAATATGTCATTGGAGCCTTGATAGGAATTGTGTTGAATCTATAGATTGCTTTGGGTAGTATGGACGTTGTTCACTGTCGACAGCAGTATAATTCAAATCACACAGTGAGAAAATAGGCTGTTCCTTTTTAATCCTAACCTTTTCATATAAGCACCATGATTATTGATTGGTACAAGGTTGATACAAAATATTTGGATGCCACTTTTTATTTGAATGTCCATTTTATCCCTTATTTACTATCACCTTGAAAAAAGTGATTTGTTCTATCTTATGAAGGATGAAGAATGATACTTTATTACAGCCTCTCAGTTTGTTGGTTGGGTGAACCTGGACAAAATTTAATTCATATTTTTAGTTGAAACAGTATTTCTGAGATGATCTGGCATACCACAGATGACTGTAGAAACTAGGGATGAAAACTGTAAGTGGGCTCATCTCTGCCATCAGGATTTTCTGATAAGGGAACTGGGGTTTGCAGTAAATGCAGTGAGAGGGAAATGAATTTGGGGGAACTTGCTGGAGGTCCCTTGCCTGCAGAGAAGGCTTTCTGGAGGAGGCTGTGCCTGAGAAGAGTGGGAAGAGAAGAGAGCAGAAATGAAAAAGAAAGAGAAAATAGAAGGGGACCAGGAACAGGGTAGAGAGAAGGGTGGTTTGGAGTATTTCGATTTGTTTCATAAGTGAGGTTTATCTGTTAATAACCAAATCAGGTAAATACAATATTTGAACTAATCTCTACAGTAGAGATTAGTAGTAAAGATTTCCAATAGGTGTCTTCTATAGAGATTTCCAAAGACTGATCCATTTAGAAATCTGTGCACTAGAAAGTAAATTGTTATGCAAATAATACACAAATATCACAGCAGTGGCCTTATATAATGAGTAGTTTTATAACAAATAATCCAGATGTTCCTGAAAAGATATTTTTATGCAATATTACTATATTCAAAGCTTAATCACACTGTGGATATTTTATCTTGAACCCAGTAATGCTAAATGTGATACCATTTTTAGAGATTATGTAGAAAAATTAGCTTTTAGTTTATTAAAAGAAAGAAGTCAACTGCTCATAGCTTCTCCTACTGGCTCTGCACCTTGTGTGTCACTCCCATCCACCCATGCGCTGCTAACCTCACAACCTTTCCTTGGGGTGATGATGTATGTGTTTACTGCTGCTGGGTCTCCACACACATGCCTCTTTCAAAACCATATGACTGCCAGCACACTGTCACTTGTCCTTCTAGTAGGAAGCCATGACGAATAACCCTGCACTCAGAATTACCACTGGTTTTGTTTCTCACTTTTCAAGCTTATTTACCGCAGACACTGCTCTCCAGGGTTACCGTCTTCCCAGACAAGGTTGCTTTAGGGAAGAGGATGAATGAATTGCAATCCGTTATCAATGGACCACACATGGTTTAACAGGCCTACAGACATCTGCAAAAAATTACCTATAATATGTGTGTGTGTGTGTGTGTGTGTGTGTGTGTGTGAAGATAATGCATTCCAATGATTTTCATGTCTAGCCAAATCCTATGTCCAAACAATTGTTTTGGTTGAAACTTAATACGTAAAATAATGAAAGCTTTGGTATTCCGGTGGAATCATTGGAGAGGATCTAGTTCACTACATGCTCACCTGGCCTCTAATCTATACTCTTGAGCATCTATAGAGCACAGGATGAAAATTTTTGCCTTAAGTCAAAGAAATGAAATCATCAGTTTCTAGTAGTGGAATTGTAGGCATCTTTAACTGTCCGCTGAGATATTTCTTTTGATGGAGAAAAAAGTCCAAGAATCACACAATCTATAAAAATTTTTATATTTAATATCACTCAAGGTACATTATGATGTGTGTATGAAGAAGAGATTTACTTTTAACTGATTCTGGAATATAGGTGAGATGGTACCATATGCTTGCAGAAGATTAGAGGTGAGGCGGACTAAGAACTCAGATAATTCAGTTTAAAGGTGAGGAAACTGAGGGACAAAATCTAAAGAGGATTGCTCAAGGTCTAACAATGTAGAGGCAAAAATGTGTCAAGCATTTAGATTTCTTTTTTTTAACTTTTTATTAAAGGTTTTATTTATTTATCTTTGGAGAGAGGGGACAGGAGGGAGGCAGAGAGGGAGAGAAACATCAATGTGTGGTTGCCTCTCATGTGGTCCCCACTGGGGCCCTGGCCCACAGCCCAGGCATGTGCCCTGGCTGGGAATCCAATCAGCGACCCTTTGGTTGGCAGGCTGTGCTCCATTAGATTTCTTTATTGTCTTTTCCAGTACATCAAATTGGCCACTTAATTATATATAGTTCTTGCTGGATCTTCTGTCCTGTGACCGAAGTTTTCAGATCAATATTTGCTTGAAAGCTAACATGCTAATATTTTTTGAGATATAGTCAAAGTTTAGCAATGCAATATAAATGTCATTAATTATGTACAAAACCTTCACTATGTCTTTATCATCTATGCTTTTAGTTAAATCTGCCTTAACTCTATAGAACAGCCAGGGGCAATTTCATCCTTCGGGCAATACTTTCCGAAGTCTGGAGCCACTGGTTGTCATAACAAAGGACTTTCCAGCAACACGTGTCAATAGTGCCAAGGCTGATGAGCCCACTGCAGGGGATTTACTGTTACCTTCCACAAGGTCTGCACACAGTGAGTGACGTGACCAGCAAGGTTTCCTACACGAGTTGAAAAGAAGCCTGACCTTCCCTCTCTTATTTGATTTAAACCTTAGGGTTGTCCCTAGGTTACAGTATTTTGTATTTTGGTGAAGATTTCCAAGTGTTGTCATCTTTATAAGATCTGATCCTCTTCTCTTTTGTTCTAAGTTTCTTTTTAAAAAATGCCTAACTTCACAAGAATGCCAATTGCTTTTCCTTTTTGACTTTTCACACCCCATTTGTCGGCTATGTCTCTAGACACACAGAAGAAGCTGGCTTGTGTTTTAGATGGGGTTCTATCATAAATCTATACTCGCATAACGTTCTGTTTTCTGCTTTGTTTTTTTTTTTATGTGTGTCTTCTGGTATTTACTTGCCTTTTGGGTCCTATTTTTATTAATGATTTAGAGTTCCACATAATAAATAATTATGCTTTTTTTTATACATGGAAAAACTATTTATTGAGTCCAGGGAGTACAAGCTAGATGCCAACCTGCCCTTTTGGAGCTTAGTATTGGGGAGGAGATACACACATAAACTTTTAAACAAAGTGTGATATGATGGCAAAGAATGGGGAGGATGCTATGAATCCATTGAACAGAGGCACGCGGTCCAAGCTTTAGCCGCCAGGGAAGTGAGGCCTGAGCTGAGACCTGATGAATGAAGTGGGGGACGGAGAGTTCCTGGCAGAGGAAACAGTGTGCTAAAAAACTAAGGCGTGGAGTCCAGCTAGTGAACCAGAGGGTTTAAAATGCCTCTGTGAGATGAGAATACAGAGCTCGGGGAACTTCATTTCCTGTGTATTTACTCATTACCACGTATTCATTGGGTACCGACTCAGTGAAGAGTGGAGAGGTGCTGTTCTAGGTATCAGAAGAAAAGCACGGAAGGAAGCCAGTCTGCCCTGGTGAGGCTTACATTCTAGTGCGGTGGTGTGTTGGGGTTAATCATCTGTTCTGTGGGTTACTTTTCATTGATTGATTGCCCCCTTACGTAAAGTCAGAGTGGTGAATGCAATGCCAAGTGTATCTGTAGACTGAGCAACGTGTCGAGTAGTGAGTTAATGGAATATCTTTTAACATCATAAAAATATAGTTAACTTGTTGATCTGAGAAACTTTAAAAATTCATTCAAGAAATTTTGACATCCTGTTCCTAATTCCTCAGGCTATTTTTTTGAGGTTTGTCTTTCTTTGTCTGTGAATGTAAGACTTGTTTTGGATGAGACTTTTTTCCACGGAGGGTTTTTATTTCTTTTTTCAGTTAAAGTATCAGAGTTGAGTTGACAGAGATATCGATCAAGAGCGTTTACAGAGGATCATTTTTTAAAGTAGCCTAGAAATTAAAGCCTCTCTTAGAAAAGTGATTACTTGCCCTTGCACTGAAGTCCATTTAGACTTTGCACAGTGTTGCAGCATGGAGAGATTTACAATAGCTTCCACTGTGTTAGAACTGGCTACAGAATGAACAGAGGATCCCTGTGTAGTAACCTGAAAAACTGCATTCAAAGCAAATTTAATATCTAGAAATCTAGTAATTCTGTATTATTTTCACAACTCTAAGTGATTGTTTTTCAACAATATTCATGAAGCCCACTTTGACATATTGATCTTAAGACAATTTTATCATTCTTCGAAACCATATTTCAAATTTCCTGATTTCAGCATAGTCATGTTAGGGAAAAAAAATAAAGTCATTCAAGAAACTTATACTAGAGATAGCTGTTTGGGGGTCATAATATTTTATTGGATACAGTCAAAAAACTTGGTGTGGTTGGCAAACCCTACATTGGGTTTTGAAATTACTCTGCTACCAGTACGTTCCAATCAATGAGAACCTTTCAGCCATGAACTTCTATTGATTTGTATTCCTCAGAGTAACATAAATAGCTTTCCTTAAGTCTTCCAATTTCACTATCATTATTTTTTTTCTGGAATCTCTGCTGTTAGAAGGTTTATTTATGCACTTACTCTGTTGCTTTCCAACTCCAGGTTTTGAGCCAAGAATTAAGTACCTGTATACTCTATCAAGTAGGAAAAAAAAGGTTACAATATGACCAACTAAGTTATTTTAGGAACAGTGAAATTGTACTATGAAACAGTTTAATCAGAACACTACAATGAGCTTTTTAAGAACAAAGTTACTAAAAATGTCAAACAAAGAAGACAAAAAGAACATGTATTCTCATATCCCTTCATACTAAGAGTTAAAGTCATTCTAATACAGAACTGGAATTTTTCAATCGCTTCTTAAAATATATGTGTGAATTCTAACCCTAAAATCCAAACTATTGATAAATGTGTTTTTAAATTTTTTTGAAAAAATACTTTCATTTCAAGATTTACCATATAGTGGTCAAAATAAGAATTCATACTTGCCAATGCACCCTGGATTTGCCTGTACTCTCTAAAATATTAGCTGTTTGACGTTGCCTAGAAATATGAATAAATGCATTAAATAGCAATCACTTTGCACAGTGAAGGAATAAATGGAAATATATTGATGTTCTTAAAGATCTCTATTTGAATTGTTCTTTTTTAAAAGATTTTATTTATTTATTTTTAGAGAGGGAAGGGAGGGAGATAGAGAGAGAGAGAGAGAAACATCAATGTGCAGTTGCTGGGGGTCATGGCCTGCAACCCAGGCATGTACCCTGACTGGGAATCGAACCTGCGACACTTTGGTTCGCAGCCCTCGCTCAATCCACTGAGCTACACCAGCCAGGGCCTTGAATTGTTCTTATACTGTTTTCAAAATACAAATTTCAGAAAATGTGACAGGAAAATTAATAACAAAGACAGATAATAGATGTTGACAGACTTGATCTTCTATAGGGGAAGTTTCCACATGCTTTTCCAACAAGCGTCCAGTAACCACGGAAGAAAGCAAAACAGTAATAATACCATAAAAAATGCAGCTTTAAACTTCATTGACTTTGCAGCTCTTTAACATTACAGTCTGATGTCTAAGCAATGAAATCTTGTTTAATCTTCCTTAAAAATATCTGTAAAATGTGTTCTTTTCTACTAGCCATTCCAACCGTGGCAATCTATATTCAAACGCACATATAAAACCAGCCATGATGTCCTGATGCAATAGAGTATTGGAGAACTGCCCCTGATGGAACAAGGACTGCTTACTTTGCACCCATCACAGCACTCTGAGTGTGAAATAATAGCCGTGTTCTACACTGGATATACGAATGAGAATCAAAATCGGCGGTGATCCCTATTAAGTTAAAATTAGCATATCAAATCCAATCCCTGATTAATGCAACCAAAGCGGTTATTACTAGAGCATTAGAAGAGGAAAAGCATGATTGTTTTTCTTGATGCGAATCTCAGGTTTACTGCTATGCTACAATGCCTTACTTAATGGGGAAGACATTAAATAAACGATGTTGCTTCTAGATCGCCAATGCGGATATAAACTACATGTTATATATGATGCTTTCTTTCCTTAATGAGTCAGTATAGCTACTGAGTTTTCATGCTTAGTTTTTCATCATTTTTGAATATTCTTTCTATGTTTAAGCATTCATTATATTATTGAAGGGAAATTTACAAATATTGAAATACATAGAGGCAAATGTACAACTGTATGTACACACACACGTATCCATGTAGTAAAAACTTTATAAAATACTGAATATTATTTTATTCCAGAACGTTCTCCATGGCCCTTTCCAGGGATTCCCCAAAGCACGCAGCAATGACATTTTAAGTCCATCTCCCGGGTATTAGTTCAGTCTGTTCTTGGAATTCATGTATTTGTTTCTGGCTATTTTTTTGCCCCATGTATATTTTTTGAGATCCATTCATGTTGTAGTTGTATGTGTTGCTACTTTATTATTTTTATCACTGAGTAATATTCCATAGGATGAATATACTAGAAGTTTTTCTATCCATTTTCTCATGGATAAGCATTAGTTTTCTCTTTCTACATTTCAGTTACTTTTAGCAATGCTACTATAAACATTTGTTTAAAAGCATTTTGGGGGCATATTTTTATTTCCTTAATGCATAGGAGTGGGATTCTTTGTAAGGAACTGGAACAATTTTTAGTGATATGTGTACTATTTTAATCTTACAAGCAATTATGAGAATTTGAGGTGCTTTCTACGCTCATCAACGTTTATTGTCATTTTTTGCTTTTCCACCGGGTAAAGCAGTATTTCTTTGTACTTTCAATTTGCATTTTCCACATGATTCTAGGCACATCTTCATGTGCATCCTGGTTATTTGCATATCTTCTTTTTTGAAGTGTTTGTTTAATTCCTTCAGTTATTTCCTAATTCAGTTGTCTTTTTAGTATTTGATGTGTAGGTTTGCTTTACATATTTAGCCTATAAGCTCTTTGTGCAGTATATTTTAAATACATTGTCTCTGTCTGTGGCTTGTCCTTTTGTGTTCTTAACAGTCTTTTCTGATGCGATTTTTTTTTTGAAGGAATCCTATTGTTAATTGTTCTTTTATATATTCTGCTGTCTATGTCCTGTGTAAAATTTTTTTCATCCCCACAATGAGGAAGATATTCAATTATGCTTTATACTAGAATCTTTCTAGTTTTAGACTTCCCATAAAAATCTCTTATATTTCTAAACTAACTTGTACATATGGTGTGATATAGGGCTTAAGCAGGTTTTTGTGTGTGACTGTGTGTGTGTATATGAAGTTGTTCCATCATCTTTTGTTGGAAAGATTTTCTTCTTTGATATGAATGGTCCTGATGCTTCTGTTGAAGGTCAGATGACAGAATATGTGTCACTATATGTCTGTTCTTAGAAAGTGACTTTCTTATCTTCACTTCCGCAATACCACACTGTCTTGGCTAGCTTTCAGTCTTAAGCTGGGACTATTAAATTCTCCAAATCTGTGGGTGTCATGATATTTTTTCCTAAGCCCTGTGCATTTTCATATCAATTTTAAAATAATCTTTTCAATTTCTTTAAAATATCTGAGAAGATTTTGATTGAGATTAAATCTAATAACCAGCTTGGGTATAATTGAATGTTCTAATTCATGAACATGGATTTATGTCTCTCTTCATTTCTCACAACCATGGTTAGGAGATTCCAGGGTATACATTTTTGTGTACCTTATGTTAAATTACTTTCGATGCTAGCAAATAGAATTTTATATGAAAATATTATATATTGTTCATATGGATCTTGCTCCTATTATATAAATTTCATATGATTTCCCACATAAAATAACGTGTCTGTAAATAAAGACTTTTTCCGGCATTTTCCCATATTTTATATTTTAATGTTATTTTTTGCTTTATTGTACTGGTTCACACGTGTAGTGCATTGTTAAGTGGAAGTCACAAAGACACACATAATTGTCTTGTTTCCAGTCTTAGGGGAACTCATTCAATAATTAAGTAGTCATTAAGTATGGCGCTTGCGGTTGGGTTATGTAGATGCTCCTCTATCACAGTGAGGGAGTTTCCTTCCGTTCTTAATCTGCTGTGAAGGATTTTTACGAATACTTGCTAACTTTGTCTAATATGTTTTATCTGTCAAGATCATCATATGAGTTTGTCATTTTTTTCTTTTAATCAGTTCAAATGCATTGATATATTTTGGGGGTGTTAAAACAATACTTCATTACCACAGCAAGTTCCACTTACTCATGATGAATTTATTATCTTTTTTATGTATTACTGATTTTATGTTCTAGCATTTTCCATAAAACTTTTGCATCTATGTTCTTGAGATATAGTAGTTTGTAATTGTTTTTGGTAATATCCTTGACAAAGTTCAGTGTTAGAGGGGTGCTGAAACCATGAATTAAATTAGTATGTTTATTCTTTTTGTCAACTCAGAGAGTTTAAATGCAACTGACATTATTTCTTCCTTAAATGCTTGATATAAAACTCATCAATCTAGCAATCTATTATAGAACTATAAATTTAATTTATTTAACATATATAGCAAAACCTCAGATTATCTCTTAATTCCTTAGTAAACTTTGGTAATTTGTCTCTTTGAAGAATATTATCTATCTGTCAAGTTTATGGACATAAAGTTGTTTGTAATCAATTACTATCATCTGAATATCTGCAGGATGTGTAGTGATATTTCCCCTTTCATCCTTTTTTCTTAATTAGTCTTGCTAAGGTTTCACAATTTCATGAATCTTTAAAAAAACTTTGTACATTGTGATTTTTTCTAATTATTTATTTTCAATTTCATCTATTTCTTCCATGATCTCTATGACTCTACTTTTATTTAATTTGCTTAAAATTCTCTTGTTCTTTAGTGGATTTTTAAACCTATATGACTTTCAATATAAGCCTCTTAAGTAATTAAATTCTCATGTCAACAAAAATTTAACTCCACCCCACAAATAATGTTATTTTAAGATAGTTTCATCATTTTCTAAATTCTCTTTGGATGCCTTCTATGAACAATACAATACCTAAAAGGTGTTCTTTTAAAATTTGCTAATATTTTATTTTTGTCTAGGTATCTTTTATGTTCTTACTTTCAAATTAAGTTCTGCTCTGGTCAAAGAATATACTCTGTGATGTCGAACAGATTTCTGTCCTCCCAGACTCTGTCACCGGACTGTGTTCTTCTATTTATGTCACTTTTCCTAAAAGAAAATAGGGATTTCATTTGCTTCTTTACCTATTTTTGTCTGTTGTCTTAGCAGATGATTTTATTTCTTATTTTACTTATAGTTGGGGTACCTAGTAAAAAACTCAAACATATGTGCTGTTTGCAACAGAAGCTGTACTTCTAACACAGCATTAACTTCCAATAGTGTTTTCGATGTAGTGATACCACCGGCTGTCTAGTTGCTCACACCGAGGCTTTGTGCCAGTAGCGTACCCACTCTTATTATCCATAGCTCATTATATTGGTGAACTAGAGATATAACAAGAGGTTAACCAGCCCTTTTGCTTAAGATTTAAAAAAAATGAATAAACAGCAAGGAGATGAACAGTGAGATATGAGTGGAAACCTCTTTTTGGCACAAACTCAGCCTGGATCCCTCCCTTCCCTTTTAACGATGAGTGAATGCAAGAATTTCATCATTGAGTAGGGTCAGTTTCTATCATATAAAAAGGAAATGCAGTACACAAATCATGGAAGAGAAAGCATTATGCTCTGTAAAGATAACTAGAGAAATCAGAAATGAAGTGTAGAGATCATTGTCTTTGTGTATTAGTTTTTTGTTTTTGTTTTTATTTTTTAATTTCTTTCAGGTTTTTTTTTTATTATTCTGTTACTGTTGTCCCAGGTTTTTCCCCCTTTACTATCCTCCACCTGTCCCAACCACCACTCCCACAATCCACTCCCACACTGTTGTCCTTGTCCCTGGGTTATTCATACATGTTCTTTAACTAGTCCCTTCTCCTTCTTTCCATCATTATGCCCCTACCCTTTTCCCTCTGGTCACTGTCAGTCTGTTCCACGTTCCCATGCTGGTAGTCCAATTTTGTTCATCAGTTTATTTTGTTCACTAGATTCCTTTTATAGGTGAGATCATATGGTATTTGTCTTTCACCTTCTGACTTATTTCACTTAGCATAATATTTTCCAGTTCTGTTCATGCTGTCACAAAAGTTAGGAGTTCCTTCTTTCTTTCTGCTGCGTAATATTCCATTGTGGAAATGTACCAGTTTTTGATTCACACATTTACTGATGTACATTTAGTCTGTTTCCAACAATTGGCTACTTTAAATAGTGCTACTATGAATATATAGGTGTGCATAAGTTTTTTGAATTGGTGAGTCAAGATTCTTAGCAGCAAAATCGTTGGGTCAAAAGGCAGTTCCATTTTTAGATTTTTGCGGAAATTCCATACTGTTTTCCACAGTGGATGCATGTAGCAATATTTTGCTGATGTATCTCCTTGGACAAGGGAAATAAAGGAAAAAATAAACAACCATGACTACATCAAATTAAGCTTCTTCATGGCTAAGGAAACCATCATCAAGATGAAAAGGGAACTGACCATATGGGAAAACATATGTGCCAGTGATATATCAGACAAGGGTTTGATCTCAAAAGTACATAAAGAACCCATGCCACTCAACATCAGGAAGACAAACAGCCCGATTCAAAAATGGGCAAAGGACCTGAATAGATACTTCTCCAAGGAGGACATACGGATCGCCCAGAGACATATGGGAAAATGCTGGGCATCACTAGCCATCAGAGAGATGTAAATGAAAACCACAATGAGATATCACCTCACATCAGTCAGAATGGCCATCATTAATAAATCTACAAAAGACAAGTGCTGGCAAAGATGCAGAGAAAATGCAGACTGCTGTTTGCTTTCTTTTTAAGAAAATTTAAGAAACGAAAATGGGATGAAAAGACAACAGTGTTTTTTTTAAATGGTAGTAGTACCTTATGTTTAATCTTACTCTTATAAACAACCTCTAATGGATATTTTCTAAATTCCATTTTTCAAAAAAAAAATTTTGTCTTTTAACTGGAACACTTGGTCCCCTTAGGTGTAATGAAATTACTGACACATTTGAATTTCATTCATTTTATCATTTTATTAATTTCTTCTATTTAAGCCAACTCTTCTGTGTTCCGTTTTCTCTCCTTTCATGCCTTCCTTTGTTTTTATTTCTGTTTTCATTAAATTCATTGGGGTGACATTGGTTAATAAGATCATGTAGCACACATCTCTGTGCCACCTGATCTGTCCATTGCACTGGGTGCCCACCACCCACCGTCAGCTCATCTTCCATCACCACATATTTGGCCCCCTTTGCCCTTCACGACCCGCCAACCCTTTCCCTCTGGTAACCACCATACTGCTGTCTGTGTCTATGAGTTTCAGTCTTATATTCCACATAGGAATGAAAAGGGTTGAATGTAAAAGAATGAAGAAAGATACCATGGAAAAAACTAGGAAAAAGCTGCTGTAGTTAGCATTAGACAAGTATACTTTAAGATAGAAAGCATTATTAGAATAGGTCACTTCACAGTGATAAAAGGTTCAAACCATTAGACAGATTTCATAATTCTAAAATTTTAGTTCCTGTAAGCTTTTACAAATTTATAATGTATAAATACACATTTTTCTCATTCTAAATGAACTTACTTTTGTACCCCCGACCCCGTCACCAAAAAAAAAGAAAAAGCCTGGCAAGCAAGTAATATTAAGGACAAAGGAAATGCAGAGTTTTAAAATATGCAAGCCTTGGGTAGTAAACCATATTTGTTACTGTTCCTGAAAGATTTATGTAAAGTAATTTTTCAGCCAATTAAACACATGAATCAAAAGCTAAACTTTCAAGAAATAGAAATATAAATGTCCTGTCAACAAAGCACAGGAAGAAATATAAATCAAGCTATAATTTTTATTTGTTTAATCATACACTATAAATGTGAATCAGAATGTGCTTGCCATGAGAGAAGGTGTACAATCTGAAAGTAATAAGAGTTACAACCCGAATCCAAGATCCAGGGTGTCAGTAGGAGGGAAGATGAATGAAATTAAAATTTTTGAAGTTTCTCCTCCTTCATAGTAGATATGACAGATTTGACATATCCATTATGCTGACAGGAAAATACACATTTAATTGTATTTAAAGCTGGAAGACATCTGAGGACATGGATATTTGAGATTACCATGAGAAATGACATAGAATTTCTTCAGCAAAATATGGGAAAGACTTTAAAGTATTAAAAATAAGATGACAAAGTAAAGCCAAATATGTCATTTAGGAGAGTGATTTTAAGGGATAATTGGGGACAAGAAATTTGGCTGGAAAGGAACCCAAAATGAAGTAGCAATTGGAGGGGATGTGGGGTATTTACATATATTTACTTGTTGTGTTTTTTTGGGTAGAAGATATACACTTTCATTTCTATGGTCAATAACCAAGAGATAGATAACAAGAAACAGAGGCTCTAAGATAAGGAACAAATTCCTGGGATTGACCTTGGTGCAGAGGAGGGACATTTTCTTTGTTGAAAATGGAAGAAAGAAAAAGAAGACCAATGTGGCTACAGGAAGTTATGTACAAGTGTCCAGGAACAGTGTTTCTCTTTACTTTGTAGTATAATCTCTGTAAGTAGAGATTATAGATTGTATTATTGGACAAACCCTGCACACCAGAAAAGAGATAAATGTACTAGACTCAGACTATCCCAATTGTTTGCAAAATTACTCTTAATACATTAGGTTTCAATTTTTAATTTATTGTTTAATGTATTTGCAGTTCTTTGTCATTGCCTCTATTCTGATAAGTTGAACATTTTTCCTATATTATCATTGAGATTTTAATTTTGATATCTCTAATATCTCTTTTTCTAAACAGTGATACCCAAATACTGATTTGATTTTCATAATATTTGTATAGCATGACTTGGTGAAAGTGTTCTTTTTTTTTTCCACTTTCTCGGTTGCCCTCTTTGATCAAGACTGCCTGTTAAGAGTTATATGGCCCCAGATGCTACCTCAAATTATCATCTTCAAAGTAAAACACATGTGTTTTTTCCTTTTCATATGCTCACTGCACCTACCACCCTCAAGATGAGCTCTCTTACACACCGTGCAGTATTAAATGCTTCATACACATTAAATACTTCAGGAACAAGAAAATGGTTCATTACAAGAGGGGTAGATAAATCTGCTTAAATAAATGACAGTAGTTTCTGTCCTGAGCCTTAATTTATTATTCATGAGGGTTTCCTATAAGAGTAGGAAGCATGATGAAACAGTATTTTACATGTTGGAAAGCAAGGAGAGAAATTCAACCACCCAAAGTTATCATAGTCCTTCGCTTCAAGGACTAGACTTTATCTTTGTGATTATAATGGTGATTCTGTGTGGGTATCTTGAAATCCTAAGGTGTGATACTTAGAGGGTGGCTAATTTTTCCCACATTACCAGAGAGCTTCTGATGAAGGGAAAATCTTCAGGGAAACACTGAATAAGTTCCTTCGTCACTTGGAGACTTCGCACTAGAAGCATACACTGAAACACTGTGGAATAAAGATGGAGTCAATGTGCTTAGGAAGAATTAAGAGTTTAGGGATTTATTACCCATAACATACAGGAGTTTTCTTTTGGTTTCTGGCTTAACCAGTTAAGTGTTAGAAAAATATAGTTTTGATTAATTTATTGGAATTGATCAATGTCCCATTTGGAAAGATTAAGTTAGAAAGTATAGCAATAGAGCATGACATTACCTTTTAAACTTGGACAATGTAATGGCTACATAGCTTCTAATGTATTTTTTGGCTCAGATTCACAAATTAGAAGGTTGGAATTCAATGTTTTGAAGTCTGCAATAGTTTTAATATTTTAATTACATTGGTATTTGAGTGATCTCATGTCTACAGCTCAGTTTATTTTCTTAAGTCATTTTAATTCTATTTTACCTGTCTAAAATGATTTCTTTGGAACTATCTCCACTCTCCTTTACACAGTAACAGGGTTAGACAGTAGTAAATGCACTGCCTGGATTCATCAGCATTAGTGTGGAGTCTAAACCGATTTTTTCCTTGCCAATAATTAGTTTGCTTAAGGTGTTTGTTGGAAAGGATAAACAGTCCAAAGAAGGAGTGTTAAGCTCTAGAGTCATGGATAAAAAAAAATAGGCAAAAAAGGTAGAAAAATAAAAAGAAATGAGAATCGGTGGTTGTGTCCATTTACCTGCCAGTGGAGCGCTGCACACAAAATATCTGAAAATACCCTGGGATGGGACTGCGGATGGGGTCACTTCATATCCTTGGGAACCTTCTCCCTCTTTTGTGGAAATGGAAGAGTTAAACTAGATGGTGGCCCCTGTGCCTCCCTTACAGCTCTACACTACTATTATTCTATCAGCATCTCAGCTGTGGTGCCCAGGTATGAAATAGCAAATGATATGTGCGACAGCACAAGGTGGACTGAATGACTGCAGTGAGAAAGAAGCCTGGAGAGTCGTTTCATTGAAGTTGAAGTGTTAATGTGGATTTCCACCACCAGGGTCATCCATAGAATCAAGGAAATCAAATTGAACTTATGACAGACTTGGAAACATTTGTGCAGATATCCACATTAAACAATACATGAAAAAAAGTAGTGCATCTTTTTTAAATCAGCACAAAACATATTTATATGTTCTTTTTTTTTTTTTACTTATCAGAAGTGTAGATAGAGAACCTCACATTTTTTTTATCCAGAATATTTTAGCTAAGGGAATGAGGATTTTAATGTGTGTATACACATACACATTGAAATTCTCATTTCCTTGGTTATAATATAATTATATATATACATATCTTACATAATGTATTTACTATATACATAGACAAATACATGTAAGTACATGTGTATGAATATATATGTTGTAGGTGTGATATATATACAGAGGTTAGTAAAATAGGTCTATAGTTGTTAGTATGTGAAATAGAGTTTATTCTTCTATTAAGTATTAATTATTGTACTATTTTTCATATGAACAACCATACACTTACTTTTGCCTGTAAAATAAATTCATTTCTCACAATATCCCTGTATCATATAGAATATAATTTGCTTATTGTCCATTAGGCTAAAAGTGATAGGAAAAGAATAATAATATTGATTGCCTTATCTATAGCCTATGTTTTCTATCATGATTGACTGATATGGTTAACATTTATTTAATACAGAAAAAAAAATCAATAATAAACTTGGCAAATAGTATTGCAGAATCAGAAAGTGTGATGCCTCCAGCTAAAATTCACACTTCCTGATTCCAAATTACATTACAAAGTTATGGTAACCAAAACAGTGTTTCACTGGTATAAAAACAGACACACAGACCACTGAAAGGGAATAGAAATCCCAGAAACAAGCCCATATGTATATACATGATCTACTGATGTTGGATGAGAGTGCCTAGAATATGAAGTGGCTAAAGGATAGTCTTTTTAATAAATGGTGTTGGGAAAACTGGAAATTCACATGCAAAAGAATGAAATTGGACCCATTTTCATACCACACTCAAAATCAACTCAGAGTGGATTAAAGATTTAAACATAAGACCTGAAACCATAAAATTTCTAGAAAAAAATATAGTAAAAATATCCTTGATACTGTTCTTAGCAATTATTTTTTGGATACAACATCAAAAAATACAGGCAGAAAAGAAAAAGTAAACAAGTGGAACCACCTCAAATGAAAAGTTTCTGCACAGCAAAGGAAACCATCAACATTGAAAGTAAAGAAGCTATGGAATGGGGAAAAATATTTGCAAACTATATGTCTGGTAAAATACTAACATCTAAAATAAGGTACTTCTACAACTTCAGAGCAAAACAAGTAACTTGATTAAAAAAATGAGCAGAGGACTTGGATAGAGATTTTTCCAAAGGAGATACAAATGACCAGCAGATATATGAAAAGGTGCTCAACGTCACTAATCATCAGGGAAATGCAAGTAAAAACCACAGTGAGTTGTCTCCTCACCCGTTAGGATAGCCAAAAAGAATCACACAGTGAGATTTTTATCTGTCATAAAAATAGGTAAACCATGTCACTTGTGAAATCGTGATGGATACTGTGCTGAGTAAAGTAACCTGAGCACCGAAAGACAAATATGGTGTGATCTCATGTGTACGTGGAATCTCAAATAGAAGCAAAGAGTGGAATGGTGATTTCCAGGGGCTAGGGAGAGGAGAAAATGGGCAGATGATGGTCAAAAAATGCAAACTTTCAATCATACAAGATAATATCTGGAGATCTATGGTAAACATAGTGCTTAAAACAAATCACACTGTATTGTATACTCATAGGTTTCTTCCCACAACACATGAATAGGAAGGGGGAAGGAAGGGAACTGTGAGGTGGTGGATAGGCCTGTGGCCTTGGTGATGGTGATGGTTTCACAGGAGTATGCTTGTTTCCAAATACATCGAGGGAATCGTTCTTCAATACAGTGGTTTAAGAAAAATGAAAAAATGGATGAAATTTTTCAAAAAGGGGTCCATAGAAGAAAGATACTGAGGAAATGATTTTTGTTTCTGTTTTCTTTTTTCTAATACACATTCCCTGTTTGATATTCTAGTTAATTCCACAGAATTCATTCATTGGTGAGAGGAACAAAAAAGGACATTTAATAATTATTGCATTTATAAAATCAGCAAATAAATAAGAAAATAGCCCCGACTAGGTGGCTCATTTGGTTGGAGCATTGTCCCATTCCAAAGGTTGTGGGTTCAATCCCTGGTAAGGGCACATACCTAGGTTGCAGGTTCAATTCCCTGTCATGGCGCATTCTGGAGGCAACCAATCCACGTTTCTCTCTCACATTGATGTCTCTCTCTCTCTCTCTAAAATCAATAAACATATCCTAAGGTGAGGAGTTTTAAAAAATGGTTAAAAAAGAAAGTAAATATGCAATTAGCATAGGCAATCTAGAACATTTTGAATTGTTTAAAATGTATAAAAATTTACCCAGATCTAGTTTCCACTCTTAGTATTTTGGTATGTTTTATCCCTGTGTTTCTAGAAGTATTTTACATAGTGATTAAGGGCAGGGATTATTTAATCAGACTGTCTAGATGTAAATTCAAACTCACTAAATTGCGGCAAGTTATTGAATATCTCTGTCTCAGTATGCATATGCAATAAGTGAATTATGTTATTCATATTCCTATGCTGTCGTGTGGATTAAATGAGTTTGTCATGAGCAGGGGAGGGTCCCCCAAAAGAGTCACTCATATACATTTGTGTCTTTCCATAATGTCAGGTTTATTAGGGGTGACCCCCCAGGAGCCAATAGAGTCCCACGTATGTTATACACAGAGAGGGGGAGCTTATGTGATAGATGTGAGCAGAGTGACCATCTGGTGCGAAGTCCCAGTCACTGGTGACAACCACAGGTGGAGAGGCGGGTGTCAGGTTCAATAGGCGGCTGCTGTGGCAATAATGCATCTCGTGGACTGGAAGTCTGGCGGGGCTCCAAGTGTGACCTGTGCTACAGACAAGCTCAAAGTCAGAGCTCTAAGTTCTTACAGCACACTACGGGTGGAGGTCCCACTCACGTCGGTGTCCGGATGGGGTCCTTATCCAAGTGTCCAGACTTGGGGATTTGGGCATTCGGGGCCCCTCCAAAGCAGATTTCCTTTCATCTCATTACCCTAGTATTGACATAGCGCTTAACATAACTGTCATGGCTGACAGTGACTCCATCGTGGCAGGTCATAGGTGCCCAAGAAGCCTACTCTGTTCTTGCTCTATACAGAGTTTAAACATACAGACTACTGGAGGGCCAACCTGGTACACAGTAAGTGGGGTGACACATGTCCTCTGTCTCTAGGAGCTCCTCATGTCCTAAATTATTTACTGTATTTCCCCCTTAATGTTCACTAATGTCCTGGGCAATAATTTTTACAGACACTGTGTTTTGGAAAGTGTGTTATTCAATTTTCTAGGCATATACATAGTTTTTATATGGTTAAATTATTATAGAAACAGCTTTAATAATGCTTTATTCACTTTAACATAGTCCTTATGTCAATTTTAAGATGATTTTTAATGTTTGTATATGATTCTCTGGAATGAATCTGCCATCATTCACTAATATAGATTACTATTTTAATTTTGATCACCAAAATAATTCTATGATTAATTTTTTTGTCCTTGTTTTTGACTACTCTTCTGTTGATTCATTTACCATGGTAAGATTTAAATTTTTGAGCCAAAAGTAACACACATTTGTTTGGGTTTTGCTAATGGTATATATCTTCAAACATGGACAATTTCAAAGTATAATTTTGACAAGAAAAAAAAAAAGACAACCAAGCTATCTTTTTCCAGACTTTTCCTGAAACTGCATTTCAGAGTTGACATTACATGGAAGCTTAGGTTGGTTTTTTCTTTCACTTGACCTTGATTTGCTGACTGCCCTTCTTATCTGGTGTTGGTAATAATATTCAAGTTTCTCACCCGCTTGGTATTCATACACCATATCATAGCTGTCATTTTGTGCTAATTTTCCATAAATTATCTAGCAAAAACAAACCACTCAATAACAAAGGATGAATTGAGTATATGCTCCTTTGACTTATTTCTGGGGCTTGAGATCTCCTGTGGCTAAAGGAAAATATTCTACATGTCAGTGTTATGTCAAACATCAGTTCTGAAATTATCAGGTAATCTCAAGTCTCCAAGGGCCTTGCTGTGGGTTCCAAGAGATTTACAGTGTTGTTTTAAAGGAAATAGTAAATGTCAGACTTGTGTCTCTAAGGTTTGGTCTCCTGAGTAATGGATCACGTGTCCTTTATTGGACGTCCTTTTGTTTGCATAAAATAGAAGTAGTCAGTCTCTGGAATCTCTGTTCTCCTATTTTATCCTAATATTTAGTCTTGACAGTTTCCTGTCTTTCCTTGGTTTGCATTGTCCGAGAACAATAGCTTTTTTTTTTTCTATAGCGGCCCTTAGCACATAGTATGGTACTTTTTAATGGTAATTAATATTTTATAATGCCCCTAAATGGGTATGTGAAAGAGGTATGGTAGTTTTTGAAATAATTGAGATTTTGAAAACTTTATGTTCCTGGAGCTTAACTGCAGGGGTTGCTGGTAGTCAATTTAACAGGATTTTCTTCAGTGATTAATGTGTACCTCCTTGAATCCTGCTGTTTAAAAAAAGGTTGTTCCTCAGATAAGATTTCTTATCTTCATTCCCTGTTCTCACAGTTTGAAGGATTAAATTCACTATTTCTAAGACATTTCCCTTTTTAGTTTGTCTTGCACCTTTTCTCCTTCTCTTCTTGAATCTAGGATTTTACATAGGATTAGTTTTTTTTTCAATTTTTAGTATTTAAATAATTATAGACTTACAAGAAGTCATGAACAAAATGTAGAGAGACCTCATATGTTTATTACTATCTTCCACCAGGGATGAAATTTCATGTAACTGCAATGCAGTATCAAAATCAGGAAACTAGTATTGGCATAATACAATTAACTAGACTAACTTATTACTCGGGACTCTGGATTATTTTGAAGCAGTTTATGTAATGATATGAGCCTTCTACAGATAATTTCTTATGAGGAGCTAATTATCCTCTTATTTCAAAAATATTATTTGTAATATTTTATCCTTTGGTTCCACATACCTTCTGTATATCCACGATTGGAGAAAAATGAAGCATCCTAAAATGAATGCTTTTGTATTCCCCCTTCAGATCAAAAAATAGTAACTAATATTTGTTAAAATGCTATTATTGGAAATGTACATGTATGTTTTCACTCAGTACTCACAGTCATCCTGAAAATTAGAACACATCACTGATATTTTAAACATAAGGTAATTGAGCCTCAAGAAGATTGAACAAATGACCAAATCCACATTGTGAATGAGAGGCCAAAACAGGATTCAGATTCAATCTCTGTGATTGTAAAAGTAAGAAACACCCAAACCACCCTCGCCTGGTCATTCAGCCGGTGGGAGTGTCTTCCCGATACATCAAAAGGTTGCAGATTTGATTCCCAGTCAGGGCACATACCTGAGTTTCGAGTTTGAGCCTCAGTCTGGGCATGTGCGGGAAGCAGCAGGTCCACGTATTTCTCTCACATAGATGTTTCTCTCTCTCTTCCTGTCTAAAAAAAAAATTAAAAAAATCAATACACCCTTGGGTGAGGATTTTAAAAAAGAAAGAAAGAAAGAAATGCGCAAACCTGGAAGAATGTTTTTTATGAATTTACTTGAGCCAAACTGATGACGATTGCTGGGAAGCAAAACCTCAACAGATTGGGAAAATGCTCCAGAGAACGGCAGGTTTTCACCGTACTTGATACATTGCAATCAAAGGAGGAGGCCTAAGGGATTACATGAGATTCACTTGTGATAGATTAGGGAGGCAGAAGAAAGCAATGTGGAGAGGGGAATCTCTGGGATTGAACAAAAAAAAAAAAAAAAAAAAAAGGAAAAAGACACATACTTCTGGTATATTGGCTGGTATAGGATTGTTAACAGTTAACAATTAATATGATAGCAATTACAATGAGAGGACTTGTGGTTTCGGCTGTGGCACTGCGGTTGTGTTTTGAGGGGTCCAGAAAGGAAAAAAGGAAATTACTTTGATGTAGCAGGTATGTTATCACAGATGCAAAAATGACAACAGACAGGTTCAGTTAGGATCCATATTGGCCTTTCTTAGGGAAAAATACCAAGATGGGACATGACTACCCACCGTGAACTTTCAGCTAGAAAGTTTTTTTTTTTTTAAGTTCTATTTCGTTTGTGCTCTGATCTTTTCTTTTTAAGATTTATTTATTTTTAGAGAGGGAAGGGAAGGAGAAAGAGAGGGAGAGAGAGAGAAACATCAATGTGTAGTTGCTGGGGGCCGTGGCCTACAACCCAGGCATTTGCCCTGACTGGGAATCGAACCTGTGATGCCTGCCCGCGCTCAATCCACTGAGCTATGCCAGCCAGGGCTCTCAACTAGAAAGTTTTAACTTCAGACCATCCCATATGGTTACTTTAGGTCTGAGTGTGTGAGGCCGCCCTGCCCGAGCCTCCCCGGACTTGTCAGGGTTAGCATGGGGCCCCTTTCTCGTCCACAGGATGAACAACAGTCTGAAAAATTTCTGCTAAATCATATTGTCTCCTAGAGGTTTATCTTTTGGGTAAAAAGTTGCACAATTTTTGTTTTTAGTGTTTTTTCATATAATCCATGTGATCCCCCAGAACATATCATAATTAAATGATTAGCAACTAAAACTGTTACTAATCAATTATTCTCTCTTTCTTTTTGATATACTTACTTGTTTTTCCATCTTATGGCTTTGACTAGAACTAAATCATAGTAAAAGTGCCTGTTGGCTTCATATAGTTATTTTAATCATGGTAAGGGAATACCTAAATTTACTAAATGTTTTTAGTCACATATTAAACTTATTAACTAATAAATATGAAATATAAGTAAGTAAAGAGGTTTGTTATGTTGTATCATATTAATGTATATATCTTAATGTAAAACCATCTTTGTATGCCTGAATTTTACCCCAAATCACAGAGGTGGATGATTTCTTAGTAATATAGAAGTCAGTTGGCTTTTCTTTAGTTAAGAATATTTTAACTGTGTTCATGAGAGTTGGTATTTACATATTTTATTCTTTTTATTTTAATTTTTTCCAAGACTTAATATCATAGTTATATTTGCTTTGTAAAATGAACTGGAAAGGAAACCACTTTATTTTAGGCTTTTATACATATTTTATGGATTGGGCTCCATTTTACCAGATTTTTTTTTTTAAAAAGATACTCACTAATAAAACTGGCTATGTAGGTTTTAATGGAAATTTCATTTTCAATGTTATCAGTGTCTTACAAAAAAATCGATATATTTAATGTATTTATCATTCTTAAAGTTTTCACTTATCATTTTTAAAGTTAATTTTTCACTATTGTTTAATTAGAGTTGTCCCAATTTTCCCCCATTACTCTCCCCCACCACTGCCTCGGTCAGTCCCCACCCTGTTGTCCATTACCAACCACGGGTCCTTTCTACATGTTCCTTGACTAGACCCTTCCCCTTCTTCATTGACCCAGCATATGCTAACTTTAATGAAATAGGTTATTAATTATCTAGAGTGGTTTCTCTGTATTTAAAACAATTTCTGCCTTTCCAATTACTGGTTCTTCCACTTCAAATTTGTTTTCCGAGTTTTTGTCTTTAGTATATTTGTCATACTTTTCTATATTTTGGGTTATTAAAGTATGGAGTCATATATGTTTATCAGCTTTAAATGATTTTTTGTTTATAATTCATTACCTTTGATTTAATATTTAACTTACTATTCCTTTTTTTAACTTATATGCGTTTTGTTACACAGTATATATTTTTGATTTAAATAATTATTTAAAAAACTTTAATACAAATGAAGATATTTTTGGCTTTCAATTTTGAATTGGATTTAGGATTATCTTTCTAAAAATTGAGTTGCTTTCTTTTAAATAATAAATAATTTAAAGAAGTCTATTTTTAAATGTTATGTATTTTTAACTTTTCCTTAATTCTACTTTTATTGAGTTTTGGGTAGATAATGTAACCCATATAATTTCTGCTTTAAAAAATATTTTGAGATTTTTCTTGTGGTCTTAAGTATAATCTATTTTTCATTTTCAGTGGAGACCTGGATGAAAAATATACTTTGTGATACATAAATTTTTATATATAAGTATTAAAAGTCTAATATATTCTACACTGAAGTTATATTCTTTACACTTAAAAAAAAAGATTTTATTTATTTACTCTTAGAGTAATGAGAAAGGAGGGAGAAAGAGGAGAGATACATCAGTGTGTAAGTGATACATTAGTTGGATGCATCTCAAATGCCCCAACTGGGTGTCTGGCCTGAAACGCAGGCATGTACCCTGACTGGGAATTGAACCAGCGACCTTTTGGTTCTCAGGTCAGTGCTCAATTCACTGAGCCACATCAGCCAGAGCTATTCTTTACGCTTTTTATCTATTTAATCAGTTATAACTGGGAGTCATATGCACTTTGTGACAAATGTCTTCCAATTATAATTTTATCTGTATGTATTTAATATATCCTGAATACATTTTGCTTCCTAAATGTTGATGGTAGTATTGCTGGTGGAAGTGGGGTCCTCGAGGTGTGAAAAAACAAACATTTTCAGGTACCCACGTGGGAGGATGACGTCTGGTGGTAGGGTTTACTTCGCTGGAAATAGAGGTCTGCCCCCACGTTCCTGGGGTCTCATCGAAGTCCGCCCCACTGCGAAAGAAGTCCGGTCTTGTTTCTTCATTAAGCCCAGAACAAAGGCCAAGGTCCAAAAATTCTGTGCCTTGGCAGAGCTTAGTCCATTTTAGTCCATGTTTGCCCTCACGCAGCTAGAGTAGTATCTTCCCAGATGCTCTTACGCTGCCTGTACTTACTGCTGTGGGGCTGCTGGACCCATGTGGCTGCTGTGGACACAGAATGGGAACAAAGTGGGTGAGCACATGTGAGGGAGAGGGAGAGGGAGAGAGGGAGAAGGCTCCTTGTTAAGCTTGGGTTATATTATCTGGGGGCCTGGGAAGGACCAAGAGCCCTTTCAAACTAGCCATTCAACTTCCCAGTCTTTCATGCGCTTACAATTCTCCCTAATCAGTCCATTTCCTAGATCATCTGGGGTTCCGTGTCCCTTATCCAATCGGATCCTTTCCCCAAGCTAGACAAGCCCTTAGGGGTTGCCTTCTTGGCTTCCACTGGGCATGCACCCCGCAGGGGGATTTCCCTCTTTATCCTTCTGCCCTTGCCCCCAGTAATCCTCAGGGAAAGATTGGTGGTTCCCTGGGGAGTGTGTGAAGCCGCAGCTTCCTAGTGGAACAGGCCCAGTATTGGATTCAACTTCCCAGTTTATTGAGCTTCTAAATATCTAACAAGGGATTTGCTTCCTTCCTTTATTAATATTTAGCTATCTCCACTAACAGTATGTACCTTATTGAATAAAGAATTATTGCTGCTCTACATTCATTGACTATTTTGCTTTGTACCACTAAGTGTTTTTATATTTTCATTGGATTCCTTTCCTCTTAAATTCTGCTTTACCAGAAATCAATGTTCCTACTCAAAGTCTTTTGATTTTGTTTTCCTTATTAGCCTATGTACATTTTTATATTATTATACTTTCAGGAACATTTGTATATTTCCTAGAAATAGAGTAAAGGTTTACTTTTTTGCTTTTGTTTTTAAAACTCAATCTGAGATGTCTTTGATTTCAATAATAATTGGTGTAATTCATCTGTTTATCATACCTAATATTTTGGTTTTACTTATGTGGACTTGTTTATGCATTGTAAACAGCATCCTGTCTAATTTTTTTTTAAAAGATTTTATGTATTTATTTTTTTAGAGAGAGGGAAAGAGAGGGAAACATCAATGTGTGGTTGCCTCTGGCATGCTCCCTTCTAGTGACCTGGCCTGCAACCCAGGCATGTGCTCTGACTGGGAGTCGAACCAGTGACCTTTTGGTTCACAGGCTGGCACCCAATTCACTGAGCTATACCAGCCAGGGCTTTACATTTTCATTAAATGTTTTTTTTTACTTTATATTTTATATTGTTAAAATGTACTTATGCAACCTTCATCATTCTTTAATATTACTCATTTAATATTCAACAAGTATTTATTGAGTAACAGCTATGTTATAGGTAGATTTTTTTATACATCAGAGTATAAAACATACAAAAAACTCCTTCTGTAATAGGGTTTATCACAAAATAAAAAAGTTAATTACTTGCTTTGTTAAAAATGTTACACACTATGAAGAAAATAAAGGAAGAAAGGAAGATAGGGATTGATGGCAGTAGAGGTAGGGTGGTGTTACATTTATCATTGCTGCTTAAGAAACTACCCACGCCCTGGCTGGCGTAGCTCAGTGGATTGAGCATGGGCTGCGAACCAAAGTGTCGCAGGTTCAATTCCCAGTCAGGGTACATGCCGGGGTTGCAGGCCATGACCCCCAGCAACCGCACATTGATGTTTCTCTCTCTCTCTCCCTCCCTTCCTTCTCTAAAAAATAAATAAATAAAATCTTTAAAAAAAAAAAAAAAAAAAGAAACTACCCACAATTCAGTAACTTAAAACAACAAAAATTTTTATTTATATATATATACATACATAAACATCTATCTATAAACAAATATATGTATTTGTGTATAAATATAAATATAAATATAATTTCAGCAGGCTTCATCTGACTGATTCTTCTACTCCCATGTCATTAACTAGGGTGACTCAGTGCCACTCAGCTGGCAAAAACAAAAACAAAAGCAAAAGCAAAAACAGAAAAAAAACAAACCCAAAACCTGTCTGGAGGGTCCAAGAGGCTTTGGAAGTTGGTGGGGATGGCTAGCAGGCGGGCTCAGCAGGGAGGGCCTCTTCACTGGACCGTCTACACGCGGTTTCTCCATCGTGGTGCTATCGGGGGCATGGACTGCTGATGCACTGGCTGGGTTCCCACAGATTGAACATTCTGAGAAAACCAGGAGGAAGCTGTATGGGCTTTTACTGTCTCGCCTTAGAAGTCACATGAAATGACCTACCATACTACATTGGTTATAGCAGTCACAACCATGCCCAGCTTCTAGAAAAGGGGACACAGTCTTGATGAGAAGACTATCAACCTATTTTGATGCCATGTTTAAAACTGCCATGTATGGTCATTACATATCAGGTAGTAGGCATTTAAGGGGAAGCTTGAAAGGAATGAGGAGGAAGCATGCTTTGCTGAGAAAAGAATATTCCAAAGAGAGGGCACAGCTTGTGCAAAAGCCCTGAATCAGAAGCATGTGGACTTAATCTTACAATAGCATCGTGGCAGCCAGTGTGGCTGGAATATAGTGAGGAGGAGAAGAGGGTAGGTAGGGGAGGCCAGAGAAATAAAGGAGAGGTGGCGGAATCTCAAGAGAGGGCCTTGTAGGCCATTGTAAGGAATTTGGCTTTTTCTCTAACTGAAATGATTCATGGAGAGGTTTCAGCAAAGAAGTGACAATATCTGAATTATATTTAATAAGATCTCTCTGGCCCTTGTGTTAGGAGTAGCTGAAGGGGATCAATGACAGAAGGTAGGAGACCAGTTAGGGGGGTTTTGGAATAACGAGCTAAGGAAATAGGTGCGGCTTAGCCTAGAATGGTCATGTTGGGGTTGGTCACTTGTGGTCTGAGTCTGGGCAATCTGAGTAGAGTGTATAGGAATTTTTTTTTGAGCTTGCAAAACAGTTTATTCTTGTGTTATTATTTGTTCAATGTATAATTTTCCATATAAAAAACTGTATACCTACATTTGACCCACCTGTATTACATATGTATATATAAAACTATATGTGTTTACATACATGCATATGTATATATAGTTATCTTTTAATTTAAATCATTTTATTGTTAATTTTTAATGCTTTCTTTCAAGTTCACCCAGTGTTGGATGAGGGGGAGAGAATGCTTTTCCTTCCCCTTCACCCCTAACTTCTCAGTATCTAGTGTTATGCTTAGAATGTGAAATATAACTGCATTTGTTAAATATTCATTTTATTTTATTTTGCAATTACACTTTTAAAATAGTGTGGTAAACACCTTTAACACATGTAAAGTGAAATTTATAATTAATTAAATCAATTGTCTCATTTTAGAATTTTGGATATATAACATTCTAACTCTTGCAACTTTCATTTTGATTATTTTCCCCAAATATATACCTATATGTCCTTGAGTGAATTATATTGGAAAATCAACTGCATATATACAGATGTGATTCCTTTGCATTCAAGTTTGATAAAGACAAGCTGATAGGTGATCATATATTCTTGGTCATATTCTTACTCTCTTAAAATTCTGTGATTTCTAATATGTTAACACAAAAGAAGAAAAGTCTAAAGCAAGCCTGACATGATTTATTTTTAAGAGACTGTGTTTTTCTGTCTATATATAAGCAGAATACTTTTTTAAAGATTTTATTTATTTAGTTTTAGAGAGGGAAGGGAGGGAGAAAGAGAGAGAGAGAAACATCAATGTGCAGTTGCTGGGGTCATGGCCTGCAACCCAGGCATGTGCCCTGACTGGGAATTGAACCTGCCATAATTTGGTTCGCAGCCCATGCTCAATCCACTGAGCTACGCCAGCCAGGGCTAGAATATTTTATTTGTTTTTGAAATTTCGGAGTTTGGCTGGTTTCTATCTAAACATGAATGACTCTTCTCTGTTTCCCTCCTCCTACCATCACCACCAGCATCTGTTTAGTCTTTTTATTCTTTGTATTTGTTACAGATTTGAGCAGTCTTTCGAATCGAGTTGCTCTTGTTTCTTTCTCAAATGTACAAATTATTCTTGAGTTCAGACTTCAGCCTTGGCCTTCCCATCTGCTATCTTCCCTCCCGTTATTTTATCTCTGTTTCCCCATGGGCTCTGATTCAATTACTACTTCAGATTGTCAATGTGTCAGTTTTCTTCTCCATGGATTCTGTTGTGGAAAAAAAATTCTGCTATTACATTTTAATGTTTATATAAACTTCCTCATCTTAGCCACCTTTTACTTTACCATTTTTTACCGATTTTGTCATTATGACTTTCATCTCCTGCTTCATAAATAACCTGCCTTTCTACATGCTCTTTATAGTTTAAGTTGCTTAAAGCAATTTTCTAACTATTTTTTCTTGTTTAACAAATCCTTTTTTTTAGGGATATTCTCATCCCTTGAGTGTTCAGCATGATGTCTTTTTGTGTGTATGTGTTTGCATGTGTGTGCTGTTTTATTTTTCCCACTCTCTTTATCTAGAATGTAGTGATATTTATCCCAAGTCAGGCTTTTTAAAATAAAAGATAAAAAATCACTTGTCTATTATTTTCTTTGTCTACCTTTGAGATGACGGCTGACCTCCTTTTGATCTACACTAGAGAGGAGGTTGATATGCACAGTCCTCTCAGTAGCCAGCAAGCATTTGTTGGAATAGCTCAACCGGGCTAAGGTGGGTACCTATTGGACAAGGTACAAGGCATACTACCCGGCGTGCATTTAGTTTACTGGGGGATGGGCTGGTGCAACAGTGATTACTGTTTGTGAACTATACATAGTACTGTTTCTCGGGTGGGAATTCTAAAGGAAGACTATTTTATCTGGAAATTAATTTTGAATAGTCTTTCAACCTATAAGTAGCACAGGAAACTTGTTTATCAGTTATTTCCTATTTTCCTTTATAATCTGTAGTTTCTTAAACTTCATTAAAATCCCATTGTACTAAATAGCAATTTGTAACACGCAGAAGGGAAGGGAAATAAGGAAAGAGTCTGAGCTCATGCTTGAGGAAGAAGCGGCAGAGGGAGAGAGGGATGCTGGGAAACCTCTGGATCCAGCCTTGAGTTGCTCCCATTGGATTATAAATCACTTCGAGCACCCAGGCTGCTAAAGGAACAAGTGACAAGTGAGATACTGCAGGAAAGACTCAGGACAGACAAGGGAGGGCCAAATGACCGTCTTCTGTCTCATGAACTAAAATATGGATAGGATGGTGTAACTTAATTGTTCTTATAGTCAGTCTCCATATTGAATGCCAGTTGTGGTATTCACTGTTGTTTAAATCTATGTTGTTCTTTTCTGTTTTACTAATTTCTTCCTTTATTTTCCTAATGGGAACTTGGATGGGACTCCATTATAGACTATCGGAAATTATATAAAACTGGGTGGGCCAAATCGTTTAAATAAAATTACATATTCATGGTATTATTAAATTCAAGAATTTTTAGGAATGGCACATAACTTTTAAAAAGGACTGATTCTGGAAAAGATAAACTATTGCCTTAAATTTTTTTTTGTTTACTTTTGTAGCAGTCATACATTCACTCAGATAGCAAATACATATTGAGCTCTCATACTTCAAGAATTTATAGTCTAGCAGGGAATTGCAGGCATTAAACAAATCATTTTGCAATTAATTCGTTAATTACACTAATGATACGAGCATCCTGGAGAACGAAACGCTATGAAGCAATCGTTGGAATGAGAACAAATAGCCGAGAAGGGGTCCCCAGGCTGGCAGTTGCAGTTTCCTGTGGGCTGTAACAGATACTACTGAGAAAGTTAAAACTGCAGAAATATATTCTCTAAGAGGTCTAGAGGTCAGAAGTCTGAAGTCAGTATCACTGAGCAGAAATCAAATTGTCAGTAAGGCGGAGCTCCCTCTAATGCCTCTAGGGGAGGAGAATCCATTATTTGCCTCGTCCTGCTTCTGGCATTCCTGGGCTCCCGGCAGCATCCAGTCCCTTGCTTTGTGGTCCCACTGCCTTCTCCTTTCCCTCTGTACAAAAGACATCTCCCTCCATCTGCCACTTATAGGGATACAGGTGATTGCACGTAGGGCCCACCTGGATAATCCAGGGTAATCTCAGAACCTTTCATTACAGTTGCAAAAATTGTTTTCAAGTCCGGAGCAGCTGACTGAGGCAAGGTTCTAAATGGATAGAACTTTTCAGACTGGGAGGATGGAGTGTGCAAATCCTGCGGGACCTGGTAGAAATCAATTGAGGGTTTGAAAAAGGATATGTGGGGGGAAAACAGAGAGTAAAGGAGTAAAAGTGGGCAAATCTGCCTAGAGATGTGGAATCTCTGGTTCATCCGGACCAGAAACATCCATTCTGTTTGGACTCTGGAGGCCATCAGAAAGAGTCTGCATTCTGTGTATGCGTATTTCTTTATACTGAATCAGCCAATTCTGTTTCTAGGGCAATTACAACTATTAGAAATCTCCAAGTCCCTAGGCACACATAGTTCTGCCTATGGAACTAAGTCCAGCTGTTTTCTGCACAGCGTAACTGGGTTTGCCAAGATATAGCTGGAGAAGCAATTTCTCATATATGCAAGAGGGAAACAAATTAAATTCCATTACACAAGTGGGTTGTGTTCTTAGGACTGTTTGATAGTAGGAATTTGGCTATGGTCTAGTTAAGATGAGGTATGGGCAGAACGCTTAGTTATTTCCCTACCTCCTCCTCCTCCTCCTTCATCGTAACTATGATTTGAAACCTTTCGATTTTCATTTTGAGATTTAACAGGCCACAAATGGAATTGTGTTACAGGACTTGAAGTTGGAATTGAAGACAATATTGAAACTGTATATTAAAACTGATGTGTTATGCTCAGTTCTAATTAGTTTCTAACAACTAATTACTGCAATTATTTTGCTAAGAACAGTTATTATTTACACATCTTTTACAACTTCAAATTTCTCTCATGGGCCCAAGAACTTCACTTGTTTGCTATGGAGTGTGTGTGTGTGTGTGTGTGTGTGTCTATCTCTATCTCTATCTTTATCTCTATCTCTATCTCTATGTATCTATCATCTATCTATCTATATACATTTAGTTCTTATTATGTTATTATGCCTGGCTTTCATTAATACCCTAACCACTGTGTTTGGTCATGCCCAGAATAAGAGCAGATAGAGAAAGGTTCTTAATCAGAGCTGCCAAATCAGAGCTGCACACACTTTTGACAGGGTCCCATCCCCAGTACAAACCTGCATAGCAAGGCCACCCCGTTCACATAGCACTGGTAATGGGTCCTATTTAAGCTTTGAAAATTACATTTGTCAAATAATTTTCTTTATTACAAAAGCTACAGATTTTCAAAGTGAGGGAGGAAAAATGAAAATGATTCCATTATTGTAGATGATGAAATCAATGAAAAATATACAATTACTAGTCTATTAGTTAAAATATACTTTACCCTATGACTGCCCTTCCCCCTCTCATTGGCATTTGTTTGTCAGTAAATTGCTCATCTGTGCTCCTAGCTGCTGCGCAGGATGGTGGGGGCTGGGTGTTCATCAGAGCAGACCTCTGCTTTGTGACGTACCTTAGGTCTCTGTGTGTTTACCGTGCTTCAATACGGTACCCAGAGAACATGTTCTCTGAGTGGTAAAATAAAATATCAGTTAAAAATAGAAATACATTTAGGGAATCATGAACCATCTGCCCCTCTAAGTTCTTCAAAGGCCACAATGTTTTACTGAGTCAGATAACCACGTCCCAGTAGAAATGCGTGCTTGGAACTCTGATTTAATACGATGCAGGCAGCTTTTCACAGAGACTCATATATGGAGGGACCATGTGTACATATTCGAAAGCTTTGGGATTGCCATTGAATATTAGTTTTGTTGTATTGTTCATTGTCTCTTAAAGGCTCATGCATTCTGCCTGAGAGTTTACAGATACCAGTAATGGCTGCCGACATGTACAGATGTTACTTTTATGGATTAGTAAGACCTTTCTGAATTCTGGTTTTCCTTTTGGTCTTTACAAACGAGAGGCATAGGGCTAAGTTTTAGGCTGAAATATAGCCTCTCTTTCCTAGGCCTCCTTCTGTAATTGTCACCTCCTTCCCTTCATTGTTCTGTCATTTTATCCTTGACTTATAGCACCTTTGTCTTTGGTTATAAGCTGTCTCAAAGGCTTTTCTGGAAATATACTGTGCAGAAGCACAAAATGATGAAATAAACATACTTCTTCATTTGTTTTAAAGGATGCTTAGGTTAGACTAGGTGACCTCTAAGGTCCTTTCCAGCTCTAAATTTATGTTACTGTCACCAAAGACAGACAAAAAATCTATTAGGCTCTAGGCCAGGAGATGACTGCCAAGTTCTATACTCCGGGTGCAGGTATATTTCTTCCTGAAAGTGGAGTCCTGGATTCAGCAGCCTGCTAAGGGGCCTCCCAGTCTCCTGGTGATAAAATAAGAAAACTGATGGCTGGAAAAAAAATAAAAACAAAGAACTACAAAAACCAAGAAATAGAAAAGAGAAGAGCTTAATTATTTCTCTGGGGGCATTTATATACATTTGAACAACTAAACGGGAGCTTAACAAGTGCAGCGAATTTAATGAAATTAGTCCATTTGAATATTGTCACAATCTTGCTCCCACATGAACATTAGGTATGATTAAAATTTATTTCTTGTGCTTGTATGGGTCCCCAAAGCCTCCGCTGTCAACATCATTATAAAGTAGCCCTTCGAAGTTTTCAGAAGACTTTCACGTTTAGAGCAGGTGGTTGGTCCACTGCTTCAGGGAATATAACATTTGGGGGATATATTTTCTGTTTGTATGAATTTGGAACTTGTGAAATTATCAATAGGGTTGTTTATTTTTGTTAGTAAGATAAAAGTCATTGAAAATAAAGAAATGCTAAATATTATGTACTGAAAATTTCCAAAGCTGATTAAAATATTTTCTTTAAACCCAACTACATTATAATGGAAAAGCAAAGGGAAAAACCCAAGCAATAATTTAAAAGATATGTTTGTGAAATATAAGTATTATTTTACAGTAAATAATATTTTAGAGGAAAATATGACTCCAAGAATGATTTACATGTAAAGTTGACTGATCAATTGAGGTTCATGGGGAAATTCAGGCAGCTTCTAATTCCTTTCCAATACGTGGTGTAGTGAGTAGTACACAGTACCCCTAGGAAACTAGCACACTCTGAAACAGAGGTTCTTTCTCTCTGATTTTACATTATGTATTGGTAGAAAGTACTTGAGTGTTCAGTTGGATGGTATGTTAGTAATCTTAGAGTTATTGTTCCTTGCAATTAATTTTAAATTATTTGTAATGCAGATGGTAGTTTTATATTTGAAATTTAATTAATGTTGCTGTCAATTATATTTTTTAAAATTAAAAAATGTCTGTATAAGATTCTAGGAGCTTATAGTATTTAATAATGTGTCTAATAAAAGGTTAGTTAAATGTAATTTATATGCGAAATCATTTTGACTCAGTTTTATTGGCTCAAGTAATATTTAATTTATTAATACTCAGGTAATAGTTATTCCCTAAATAACATTTTACTTTTTTATATTGAAATCCGACAGTGAACTGAGACAGAAAATTGGTGCAAAGTGGTGATTGTCAATCATCATAAATTCATGAATGATAGCCTGTATCTTACTGAGAAGGGTTTAAATTTGGTTTGTGTGCCTTGGAAAATGGGAGTTAGTATAATATTTCAAAACTCATATAATAGTATGTGCAATTGATTATAATTAGAACTGATTATTTAAAACTGCATAGTTGCTTTGAATCAAATGAAGGTCATTATAAAATAAACCAAAGGTTTATTACCACTTGCTTTTAAGTTTTAATTCAAAAGTTGAAAACTATAAAGAGAGAGCTTTTGCTCTAATTAAAGTATTTATCTTATAAAATGACATCAAATAGGTTACTTGCGATCCACCTGGCTAACTGACACCTACAAATACTTGCCTTGTCAAGAGGCAAGAGTTAGGATGAAGACTGATTAATACCATCCTTTAATAAGCTCATGTTTTCTCTCTCATTCTAACATGTTATTTGATTTATTATAGTGATTGTATTGGTTTCTAAATAAATACAATATTACCTTGTTAAAATAATATTAGTGAGTGTTACCTAAAAGAAATCACAAAATATGATATCTTTAGAAGGACATTAGTTATATGTGAATAATAATAAAGATGATAATAAAGTATTTATTTTGTTTATTTTTACTTCATTATATAAATTTAGAAACATAGATCTCTAATTTAAAAATTATTTGTCTATAATTATAAAGCCAAATAAATGGTAAAGATTAACTTAAAAATAGCTTGTGGCTCAGTGATTGAACTGAGATAGTGCTATTACAAAAAGGTTACTCATTTTGAATTGATTCTATAGATGTTTTCATTTTTTAAATACTCTGTAAGACTCTTACCCACCTGAAAGTTTATTCCCATAAACCTGGCTCACAAAATCAACCATGTAACTTCTTTCTGTTCTGAGATGTCAAAGATGAAGACTTGCCCTATAGAGAAAATGTGCTATATGGAAGCGGCATGAACACAAAGCAGCATTTAGCAGTGGTACCCGATGTCACCCAAGTATTTGAGGAAACTCACAAAAAACATCTTTCTGTACTCACACTCACCTTTGCTGCCAGAATCAGTAGGGAGGCCCAGAAATGGTGTCAAAGGAAAATTTGTTCTTGAAGAATAGGATCACCGATTAATACATAAAGTATACTGCCCCAA
The DNA here is from genome assembly GCF_004126475.2 of Phyllostomus discolor. Taxonomy (NCBI): domain Eukaryota; kingdom Metazoa; phylum Chordata; class Mammalia; order Chiroptera; family Phyllostomidae; genus Phyllostomus; species Phyllostomus discolor. The sequence goes on along the minus strand of NC_040913.2, from coordinate 10,582,241 downwards.
CTTCTTTTAACCCGAGATAGCAACCTACCTACGACAGCCAAAGACACTCCAGTGTTTTTGCTCCAAGAAATCAGGCGACTCAAAACTCTGGAAACAGAAATTTTATTATATAGTCACCTAATCTAAGTTGTATAAAAAGTAATAAACAAACAAACAAAAAACATCTACCATCATTGCCAACAACCCAGTCTTCAGTCTTGTCTTTGACCTGTAACAAAGATGGCGATGGTGATAGAAAGAGTGGTGTCCGGGTGGTCTCTGCTTCTATTATTATGTGTTTACATCCTGTCCCAGTGAACTGATCTACGACTTCTAGGACAGACCACTTGTAATAATTTATCATGAACTCTTGAGTTGGATTTCAGGTTTTTTTCACCTGAAATTGTGCAAATGCATATCAAGACAACACAGTTTTGCTGTGAATCCGAAACAAATTCTATCCCATTCCAAAGAAAGTGTTTTAGTATCAGCCAATAGGGTATAAGCATGAGTTTCAAACAAGCAATGTTGGTAAAGTCAGGCGAAGTGACTTTCTAGTGGCATGCTGTGTGTAGATTATTTATTAGCACTCCTTTTTCATATTTCATATGTGGAAGACAAAGGGAACTGGAATCTTGTTAATCATCATTTTACAACATTTGTATAGCATGTAAATATATCAGTGCTTGCCTTTTTCCCATGTTAATGAAAAATGAGTCGTACTTGGGGAGTGAGTATTCCTATTAAAATGCTGTCATCCATTACGAGACCTGCTTAGAAGAAATAAGCACAGATGGTAGGTCTATTACTTCTCTAAAAAAAAAAAATTGGCCTCTCTCTTTTTTTGTGTTTTGTTCCCTCCTTCTCATAGAAATGTGAGCAATTTTTCAAGTCAAGAAACCTCTGTAGGGATCCTTGAAATGTTTTATCCATTACTTATACATTTAGGAGCAAAAAGAGTGATTAATGATTTATTAAAATTTCATAATGAAAAACTCAAATAAAAAGTCTTTGTTAGAAAAATTTTTTATTTGATTTAGAAACCATATGTTTTGCATGCAAATTAAAGTCTGTAGGGAGTAAGTTTTTATATCAAGCTGGGATCCTGAATTACTCATTTAGTAATGGCAAAACCATTTAGCCCATGTTAAAAATACCTATGTGGATCTTTTATTTATACATGGTTCAGTGAAAATTTGTGTGTTGCATACATGCCAGAAAAAGAGCACAAGAAGTTTTAATGTTTTGTTTAGGTTAAAAATACATGCATACCATAAAGTATGCAAATCTTAACTCTCTAGTTCAGTTTTTTACCTTTAAAAGCGTAAAATGAGCACTTTTGTATAATGAGGGCCCAAATCAAGAAACCTACTACTAGAATTCCAGAAACCCCCTTTAACTTTCTGGGTACTCTCTCCTAGAATAGTACTTAGGGTGACTTGAAGCATCATGGATTCATTTTTAAACTTCTTATAAATAAAATCATAGAGTATGTTCCATATCCTGCTTCTTTCATTCAACATTTAATGTACAAGGTTTTTAGTATAGCTGGGATTCATTCACTCTCACTGGTATGTAGCACATCGTTATAGAAATATACTGACATCTATTTGTCAGTGCTAATGCTTCTGGACATTTGGGCTGTGTCCAGTTTGGGGCTATTAATGAGTAATACTTTTCTGAGCATTCTTATACCTGTTGAGTGTATATCTGAGGTCATAAGATATGTTCAGCTTCAGCATACATGTCAAACGGTGGTTTGGATCTGTTTACACTTCATCCACAAAGAGAGAGAGTTCCAGTCACTCCACATCTGCGTTAGCTCCTGGTATCCCCTGTCTTTTCCATTTAAATCACTCTGGTGTTTATCTCCCACTCTTGCATTATGAGATGTCTTCCTTTTCCCTGGAGTCTGCATTAACTACACTACCTAAGACCTATTCTTGCTGTATTACTTCTAGGGCTACCTCAGGCTGTAACTTTTTTAGTTTTTCCCCAAGCTGTCTTAGTTCAAATGGGCTTCTCCATATGCTCAGTGCCTACTACCTGCATCATCCCTACCTGTCACCTGGCGTATGCAATTCCTTCTCTCTCTCTCCTGGGTGCACTGAACATCTCAGTTATTCCTTGTGTTATTCCTTAGCTGTTTCACTTGTCTTTAGGCTACACCACCCTGTCAGGAAAATAAGGATAATTATACTGCTGGAATCTAGTAGGTATTTTAAAAATATAGTAAAATGTAATGAATGAATGAATGAATGAATGCATGAATGCATGAATTAATTGATGCATAATATTCTCAGATAGATAATTAGCATTTTGAGGTCAAGAATTGAGTCTTATACCTTCTCATAATCCCAGTCACTTTACAGGATTTGAATATTGTAGGAAGCACTTAATCTATTGAGTTTAAATATTTGTATGAATACTAAGCTGACATTATATGATTGTCATTTTGGAAGGGTAGTGACCTACAATGACTTTTACTGCCTGTGAAATCACCCTTTTACCCATGCTGTACTAGACTCTTGTTGTCCCCCGTCCGGTGAACCTTGGTGAAAGCAGATTGTACTTTATTTGCAAATAAATATGCAGGTTTTATTTGCTTCCTTATAATAATTTTGGTTTTAATGTATTGCAGTTTTGCAGTTAACATACATTTATAGTTCTTTTGTAGTCCAATATGTAAAAAAATATTATTGGGGATGTATCTATATGTTGTGTAAAATGAGTAAATGTTAACCCAGATCATATGGACTAAGACATGTGTAATTCAGAAAGAATTGGTAACAAGGTGAGATGTATATTAACTTTTTCTAGAGTTTGATAAGTAGTATTAAAAAGCACAATTAATTTTGGGTTGGGTCCTTTGAAAGTATAACATGAGAATAATTTATATTTTCGTGTTAAGCATTCATCCAGAAAAAACACTGTAGCTCTTTCAGCTTCTGTTCTAAGAAAAAAAATGCAGTTCTGTATACTCCTTAAGGAGTGAATCTGAACTCAAGTCTGTTCAAACAGTGGTAGCAAATACTACTCTGACCAGGTTACTAAGTCATGTATCTTTCACTGTTCACTTTGTTAGTTATACTCAGCGTGTGGTTGGAAATGGAATCAAAGCCCAGTCCGGCAATCCTGAAGTCAAAGTCAAAGGCACTGATCCTGTGATAAATCAGATCATTGATAAACTGAAGCATGTTATTCAGGTAAGTGCCTGTCATCTTTTATTGGTGTACTCAGTGGTAAATAACAAATGGGTGCTTTCCACTATATGTGATAAATTTGTTAATGCTATCTGATAATCCTACCTCAAACTGAGTATTGGAATAACTTCTTGTATTTAGGGTTTTGGAGATATTTGGTTGAATGATTTTTCATGTAAAGTCAATGTGCAGCAGTGTTTGAATGGCTAGGAAACCTGTGTCTGTGACAAGGAGCCATAGACTCCTCATTTCAGTAAATAATGAGACTCTCAGGATGAGCTTCATCCCTAATAATAAGCTTTAGACCTGAGAACTACTGACCATTAAAGAAAACACATAGCAGAGTGTGGGAGGCGCCGGATTCACCATTCAGGGAAGTCTCCCAGCCTTTCTACTGAGGTTTCTGCTGCATTTTCAACAAAAGCCATAAATGAATAATGTACATTTCTTATATTTATTTTCTATATTGCCTTTTACATGTTATCTCATGACCTAATTGCTTATGAAATACCTCTGTTTTACACTTAATGTTATTTAGTCAAGTGAGTTTTTGCTGCTGGTTTTAGTGCGTGGCATGGGAAGCATGCAAATATCTATCAAAAGAATATTTTATTGAACTATTCTATCAACCAGAAACAAAGATTATGATATGTTATAAAGATTACCCTCCATTCTGCATCTATGGGAGTTTCAGGTAAGAGGGACTATGTCTTAGTTATTGGTCTTTATGTAATGATTTATATGTGCATATTTTTTTCTAAGCACCTGGTTGATACTTATTTCTAGTGTTATGTGATTATTTGTTGGAAACTATACTTAAACATAGTACAGCATTTTTATTGATATTAAAGTATTCTAGAGCCATTGGTATGCTTCCCATAATTTTTCTGCAACACTTAGGTTGATGGGGAGCCAGTTCTCAGGATTCTGTTTCTACGAGGGTCCCTGTATCCTGAGCAAAGTTCATGTGAGCAGGGCATGGGGCCTGTGTCCAAAACCATAGATTTCTACCTCCCACGTGGCGATAATGACTGCTTTGTTTATTCTGTGACCATCACTTTAGGAAAGTAGAGCTCTCCCCTGGGAGGCAGAACCAAAAGTAGCTGCCATTGAGAAAAGTGTAAGAAAAAAAATGGTGTCACAACTATTAGTAAGTTAAACCTCACGGCCTCTGGTGAATTAAACCAATTCCCTCAGAGAGAAAGCTCCAAGGTAAAGTAAGTACCTGCCTCGTGCTGCCAAGTGCTGAGACATTTCTGGAAAGTGACTAGTCTTGGGACTGGGTCGGGTGCTGAGTGACAGTGAAGAGCGTGGGGCAGAGCGAATAGTAGGAGCTAGACCGGAGACTGAGGCCGAATGGCTGAGGTCAGCAAAGAGTAAGCCTGTTGTCCTCAGAAGCAATCATGTGGAGTTTGTCAGTGAATGTCACTCAGTCACTCAGAAGGAGGGAGGCCACTCTTCCTGCCAACTTTCTGGAAACTTACTGCTTCTTAATATGAAAAACAGGAGCTCCAGTTGAAATTAACCTTGACACAGTGAGAACCTAATGAGGTTTCAGGAAAAATTAGAACATTACATTCATTCTTGAGCTTCTAGCGGCTCAATAACCAATCTATTAGGAACTTGACATATAAGCTAACTAGATTTCTAAGCAGGCACTGATGTATCGGTGTCATTGTTGGGGTTCCCAGGAAAGGGATGCTGGGATGCAGCTTTGTGTACGGGAGCTCCATGGCAGAGTGCCCTCACAGTCGGTGAGGGACAGGAGGAAATAGGGCTGTGCAGAGGGAGCAACTAACTGTACTGTAACTATCACAGAAGGCTAGGCTGAACCCGGCTGGAACGGTGGAGCTGGAAGGGTCCTTTCAGATTGTCTGAAATTGAGACAAGGAGGCGGGTCTTTATCCCCCCCGACTGACCAGTCATTGGATGAGGGTTACTGGAGTGGAAGGGGGTAGAAGTATGTTAACTCAGCTCTGAGTCATCAGTAGCCAATCATATTACCTGAGCTGAAGCAAGGATTGCCTTGGGCTAGGGGGTACCCCACAGCATCGTGCACTATAGTAGAGTCTGTACATCAAGGCTATTTGAAAATGTTAATACACAATTGATCATAAAAAACCAAAGAGCTGAATGCAATCTGCTTGTCTCATTGAGACACAGTGAATTCTTAGTGGTCTCCAGAGCTGGGTAAGCATTCCCCAGAGAGAGCACAGGCTGATCCACAGGAGGGCAGGAAGGAGAAAAGAGAACTTCTGGTGTATATTTATTCTCTCTCCTTCTGTTAACTTTTTTTTAGTTGTAGGAACGTGTATGCAATATGTAACTGTGCAATGGTACATGCATAGAGTTTCAAAATACAGAAATATATGTGTCAAGTGGGTGTGCATTCCAACTGTTTCGATGGAACATGTTACATGATAAAAACAGATGGGGAGCCCCGCGATAGGTGGTGAGGATGGAGCTGCTCTAGAGGGAAGAGGGAGTGGCATCAGGAAGCATATTGACAAAGAAATAGGTAAACACCCCAAGTAGAGGGTCTGTAACAACTCTCAGGCAGAGGGCTCACTGGTATTGTCTCCCATCCAGCAAAACACTCCCCTCTTCTGGTTGCACAGGCTCCAAAGCCACCTCATTTTCAAGATGGCAGAAGTAGTCCTACTTTTTTTTTAAAGCTCCAGTGTTAAGTTTTGTCCCATTGGTTTAACTTTATATTGGTGTGAATATCTCCAATGATTCATGCTTAAGTTTCATTCTAGGGTTGCAAGAAAATATCAGATAAAAATGTGACCTTGGAGGTTTGTCTTTTAAAAGTCCACTCAGATAATCTGATTCAAATTTAGATTTTTATAGAAGATAGCAGAAAGTCATATTTTTGTGTGAGCATCACTAAAATAGGTACTTTCACTATCTTAGAACATGTTTTCCTCTCAGTCAGATCTTTTAGCGATGAAGAGAAATTTTTGATTTGACCAGACTTCAGACTTCTTTTTTTTAAAAGATTTTATTTATTTATTTTTAGAGAGGGAAGGGAGGGAGAAAGAGAGAGAGAGAGAAACATCAATGTGCGGTTGCTGGGGGCCGTGGCCTGCAACCCAGGCATGTGCCCTGGCTGGGAATCGAACCTGCGATGCTTTGGTTCACAGCCTGCGCTCAATCCACTGAGCCACACCAGCCAGGGCCAGACTTCAGACTTCTGATGTGTGTGTCCCCTGGAAGGAGCAGCTCTCGTGCTTCTGTATCAAGGGGCAGCTCAAGGGACTCACCTCAGTGTCAGGTCTGAACAGGTTCAGAGAATTGTCTTCTCAAAGTGAGAATTTATTAATTGGGTGGAAGCATGTGACAAGGGAGGAAATAGAAGTTGGAACATATTTTAGAATGTCATCTGTAGGTTTAGATGTTTATTTGTTTGTGTTCGGGTAAAAAAATGAGTTTATTTTTTGTTGCAATGGCTATTACGTGCATTTGTTAATGGCGTGCTATGAAAATGCCATCTCCCATCACAGGCATAAGCAAGTGTTTCTCTTGTCCGTTTTTTCCATATGTGGAAATAAGCCAGGCATATTTTTGTTAGCAAAAAAAAATGGCTCCAAGGATTAGCTCCCAAATACTTTTCCTCTGGCCTGCTGTTGGACTGCACCGCATTTCTACCCTGTCACCTTTGCAATGAGAGTCAGCAAACTTCTTGATAGGAATTTTACTTTGCAAAGCCACTTCTTAAATGTCCTAATCCTTAATTTATTCAAAATATTCACCCAATGCTCATTGAGTTCCCACCATGGGCCTGGTTTTGCACAAGGCACTGAGGCTAAAGAGGTAAACAAAGTAGAACTAACTCCGCTCTCCCGGAGTTACATGCTAAGGAAAAGTAAACAAGCACATACAGTCAATACAGCTGACAGATATACACAAATCAAAACAAGACAAAGTAGGGAAATGTACTTAAGAAGACTGTGCTGGTGGAGGCCACTCAGAGGGGTATAGTTGGGTTGATCCTAAATGAGGATCATAGCAAGGAAGAAAGGAATCATAGGAAAATCTGGGAGAACGGTGTTTGGGGCAGAAGAAATAATCAATTCAAAGGACCTGCCACATGGATAGGTTTATTGCATTCTGAGAACAAACACAGCCATGTGGCTGGGATGGAAAAAGAGAAGGAGAGAGACAACCATAAACTGAATTGAAGGAGGTCTCATGGGGAGTTTAGATGTATCCCAAATTTGGTGGGAAACCATTCAAGACTATGGGCAGAGGATGATACAAGTGAATTCATGTTTGATGAAGATAATGTTGGTGACACTATGGAAAATGGACCCTGAAGAGCAAGAACAGAAGAACGTGATGCAGGCAGAAGATCGTGGTGATTAGAGCTAGAATAAAAGGAGTGACGGATGTGAGGAGCGGAGAGATTTAGATAAATGTGGGAAATGGAGCTATCAGAAATTGGTGACCAATTGGAAACTGAGGTGATGGGAAGAGAGGATAAGGACAACACCTAGGTTTGGTGAGATGACTGTGTCAGTAAGTGAGAAAAAAAAAAAAAAAACAACCCTGGGAGTGGAGCGGGTCTGGGTTTGGCTCATGGAGGCTGATTAGGAATTATGGTTCTCTTAAAGCTGAGTTTCCTGTTAGACACCCAAGGGACCATCCAGAGTTCAGTGGTGAGCACAGAGCCGGAGACGGACACTGGGGAGAGATACTTCCCAGCAGTTTCCTACCTTCGAAGGCCTGTGCTTGAGGTTGGCAGTGCTTGTACCTTTCAAAATCACCTGTGATATAATATTTACGGTATAGCTAATAGCCAGTGAGGAATTTTCTCAAGGGTTAACTTGAACGTCCTTAGATGTTCCCTTCCAATTGGATTGTCCTTTGAGAGTAGATTGGAAACTGAACTTGATTACTCTTAGTTTGTCTGGCTGAGGATATGCATGGGCATTTTAGCACAGATTTCCTCTCTTCCTAAACTGATTTGGAAACTTCTTGTTCATATTAACTAAGCTTGTTTAGAGCCAAGTTGGCAGCAAAAAAAAGTTGCAGTTATGCAGCAATTTATCTTTAAGCATTAAAAAACATCTATCATTTTTTGAAGAGAAAGATCTCAGCAGTTAAAAACCTATCTTCTGAGCAATTTTAAATAATAATGATCCACTGCTTAGAAATTACATTACCTACATTCAATATGAAACATAAATAATACCAGAGATATTTTCTATGATTCTTTTATTGCAAAACCAATAAGTGTTACAGTGTTGTTAAAGGTGGTAGATTTAAGTAACAGCTTATTTCTTCAAATGTAATAATTCTAATACATGTAAGAATATTTTTAGTTTCTATGAAATGTTCTTTTTTATAGGAAGACTAAAACTTTAAAAAGTAGTCTTCATACATAAAATTAATTTAGTTTTTAATGAGTGTAAAGGCAATAATTATAAGCATTTACTTAAAAATCACAACATGTACATATTTTATAGTATGTATTTCAACAATCACAATTACTGGATTCAAACAGAGATAAGAGATTCTTATTTTTTGTAGGAAAAGACCGTTAAATTGCCTTCTTTTTTCTTGCTCTATTCCTAGGATACCAATGTGATAAAGAGTAACTTTAATTCTATGATAGACTGAAATGAGGCTCTCAATAGATAAGTATGAGGTTAGTGGTTATCAATACAAAAAAAACCCATAATTTCAAAAAGATTAGTATCTCAAAGTTTCTGAATTCTGAAAACTAGTCAAACTTTTTTCTTCACACCACTTACTAGAAGACATTTTGGGAAACTTTTTGTATTACTAGTGTAGCTTGTAACAGGGATGCAGAAGTGGCCAATCATAACTGATTGGTCGATTGTTAATTGTGATCTGCTGGGCATGCAGTGGCAGCTGCATCTGAGAAATCCCTTTACTTCCGCTGATTCCTTTTCTTGCTCAGGGAACTCACCCTAACACCCTGACTCCTTCCCCCTCGTGCCCACTGCACCGTAATGACAGTCCCCAGGCTTACAATATTAGTATTCCAGCTTAAGACAAGCACCTTTGATTTTGTGTTAGCCATGCAGCAGTGATCAAAACACATTGTTCTCTTTGGATTCAGAAGAAAGTGTTTGAAATTCATTCAATAACTTTGAATGGTCATCTAATTTAGCAATTAGTTTGTCTGAGTGAATTCAATGGAAGTTTGCTTTCCGGATTGTGTGGTAATAATGCACTGACTTCACTACTGGCCATTTAATTAAAAAAAATCGATTGTCAGCATAACAACAACCACTTCAATTAGCATACAACCAACTGGAAATGAAAGTATAAAAACTCTTTTTGAGAGTAATGGGATTTGGGTTGGCCATAGGTAATTTATTTTTTATTATTTAAAGAGTATGTAATTATTTTATGTTAGATAAAAATTTGACTTATATGCACTTGTCTGCTGCTGATCTTATACTCTGTCATTTCCTGTTAAGATCTGAACCTTTTATCTGCCAGGTTTTATGTTTGTAAGACATGTTGAAAGAGCATCGAATACTAGAACTCGTATACTTTTTATTTAGGTGATTAGGACAAACTACAGCCATATATAGCCTAAAATCTTTAATCTTTCTGTTTAAAACCTAATATAAATTATGGTTCATATCACACAATAAGATTCCCAATAACAACCAGCTCCTACTAAATTCATATTTATTAAAAAAAATGAAACCACTGGGCTTTAGGGTATTTCAGGAATTATGAAATATAAAAGATAAATGTGCAGCATTGTATTATCAACAATTAGAAGAACTGAGAAAAGTAATGATCTTGACCATTGGTAACATAACTACCCATCAGAGACTCCAAATAACTAAAATAAAATAAAGTCCCTTTAGTTTCAGAATACGTGCTGCTGTAGCGAATATCCCTTTAGTGTCATTAAAGTACGTCTGCCAGATTATAGTGATGTGCGTGACCTTTGAGTTAGCGCAAGGCACGGGCTAAATTTCAGCTCTGTGGGCATGAGCTGTATGTCTGTAGTCATCTCACTTAACATCTTTGGCCCTCAAAATAATTTTGATACATAATCACAAAGACAATAATGAGTGTTGAAAGGTGTGGAGAAGGGGGACCCTCAAACATTGCTTGGAAGGTAAAACTGTACAACTACTTTGGGAAATAGGTAATTCCTTCAAAGTTTAAACACAGAGTTACCATATGACCCAGAAATTCCACTCCTGTGTATTCCCAAGAGTGAAGAATATATGTGCACACACAAAAATTTCTACATGAATCTTGATGGCAGCATTATTCATAGTATCTAGTAAGTGGGGATGACTCCAATGGTCACCAACTGATGAATGGATGAATACAATGGGACATATCTATACAGTGAAATATTCTTCAGCTGTATAAAAACAAGACTGATACTGATAAGTTGCTATAACATAAAAGAATCTTGGAAGCATTATTTGAAGTAAAAGATGCCTATCACAAAAAGTCACGTATTGCATGATTCTCTTTTTAAGGGAAATATTAATATGTATATATTACCATTTTACTTGAAAATCAATTTTTATGTGTATATAGAGCATTCTCCAATATTGGCAATAGCCTTGATTGCTGCAGGCTTATCCTACCTGACCATGATGGTCTTTGGGATACCATATAATGAGGGTAATTATTTCTTGATATTGGAATATCTGTAAAGTTTTATCCATCTTTGCCCTTTTTGCTTCCCAATCCACTGTTTATTCCCCAGCACACTGCTGTGTAATTACTGTCTTCATCATTCCACCAAATGCTCTTGGGACACTCACCGATTATCTTTGTTCATAATCTGATAGCCTATTGTCAATTCTTATTATCTCTCTTGACTATTTTAACAGGATTTATTTTTATTGTTGTCCCCCTTCTCCTTGTTCTCCTCGTAATTTCTCCTCAGCCGTTTTTGTTACTCTACCCCAGGATCTTTGTTCCTTTCTTTAATTTCTTTAAATGTTTACGTGGGATCTCATCTAATCCCTTTTTACTTCTCATTCATACACTCTGCAGCTCCCTCTCTCATGGCCTCATGATAACCACATATTTATCTTAGTCCCAATATTTCCACTGAGCCTCAAATACTTCAATATACCAACTGGGCAAGGACTGTGAAATTTCAAAATCAATGGTGGAAGAGAACTCCATCCTCTTTCTTACTGTCTTCCCTAAAGCAGCAGATGGATCCATCTGCTGCTCTTCTGGATGCCTTAACTTATTACCTTGGGTGTCATCCTTAATTCCTCGTTTTCCTGACCTCTCCGTATCATCACAGTCTTTTACTTTTGTCTCCTAAATATTTTGAAACCTCTGCTTCTCTTTACTTCATGGCCATTGTTATTGTTGACGCCACTGTTAATCCCTATCTAGATTAGAATAATTTTATCCCAGTTCTACAATCTCTGGTCCAGAAAATATCCTGAGACAGTTATGTCTGTTGCCATTTCTTATTTCTCTCTTTCGCTCATTGCACAACACACTCCTGTCTAGTTTATGTATTCAAAACCCCGCTGCAGGATCTTGCAAAAGTCACTAATTATCCCTTGTGGCAGAATCCAATAGACAATTATCAGTCTATTGGTAGACTGATCATGTCAGTAACCATCTAAAACCATTCAATTAAACCTTGCACTACTAAGATAAAACCCAGGCTCTTGGGTTTTTGGTTAAATGTGTAAATTTGGCCACATGAGTATATCTTCCCTATTCTAAAACTACTCTAAAATGCAAATAAGTGAATATAAATGTATTAACTCAAAGGGAAGCAGAAAAGTCCAATACATTTTAAGAGCATTCAAGGCAGATAAAGGAATGGAAATTGACATGGAGGCATCAGTTGCAATTGAAGTTTATGCAGCACGGCTTACTGATAAGAAATTGGACAATTCATCTGGCAACACATGGGGTGCATACCTGATGCCATGAAAGGCAGAGATGGAATACAGAGCTGCAAACTCATGCATTGTTTAGCTCCCCAGATCAACTGGATTCCAGATTGTTCATCCCTTATTTCTCCTTTGCCGTCTAGAGGTGCATTTTCTGGGGGGAAAAATACCAGGAAGATTCCTGGCTCGTAACTCCAGCCAGAAAAATGAACAAATGAATTATGGGGCAGAAAATGGAAGAACTAAGTGAAAATTCACACACTGATCTGTTTTCTGAATGCTGATGTGTGGATTTCCACTTCCCATGTAGAAGATTGAATACTCTTCTTTGTAGACACTGATCAATTCTAGGGAAAATAATTTCATATAGTGATTGGGCCTCACCCACTGAGAAGGTTAGTCATCACCTAATTGAATGGTGATAAAATATTCTATTATACCATATTTACATAAAAAATTGCTCAACATCAATTGATAATCAATATTCACTATAAATTTATAAAAAATATAAGTACAAAAGAAAAAAATAAATGAAAGATAGAGATAAGAGATAGTGTAAAGAAAATACCCCAAAGCTATATGAATGTCCTCCAAAAATTATAGAATAGATTGTATTTTTAAACAATAATACATTACTTCCAAAGGATCAATAAAAGAATAAGAAAGAGCTTCAGGAAATTGAACACATAAAAATTAAAATTTGATTAGAAGGTTTGGAGATAAAGTGAAAGAAATATTAAAAAAGTGGAAGATATAGGGAATAAAATGTTGAAATATGAAATTTCACAGTAATTGATTAAAGTAACAATGCTTTAGAGAAAAGGACCAAACTAAAAGAGAAGTGAAATTTATCAAATAAATAATATATCGTTTTTTTTTCCCAAAATGAATAGTTGTGACTCCATTTTGAGCCTACCATATAACTGATATAATGAATGAAAACACACATATTCTCACAGGAGACAGAAATTTTGAATATCGAAGAGAAGATATTAAAACTGTCCCCAAAAGAAACTGAACAAACACAATACATACAAATGCATACAAGGAATGGGGGTCAAACTTGTGGTTGCTTATCACCAGGAATGTGAACAGGTAATGGCAAAGCAATACTTTCAAATTATGAGGCAACTCATATCTGACCTGAAGTTCTACACTCAACTCAATTAGCAATTTAGTCTGAGGCTAGATTAATAACTTTCACAGATAGTAAAGATACAAAGTTTATATTTTGTATACCCTATGAAAATATAAAGCTGTTAGTAAAAAGAGTAATGCAGAAATAAGAATAGTGGGAGTCCAGGAAGCATTGTATTGAGTACACCGGAGTAGGAAAATGAATGACTGTTTCTAAGAGGGTATTTTACAATCTCAAGAGAAAGAAATTAAATAACTTAAAGTGCTGTGTTGGAATGTATGGAAAATATATTATTAAGCATATAGATCTGCTAGAACATTTAAGAAAATATAAAAAGATGTGATAGATACAAGGCAAACTATGCAAATTGATAGTTACCATGGCAATTTTAGATTATAGTAAAACAATAGCTTTATATGAATACAGATATAGTCATAATATACTATTGATCTTATCTGAATAATATATTTATAGTTATAACTATTATTTTAATCAAAACTTTGCTAAAACTGTATTAGTTGGGTGGGGAAATGGAAAATGAAACTTGATATTTTATCAGAAAATCAGTGAATATTGCCAAGAACTGATAATCAAGAATAACTGCCCATTTAAGAAAAGTTATTTAGCCATACAAGGCTAATACTTGAATGTTCAGTCAGTTTGAACATCACTGCCTGTAGGAGGTAGAAATGTAGTGTATGAAGTGCTTGGGCACAGGCATGTTATTTTTTTTAACAACAGAATACATAAATATTTTGGCACTATTCAGCTTTTTCCTAGGGATATGTATTACTCTGATAGATATAATTTTAAAAACTTAAGACACATTCTGCATCGTGATTCGTATTGACCTGCATAAAATGGTCTTGTGTGTCTCCACTCTCATTTGCTAATTTTTCCCCTTTTCTATACAAACTTGTCATCTACTCTCCCTACACAAACTCTCCTCACAGTTTTGGTTCTTTCAACATTAGAGGTCCTTTCTTACTTCTAGATCTTGCGTTCTCCCTCAAAGAAAAAAAAACACACAAATAATAATTATTTTTACTTGGGAAAAAAGCATGTACTTATTTTCTCTGTAACTCATAGTCAGCCATTTATGTCTCAGTTTGTCCTGACAAAGAATATGCGTGCTATATGTGCTGTTAATATTCTCCTCGGTGCTCTGACTGACTTAGTGTGAGTGGAGTTTCCTAGAGAAGAAAAAATCAAGGAATTAGAAAAACTAGAGTATTGGATATGTTCCACAGTGGACTCTGAACCCATATTCTCTTCCCAAATATCTCCATAAAATCTGTGCAGTTTTTTATTATTTCTGATACCAATCATTGCCATCCTAGTCTCTGTCTGATTTTAGTGTTTTGAGTCATATTGCAGATACACGACTAGTTTTTCAGTTTGAACTTGGCTGATCTTTTTGCTCTGATTAAGTGTTCCCCTTCTGCCTTTTCTGGACATTAATTCAGGTGAATAATTCTACCAATCTCACTAAATTCTTAGGGTCATAATTGTTCATAAGGCTTCCCCATCAAACATTCCAGCTTTTCTTTTTTCATTATTCACGACTCTCTGGGCCATGTGCAGTCCTTCCTGACAACTGCCACAACTCAGCTCCAAAGTTTGGCATGCAAAAAATAAAAATTCCCCTAATGATCTTTTATAGCACTCTGCCATACATAGTTTTTGACTGGCTCATGCATATTTCAGGTTTCTGCAGGTATATTACAAGTCCGTGATGCTTTGCAGACTCAATAACCATACACTGTAGTCACTTGAATGCCATTTTATGAATGCTCTTTGTCGATGTGACTGGTCAGAGGAAGAGGTTTCTGGATGTGTGTCTTGCAAGTCCACAGGACTTAACCACCTGGCCCCCCATAGTTTTGAAGCAGTTAATGCACATTGAAAGTAGGTTGACTTTCTAGAGGAATATGGTCACAGGGAATCAATGTGAAAGTTTCTTAGGCACAGGATATTAAACAAGTGAAATAAATCTATATGAAGATTCATTAAAGTACTATATAATAGTTCAAAGATAAAAATTAAAAATGTGAACTACAATATTGTTAAGAAATGTGTCTTATGAATAAAAGTTCTGCATTGGTGAGATGGAAGGTTAATTGGTTTCATTAGAAATAAAATAAATCAAGAGTATTGTAGTAGTAAGTTTGAATAGGTATTTATATACATTTTCACAAGGCAGGTCATTACCATTTCTGAAATGATCAGACACAAAGACCAACGGAGTAGAATTTAGAGCCCAGACATAAAACCACCTGCATATGGACAAATGATTTCTGACAAAGAAGCCAGAAACACACGATAGAGAAAAGAAAGCCTCTTCAGTAAACAGTGCTGGGGAAATTGGAAGGCCACATGCAAAACCAGGAAATTGCATGCCAGTGTGTCCCTATGAACAAAAATTAATTAAAAATTGATCAAAGACCTCAATATAAGCTCTGAAACAAACAAAAATTACATAGAAGAAAACATAGTATTAAACTTATGTACTTTGCTCTTAGAGAAGATTCTATGACTTTGACCCCAAGGGCAAGGGAAGTAAAGGAAAAAGGAAACCAATAGGGCTATATCAAACTAAAAAGCTTCTGCACAGCAAAAGAAACCATGAAGAAAACAAAAAGGCAGTCAACCAAATAGGAGATGATATTTGTAAACAACAGCCCTAATGAGAGGCTAATATCCAAAATATATAAAGAACTCATGTAACTCAAAACTGAACAAACAATTCAAATAAAAAAAAAATAGAGAACCTGAACAGATACCTCTCCCAAGAGGATATATGAAGGGCCAACAAATATATCAAAAGGCCTCAATGTCACTAGCTGTTAGGGAAATTATATCAAAGTTATACCACCTCATACCTGCTGGAATGGCTATTGTCAACAAGACAAGTAGTAAGAAGTGTTGGAGGGGTTGTGGAGAAAAAGGACCCCTTAGTCACTTCTGGTGGGAGTGTAAACTGGTACAGCCACTATGGAAAACAGTATGGAGGTTCCTCAGAAAACTTCAGAAAAAAGTAATCATATGACCCAGCAACCCCTCTTCTGGGTATCTACCTGAAAAGTTTGAAAACATTTATTTGCAAAGACATATGCACCCCTATGTTCATTGAGGCTTTAGTCACAATGGCCAAGACATGAAGACAACCAAAGTGTCCTTTGGCAGAGGGTGGGATAAAGAAGACGTGGTGTATTTATGCAGTGGTACACTGCTCAGCCAAAAGAAAAGATGAAACGTTGCCATTTGCAACAACATGGATGAAACGTGAGAATATTATGCTAAGAGAAATAAGTCACTCAGGAAAAGCTAAGAACCATATGATTTCACTTATGTGTGGGATACAAATCTGAAAGTCACAGACACAGACCCTGGTATGGTGGTCACCAAGGAGAAGGGAGCTGGGGGGGGGCTGGTAAAGGGGGCCAAATCTGTGGTGATGGGAGATGATTTGGCCTTGGGTGGTGTACAACGTGCCGATCATTTATCTTAGAAATGTGTGCTTGAAACCTGTATAATCTTATTAGCCCATGTCACCCCAATAAATTGAGTTAAAAACAAAATAAAAATAAAGGGAGGGCTATAATCATAAACTTCTTTTGCCTTTCACCAGCATATCTCAAAACGAAATTAATTCTCAACACTTGTGATGAAAGTTTCTGTCCTGACTTTTTAAAAAACTGTATCTAGCACGAAACTCATTAAACAGATGGTAAAATGTAATTTAACTTTCTTTTATACTCCATTTCTTTTTACCTTTTAAAAGCAAATGGGCTTGTCAGCTTTTAATTATAAAAGTCTAATTTTAATTCCTTATACACTATGTATAACAAAATAAGACAGTTGCGAAATTTACTCTGTCCTAGTGCCTTTCTATTGTACGCATTCATTTTTAATTTAACAGTAAAGAAATCCTTTCAAGGTTTTTGTAAAAGAGTCACATTATCAGAAGTTTAATACTTTTAGAAGTTTAGCATTTTTAGAAAATAAGCATTTTCTTATGTCACTTAGTAGATCTTGAAATGAAGACCTGATTTATAAACCTTTAAATATTGTTTTTGCACCCATGAAAATGTTTACAGAGTTTAAATTTTATAATTTCCCTTCTTAAAAACTGAGTGAAACCTGCCTCACATATGTTAATAGGAGTTATACTTAAATTTTATTGTTGTAGTTTTTCATTGATGAGAATTGAGTAGCAAATTTATTATGTCATTCAAGAGTACAACAGCCTTATTAGAAAACCATTTTTCAATGTCTGTTTCACAAATATGCCGATGACTAGTGAATTGTTTAATTTTCCATGCTAATTCATTGAAGTATATTCATTTTTAAAAAGACCTCTTTATCTGACATTTATATTTAATGAATGAATAAAATATATAAGTTGAATTAACTTGATCCCTATATGTAAAATTTAAATGGAATGGGAAAATGAAACTTCCTAATTATCAAATACTACTAGTAACTACTTAAATTATTCTAGTTACCAATACTATGCTTTCACTCTTGGATTACAATTTAAAAATTCCTGTACTGTTTTACTTATTAATCCCACCCATTTCTTCATTCCCTGAAGAACATTGATTTAGTGCCCATCAGATGCCAGGTGTAGTGACAGGTACAGGGAGTGTTGACGATGATTAAGTGAGGGCCTCGAAGGGAGTGATGATATTCCAGAAATGATGCCTGTTGCCATTGGGAACCGGTCTGCTTTGGAGTGAGCTGGGAAGGGCCCAAGTATCTCTTTATTTTAGTCAACGAGTATTATTGAGGTTCTATTACGGGTCAGGGGATTTCCTAAGTAGTGGTACACAAAATGAATAAGACTATACCTGCTGGTAGTAAATCCTTTTATAATTAGATATTTACGTTGTAGGTTTTAGAGTAAGATTTTTGATCTAACTATAAAAGCCTCAGAAGATTAGTCAGAGTTGCAGCGATCTACAATAGAAGGCATTCAATTGAGATTAAATATAAAATAAATGACCAGGGAATATTTACCTGTGGTACCATTTACCTCAATCAGAATATAGTTATAATTTGTCTTAAAAAGATATGATGACTTGCTCATAGTAGTTGTGGTGACTGAATAGCAGAGATGCTGAACAGTGACACCTTTGTAGCGGTCAAGCTATTGCTACAATAATGCTGTGTTAAAAAAAAATCCCTGTACAACATGGAGAAATGTATGAAGACACATATGTTTTTCTGGTTCACGCACCTGTGTTCAGCCACAACTCAGCTGATGAAGGCTGGATTTGGCTGGGACTTGCTGGAAGCCCATATCTGTTGCATCTGTGAATACTAGTAATAATAGAATTAATTCCTGTCAGATGTTGATTTATTTTAACAAACTCCAAAAGTCAGAAGACATTGCTAACAGAGAAACTCCACTTGAAATACTAGTCTCGGCTACAAATGATCCTTGATTGTTTTGTTAAACACCCGCACTCTGACTGTTTTGTTAGGATGGGTTTATTAAAGCATAATTAGGAACATTATCAGCAGAAAAACATGTGCTATAATTAAATCATTTAAATAATCATTTCTTGATGCTTTAATGTGCTAGATTTTGCAATTCATTAAAGTAGATAAGAGTTCTGTGTAAATACAACTTATTATCAGTAGTTTGCTTCTCTAGAAGTGTTAGAGAATTTAGAATTCTGCATTAACATTTAATAACAATATGCTGTTCTGATGTTGATGCATTATGTTTATCTACAAACCATGAAGCAAGACAGAAATATGGGGTAATTAGATCATTTGCAACCTGTTCGCTTTTGGCACTCATCAGCAGTGCACTTTTTTTTTTTTGTCTTTAGAAAAATGTAGATGATTCTGGAAATGAGCTAGTTCCAGTCCCAGTGTAAGAACAATTTATACACTGAAGTTATATTTACTGGTGTGCCCAAACATAATGTATGAACTTCTGTTTCTTGTATTTCATAAATTTGTTCAACCAAACAGGCCATTAAAACTAATAGTATAAAGACACTAGTACAAACTAGATCTCAGAGATCTCACTGTTCTCCCAAGCCCTGGAATTTATCACTGGGATGAGGAGATGGAAAGGAAGACCCTGGGAGTGTGGATTCTCTGCTGGTAATTATTTCTCTTCCTTTAAGAATGTTCTTCCATAGTCAAGAATATGGGAGTGTTTATATTAGATATTTTTGAGGTACTAAAGTATATACTTTCCCTAAATTTAATAAGTAGATCCCTTTATGCAAAATATACTCAGTGCAACTGATTTTGCATGTGAGTGTATAGTCTACACACATTCAAGTATTCGCAAAATGTTCTTGGTTACTGAACTGTTAAGCTGAACTGAATGATCATTCTCCTGTGTTTAAGATACATGGTAATCTGCTCAGTAGACTGTCGTAACACGAACAACAAAAAGCTTGGTGTTCCTAATACTTCCCACCATGCTACTCTCTTCCCTATCGTGTCCCCTGCACAACTGGGTCCTAAACGCCTGTTCCACTCAGGGACACTAGTTGACAACATTGTTGTAAATGACATTAATAAGCATTTACTTGACCTGCATTTATCCTAATTTAATTTTTATGTCTGTTTGCAACGGATCAAGCAGAAGGAATGACACAGAGTTCCTCTACACGACTTCGCAAAGCACAGTAAAAAATTAAAAGTTGTGTTTGGAAAGTGACCAGGTTGATGCAGCGTCCCCACATTAAACTGGTGGCCATTTTCAGGAGAAGAGGCCAGAACAATGTAAAAGGTTGTACATTTGTTTGGGCAGCACACAGCTGGTCACACTGAGTGTTTCAAGGTTACACAGGAGCCTCATGGTGGGACAAACGCAGGACAGAGGAGACATTAATTGTGTCCAAGGCTTTACAATGAAGCCAGGGCAGGAATTTCCGAAGCTGACAATATCAGGAAATCAACCTCTGGAGGAAATCAACCAGGAGATTCCAGAAATCTCTTCTCAGATCCTCCATTCCTGTCCTCTCGGGCATCTTTACCCTATTCTCCTTTTCTACAATATAATTAATGGTCACAACAACATCAACATTCAATGAAAATAAAACAGTGAACATAAGATGACCGAAGGACTTTCTGGACACGGCATGCCAGAGACCCGAGGAGCAGAGGAGAGGCAAAAAGAGGGAGGAGAGAAGAGCTAACGTGAAAGGGGAGGGGCAAACATGCCAATAAGTTTCTTAAATTTTCCTCAAAGGAATGATGTTTCACAGATTTCTGTCCCCACACAAGTGTGTTTTTGAAAATTTCCCTCTAAATCCTCCCCCCCCCTTTTTTTTTAAGACAGTGAAGTCCAGGGGACGCCTGGAAAACCGGAATTCAGTTTGTCAGTTTTCCTTACCACCCTCTCAGTACTATTCCAAAGAGTTCAGAACTCTATTTAAAAAGTTTTTTATTTAAACATTTATTTTTAAATTATAGTTTACATTCAGAATTGTTTTGTATTAATGTCACGTGTACAGCCAAAGGCAGAAGTCTCTCTCTCTCTTTTTTTTTTTTTTAATTTATTTAATTTTAGAGAGGGAAGGGAGGGAGATAGAGAGAGAGAAACATCAATGTGCGGTTGCTGGGGGTCATGGCCTGCAACCCAGGCATGTACCCTGACTGGGAATCGAACCTGCGACACTTTGGTTTGCAGCCCGTGCTCAATCCACTGAGCTACACCAGCCAGGGCTAGAAGTCTCTCTTGAGCAAGCCTCAGACGCCAGACTGACGGCGTGGCTGCCCCTGTTGGGAGCTGGGTCCCACACCCTCACAGCTCCACCGTCACTTGACCTTTTATTAGTAAACTGTGACATTGTTTTAATAAAATAGTGAATAATTTTCCACTTCATTCTTAGATGACTATGCGTTTCACATGTCAACGCTTCTAAAACATTTATAAGTCCTTAAGAATTTCAAGTCAAATGGTCAGTAAAGTAGGAAAAATCCTCATATTATGATTGTCTTTTAAAGAACGAAAATGAATCATTTGTTTCCAAGATGAAGATACTGTGTTTCCTTCTAGGGTTTTTGCTGAATTATCTGCATTATGGCAGAGAATCTCATAAGCCACGATCTCAGTTTTCTTCTTTTCAAGGATTTCAAAATGAAAACTGGCGCTTGTCCACCATTTTATTATTTGTTCTTTATTGGAGATGTACACACAGATAGCTTTACCTGGACGCAATTTTCAGCGTACACTTTTAGCAGAATCTTTCATTTTCATCATGTAAGCAGATGTGATTTTTATTCTTCTTCCTTTTCATTGAACAGTTACCTCGTTTGAAAGTTTTCATTTGATTTAATTTAACTTTTTTTTTTATGGTAGATACATCTGGTTGTCATTTTAATGGGTTGCCTAGGAGCTGTGACCACAATAGCATTGCATTTCCCTGCTGTTCCTTCATTTTTGATTCCCATATATCAATTTTAAGAAATGCAGTTAGTATGTTGTCAGAGATTTGATTTGATTTTTACTCTCCAAAATGTTCTTCCATAAGTATTTTAATATAACTTTGGAAACAATTTATGGTTAATTGGTACATAAAACATCACAACTCTTTCCAAAGTTTTTACTTTCCCAAATATACATTGATATAGAGGAGATAATAGATACCAAAAATTATTTCACGGGCAACAAATTTCATTTTATAAAGATAATTCTCTAATGTAATTTAAGAGTAATAAACTAACCTTTGGTGATCTAGACTCAATACACATTTATTATTTTAATTTTCATAAAATTTAAGAAGACTATGCATTCAGGATTGGTTACATAAGTTCTGGGGCCCATTGCAAAGTAAAAATGTAGATCCCCTTGTTCAGAAGTTACTGAGAGTTTCAAGACAACCTAGCGGCACGTGCGTAGGGCTTTTGTAAGCATGTTGCAGGCCTACAGAGTCAGCGCTGTTTGAATTTTTTTTCATTTTAAAAATTAAATTCTTCTTTTGAGATAATTGTACATTCACTTGCAAGTTGTAGGAAATATGATGGAGATCTTGTGTCCCCTGTACCCAATTTCCCCAGAGGCAACACCTTGTAAAACCCTTGTACAGAATCACAGCCAGGGTACGGATGTGGATACAGTCGAGATGCCGAACAGTTCCGTCACCACCAGAATCCCTCACATTCTCCTGTAGCCACGTTTGGTGTCACTTCAAAAACAAAATCAGCAGTTCTTACAGGTATGAAGCTATGTCTCATTATGGTTTAATTAGCATTTCCCATTCGGTAGCTAATGAGTCTGTTTTCCTGTGCTCATTTGCCATCGACGTATCTTCTTCAGTGAAATGTCTTTTTATATCTTTTAGCCCCTTTGCAATTTGGATTGCTTATTTATTTAGTTATTTTTTGCTGGGCATTTTGAGAGCCTTTTTATATATTCTAGATATTAGTGCTTGGTCAGATGCATGGCTGCAAATATTTTCTCCCAGTCTGTAGCTAGTCTTTGCATCCTTTAAACAGAGTCTTGCACTAAACGTTCATTTTTAATTCTAATGAAGTCCAATTCATCAATTTTCATTTTATGGCTTATACTTTTGGTTTAAGTTATAGCATATTATTAGGTCCATAGAAATGAAGCTATTAAAAAATACCATGTAGCCAACCTTAAATTCAAAGCATGAAATTTTTATGTGAACTCTTACAAACACTTTTCAACTTAAAATTTCACCTATATTTATTTACTTTTGAAAATTCTAGGTATCATTTCTACCATATTTTAGCCTAAAATCTAACTTCTGTAGATTCTCACAACTATCCCAAGTTAGCCCTCACAACCAATTCAAGGAAAACTATTTCCTGTTCTATTAGTTGGAATCATACAAAACTGTCAATACTCAGCCTCTGGGCTTGCGACAATGCAGTTGTTTCTCTCTAAGCTGCGGCAGCCTATTAAAATGTAACACTGGGGACGACACAGCCTCCTCCCGCCCAAGAGCCAGTGCACACACATAACCTTCCCCAAAGCTTCAGGCCTTCTCTGCCCCTAAACTTTCATTCTTTAACTCTTTACTTTTACTCATATGAGAAATTTTCTAGACCCTTCCACATGCTGAAGGGTTGAGAGACTGTAACAATTAGGTTTATTCATTTTTCTTTGGCAGTTTGACATCCTCTGCAAAAATGAATGATCCAGCTATTAACTGATAGACTGTGCAGTGAAACACGCTTATCAGTTCCCATGACCTCAAACGTGTCTAAACCCTGAGCCCCCATTTTTTCCTCATCAGCTTCTAAACAACGTGTCTGCTAGCGTAACTTTGTGTGATGTATAAGTGAAACTGAAAGAATTTTAATTACATGCATTTTTTTACCCTTTTGCCAGCAAATAACCCCTTTAATAACACCCCATTTCCATTTTCTCTCTTATTCTTTTCCTGCATTATTTCTCTTCAAACTATAACAGTTTCTGTGGAGAATCATAGTTCTTTCCACTTCTGAGGTCTGAGAGGCATTGTTGCAAGGGCTCTTATAAACCCATCTGATATGTGGGCAGGAAACTCAACAATATCAGTATAGCGAATACTGGTGAGAATTCTGTAAGACTCATGCATAACATCAAAAAGCAAATCAGAAAAAAAAAATTCCATTGTAGCTGAAGCTCTGAATAATTTTCTGATGATTTCAACTGAGATAAAAATAACACGAATACATCACAGAGCACTGGGTTCCCCAAATTTTCATCTGCTGACCACTTTCCATCAGTGAGTTTTACACAGAAGCCCCACAAGAGAAAACCCTAGCTCACAGGGAGCTGTGGTCTCTACCACTTGGGCTCTGAATTAACCCCACTGTATGGACACCCCCAAATAACCCCCAAGGCATTAAATCTGCATTCTCAGTGGGCTGACCAAACCAAAGTTGACTTGTTGCTCACATAAAGCCCAGTGTCAGTTGGGATACCCTCTTCTGTCTTTAAGCTATGATGTTGTCGAGGAACCCAAGGCAGGAAACAAGAGAGCTGCAGTTCAAGACAAGGGCTTTTATTTGCCTCGCCCCCAAAGTAGTATCTGTCACTTCAAGTCACAGTCTTTCGGTCAGTTATTTTCACATGATGTCAACATAACAAGCAGTCTCTGAAATACCTGGAAGCATATGAATACTTGCTGAGCATGAAATGTCTGCCACAGTTTCTTTTGCTTTCTCAGATGCGTCCCGAAAAAGGTGGTTTTCCTAGGCTTCAAGGAACCCTCCATGACATATGGTTCTCTCCTACTAAACTTTCTACAATAACTTGGTGGCTGAGCATCCAATGTTCTCTTTCCTGAAGGAACCTGGAATGCCGCAATGTCAAGTAGCAGCAGGAGGACTGAACGGTGTTCTTTGACAGGCTGCCTCGTGAGAGGAAGGGATGGTGCTCTTTTTTGAAAGTCGGGTGTCTCTAGGACACCTGACTGGACAGACAGGTGCAGAGGCCACAGGCACATGGCCAAGATGTCCCTCTGAAAGATTTCCGGGTCTGCTCCAACGAGGGAGTGAGTCCAGAAGATGTAAGGCTTCAAGAGTACATGCAGTGCCTTATTTATCTTGTAGTCCTTCCCACTTGGTTCCGAATCTGGCGCTTGCTGGGTCTCCAATTAAGTTTGGTTGACATGAGGCAGAAATGTCGGCTGCCTGGCCCTGAAGCTCAAGACTTCCAGAATTGGTCCTTTTCCTTCTGAGTCCTGTTCTCTCTCCAGTGTTCCCAATTTTTATTACAGGTACCACCTCTCATGCAGTCATTGGGGCTTAATGTTTGAGAGCCTCTATTGGATCTTCCATATTCTTTAGTTTTTATGTAGTACATTGTTTTTTAAGGGTTGTTGCCTCTGAGTCATGTCTTTTCCTCAATTTTGTTTTTCCAGTTGAAGTCATTCATTTGTTGGCTTGCAATTGAACTGCTAAACTGGCCTTCTAGCATTGAAACCTTCCTCTTCCAACTGATAGTCAGAACTGTCTTCTTCAACCAGACTCTAGTTCCGGTTTCTCTGTGTATGCTCCAGTGACAACCAGCGTGATGGTTTTTAATAGGTGCTACATGTGGGGAAACAGAAGAGTTAGTTTAGTGGGTATGTTTATAAAGTCTAGGTTAAATGGAGTTGAACAGGATTTACTTTTCACTGTCACTGTATTAATATATATTAGACATTTCTAAAAAAGCCATTACATACAGACTTTCTGTGATACGTTTAACAAAGGCATCTGTTTTCTTAGAAGTGTTATTTCGGAGTTGCCATAGATCAGACTTTCAGGGGTTCCTCATTACAAATGGACTCACATCCAGAGGGTTTAGTATTCTGTGCAAGGCTCTTTATGACAGGACTAAAGGGCATTGCTAGCCTATTCTATTACCACTTCTTCCTTTGTGTGTGTGTGTGTGTGTGTGTGTGAGCGTGTGTGTGTGTGTTTGCTCAGATCAGTTTGCACTCTGCAGCTTCATATGCATCTTCTTTGTTTTTACCATTGATTTGACATGGAATCTCTTGCAAACCTATGCACAGTGTCTTTTGAAAAACTGAACTCATTTATCATGGATAAATTTCCCTCCCCTATTAAAATTCACTGAGATACTCTGTCCTTTAAATCACAGCCAGAGGTAATCTCTACACACAGAGTTTCATGCAAGCATGGAAGAGCTCTACTTTAATGGAATATTTACTATGCACACAACAGAGTGTTAGGTGTTTACACAGACTATTTTATTTAATCATCTCATGAATCCAATGAAAAAATATTACCAAACCTATTGAATAGATTTAAAAATCCTGAGACACACACAGTTAATACCCTAGCTATGAACTAGGGATGCTGTGATTTAAGAAGATATAACTATTGCTCTGGCTGGTGTAGCTCAGTGGATTGAGCATGGGCTACAAACCAAAGTGTCGCAGGTTCGATTCCCAGTCAGGGTACATGCCTGAGTTGCAGGCCATGACCCCCAGCAACCGCACATTGATGTTTCTCTCTCTCTTTCTCCCTCCCTTCCCTCTCTAAAAATAAATAAATAAAATCTTTAAAAAAAAGAAGATACAACTATCTCCAAAACTTCCTTGTTACTTACACTCTATTTCATAACACTTTGTTTTCATTTCTTTTGTAGTACCTAATGGATTCTCTCTTGTATCCTACTAACCTATAGCCAGAAGTCAAGCCTGTTGGAATACAAACTCTATGAGTACAGACCCTGTGCTTTGTTAGATGCATAGCTATTATAATTGCATGTTAGTTTGATGAATACAGTTGATTTGAATTTTGATCAATTCTGTTATATTAAGTCCTTTTAGAATGTTTTATTTTCTTCTGTGTGATGCACCATGCATGGTTTTCTTCATTTAAGTTCATGTTGAAATATCCCTGGGAACAAGACCATATTGCGCGTCACTTTATAATAGATGTGCCCTGGCAAACGCCTGGACTGGGCTTCCCTGAGTCCCTCTGTTTCACACGGCTGCTCCGGGATCAGCTTTAGGATTTCAAGTGTACGGAGGAATTTACAATAAAAAGTAACCATAAAACTTCATAGCCTGTGTCCGTGTACAAAAAAGTAAGAGATTTTTCAGGTCTGTAGCAAAGTAGAAAGAAATCAAAGAGGTTAAAAGAGAGATCACCAGTAATCCAAAGGCAGAACTCTTTCAAGAGTTAATCGAAAGCGTTTTTCCATGTGCCTTGCTCAGAAGCAGGAGTTAAGTGCTGTGAAGAAGGCTCTAAGTATCAAGAAGCTCAAAAATACTTTTCTTTTGTAGGCTCAGGCATGACCCTGGGCAGTCGTGCATTGCAGAGTGCTCTCCAAATTCTCATCTGGAGAGTGATACTTGCTTTTAAATACATGTTTTAATGTTACTGCATTCTGTGACTGATAATGGCTGCCTCATCCTCATTCAGAATAGGAGTGCTTCATTTTTATCTTAAAATCTGGGTGTCTTCCAAGGTCCAACTTGGGATTTAAGTCTTACTTCAACACAGACTAGATGGCAGTTGAAGAATTTACCCTGGTTTCCCAGCCAAACACTCCCTGGCCTTTGGTTCATAAACACTGAGGGTATCTCAGAAATGATTTAGATGTTTGAATGATGTGTTGGTTTCTATTTACTTATTGGGCAAAATAAAGATAGATGTTTGAGAGTTCGCATATTCTTTCCAGAGGGCAATGGGGCCCAGATGTTTTTGACTTTGTTGAGTTTCCTGGGTCACACCTCAGGTCAAGCTAATGGAGCAATCCATGAGCGCCGACCACGCAGTGGGCAGTCTTCTATCAGGTTCTTGTCTCCAGACATCTCGTGGAAAGTATTGAGAAATGTGTCAGTGGATTAAAATCTGTTCTCATTACTCCGTTTGACCTGTCACAGTGATCTTGCCGTAGAAGTGTGTTCCATTCAGTAGGTCAGCTCTGCCATTTCACACCACTTTTTCCAGAATAATGCTGCTCTGCATTTCTGCTCTTTATTCCAAATAAAAGCACAGGGCTTTCTCTTAATTCCTCAAAGTGCATTTAATACCTGATTCTAATACTGTTGTTATATTGCCTAGGATTTAACTACACCCATGGGAATGCTTTACATGATGTCTTCCAGTTCCCGTTCCAAAGAATGAAATTATGTCATATCACCAACATCTAAGCTCATCTCTTGTATAACTGTAGTAACCTATTCAAAAGCAATTCTGAGCACTAAAACAATAGTCACTTTCTCCATTATTAGACAGGCTTATCACCTTACTCTCTCAAACCTTTTTATTTCATACTCTCAGATTTTATTTCAGGTAGTTTTTTGCCCTTCTTTATTCAAAGTCTCATTGTCGCATGTTCTTCCCAAGCAGAGGAGTGAATTGTCATACTAGGCTCATTCAAGAAAAAATGTATTGCGCTCCTCTTCTTAGACAGGGACTGTTGAACAGTCCAGGATTACAGAGGGACAATTGCCTTTTTAAAGAAGAGTATGGCAGTTTAAACTTTCCTGATGTTAACCTTTAGGACTGGTTAAGTGCAAAATTATTATTCAATAAGTATGAATAATGTGATTTTTTTAAAATAGGACAAGAAAAATCAAGGGTTAGGAGAACTAGACATGGCTTTTGTGCTCATGGAGCTGAGTATAGGAGGAGTGGTGATGGGCATGAATCACGTAATAATACGTGTGACCATGTGATATGAAAGAAGGTTGATATGAAGGAAGGGTGCGTGATGCTACAAGGCCATAACTTACTGAGGAAGTGACCCTGGTATGAATGGTAATTAGGAGCTTGCTGGGAAATAAAAAACTCTTATGGAATGAGAATCTGAGAGAGAGGGAGCACACACGAGAGACAGAAGTTGCGGGTAGTATGTATTGAGAAGTGCGAAACACTGCGGACTGAGAGAAACCCGGTGCGACTGGAGCTCAGAAAATGAGAGAAAGAGGGTGGAGTAAGATAATGCTGGAAATGGGCAAGATGAGGACCACACAGGGCCTGGTAGTAGATAATGAACAGTTTGATCTTTATTTAAGAAAGAAAGCCATACAAGGGTTTTAAGCCGAGGCATGTGTTAAGTAGATTTACATCTGAAAAAAAAAATCATCTCTGTACTAGGGAACATAGAGTAGATTTCATGGAAGCTGAATAAACATAGGAAGGTGACTCTGTGGATTACCGCTGCAGTTCATAATGGCACTATGGATTAGGATAATGAAAAGAAAACAAAGGGTGATGGGAAAGCAGGCCAGAGGCAAACTTGTCTGAACTGCTATTGATCAGCTATTTGGTTCTGAGCAGGGCGGGGCAGCATGGTATCAGGGATAGGTCCTAGGTGGTCGGCTAACACAACTACATCCATGGTTTTGGAGTTTCCCAAGATAAAATCAATGGAAGAGAACTAATAAATTAGAAGGAGCATTTGTTCACTCTTGAATATATTTTGGAGCTTTTTTTGAGAGTTGGTATTAAATAGAAAATTGACTTTCCTGGTTTTAACCTCAAAGGATAAGCTAGAATTGGAGTTATAAACTGTATCATCATCAGCCAGCACTCATAACAGATTTCACAGGTGTGGACAAAATGTTCTAGGGAAATAACATAAAGTGACAAGATAATTGGGTCTGGGACTGAGCATTAAGGTAGAAACACAATACATAATTTGGCCAGTTGGAGGGGTAGCAGGATGATCAGCCAATGATTCAGGTGAGGTTAGATTTTTACCTCCAGAAAAAAAAAGAAAAAACAAACCCTGCCTGTGTATCTGTCTCACCTGTCTGTCTACTTACCAGTCTCTCTGAACAAATGCTTATATCATGGTTACAATGTTCCAGGTATTGTTCTAAGTACTTTATAAATATTATCTTGCTCACTTTTTAAATATCATCTTCCCTATTTCCTACTCCAATCTCTACTTCTTATACCAACAGATTTTAGTCATCAAGGCATAAACATTTTAGACATAATGGCAGTTATGCCAGGACAGGCGAACAACTATGATAAGCAATACCTAAATCTTTGTGGCTTGTCACAGTAAGCTTATGCCTCATCATAATATCTAGTAAGGGCAGGTCATAAGGGTTTCATCACATGGGACCTTTCCATCACATGTCTCTGTGCTCTCTCCATTCAGCTGGAAGGCCAGTGAGCTTAATCACAAAGGGAGTTTTAATGTGATTGGCTTGAGAGTAACCTACAGCATTTCTCCCATTTCCCATTGACAGGAATTCAACAACATGGTCACTTAAACTGCAAGGGGGACTGGGAAAAAAATGATTTTCCTCTGTGTCTGAGAGGAAAAGGAGATAGGTGTTGATAGCCACGAAGCATTATTTTCCTAGCCACAGAAATATGGCCAAAGTTAAAGGACCTTGTAGCAAAAGTATGTCTATTTGTTTATTTTTATTAAGCCATGCAGTTTTATTACAAAATTCAGCCCATCACAAAAGAGGATATTCTTAACATCCCTGCTGTCTAGAGAACATAGAGAAAAGAAATTCACATTGCCCTAGGAATTTTTTTTCCTCCAGAATCTCAAATAAAACGACAGATGTCTCTTCTGCCATCGGCTCAGGATTATTAAAAACTAGACAGGAGGGAACACATTGAAGTCATGGAAGTCAATTTACTGGAGAGCCTGAATGCACTCTTCATGGGGCCCGGAGAGCCATCCGGCCGGCAGCCTGGGATGGGTTCCACCGCGGCTTTGACGTTTCCGTTGCCAGCAGTTCATTCTCCCCTGCCTACTACCAGGCCTCGCAAAATGATGCAGATTTACCACCAGACGCGGCAGGGTCTTCTGTACTGCTGGTGGCCTGTATGCTGAGCTCCAAGGGGGAGCACTGCACCACACAGGGTTTTACTAAACAGATTGTGGGTACGTGCGGGCTTATTTGTTGTTCGACTGTGCACCCAAATGTACTCACAACAGAAGCAACACAGTACATCTTTTCTTGCATAAAGTGAATTATACATTTTTTGGTTTTTACTGTACCACCATGGCTATGGCCCTCAACAAAAACAGATATTTGGGTCACTGTGCATGGCACAACTACATCCAGGAAAGGTGTTTCATTGGTTTGGGAGTCCTGCTTAATTCTGAGTTAGTTTCATTTAGATATCTTTTTTTAATTGTATTTTTTCCTATTACCACTTAGTCTCCTTATACTGCCCTCCCCCCTCAATTACCACAGTGTTGTCCATGCCTATGAGTCCTTTTTCCTTTTTGCTCAATCCCTCCACTCCCTACTCTCTCCAATCCCCATCCCAATTAATCATCCTCCTGCTTTCTACCTATAAGTCTGTCTCTGTTTGCTTGTTAGTTCAGTTCATTAGATTCCACCTACAAGTGAGATCATATGTTACTTGTACTCCTCTGACTGGCTTATTTCATTTAGCATAATGTTCCCCAGGGCCATCCATGCTGTCACAAAGGGTAAATTTTTCCTTTTTTATGGTTGAATAGTATTCCATTGTGTAAATGCCCCGGTTGTTCTACCCACTCATCCAGTGATGGGCACTTGGGCCGCTTCCATATCTTGGGGATTGTAAATAACACTGCAGTGAACACAGGGGTGCTTATGTTCTTTTGAAATAGTGTTTTGAATTTCTTCAGATATATGCCCAGAAGTGGGATCTCTGGGTCAAAAGGAAGATCCACTTTTAATTTTTTTAAGGTATCTGCATACTGCTTTCCACAGTGGCTGCACCAGTCTGTATTCCCTTCACTTTGATTAATATATATATATATATATATATATATATATATACACACACATATATATACACGCACACACATATATATACATTTTGTCTGATGAGTGAGAAAAAGCAGTGATTCAGGGGAATTCAGATTTTCACCTCCAAGCAACTGGTTGCTTCAAAATGTTAAGAATATTTTGGAAAATAAAGATCTATTTTTATATGAAGTTTATGATTAGACTCAGCTCTGTTTCTAGAGAAAAACATATTTGGAAAGGGGTGAACAAGTTAAAATCTATGGCGCAATGTTGAAATCTTCACAGGAAAATGCCTTAATATTGATTTTTTCTATGGATTTGAAGATCTGTCATGAAGATCTATTGACTTCTCTGGCTCGTAATGAAGGTTACTTTTTCCAGATTGTATTTCTGCACACGAGGTTTTACAAAAATGTAGCCAGGCTTGTTTTGATAGATACAACAGGGGAAAGTGTATTTTCCAAGACACGGTATTCGGAAACACTAGGCTCAATGCCTGACTTTATTTCTGATTTGGGTATAGCTTTATTTAGACTGGAAAATATAAGCCAGTGTAACTGGAAGCTGGGAAGATAATCCGTGGTGGGGTGAAATAGCCGTGACCCAAAAGGACACAGGGCACTGTGTTATCTAGGGAGGCCCAGCGTCTGAGCTCCCTTCCATCCTCCCACTGCACGAAGGAAAGAGGACACAGCAGTAAGCAGTCATGGCACCACTCCCCTACAGTGGCCAGATATCGGGAACTATTTGGAGGATGTTTATGAGCTGAGGACACTTTCAAAAATTACAGTCTTTGGAGACTTCTGAAAGAAGTCCAGTCAGATTTGAACCAGCCCAGAGTTCAGGGGTCTGTACTAAAATTATTTCCTTGTAATCGAGAATTGTAGTGATATAAGGCCAGTTTACAGAATAGGGACCATGGCCATTGCCTAGGGGTCAGTGTGGAAACCCATCCTGCACACAGAAGGTTCAGGAATGGGGAGCAAAGGTATAAGCATCCCATTTCTTGCTTTAAGAAAGGCACTTAAATAGGAGGGTGCTTTTTCCTCATGGCTGAACCATTATATTTTCTGTCTTTCTCTCTGTCTCTCTTTACACACACACACACACACACACACACATATACACATGCATATATATCAATCACATCTTCTTTTTCCATTCATCCGATGATATAATTTACATGTGGAACCTGCAAACAACAGAATTGTAAAAACAGAAAGAGAAATGGTGGCTCCCAGGGAATGAGAGGTGGGGGATAGGACAGCGGCTGCTGTTTAAGGACACAAACTCACAATGAGTGGTAGCTCCGTCCAGAGATGCCATGCACAGCATGTAGATAACCAGGTTAGATTATAATCATGAAACTTCCTAAGAGACCAGATCTTAATTATTCTAAAATATTGATAATTCTGTGACAGGGCAGAGGTGCTAATTATCACTATAATGGCAGTCATATTACAATATATAAATATACCAAGTGAACATGTTGTACACCTTAAATTTATGCAATGTTATATATGAAATATATTTCAATAAAAAGAAAGACAATTATTAGTGAGATGAATATATTTTATTCATAGAATACTTGCCTCTTAATTACTTCAGTGTGCTATAAAAATGGCCTGATGTAAACAAGCAAAAAATTTCAAATAATAATTAAATACACTAGTTTTGCTACACTTTGACTAAAAGACGAAAGACACTTAATACACATGCTGCCAAAGTGAGCCCAGAAAGATGCTTTAAATTATATAAAATATTGTTGTAATGAATGTTTTCAGTGTTCCTAATATCAGTGAAAAAGCATATGATTAATTAAGTTTTGCATTTATTATAAATACACAAAGTAAGTGTATTTTCTATAACAGTTGAACTCGGAATTCTTTAAATGACTGCTGTAATGACTTATATGTTACAACATTTTAGGAGTTAAGTGAAGATATAGCAGTCATGCACTGCCTCACTGTTACAAGAAACGTCCTGAGAAATGCATCATTAGGCGGATTCATCGCTGTGTGAACATCAGCGCATGCACATACGCACACCTACCTGGTAGAGCCCACTCCACACCTCGGTTACATAGTATACAGCCTGTTGTTCCTGGGCTCCAAGCCGGTACAGCATGCTACCATGCTGAATGCTGCAGGCAATTGTAATGTCGTGATGACTATTTGTGTACCTAAACATGTTGAAACATGGGAAAGGTACAGTAAGACTACAGTACACAAGAGAAAAATGGTGCCCCTGTGCAGGCCACAGGCCACGAAGGGAGCTTGCAGGACCAGAGTTGCTCTGGGCGAGTCAGTGGGTGAGCGGCGAGTGACTGCAGGGGCCTAGAACATCAGTGCACAGTGCCGTGGACTTTACAGACACCATACACTTAGGCGACACTAAATTCCGCAAATAAATATTTGTCTTCCTTCAATAATACATTCACTGTAGCTTACTATGAATTTTTAAAGCCTTTTGACTTGCCTCTTATGGTAACACTTAGTTTAAAACACAAACACATTGTACAGCTTTTAACAATTCTTTCTTTATGCCCTTATTCTATTTTTAAGAAATTGAAGGTATTTTTTTACTGTTTGAAATTTCTGTTAAAAAACGAAGGCGCCGACACAAACACGTTCGCTGAGGCCTGCACAGGGCCAGGCCCATCGATATCACTGTCCTCCGCCTCCGGGTCCTGCCCCACTGAGGGCCTCGGGGGCGAGAGAACTCGCGGAGCTGTCCTCTCCTGGGACAGCAAGGGAATCCCTCCGGAGGACCTGCCCGATGAGATGACACTCTTTTCAGAAACATGTTCATGGTGACTTGCTGGGTGTGTCACTTTTTTTCAGCACAGATTTGCTTTTAAGCAGATAATGCATCATGAGCATGCTCTCCGTTCATGAAAACCTTCCGGTGTTGGGATGCAGGCTCTCAAACTTCTTCAGGAGCTCACTGAGGCCTGCAAAGACTTCTGCCAAAAGCGTCGCTGTGATATTTCTTGAAGGGGCTTCTTATACTTCTCCTGAAGTTTCCTCTTCTCCTGCCTCATCTATAGCTCTGTGTTCCTGTTACAGTTCCCAAAAGTCCTTGTTAGTCGTTTCTTTAGGATCCCCAGCTAGGAGTGCCTCAGTGTCTTTCTCACCTGCCCCCGGGTGAAAGGGGTTTCGGGTCTAGAGCACAGCCTTGCTGATTGTGGCAGCCTGTGTGCTACGACTCACGATGGCTATGGTGTCACGATGGCTATGGTGTCACTAGGTGATAGGAATTGTTCATGTCCAGTATAAGCTTACATGACCACCATCTCCTATGCCATCTGTTATTTCCCAGAATGTCTGTCTGTGAGGCATGACTGTACCAGAAAACTTCCTGCTGTTTGTTCTTGCCTGATAATGTCTGTCAATAAATATTTCTGCAATTGTTAATTGAAAAATAAAAAAAAATATTTTACAACAGGACTTAGGGACTTGCTTCAAAGAAATAAAAATGGAAAAATACTAACTTTCAGTAGAGAAGCATGGCAGACACTATTTTAATTTAGGGGTTAAAGTTAGTATCACTAGTGATAATTCATGTTGACATCACGCACTCTCTGGTATGATGCAATGAAAAAGGCAGTTTGCCTCTGTGTTATTATTCTTCCCCCAAGTCCATAATTTCAGTCTAATCATGAAATTGATCGCACTAGCTCAAATTGAGGGAAAGTCTACAACATGATCATTATGCATCAAAATTGTGAAGATCACTAAAAAAATAAGGAAAGACTGAGAAATTTCTATAGATCATAGGATCCCAAGAATATATAAAAACTAAATACAATGCTCTAACTTAAATTTGGATTAAATCCTAGGTAGATAAAGAAGTTTAGTGAAAAAAATGGTGAAATTGGAGTAAAGTTTATAGTTTAGTTAATAATATGTACTAATGTTAAATTCTTAGTTTGCACAGATATACTGTGGCTGTGCAAAAGTTTAGTGATGGGGAAGCTGGATAAGGACCTATGGGAAGTCTATATATCTTTGCAATATTTCTGTAAATGTAATATTATTTCTGTAAATGTAAAAAGTTACAGTGAGAAAAAGAAATTCTATTAAGGAATACTATCTCATATGGGAGAAATTTCTCCAGTTTTATCTTTTATGCAGACTAGCTTGCTATGGAATTTTATCTACATAGAACTGGCTACAACTATCATAGAGAATTAAGAAATGAGAGTATTACACCGGCCAGGCAGCTCAGATGACTCAAGAGTGCCATTCCCATGTACTAAGGTTGCAGTTCAACCCCTAGTCAAGGGCACATACAAGAAGCAACCAATGAATACATAAATAAGTGGAACAACAAATCAATGTTTCTCTCTCTCCCTCCCTCTCTCTCTCAAAATCAATATATAGCAAAAAATTAAGCAAAGAAATCACAGCATTTATAAACTGAAAGCTGCCTCAGAAATAACTTAATTTTCTACCTTACACATGAATAAACCAAGATTCAGGAAAGATGTTTTAAGTGTTCTGAGAGTAGCGGGTAACATAGGACATAGCCAAGACTAGAACTCAGATCTCCGGGTTGAATTCTCTTTCTACCATATGTAATACTGACTCTTTTACATCCCCAAACACCCTTTTGAGATAACTACTTTTTATTGTGTCTGGCCTAAAGTTCATGTTATTTCTAACATGGGTTTAGCAGGCAAATGACCTCACTGGGTTTACACGGTAGGAAGTTTACCCTGGGACTTGGAAGGATCTGTCGGTTAGAGAGGAAGTGAGACTGGAGACAGAGAGGCTCCTTTGAAGACTCCAGCAGAAGAGACCACTGGTGTATGGGAGGACGGTCACCAACCAAGGCTTTGCCACCGGGACTGAAGAAGTTAAAGGAGTTGGGACTCACAGGAATTAGTGATTTACGGGACAGCTGAGATAAGGAAGCCCAAAGCCCCCTACACCTGACATCAGAAATTCCACACCTTTCTCTCTTCCTTTCAGCTCTCCCACCCTACGGGACACCAGGTCCAGGGCCCTATTTAACCTCCCATCCCTTAATGCTCACGTGGCCTTGAGTTGTCTCACTATCCATTGAATTTAGATGCTATCACCCATCATTTAACAGTTCTTGGCAAAATTCTCAAGTCCATTATCCTATTTGTTGTCACCTGAAAGATCCCCTCTATTAATGCAGCTGTCTACCAAGCCTGGGATGCCGGGAAGTCCCGAGACATCACGAAACTGCATGGAAATTGTAACTGATACAAATGTTTGGATTCTCTCCTCCATGTGAGAACGCAAGATGAGACTGTCTTCTCTCAGGCCAGTTCATCCACCCCCACATGGACTTGGCCTTGTAAAATAATTGCCATTTTGTGTGTGCGTCATCAACATTTCTCTATATTGGACTTTTTTTTGACATGTTAGCACCTCCCTAAGTTCTACATTCAATTTTTCCTCAGATCTTTATTTCCCTCCAGTTACTAGCCTGTCTCCATCCTCCCCTTCCCAGCCAAGGGGCTGAGTCATCCTGGCCATGTTACTGTCCCACAGGATTCGGGTCTAGGTCCTCCCTCTTCATATTCTATTTAGCAGTTCTGGGCCACATGCTGCTCCCTTCAGCCTTCCAGGTGGACTGAGAGCCTTGCACCTCCAGGCCGGTGGATCAGAATTACAAGTGTGGCCATCCCAGAATTCTCACAGTGGCTCAGACTTCAGTGACGGAGAGGGGCTGTGTTTCACCCAGGACTCTGCCCGGGGTCCAGTGCTTGGCCCAGAGTGGGAACTTGCCCTGTTTCCCGAATCCCTTGACTTAAGAGAATAAACTTTAGTGTGAAAGCCAGAGTGTCGTATTCCCTTGTAATTTTATTGACAACAGATGCCATTCACACGCATGGTTTCTAGAACATCTCTTGGGTGAAACAAAGCAAAGCTATATTTTTAATCTTGATTAGATATGCTTTGGACTTCTTCTTTCCTATGAGGATTGATTCACATATGTGCCTGACTTTTAAAAACAAAGTACCATTTCTATTCAGAGTACTGGGAATATTCTAAAACTGGGTCTCTACCTTTCCTTTCAAAATAGACTTAATGCTTATATATCTTTACTTACTACCTCCCTTGGCATCGTCATTTTATCATTCATCCTGGTGCAAAGAGTCCATCAGGCCTCTAACAAGAGAACAGTGACACACAAAAAATGAAAATCTATACTATGAACAGGTCTTATATCAAGCCTTTCTGATTAATTCTCCCTTTCTTTTCCCCCTCTAACTCATCCCGGCTGAATCAATCAAAAAGCCATTACTTTCATAGTTGGAAGTGTAGCTTTCAAAATCAATAAAAACACTGTTCATTTTTAATATGCAATATATTACAAAAATGAAAATTCCCATTTACTTGAGGTGGAAATGTATGCAAAAAAAATGGGTGGTTGTTGGAAAAGTCTTGTTGGCTGCACACATGTGATTTTCACCACGGGCTTTATATTTCATTCCACTTAGGATTTCGTCACTATTAACTTTTTGTATGAATGTATGTGCATATATGATATAAAATTTAAAAGAAAATAATGAATTGCTTTATGATGAGTTGTTGCTCAAGTCTTATGCATCTGAATTATAGGCACTGAATGAATCAATATCTTTTTATGAAGTTCCAGCCGCCATAGATGACCACAGTAAAAAAATCATATGAGCCATCCGAGACTTCTCTAGCTAAAACTGTGTTAAGTTCCTCGAGGGAACATTAAAAACAGCTCATGGTGTAATTGACAAATAGTCATTTTTGTGAAAGGGAGTAAACAGAATCTCTGGCTTCTATTTGGGGATGATTACGTGTGTTCAGGAAGGTCTATTTCCTGTCAAGGTTTGGTCGCCATTCATCTATATTGCTGCAGCATGCATATTTGTAATATTATACTGCAGACAATGATTAAAGTCAATTTCTGTGTTAGAGTTTTTTCTTCTTTTTTTATTTTGTTTGAAATATTTGACGTTGGTATAGAGTATGCTATCCTATGTAAAACAGGGTATCTGCTTAGCAGAATAACCCATGATCAGGTTATATCCGTAAAATGAGTGGTGTATTTCATAGTGTAAGGGATGATTTTGGTATTTACAACATCTATTATTGTGTCACTGCAGCCCTTTTTTATTGATCGTTCATGAACTTTCTGTGTTCTCTCTTTGAAGGGGATCAAATAGTCATGGAAGGAGATGTTTTGATCATCAGAAGTTGACAGCTTTCAGTATAGTGTGCGTGTGCTTCGTATAAGATAGAACCGAGTTTGTTCTTTGGGTGATGGATGGACTTTTACTGAGTGATGGATAACTGCTCCTTCTGTTACTGGCGTTTCATCTGTCAGCTACTCTTGATGTGGCTGATCACAAGATGCTGCTGACTCAATCTGTGTGGATTGACTGAGTGAAAGGGGCACCTGCCTGAAGTTCCACTAACACAAAACTTCTCCTCTTAGGAGTAGAATGGACTAGATTATCTGTTGAGAGTCTTTCCCGTGTGAGTTCTTTACTGTCAACTTTTTCGTTCTCTCAACCATATCTCTTCTGTGCTAGCTAAAATAGAGGCTTGTATTGTTAAATGATTTTTCCATGTCATAGACAATTTATGTGTCCAAATTCGCATTCCTTCCTCCTAGTTACAAAAGAATACCTTTTTTTTTTTTTCAAGAAAATGAGATGGATTTCCAGTCCTGTGTGTCAGGGTAAGCTCCCTATAGTCTGTCTTTTATATTGATTGCAACTAAAATTTTGATAAACTACAATAAATGACTAAGAGAGGTATATGAAAAGTAAACAGAAGTGGGAGGATTGTGAAATGTAGTCAAAATTTGGATAAGCAAAAAACAGAACAACAAAAAAAAACAACAAAACACTCAAAGAAAGAGATATTATTAGAGAAACAATGGAAAAAACAAGAAATAGAACCATAAGGCTCTAGCCTTGTTAGAAAAAAATATAAAAGAAGTAATTTTTGAATATATTAACAAAATTCTAAAATTTAATAAAATCATTACAAAGGAGCAACATGCTAGAAAAAATAGACTGATAACTTTTAATTATTTTTGGATTTGCCTTATTTGTAACTGTCAACTCTTTAAAAAATAATTTAGTTATTTTGGCATATTTCTTGTACATATCATGAAATTGAGTCTTGCTTTTCAACATAATTAAATTATTTTAATAAATAATTATTTATTTTAGTTGATAGGGCAGATGTATTTTATATCT
Source organism: Phyllostomus discolor (assembly GCF_004126475.2). NCBI lineage: Eukaryota > Metazoa > Chordata > Mammalia > Chiroptera > Phyllostomidae > Phyllostomus > Phyllostomus discolor. The sequence goes on along the minus strand of NC_040913.2, from coordinate 10,542,630 downwards.
GTTATTTTTATAGTTTTATTTGCATTTAAATTTCCCTAATACTAAAATCGCTATCTAATGGTTTCTCACTGTTAGTGGCAATAGAATTAAGACTTGGTGCTATTTCTAATTTCTCTACTCCTCCTGCACTATTTAATATTTGTAATTGGACATTTCTTAATATTTGCCTCTGTACTATTTTATGTATTTATATTATTGTGGGTGAATGTGAGCCTTGAAAATATTCTGTTACTCTCAGTTATTATACAGCATCAGCGCAAATAATGCCCCTCTTTAATTAGAAAATCTTTTATTACAAAATCATGAGCATGTAACTCTGTAACATAACAATATTACACTGAAGCACACCATATGACATTTTAGGTGAAATGTTCAAATTAAAACTACAAATTATTACACCCAGGTATTGCCCTACCAACCACACTCAAGCAGGTGCTACTTCTGCCGGACCCTGAATATGAGGCAGTCAGAGAGCTAATTCTATTATACGTTCCATATTCTTGCATTCTCCTCCTAATTTTTATAGTTGGATCATTTGTACCTTGCCAGAGTTGTTACTAAAATGGGTTTTACATTTTCCACATCATTTCCCCCTTCAATCTACAGATGAATGGTTTTCTTGCTCACTTTCAGGCTCGCTGACAGCATTTCTGCTGATCAGAGATAGACTGACTGATTTATCCAATGATCTAATGACACTTTGGTTTTCTCCTTGTCTTGGCCACCGTGGATAATGCTGCACTGAACCTAGGGGTGCATCTAGTTTTACGAATAAATGTTTTCAAATTGGGGTAGACACCCAAAAAGGGGGTTGCGGGGCCATATTTTAACTCTATGCTTAATTTTCTGAGGAATCTCCATGCTGTTTTGTAGAGTGGCTGTACCAGTTTATATTCCCACCAGCAGTGAATGAGGCTTTTTTTTCCTCCACAACCTCTCCAACACTTAATTGTTACTTGTCTTCTTGATAATAGCCATTCTAACAGTGTGAGGTGGTATACCACTGTAGTTTTAATTTGTATTTCCTTAATAACTAGTAAAGTTGAGCACCTTTTTCTACATTTATTAGCCATTTTTTTTGTCCTCTTGGGAGAAGTGTCTGTTCAGGTCCTCTGCAGGTTCGTTAATCGGATTTATTCTGGGGTCAACTTTTGCCGTGGAAAACTCTTGTGCTCATTTTTTTTTTAAATAAGTGACTTAGCCTTTGCACTTAGGCTACCAAATAATTCTTAATCACTGAAGTCCAATTATTGTATGACGATTTATCTTGGAGTTGAACGTGAAGGTAATATAAATATATATCATAAAGTATATCTAACTATATGTTATACCTTTGTCTGATATAGACAGTATTTTTTTGTAATTCTGTTTTATCTTTTATATCTCTGGGTTTTGTTTTGTTTTTTCAAAGAGAAGAAAGGATTTGCTTTCTTCTTTCTCCTTTTTGTGGTCTTTATTTCTTTAGGGCTTAATCTACCTTATTTTCCTTGTAATTTGGTCATTTCTATAATGACTTTGTCTGGGCCCTGGCCGAGTAGCTCAGGTGGGTAGAGCAGGGGTCCCAAACCTCGGGCCACGGGCTGGTAATGGTCCAGGACTGTTGGGAACCAGGCCGCGCAGGATGTGAGCTTGAATGTGATGCGCTTGAATCATTGTGAAACCACTGCCTCCCCCAACCTGTCTATGGAAAAACTGTCCTCCACGCAACCATCCCTGGTGCCAAAAATGTTGGCTACACTGTGCTGGAGTATCTTGTCCCTGATCCACCAAGGTTGCAGGTTCAATCCCCTATCAGGGAGCATTTAAGAATCAGCCAATGAACGTACAAATAAGTGGAACAACAAATTGACATCTCTCTCTCTAAAAGAAAATCAATAAATAAAGAATTCAAAATAAAAAAAAATTTAAAATAAATGATTTTGTCTTTTAATTCTCTTTTGGTCATAAATCCCATTAGTTTGCTTTCATCTCTGCCAATCTCTTTCCTAAGAGATTGTACTTCACCTCATGGTCTCTTTATATGTTTGAAGTTGTTTGAATTTATGTTGGCACGTACACATGGCCATTACATTTTTCATCTGTTTTATAGCAACATATTTCTGATGATTAAGGGAGTTGATATGTTCCTTTCTAAATGTGTTCTTTTAGTATCTTTCTTGGATGCCAAGCAAATTCTTTAAGTGGTCCTCACATGGGAACGTCGAATGTCCTTGACTAGCCAATAGCAGGAGTCTTTTATAGGAAGTGGGAAGAAGGTGATAGAAGTCACCCGAGCACAGTATTGCAGCCGAGAGCCCTCCCATCCTTTGCTACAGAGACGGACCGTTGATCATGTCTGGGGGTGTTACAGAGCCAGTGATGTTCCGATTCCCAGGCCCCAGGGTTCTTCTTTCCCGTTTCCCACTCCCCTGCCAAAGGGGATGCAACCCTTGCCTTCCAGAATGATCCACTCAGTGTTAGACATGACATTTTTTTATGTTTTCTGGGACTCGATGCACTTTTTGTTGGATATTCTGTCTTCATTCCCTGCAGACTCCGTTCCTGATAGCTGTCAGCTTTGCTTCAGCATTCCTGACCCTGGCTGGGGCCTCTCTTTCTGGATGAACATATATGCTTGTGGGTTTCTAGCGATCTGTCCCCATGATATGCCCTTCTATCCTCCAGTTCTTTCTTCCACCGGAGCCTGACTTCCCCGAGGTGCTTCTTGCGCAGTTCAGTGTTGTTGGCTATGGCATTTTATATAATTTAGAGTGAGGGTTTTTTGTTTGTGTCATGGTCTTGCTGAAAAGAAAGTTTTTTATTCATTTGTTTCCTTCTCGTTTCTAAGACAATTAATTAGACCTAATAAAGTGCTACTTTAGAAATGTAGCAATCTTTGTGTATGTTTAAATGACAGAAATGTATATTCAAATTTGCCATTTCTCCATATACTTGCACATCTACCTCTTTCTAGACAATTTGACTTACCTGTTTTAGGTTTTATTCTTTAACGTAATTATATATGAAATAGGATTTCAAAGAATACATTAAAAATAATCTGCACTCTTTTCCTGGGAAAGACTGACACCTAACATCTGCAGGGGGAAAAAATCGGCCCCATTTCTGAGTATTTACCCCTGAATTGGCACAAAACGATTCCTAGCCCGCCCCCCGCCCCCATTACGTTACTTGGCAGCCTCGGTAAGTGCGGTGAACGGACAGCAGGTGTCACTGTTGGCTGGGACTAGCGTTCCGCTAATCCCGTCCTCTCCGCAGTGTCTTTCCCAGGGTCCTGATCCTGGGGTTTACTGATAAAGACGGGAAATTAAAGGGAACTCAAAACCCTGAGTCAGTTGCGTAACTTGGCCTGGCACCTTAGGGCATGGGATGCAAGCCAGCTTTGCAATTCACTGAATTTTACCATTTGGAATTAAAGCATATTTTCCCAGTTTGCTTTGCATGGTGAAAAATAACTGGTGATATTAGAATTCTGAATTCGTGTGTCTTGTTCTGTGCAATTGTTTTCCTTTCTTTTCCCCCAACTCATACCTGCAGGTTTAACCCAGCAGCATACCATTTGCCCTCACAATGCTTTTCAAGCTGATGTGATGTGGGAATCCTGGCACACAGAGAAGCCATTTAGTATTAAAATGTAAAATTGTGCAAAGACAGAGTACTTATTTTAGTATATCCATCTCCTAAAATTTACCTCTTAATATCTGTTACTACAGAGTGTTATATTTTGCAGGGACCCATATTTCAATTGTTATTCACACTGAGATTTCAAATCTGGATACTTTTGGTTTTCAGATTAGAAAAAAAAAAAAAAAAACATTTCCGGAAGGTTTCTAAGACATTTAGGTTACTACTTGTCTGTATTATCTGTCTGTGTCTACCTGTTGACTTTTTAACTAATTTCTCGTTTCCTGGCTCGGAAATTCTTCAGCATTAAACCTTATGTCCAACTAATGTATTATCAATTAATTACGTTTAACTTCGCTTTCCAGTCTCCAACTTCAGAATGTACTCCCACACAATTATTTTAATTTTGTTTCACATTTCTTTCATGGAAGAAACGTCCACATTGCATGACATTTTAATCTTAGGAGCCCTGAGTTGGCAAGCTTACCTAGTCCCTGCGGCCCCGCGTGCCCGTCCAGGGGGCGAGAGAATGGGAAGGGGTGACCGGGGTGCATTCTGTCTGTGGGGAGCATTGCAGTTAAAAGTGTTCAAGGGATTTTTCTCACTATTTACTTTAATCCTGATTCCACATTTATATTTTACCGATTGGCAATGGGAGGGGGAGGGATGCCGTCTCTTGTTTGTTTGTTTGTTTGTTTGTTTGTTTGTTTGTTTTGTGTGTGTTCCCCAGCACGGAGTACGATAGTTGGCCAAGAGTAGGAACTCAAATGTTGTTGTATTAATGAACAAAAAATTGAGGTGATATTAGATTCTTGGGATCCTCATTCTTACATTACTGGTTTGAGGCTGATTATATGAAACAGACAAACGTAGAATTTGAAGAAGAAAATGATATGACTTTAGTTGAGATATGAAGATAGAGATTCATTCATTCATTCATTAAGTGACTTTTCACTGAGCACCTACAGTATGCTAGGCACTGTCTGGGAATGGGGATACATCAATGAATTTCTCTGTTGTGGACCTCACAATCTAATTTGTGAAAGGATCTTGTGAATATTTTCCTGGTTTGGGTCTTTTTCTTTGAAAATATAAAAAAATCAACTACAGTATTTGTCTAAAAATAGATCAGAAATTCATAAAATGTATTTTAAGGGGCAAATACATATAATTTTAACAATATACCTGTCTATTCAACCTCATAATTTTTCCGTGGTGATTAAGTTCTGGTAGGCACAGTGTGATGGACATTATACTGAAATCCACTTTGTAACACACTGTGTAACACTGGAGGTCCCAACATATGTTTAAATATCAGCAAACTGAAATGCTGCCGAGTCAGAGTGAATTATCCATGCAATGGCACAAATGCAATTTTAATGTGCCTTGTTAGTATACATGTCAGCTCCGTTTTGGTTCTTCCAGTTATTGCATGTACGAGAGACATATGGTATGTTGATGGTGCAGCGAATAAAGGTGTTTGAAGAGGAAATATTAAGAATGTGCACCAGATGGTATTTAGCTCTGTAAGAGCACAAATGGTTACCAGGTAGTTGCTGCTGTCTTCTGTCCTTGATATTCCCACATAACTCATGGTACCTGTGGAAACAACCTTTTCAAAATACCAGCGTATTGTCTTTGAAAAGCTCCTTGTATGTCACTGCACATTTGTGTGAAGTGGCGACTCCTGTTACCTCCAGCTGTAAAGCGACCCCTGTAGGGGAGAAGGAAAAGGCATGTTTTCTATGTGTTTCCAGAATTCTAACTTAAAAAAAAAATCTGAGGCCACCTCTCAGTTTGACCTAGGGCCCGTGTATTACAAATACTGTACTATTACTATAGAGATGGCTTATTCATTAACTCTACACAAATCTCAAAGGAAGAAGGAAAGCAAAAACAAAATCTAAAATACAACATCTACTTCAAAAAGTAATATACAAGGCAGCTCAGTAACTGAGTTGTAAAAGAAGAAAAAATAATATGGGACACGATGTATGGTCTAGGAGGTAGCTTCATAAAAGACAAACAAGTTGGAAAGATACTTAGCATGGCAGCCTGCCTTAGAGTGAGGGTAGGAGAAATTAACATGGATAAAATCAATAATGGCCCCATTATGTGATGGTGGACAAGCCAAAGAAAAATAGAAAGCAAGTGAAATGTTTAGCATGGCCACTTAAGCTGCTAAATTAGATTTGTGAAGATGGGAAAGCTGAACGCCGAGAGGCTAATGGCAGGCATGGAAGCAACAAATCAGAGGGCAGTCTCCGGGTGTTCTCTGTGTGAAAGGAACACACCTGCCGTGGAAGCAGCGTTTGTCCTTTTTCACGGTGGGAAGACGAAGTTCTTGTGTTATCCTGTGATACATGTGAGTTATTTTTCCATGTGCTGGACTCTCAGGTCATTGTCAACTTTTCACTTTGCCTTCAGTTATCAGGACGTCTTTGCGTCTTCTGGAGAATCCGATGCCATGTGAAGTGGACTGAGTAGGGGAACGACATTGTTTTTTTTTTTTTTTTTTAAGATTTTATTTATTTATTTTTAGGGAGGGAAGGGAGATAGATAGATAGATAGATAGATAGATAGATAGACAGACATCAATGTGCGGTTGCTGGGGGTTATGGCCTGCAACCCAGGAATGTACCCTGGCTGGGAATCGAACCTGGGACACTTTGGTTCCCAGCCCGCGCTCAATCCACTGAACTACGCCAGCCAGGGATACGGGAACGACATTGTTTTAAGTCACAGACTGAGGTACAGTCATCGCAACTAAAAATACTTAAATGCTTCATCTGTAGGCACCAGCCTGAACATCCTTTCCAGACAGGAATTAAAAAATGTGCTCCCAGCAGGTGCAGAGTTGGGTCCCGGTCATTTCACAGAAGTTGGGAGGAACCGATTCTGCGTATTTCCACTGAGCCTGTCTCTGGGAAGATCTCCCAGCACAACTGTCGTGCTCTACCGCCTATTCCACCCACACCAGTGATGCACAACTTTTCCCTCAACACTAAAACCGACACGTTTTTCGCGGATTAATGCCCTTGACCTTCTGTTCCTTCACCCTGTGATGAAATCCTCTGCTTTATTTACACCAGCTACTGCACACCTGTGCTTCAGTTTTCAAACCGAATGGCCCGCTTCCAACGAGTAGCTTGCAAATCCCAGCGAAATCATCTGTTGCTCCGTCTTCTGTGTGGCCCGAGCTCTTGGTTCAGAATGTGAATAACCAGAGGAAGGGGCTGCAGTCTAGTGTTTGGAATTGTTCACTGTCTGACCTTGAACGAGTCACTCATGTATTTGAGCCTCGATTTTCTCTTTTATGCAATTAGAATAAGAACACTGCACTCCCAGGGTTTATGAGGGTGAAAATGATGATGTTTCTAAAGCACCCAGGGCCACCTGTTTCTGCAGTTTGCTCTGTCCTCTCTCTCCTCTATGGCATGATGCTGATGAGTATTTCTGGTACTTGCTATAGGGCAAACCTCCTTCTAGGTGACCTTTCTGTGTGGTAACACTCTGTTGCGTGCATTGTGTCCCCATTGTGAAAGATGTGCACCGAGGCACAGAGAAACATAAAAACTTGTCCGAGGTCGCATGTCTGAAAATAGAGATAGCATGTGACCCGAGGGACGTGGCTACGAAGCCCACACTCCTGCTGCCGCCTCTCAGTCCTACTACAGTGAACGTATCACTTCTCCCATTAACGTGACTGCTCACACACTGCTCTCGTGCTTATTGCGTTGCTTCATATTTTATTAATTTAAATACATTGCCCTACCACTAGTTTAAGAGCTCTTTGAGGGTGATTTATTGATCTTTCCTGGCCATCTAGCACGCATGGCCCATACAAAAACTCATTAAATATTTACTGAAGAATGAATTAACAAAGCCCATTGAACATGAAAACATTTTAAGAGTTATAAATGACCTAGAGGACCCTTCCTTCCAACTCTGTGCGGCTCCCCATCACTCTACCGTCGTGTTTCCTGTCGTGAGTATGTAAGTTTCAAGAATTACTAAAACTGGTGAATTTCGTGTATGTATGGATACATATACACATGCAAAGACATATATATATATGTGACTTGAGAGAGAGAGAGAGAGAGAGGAGACCTGCTTATTCAGTCTTTTGCTTGTGAATTCTAAAGAGAAAATGTCTTCACTGTTAAAGTGTATTGATGGTTTTGTTTCCTTAAGCTCAGTGAGTTTACTCTGTTTTAGCATGTCTGAAAGTTATGTCAGTGGAAACAGCTTTCTGAATACTTAAGTGGGATTTCGGTGACATTTTAAAGCATTAATTACAGAAAAGCCGAGGATTCTTTCAGGTATTAATTTTCTGCCAACGACCCACATGTTTACAAACATTAAGGCTATTTTTCATACGAGAGCCATATGGTTGACTACAGCAGAATTAAGAGGTAAAATCAGAGGCTGAATTTTAAGCTACTTCTACATTTTCAAATGCTTTGGTGGGAGTTGCATTAATGCAATAAGCTAACGGGAATTTTGCTATTGCTACAGGGGATTTTATGGCTTATCCTCAGCCTAAAGAAAGGAAAATATCAAAATTAGTTGTGATGGTAATAAAACCATTAGTTTTGGTCTAAATATATATATTTTTTTCTCAATGTATTGGGCCATGCCTCATCAAATCAATATTTCATTTATCTGATTAGAAATCTATACAGCATGCTTTCTGCTACTAACAAGAAAGGTTTCTATGTAGAGTGGTCATTTATGAAACATGGGGTGTGTGAAGATGAGAACAAACTAATGTTCTTGAGCTTTTCCCCACTAAAAATTAGAACTAAGTGAATTATTTCATATAAATAACTAGGTATAATGTAGACAATGGTACAACTGAAAATGATAAACACTTTTTTGTTGTTTTTTAATGAAATATATTGAGTTGCATTGGTAAGAAGATTATATAGGTTTCAAGTGTGCAGTTCTGTAGTACATGATCTATCACATGTGTGTTTACCACCCAAAGTCAAAAGTCTTCCATCACCACATATGTGACCCCCTTTATCCTTTACTAGTTCTCTGACCCCCTTCCCTCTGGTAACCTTGGTAACCACCATACTGGTGTCTGCATCTATGAGTTTTTGCTTGTTTTTCTTGTTCGTTCATGTGTTGTTTTCAGTTTTGCATTCCACAGATGCATGAAATCAAGAAACACTTCTGAATGTCTACTCTGTGGCTGGTGCTCCGCTGGGTACTACTAATATAGAAATTAATCTTATACTGTTATTCACATTTAATGATAGCTACCATAGGGGATGATGGTGCATGTGTGTTTCTGTTTGTGTTTATATACCTGCACTCCAGGGACTATGATGGATATTTATTTCTTATATTCCTCATGACAAATATTCAATAAATATTTGCCATTTCTAAGGTGAAAACACAGCATCAGTGACATGATGCACACAAGTTTACAGAGAAATTAAATTCCAAAGCCAGAATTTGATCCCCTGTTTGTTTGCTGTCAAAACGTGTGCTTTTCATAACCAGATCACGTGACCTCCCTTTTCTCACAAGATCACAATGTATAACAGGTACCAGCGTCTATAACAATCAAGTGAAATGAGCGGTACCCCTGCAGGGATCTGTGTGGTAACTGGGCACCCCATGTTGCCCAAAGGAGAGATCTGGAGAGTGACCCCACTGGGGTCAAACTCATGGGAGGACGTGCTTGAGAGGGAGCAAGAATCTGTTTCAGACAAGGCAGAGAAGATGAGAATATTTTTTAAGTCTACTGGGAATCCTGCAACAACAACACCAGAAAAGGTTTCTTACTTTAGAGAAACTGTATTCAGGAAGCTACGCGTGGTTTGATGCTCCCAGAACAAAGGGTATCTAAGAGACATACGCAGAAGCAGAGAAGAAGCTGAAGCCAAGAGTATGCCTTACTGTCGATACTGAACTCTTTCTTTTGAGAACTGGAGGCATTTGAATGAAGTATTTTGTTTTGCATTTCAGAACTCTTCCTCTAATATCCTAATTTAGAGGTTAAGTTGGGGATTTAAATGGTGTGGTGTGCCCTGGGTGGCGTAGCTCAGTGGATTGAGTGTGGGCTGGGAACCAAAGCGTCCCAGGTTCGATTCCCAGCCAGGGTACATTCCTGGGTTGCAGGCCATAACCCCCAGCAACCACACATTGATGTTTCTCTCTCTCTCTCTCTCTCTCTCTCTCTCTCTCTCTCCCCCCCCTTCCTTCCCTCCCTAAAAATAAATAAATAAAATCTTTAAAAAAAATGGCGTGGTGTTAAAAGTAGATAGGTACCTTAAGAAGCTATGGACTTCATTTTGTACAGAGAGAGAGATGAAATTGGTAGTGGTAATGGCAAGAGGAAAGGAATATTAGAGACTTTGAAAAGAGTAGAGTCTTAAGACTTTACCACAAGTTGCCTGTGGCTTGAGGCAAGTTTTCAGTTTAATGGCTAAAGGGCATACTGCTAATAATGACAGAGCCGGGAAACATAAGGACAGGTGGGCTTGGGTTAGAATAATTAGTTAATTTTGATATGCTTAAGTTGATTGTTTAAAAAATATTTTTATCTATTTATTTTTAGAGAGAGGGGAAGGGAGGGAGAAAGAGAGGAAGAGAAGCATCAGTGTGTGATTGCTTCTCACACGCCCCCTACTGGGGACCTGGCCTGCAACCCGGGCATGTGCCCTGACTGAGAATCGAACCATGACCCTTTGGTTCACAGGTTGGCACTCAATTCACTGAGCCACACCAGCCAGGGCTAATTTATTTTTTTTAGAAGAACCTGGGGCATATTTTGTTATGAAGTTAGAAGTTACTTTGAAAATTGTCTATTGGAGCTGAGTATTATCCCTGAATTTCAGATTCTGGAAGACTGAGAACTATTTTTCTAAGACTTCTTTTCCCGGCAAGGTGTAGTTTACATCCCTAGATCTAAACTGGCTTTTGCTAGAGGTTGAACTCCACCGGTACTCACTCTAGTGCCGAAGCTGCACGGGTAGCAGCTGTCTGAGTACATGCAAGTCAAGCTGGTCCTTTGAAGGACAAAAATAAAAATGGCGATTCTCTAGTAAAACTGATCAGGAGAAAAAAGAAGGCACAAAAAAGGCATGCCAAGTATGGAAATCGTACATTGCTAATATTATAAAAGGATATAATGAATAACTTTATGCCAATCTGCATGAAAAAGTCAATAAATATCAATATTTTGTTAGAAAATAACCCAAGCTTTCCAATGTTGACCAAAAAGAAATTATTCATAATCCTACATTTATTACAGTAAGTGAATCTGTGGTTTAAAATCTTCTCATAAAGAAGTCTACAGTACTATGTAGCTTCACCAGTGAAACTTTCCAAACATTTTAGGAGAGCCCAACACTGTTTTTATACCAAGCACACTAGAAATGGGGAAAAGAAACACAGAGAGCTATCCTCAATTCACTTAATAAAGCCAGAACATCATTTCTCCTTCAGCATGACAAAGGTGATTCAAGAAACAAAAAGTATAGCCCTTTTTTTTCCTTCCATGAACATACATTTAAGAATCTTAAAAACAATATTTGCAATTGGAATCCAGTGCTACATTGAAATAATAACACGTCCAGACTAATTTATTCCAGTAACTCAAGTTTGGTTTAACACTGGAAAGTCACGTAGTACACGGAATCACTGAGATTCCACCCAAGTAACTGAGATGTGTTCACTTTGTGAAAATCTGGTATGCTGTAACTTTCTGTGAATATACAAGTCAGTAAAAATTTTGCTTCACATACAAAGTAAATGTAGGCACTGAATCAGAAAAGACATAACCTTGGGAAACTGAGAATGTGATTAATGTGGTCAAATTCAGTTGAGAATTAAGTTTAAACGGGCATAAAGAGGCGGTTATTAAATTTCATAATTAAAAGGTCACTGGCGACTTCATACAAGCGTTTTCTAAGGCACAGTGGGGGTTGAGATTGTACTGCGGTATGCTGAAATGGACGGTGGGGGTGGCCATGGTAGGAAGTGCCTTCTGTTTGAAACAGACATCTTTCTGCAACGCATCAGAATTTTTCTAAGTATCCTTTTCTCAAATCTATTTTTCAGTTACAGTCAATGTTATTTTTAGTTGCAGGTGTACAGCGTAGTGGTGAGGCAATCATATACTTTAGAAAGTGCTCCCCCCAGTATTCCCAGCACCTGTCTGGCACCGCACATACTTATTACAATGTTATTGACTAGATTCCCTTTCCCTTTGTTGTATTTTACATCCCCGTGGCTATTTGTAACTACCAAATGGACCTCGGAATCCATTCATCTTTTTCAGCCAGCCCCCCAACCTCTCCCCTGCCGACCATCAGTCTGTTCTCTGTATGTATGAGTCTATTGTTTTTGTTTTTTGTTGTTGTTTTAATCCTCACCTGAAGATACATTTTAAATTTCTTTTAGAGAGAGAATGACAGAGAGAGAGAGAGAGAAAATGGATGTGGGAGAGAAACATGGAGGGGTGGCCTTACTGGGATTCAAACCCGCAACCTTTCGGTGTACGGGACGATGCTCCAACAAACTGAGCCACCGACCAGGCCAGGCCTATTTTGTTCCCTAGATTCCACATGTAAGTGAAATCATATGGCATCTATATTTCTCCATGTGACTTACTTCCTTTAGCATAAATAGCTTGCTCCCTTCCTCAACTAGCCTCTTATGTACATAATGAGGGAAATAGGTAACTTTTTTTCTGATGTATAGACAATCACACAAGTATATGATTTTATTTCTATCTAACATAGGATGTGTGAGCCCTGGAATAGATTGGAGAGTAAAAGGTAGAATGGTATGGTACATTTTGGCATATATGTAATAGGCTTAATCGCTGAAGGTTTTGGGGAAGATTTTTTCATAGTCTCAGTATCGGTTTAACATATCTATCCACGCCCGTGACCTCAAACGCACATTTGCACATTTCCATTGTGACTCAGCCGTGGAACATAAAGTGCGCTCTCTCAGTAGCTGCGGCCACACACAGCAGCTGTTTACCAGGCATTGGCCATCGTGAGAAAATAAAGGGGACTTCTGGGTCACAGAGGGAGCTGTCTACTAACCATTATCTGCAGCTGCGAAAATAGGGTTTTTCAAGGATTCTACTGATAACAAAGTCATTATTTAGTGTAGAGATCGTATAATGGTGGCCTTTGGGCCAGTTCAGCCCACTGATGTGTTTGCTTTGCCACGTTCCATACTTAGAATTTGTGGTTTCGCAGGTTATTATTTCAATGCTGGAAGGCAGTGCCTATGTTCTCTGTGACAATCCCCAGTGCTTTATTACTCCTGCCTTCCAGGGTGGAAGTATAGAATGGTTAACCCAACACGTGGGCTCAGGGGCCGGCCCACCTGGGTTTAAATCCCAGGTCCATCACTTACTGCGTGACCCCGGGAAGTATTTCTCCAGTTTCTCATTTTCAAACTGGGAATGGTATCATTTTGTGCCTATTAGGTAAAGGTATAAATTCCAAAATGGTGGTGCTGGATAGTGCTTAGGACTGGAGTTGTGAAGCTATAGGAACCCGAATTCCTTGCAGCTGGGATGCTAGAACTAGCACAGCTGATCTAGACGGCAAGGGGGCAGAACTGAATCTAGTTACACATGTACATGTGTTGACCTCAATTTTCTGCTGCTGCGTGTGTACAAGGGGAGACCCCCCAAATGGAATTATCTTCTGGAGGGCAGGCCCCTTGCAGTGTAGGCTTTTCTCAATAGGTGAGTGTTCTAGGAACCCATCTGTGTCTGTGTACCAGCTGGCGTTATTGTGAGAGGTTGTGTTTGGCTTCAGTGATTTTTTTAAGCCTCTTTCAACGTGGTTGCCTGTTTCATGACAAGTCATTTATGAGCATACCTGTCCCCACTGCACTGAGTTTTCAGCAGTTTTTGAACAAAACCACCATGACCTCCATGCCACACCCTCCCTATTCACCTGATGTCACCCCAGGAAACTTGTTTTTGTTTTCCCGGATGGAAAAAGTCCTCAAAGGGAAACATTTTGCCGATGTTTGCAAGAAAGAGGTAAAACAAAATATGGCAGAAGCACTTAAAGGGCATCAGAACTAACAAGTTCAAAAGCTGTTTTGAGCTGTGGGAAAAATGTCTTGATAAATGTATTGCATCACATAGAGAGTACTTTGAAGGTGACTGAAGTTAAACATGTAAGAATAAATACACAATTTTGTATAAATAAATTCTCTTTTAGGGGTGTCCCCTCGTATGTCTCAAGGAAGTTTTCACAGAGCTCCTGAGGGAACATGTAGCAGGGCATTTATCGGGACATTTGGAACAAATGGAACAAAAATTGGAGCAGTCGCTGTGGGTGGCGGAAATAGGAGGTCAACGGGATACAGGTAGCTGAGGGAGTGAAGTGGTGGAATGTAGCAGGCACACCTCACGGGGTCCTTTGCAAAGGTGAGAAACAATAAGTTAAATGCACACGTAGCAACATGGGTGGAATTTAAAGGCCTAACACTGACAAAGAAAAATTAGAAACAGAATGAATTCTAGAGCCTAACACTGTTTACATGAAACAAAAGTACAGGTACAAAAATATAAATTTTACAAATCCCCAAACAAAAAAGGTATAGATTAAGCATATTAGAATTTTCCCTGAAGTGGGGGAGGCAGAAAGGAATGGTGGTAAGGATATAAGGATAAATAAAAATAAATAAAACACGAAGAATAAGGATATTGCTACGCATGATGTAATGGGGATATCTGGAGCTCCTTCTCTTGTACCTGAGCTCCAAAAATGAAATTTCGTGAAATGAAATAAAATACAAATGATATAGTACTTTCCTCATAAAAGATGTTGTGAGGATTACTCAATACTTTAAAAAGTACTTCCAATTTTGCCTGGCATATAAGTACACAATCATGTTCTCTATTAACTCGTGGGTATACCTTGCTTAGCTCCAGCAGGCATTTTAGTTAGAAAACCAGGGATAAGAGAGTGCTCATTTGGAAAAATATTTTAGACTTAAGTTGCTTTTTCATCTATTTACCACAACACCTGTGATGAAAGAGTTAATGATTAGATATTTATAACATTCTTATTTCTTTGTGCACCTTCATTTATCCAGTGTTTCTCTCCTTCCTCCTGGCTGTAAGAATTTCAGATACTCATATGCATACATACCTCTATCTCTTCCGAAGCACTGCAAGAAGAAACAGACACATTTGCTTGGTGCATGAGGGATTTTAGCCAACGTAAATGAATATGAGGGTTGCAATTCACAAGAGTTCAAATTCATTTAGGCCTGTCATATTCTACAAAGGAAAACCATCAACCGGGAAGGGGCAGTCAGGCATGATATTAAACAGCTGAACGTGTCAAAATAATCACTCTCTCTGTGGAGACCCATTCAGGGCACCCAAGCTGTGGCTGTTTCCACTGTGTAGGATGTATACCCTGCTGGATAAATCGGTGGATTTTTTCCTAATGTAATTATCACAATGTTTTCTCTGAAATGAAAATTTAAACTGAATAAATCCCCAGAATTAAAATTCTTGGAATATTTCATTTCAATATCAAATACATTTAATATGTCAAGTAGGTTTCATTCACTAAGGCAGAATACTGTTTTGCTGTTTGCTGTTTGCTGTTTATGTTTGCTGGTGAAGGCAGAATTGTAGGTACCTACTAAGAGTTTTCTTTCTGATGGTCTGATGGTTCAATGAAAATAATTAGAGGAGTTTAAGGTACATTTCTCGTAGAGGCATGTGACAACCAGTGGCTTTTTTAAGCTCTGCAGTGAGTTTCAAGAGAGGTTCACCGTCAGGTCTTTCAGCAGCCTGTCAGCAGCGAACGAGAAGTTTCGCTGAATTCTTAATAAAGAACAACTTATGTTAACGTTTCCCTTTAGAATTAGTGAGGAACAGCAAAGAAGTAATAAGCTTCTATTATGTAATCAAAAACTTATATTGGAAGCAGTATATGATCAGAAAAGGAATTCATTGTCAGTTTCACGAGACATGGTTTTATCAAGAGACTTGGAAATATTTGGTTCTATTTCAGCAAATGAAGATGAAACAGACTATATGACAAATTGCTTCTTACTAAAACCTTTTAGTCTGAATACTAAGCACAAGTTTTGCAGACAGCCATTGAGACAGGTGTATATATTCTCTTTTGAATTATATTTATTATTTGTTGCTTTTTTGGTTTTTCTCTTTTTTTATTCTTATTTGATTAGTTGTCCCCATTTTTCCCCCATTACTCTCCCCCATCCTACCCATCCCCACCTCTCATATTCAATTCTCCCCCTCACACCTCCCACTTGACTTTGTCCATGGCTCCTTTATACATATTTCTGGATGACCCTTCCCCTTCTTTCCCCCATTACCCCACTCCTCCCTCCCCTCTGGGCACTGTCAGTTTGTTCTTCATTTCCCTGTCTCTGGTTCTACTTTGCTTGCTTCTTTGTTTTGTTGATTAGGTTCCACTTATAGGTGAGATCATAGCGTATTTGTCTTTCACTGCCTGGTTTATTTTACTTAGCAAAATACTCTCCAGTTGCATCCATGCTGTGGTGAAAGTAGGAACTCCATCTTTCTCTCTGCTGCGTAGAATTTCATTGTGTAAATGCACCACAGTTTTTTGATCCACTCGTTTGCTGATGGGCACTTAGGCTGCTTCCAGCACTTGGCTATTATAAATTGTGCTGCTATGAACATTGGGGTGCATAGGTTCTTTTGGATTGGTGTTTTAGGATTCTTAGTATAATTCCAGCAGTGGAATCCCTGGATCAAAAGACAGTTCCATTTTTAGTTTTCTGAGGAAATTCCATAGTTTTCCACAGTGGCTGCACCAGTCTGCATTCCCACCAACAGTGCACTAGGGTTCCCTTTTCTCTGCAACCTCGCCAACATTTGTTGTTCATTGATTTGTTTATCATGACCATTCTGACTGATATGAAGTGGTATCTCATTGTGGTTTTAATTTGCATCTCTCTGGGGGCTAGTGATGCTGAGCATCCTTTCATATGTCTCTGGGCCCTCCGTATGTCCTCCTTGGAGAAATGTCTGCTCAGGTCTTTTGCCCATTATTTAAATTATATTTATTGTTAAGATATATTTGCTCCAGAATATTTCCTTGCAACTCATGTATGTTTATTCTTTGTTGTTTATTCTTACTTAATGAGTCAACAGTCCTCAACAGGGCAATATTCCTCCAACTCTGGCAGCCAAAAGTTTAGCCAACAGGGCATTCATGTGCTAGGCATTCGCCAAAACACTATGTAAGTGCTAAAAGATTCGATGCATTTAAAAACTGATAACCAATATTTAAAAAGGAAAAAAACAAAGAAACCATTGGTCTCTGCAGAAATGTACTGGTTACTACCGAGAGTTTAGATGATAAAATATTACAATCTGATTATACATAAAATGAATGACTGTGAGATGCTCTAAAAGCTTGAAATTAAATCTTTGAATAAGAACACTATTTTCCATATGTTAAATTAACACTTTGCTTTTTATTTTTATCTTTATTGTCTTTAAAAATGTGTAATTTTCATATGATAAAAGTAAGACATACTCAGAAGAAATTTGAAACTGTCAAAATTATCAGGAAATATATTAAAAATAAGCCGTAATTTTAAAAAAATATTTTAACATTTATTTTGTCACCTTTCTCGTGTTCACCTAGAAATAAAAAAAATAAAAAAACTAAAAATGAGAGGCAATGAATGCTTACTTGGGATCAAAAAGACTGCAATTTGGGGACATAGATTCAGACAGAACAAATAGTGTCCTGATTACAGATTGAAGGCAAGAATTTTTTTTTTAATGGGGAAAAGGAAAAGGGTGATTGCATGAAGAGAGGCCAGCATTTTTGTTGGTGCTAACAGATGAGTTTGTCTTTAGCTAGCCGCGGTTGGTTACTGATTCTAAAGGATGGCCATAATCACCAGTGTGTGTAGTCGGAATGTCTACTTTTCTGACACCTCTACAAACAATTGCCTGTGAGACTGTGCTGGTCTGGCCCGGTCTGGAGGTTGTGGCCCCCGTTCAAACGTTCGTGAGGTTGAAGGAGCAAGAAGGTCAAAGCCAGCCATGCTGCTGGAAAGGCCGCTCTGGCTGTGCTCTGAAATGGGAACACACCGTTTTTCCCATTTCCCCATATTTTTAAAAATTAAGTTAAAATTGTACTACATAAACTCATTTACTATTTCCAGCTCATATATATATGAGGAACATTTTTAAAAGTGTAAATGTTCTAAATTAAACCATTCCCATGATTATATAATACTCTAATGTGTGATGTATTCCATAACTTAATCATTAACAATCAATATTTATAATGTTTTAGTTTTTTAAATATTTTCATGTAGAAAATTTCAGAATGGAAATGTCTATAATAAAGAACATGCTTTTTAAATTTTCTTAATACTGTTAGCACATTGTTTTACCTAAAGTTTATAGATTTGAAAATCCCCTAAGCATGTGGAGTGCCTCATTCATCACATGCTTGCCAACGTTATTTTAATTAATTTATTGTTTTCACTTTAATTCCTATCAGAATCTAATATTTTTGTGAAATAGTTATTAGTTATAATTATTCCTTTTCTAATTGTATTGCTATCAGAGCTCTGGATTGTATTCTAATTCTCCAAATCACATTAACAGATACTGTGTTCTCAACTTTGATTTGAATATTCATTTATCCACTTATTGTACAACTATTTACTGAGTACATTCTGTGTACCTAGGATACAGGCCCCATATTCTCTGGACAGTATTTAAGTAGGGGCAGGATGAGATGGAGACGGCATGAGCAACCAAGACTTGAATAAGATTGAAAACAGTTGTAGTGAACATCACGGTAGGAGTAACGAAGGCAAATATGAGAGGAAGAAAGTCATGAGGGTCAGGGTCTTTTAGATCAGGTAACGAGGCAACACCTTGCTAGTGGACAGTTGATTTGTGAGAATACGAGTCACAGGAGGACACCAGATTTCGCTGAGCTAGGGACAGAGGTTAGGGAGTCGGAGACTGTTCAACCACGTCTTGTGGGCCAGGGAGGGGAGACTGGTTTTATTCTGCGTGTGTTAAGAAGTCATTGTAGGATGTTGAGAAAAAGGAAAGACATGATGTAAGTTTGAAAGCATCCATCCAGTGGCTTTGTGAAGGATGGATAACAAGAGGGGCAGGATGGCTTATTGGGTGATGTAGCAGCACAGGTGCGATAGGGCAGTGGCTTGGAAGATTGTGGTGGTGCAAATGAAGATGATTTTAACAATTTGTAATCTGTCTTGAAGATAGTATTGACAGAACAAGTTAATAAATTAGTGCAGGGGTGAAATAAATAGACCAATGGCTCTTAAGTATTTTTTTATCTATTGTGTAGATGGTTGCCATTTACTCAGAAGAGGTAGGTGGAGAGGGAGATACATTTGGATCATGATAGGGATTAACCCTACTGTGTTAGTTATGAAATATCTAAATGGCCAGGCAAGCAGAGATGCTATTCAGGTAGTTGGGTATTATCTTAACTCAAAGGAGGGTTACAGCCAGAGGTTTAAAATAAACAAACCATAATGATTTTTTTAAAATTCTCTACTGTCATCACCAGCAAGAAGGTATTCAAAGCCATATATCTGGATAAGTCCTCTAATGGAAGCATGTAGGTAGATAATAAGGACTAGAATCAAGCATCAAAGCCTTAATTATGTCACAATATTTATTGTATTTTTTCAACTAACAAAATATTTTCCAAGCTTTATTGAGATATAACTGACATATAATATTGTGCAAGTATAAGGTATAGAGTGTAATGATTGATATGGTGTTTATACATTGCAAAAGCAATGACTACAATAATATTGGTTAACACATCCATCAAATTTCGTGGTGAGAACTTTTAAAATCTACTCTCTTAGCAACTTTCACATATACCAGACAGTGTTGTTAACTACAGTTACCCTGTGGTACGGTATCTTACAACGGGAAGTTTCTGTCTGTGGACCACCTTACCCTGTCTTCTGCAACCCCACTCCTTGTCCCTGGCAACCAGTGATCTGTTCTCCATTTCCATGCATTTAGGATTTGTAGATTCCACATTTAACTTACACCAAGGCTTGTTTTAAAGCATGTTTTTAAACATGCTGGTCATCTGTCCTTACATGTGGTAGCTGCCTTGAAATTATGCTCCCACTCTATGCACGTAGCTTGTTCATAGACACTCTGCTACATCAACCCTGAATTCAAGCATTTGTGATAAAGACTCGCTTCTGCAAGTCCTGTGGGCGTACTTTTTCTGGTACTGATGAACGTGTGATAAACCTCCCCAGGCTCCACAATGAGCTCATGTGTCTCAGCCATTGAGAAATTTAGACATGATTCTAATTCTGTATAGCTCTTGAATGGGCAGCTGGTTAAAATACGTATCAGCCCAAAGACCCTGCATTTACTTTTCCGTGTCTTTGTCTCATGCTACTTATGCTTATAGAAAGTCCTACAGGCACACATTTAATAAAACTGCAGTAGCAGTGTTTATCTCCTGAATCAGGAGAGCCGGCATGCTTGCTTTGTAAACATTTGTGCATATAGGCATTAGTAAATACGGTTATGTTAAGCAATGATAATCATAATCACCTATGTACTGCTTTCTACTTCCAGGATATGCCCTTACAGTTTATTAATTTCACAGTAAAGTAATCAGGTAGTCAGTAGTCTGGAGCAGAGAGTTATGGATGAGAAAATTGAAGGTAATCAAAAATAGTGCAGGTATCAGGTCCCGTATTTATTAAAGAGCAGAGCTAATGTGATTGGGAGGAAAAGCCTCCAAAGTTTAGTCTGAATTCTACTCAGAAATACAACACTGTGAAAGAGGAAGAGAAATGCATTTATTTAAAAAGACAGCATGTTTACTAAAAAGAATTCTAAAATAAAAATTAGTATATATGGTACCTCGGCCTGGTTCTGCCATTTAGATTAGCTATGTGTCACTGGAATAGACGCATTATATCCATAGACCTCAGAATTTTTCATCTGTAAATTAAGAAGATATGGACTTTACTCAATTGTTCATTTATTCAGCAGATACTTGATTTTGTACTAAGCACAGTCCTCATCACCATAAAACTAGTGTGGAGACAGACTGATTAAAATGAAATCTTATCAGTGCATCGTAGGAGATGTGCACTAAGATGCTGTAACAATTTGTGGTTGAGACATTTCATCTTGACTTATTCATTCATTCCGAAATGTTATGGACTTTTTTATGTTCCACGAATTATTGCATATGCTGAAAATGAAAATGTGATCATTGAAGGGAGGGAAAGGGTAAGAGTTAACTCAGTGAATGGGGAGTGATGTGAGGCTGGAACAGGATATACGAGGCAGAAAAAGAAGCAAGTGCAAAAGCAAGCTGGCAGGAGGTGAGACTGGAGTAGGAGGTAGGTGTCTTTTCAAGGAGAGTCCTCTCTTACTTGGTCAGCAGTAGATACTCAATTCACCAGCCTATAGGGGACTGGAGAAGTACATGGGAACATGGCCCGGTCACACCTGCCTGTTAAAACAGTTGCACTGGCTGCATCCTGAATACTGGATCAGAGGACGCAGGATGGAGGCAGAGAGGTGATATCCAAGACTGCTCTCAGGCACCACCCACTTCATTTCTTTGGAGGACAATATGGCAATGTCCATAAAGATTGAAAACATTTATTCTCTTATACCAGTTAATTCCATTTTCAGAGGATGATCCCACAAATGTTTTCCTTTGTGTTAGGGAGCTTCAGTACTGTTTGAGGTAGCAAAAGGTTATTAAAACACGTTGCTTTTCAGTGTTCCACTAATGGTTATTTAAATAATGAATCACTCATGCTATATGCAGGTGAAAAATAATATTGCATATGTATGTATGATGAAACATTATAACTGAAAAGCTATGTTGTTGAGTAAACAAACAAACAAAAAACAAGGAGAGTTTGGGAGGGTATTTGTAATGAGTTGATGAACAGTTAGCTGAATACCACCAGCACACAAAAAATGATTGAAGTAAGAAAATGTGGGCAACAAGACAAAATAAGTAATCAGAAAAGTGGAAAAATGTCAAAGGGCATTGGAAACCAACATGAAAGTGAGTGTTATGACAGGAGAAGTAAGAAATGATGTCAGACACCACAGAGACCGCGGCCAGTGTAGGGCTGCAGAGAGTCCACGAGATCTGGTAATAAGGAAGCTGTAGGTAGCTCGGATAACTGAGGTCATAGGTAGTTTTGATAATTGTTCAAATACATTAGACTCGTAGACTTCTGACGCCTCCTTCTTTCAACATCTTAAAAAAGAGTTAAGCTTATGCTCAAGATTTCCTTGTTTACAGACATATCCGTCACTGCCACCATATGGTATAAACATAAAAGATTGAGGGACATTTTCCAGCACAGAGCACATGATTCCCTGGGTTTTCATCCCACAGCAAATTACACTTGGGTTGATATAGCTAGAAGCACAGAGAAAGGATCCGAGCAAGGAAAAGAGGGGTGTGCAATATTCAGGAAATTGTAACGCAAGGGTTTCCCGGTCAGGGAACCATTCTAGAAAGCGGAGGCTGAACCTCCTGGGCTGGTGTCAGCTTGTTTTCCCATTGAGCTAACTCAGACTTGCTGCATAGCCCTTTGCTGCCTTCCCCAAAGAGGAGGGAGCTGAAGCTCCGGAATATCTGACTTGCCTTTCTAGCTCCACCCCTAACTTTCAAGGCTCAGTTTGAGGTCAGATTGCAGCCTTTTCTGAGATGGAGTCTGGGAGGAGAATATTGATAAGACCATCTGTAGCTCAGTCAGACAGGGAGTGGCATATGCACCTTGGGTTGAGGCTACAGCACCCCTTCTGTAGGAAGGCATTATGGACACTCCATGGGGCTATAATATTACTTGTCCGTACAATAAAGAAGAACATTTTACCCTTTGCGACAGCATGGATGGACCTGGAGAAAATTACGCTAAGTGAAATAAGCCTGTCAGAGAAAGACAAGTAACATATGATTTCACTCATATATGGAATCTAATGAACAAAGTGAACTAAAAAGCAAAATTGAGGCAGACTCATAAATATAATTTTAATTCCTTTTATTTACATACAATTTTCATAGTTATAGTTTCTATTATAAATTATAGCTATAATTTATTTTATAGTTATAATTTATATCTATGGGAAAATATAATTATTTTCATATTTATATTTGATATCAACATACATTCTTGATTTACTACAGTTTATTTTAAAACAGTACTTTTACTGTTTCCCAAACAATTCAAGAAAATTTCCACTGTTTAACTTTATTTCCCTGTCCCTCTAGCCCATTGTGCTATTTTATCATATGTTTTATTTCTACATATATTTTAAACCCTGCAGGGAGGCACAGCTTGCAATAACTAAAAAAAAAAAAAGCACATCATATTCCTCCTTGAACATAAATTAGTAAAGTTGCATTCTGAGAATTCTTAGGAGACACACACATTCAAAAAGATGGAAAAAAACCACATAATGTCACTTTTCATTGTAGTCATAGGCACACAGAACTCTAATTCCGGAGCGCCTCACAACTGTGCAGCTGAAATTTATTACCCTTTACAGTCAAGACCTTTATAAATGTATTATAATTTATTCTTAGCCTAAAGCTTCGATTTATTTCCCACTTTACCTTTAAACACTTGTGGGAAGCACAACTATAATTATTCCTCTAGATGCAGCGCTCTTGTCTGCGTGGCTGCTCTTGATTTTGCTATTTCCTCTCCCCAGATTTATGTTGTCATATATTTGAACCATATGTTTACTTCAGGTCCCAAATCTTGTTTCACTCCCTCCCGGGAGCCTTACCTGACTCCTCCTTCTCCTGGCATTTCCCTCTTGTCTGAGGTTTAAGAGTAACTCTCTTATACTTTTTTTTTTAACTTTACATTGTATAATAGTTGTTTGTACTTCCCTATAATTGCCCTTACTAGGCATTATTTCCTTGAGTGAGATCCCAAATATAGTTTCTTTGTATATCATTCTCAGTATCATCCCTCACAGCGCCTCACATACAGTGAAAACACATTAAAGAATAATTAGTTGGAACACTGGCCTTGCCTGCTTCATATACATTGGTAGAAACAGCGGGGTTGCTACAGCATTTTTCAACCAAAGCTAATGTTCAAGACCCTGCTATGGGGAGGGTCTCACGTGGATAGAGAGCAGGTGGCTGCAGCCAAAGGCTTCAGGAGACAATGGGGGTTGTGTGTTAGGGGCAGCACGTCAGGGGTTAAATTGCCAGTTGGTAAATAAGTTAGACAACAATCAAGGTCATACAAAACTTACACTGTTAAAAATAAATGTTAGGTGGGAAGGCATGAATGACCTGATAACCAGGTGGGAAGACATTATGCCAAAGGGACAGTTTTCCTTAAATAACTTTTATAACTAACAGAAGTTTAGTAAAATATTACCCCTGGTCAATAAAATTCCACTGGAAAAAAAAAAGATAAAATTTGCTCTGGGGATTGCTGCAAGACCGTCCATATCCACAGAGGCTCAGCGGGAGGCTCTCAAAAGGCTTCTTACCCGCCTCTCCCACTATTTACAAACACGATTAGCACGAAGAGGAGTGATGGCTGCATGGCTGCTGCTGTAACATGGGCCGTGAGAAGATGCTGCTGTAATTTGTCAGGGTGACCTTTATGAATTTCACTGTTGCTAGAAAACGCAGGCAGGCTGGACAACGTCCTCATTTCTTCTGGAAAGGTTCGGACGTGTGACACGGGCTCCTTTGCAAATCCCTTCCTGAAGGAGTGTTGCCTTTTGGCTTTCCATCGAGTTCACTTTGTTTTGTTTTTGAATCACAATGTATAATTAATTTAGATGTATGATGAATGTAGATGAATAGAGGGAGACTGAGTATAATTTCCCAGGAATTAGCTGCAACGTGGGAGGTGTGGGTCCATTTGTTGCTTAGTCATTTTATGATAGGACCAATAAGAAGCACGCACTGCCCAGTGTGTCTTCACAATACTGTAAACCAGGTTAAAGAAGCATTTAAGTAAATATTTTCAGTCCCATTGTCATGCCAGCATTTGAAAGAAGCAGAAGCCTTTGAGTTCAACCACTTTTTTATTTTTTCCTTCTAAAATTTGCGAGAGGCACCGTGTTTTCTAACTCATATAGTTAAACATTTGGTTTGGAATGTCATGAATGTCCTTGTGTATGAGAAATCCAGAGAGTCCAGAAGGCACAGAAAGAAAACTCAGATTTCTTGATATTAATCTATCAGTCATCTCTTCTGGCCTTTTCCCAAATTTTGACTTTTCCCAAAGACTCCTGCCTGTCAAATCAGAAAGCTTCTCAGCCTGAAATGTTTGTTTTGACTTTGTTGGAAAGACCGTCAGATGCTGACCTGAAACTTACTGACTACACAAGATTCTAAACTGCCAGGTTATCTGATTTCTCAAACAAATGCTCTGTAGAAGCAGCTCAGTTGGAAGAAGGAAGCTGAGAGGCAGGATTCTCACGGCATCTGAAAGATCCTCACATGCCTTCTCCCATTTGAGATCTGCAATAGTCCCAGGGCGTAGACAAGACGAGTATTCTTATGCTCACGTATAAGCAGGACGTTTGAAGTTCAGAAGCATCAGGGACTTCCTTCACGTCACAAAACAGTGAGTGGGAAGTCTCCTCTGAGTCACTCCTTCCTCCATGCACGACGGGCTCACTGCCTCTCTTTGGGAACTTGCTACACTGAACCCTCAAAAGCTACCATCTTTCATATCTAGTTTTAGAAAGTAGGTTTTCTAGGGGGCTCTTTTAGCACTATCATGTGTAAATTAGTTAGGATTTGGGAAAGAAAAATTGCGTAAGTGATGTACAACTTCTGTATTCTGTAGACATCTGTTTCTCCGTCCCAGGTCTGATTTCCTCTATCCAGATATGTAAGATGAACGTGATTCTTTTCTATCATCATCAAAAAAAAGAAACCAAACTGACACTGCCTGCACAAGGGCAGACCAATTTTTATGTAAACAATTCTCATACAACTGAATGGTAATTTTAAACTATATAATCGCAACCTAAAACACTGAAACATGTTTTTTTTTTAAATGAATAATGAAGTATTGCTGTGATAGAAATCCTTCCATTCAAGGATTTTTTTTACAAATTTACAGATCTCTGAGCGCCTGTTATGTGCTAGGTACCGGGGCTAGTATGTTAACTATAAAATTTCATCTCTTTTCTTAAAGCCTTAAAGCCATGTTATCCTGGTTCAATAAACAGATGCTTGTAAACCTAAAAATAAAAGGCCTTTCATATTGAGAGGCAGCAAGCATTTATCTGAGATTAAAAACATAGCTATTCTGAAAGCACTGATTCTTCCATTGTGTAATGGTTAGCACTCTGGACTCTGAAAGCACTGATTCAGACAGAAACCCAAAGAATGTTCTGCTTAGGAAACAGAGACAATGGGGATTTATGAGAAAAAGAAGGGGAACAATTTCATCAATAGAAGGAAGACATGTCCATTGGTGCAGACATCGTAATATAGTGATACTGGCGCTAAAAAAATGTTTTGAATTGTCAGTCTGGTAGTCATCAGTCCAGTTGTCATATTATCTGCTTTCTTCCTGTTTTAGCAGACAGTCCTCTTGGGCCCAAGGCTGTCCAGCCCTCAGGTGGCTGTGCCCTGCTTTGATATTTGGAAGGTTTGAAACATAAGACCTGCAGGGCTGCTCTGCTGGGATTGGCAGCTCCAGCTGCATCTTAAACTGACTCCATTTATTATTATTTTATATGCTATTTACAGGTGTTAATATAATACAGCAGGCAATAGCATTCTGAAAAATAGACTGAAAATTGTATTATCACCAATATACAACTGTTACTGTAAACCCTATATAATGATAAATGATATATTTTATTATTACACAATTAGTATAAGTATTGTTAAATATAGAATTATTATGAATATAATTTAATAGCACAGGTATTGAATTGGGTTGGCAATGAACACCGAAGAAAATGTGAAGATAAGCAGAGAAAAAAAATCACTCTTTTTGTGTTTGTTGTGTAACATATGAAGTTATCTGTGCAATTCATGTATATATAACTGTAGTAATTTAAAAATGCCTCGGATATAAACAGCATCTCTTTTCTCAAGAGGATGCAAAGATACCAGCAGAGTTTTTTCATCTATGACATGACTGCATGAAGAATATTTTACTCTGGTTGTTTTGTGTGTGGGGGCTCCACCCTCAGGGCTCCCCACCCCACCCCCCACCCACCCCCGGCCACCAAAGATGAGAATCAGTCTACCAAGACATGATCTACGTGGGGAGGAAAAGTGGCCGATCTCTCACAGGAGAAGGGCGAAGAGCCTTTTCCTCAGTGGGCTTTTATTGGGTTTGTTTTGCACAGGAACACAGGTAAAGCTCATTAATCATTGCCAGGAAGTAAGGATCAAACAATAGATAACAGAGAACTCTGAGGGCCTATTTTGAGTCAGGGTCAGGTAGCTAAAGAGCTATAAAACTTTGAGCAACAAACTCACTTCTTGCTTGGACCCTTTTCATTTAATTGAGAGCATTCTAAATAAAGCAGTTTTCATAGAATTTTACATGTTCTTTCTTAGGCCTGATTGCCCAGGGAACCCGCCCTTTCTGGCACATGGCTGCACCACCCTGTCATTGTTTTAGGCTCAAGTCAGGCAGGGGAAGTAAGGCAGCTAAGAGATTAGGAGACTTCTTGCAGATAGAATGAAGACTCAGGCTATGTCAAAGCTGAGGAGCGAGGGTCTATCACCCACTTTTGCTGTAGTCCCCCAAGTCCTTCCTTTGGGGCCTCCCACGTGATTTTGCCTGTCCTAGGTCGTTCCCCCCTTTGGGGCATCTTATCCGTCATTGGCTAACTGACCAAGCATTGGGGGCAAGTTATGGATGAAGTAAAAGGAGCAGAAGCAGTGCTCCTGCCAGGGAGATAAGCTTTGTCTTCCAGTGGCTTAAGGTCCAAAGGTTGTACCCTCAGCCTTAGCCTTGAGGAGGTTACAACTTCTGAAACCAGGCAGGGCGGTTACCAACAATTTTGGTGGTTCAGATTAAAGGAAATAAGCTTCTTTCTTTATAACTATGTGTACAACAACCATTATACTACTAGGGCTACAAGTTAAACTCTGGTTGCAGAAACATTCACAATTCTTAAATTTGACTAAAATAAACAGAATGTCAAGAGACACAGTCCTGGATTTTTCCAGTGTCCGAGACTTTCCAGTGTCCGAGATGGGGATTTGGGTCTCAACACACAGATTTCTAGGCCCTGGGACAAGTAGGCAGTTTAGTGTTATTCTCTGAACCTCAGTTTTCCCATGAGAGGAATGGGTGGCTGTGGGAATTAGGAGTAACGATGTACCTAAAGAACACAGTGCACATAGGAAGCATATAATAAATAGTAACAAGGTCACGAAGGCACATAAAGTACCATATTTTGCTGTGTATAATACACACTTTTTTTGCCTAAATGTTTTGAGAGAAAAAATAGGATGTGCATTATACATAGATACAATGATTACATAACATGGGTATAATAATGGTATAATAATGCTGTGTATAGTGTGCACAAAAATGTGGGTCCACGTTATACACAGCAAAATACGGTAGATGGATTTTTTTCTCTTTAGGATTTTTATTACCAAGTGGGGTTTTTTTTTGGTAATTTAATTTTGATATGTTCAATTCATTTTCACATCATTTTATACTGAGAGTCAGAAAACAATAAATCTCTAAGGGGTGCTGTGCCCACCGCACTTTGCCACGTGCCAGGTGGAAAAGCAGGGGTGTGTTCAGCTCCCCCCCCCCCCCCCCCGCACCCCCCGCCCCCGCATTCACAGAGCTGTCACAACGAGGCGTTGCCCTCGACCAGTCAGCAGCCCAGGGGTTTCCGTAAGGGGCACATGTTTCCACCAAATGAAAAGATTTAAATGGAGATGTCTGTGGCAAACGAATACATGGTTTAAATTTCAAATTCCCTACTTACTGAGTTATACTCGCAAATTAGTAAGATCTTTCTCAGTGTAGCTTACTAATAAGTTTCATGTCCAACGGAATTGCAATGTTCTCTTTCACTATAGCTATGGTCATGGGGTTGGGGGGGGGAGTGTGGTTTTGTGAATAAAAATTTCACAAAATCTAAGCTTACCAGGTTAATTATCATCCACAGTAATAAATAAATAAAAAAATAAATAGAACCAGCCTGAGACATTAGTCAACCACAAGGCAGAGTAATTGGACACACCTGTGATCTTCATGAACAATAGCTTCAGCTGGCTATTTGACTCTCATAACATTGCGTTTATAAATCTCACTTGCCACCTTCCACAGCCCTCCTGGTAATGGTAATTTTGCAGTTTCCTCATCTCTAAGGTAACAGGGCTAAACAGTTTCTACAGTTGGGTGTTTCAATTTTTCTTGCCTGAAAGTTTGTAATTTTCTTATTCTCAGAGACACAATCTTTTCTTCATCTTTGAGCATTTCATAATGTTCAGTAATGATCACTGAATGGCATTTAAAATGTATCTTATATTCCCTCTTGATGGTAGTTATTCTCAGTTAGAAGTATTCTTCCCATAGGTTCACTGGAATGAGTGGGTGCTATCTTGGGTGTTTTCATAATTGTCATTTTATACATTCTAAATGCAAAGCCAGAAATAAAATATAAAGGAGAAATTCTCTCTATATATATTTTCTCCAAGCTTGTGAAATTGGTATGTGCCAATGTTTAGGTTTATAAATTTTGTTTTAAATTCCCATTGTGAATGTGTTTTTACCTAGGAATAAAAACTGTAAGGAAGGTTTTCACAAACTTGATATCATGTTTTGTTTCGGTTAGAATTGTATTGTGAACTCTAATTATTTTTGTCTTACATGCTATGTGAATGTTAACTCAGTTTTCCCACATCTTATATTCGCCGCAAAATCACACTAAAGTACTATCAACATGGACGGGTGGTTAGGAATTGTGTTTTTTACTTTCTGATAAAAATGTAAATGTTGTGCAGTTATTATGTTCATAATGTACATGTATATAATTTTGTTATACACTAGGATATTGTAAGGGCCATAGCTACTTTTCTTCTAGCAGCCAGTGAAAATCATCCCCGCCTTTTAGAAGAGTTTTTAAAATATTTTATTTATTTATTTTTAGAGAGGGAAGGGAGGGAGATAGAGAGAGAAACATCAATGTGTGGTTGCTGGGGGCCATGGCCTGCAACCCAGGCATGTACCCTGGCTGGGAATCGAACCTGCGACACTTTGGTTCACAGCCTGCACTCAATCCACTGAGCTACATCAGCCAGGGCTAGAAGGGTTTTAAATTCATCAGATGGTTATGCAAAAAAAACATTTAAGAAACGGGACTTTTCAATATTTTATTTATTTATTTTTGCTTTTTAAATTTAGGAGCATGTTTTACTGATGTTTATATGATTAAAAGTTATCATTGATTAAAAGTTATCACTGGAAAACAAGTTTATTTATTTTTCAGTTACAGTTGACATACAACATTCCATTAATTTCAGGTATACAACATACTGATTAGACATTTATGTACTTTACAAAATGATCACTCTGATAAGTCTAGTGCCCATCTGACACCATGCATAGTTATTACAATTCTATTGATTATATTTCCTATGCTGTATTTTACATCCCTGTGACTGTTTTTATAACTGACAACTGGTACTTTTTAAAAAGATTGTATTTATTTATTTTTAGAGAGAGGGGAAGGGAAGGAGAAAGAGAGGGAGAGAAACATCAATGTGTGGTTGCCTCTCGTGCACTCCCTACTGGGGACCTGGCCCACAACCCAGGCCTGTGCCCTGATTGTGAATCAAACAGGCAACCCTTTGGTTTGCAGGCCTGCGCTCAATCCACTGAACCACACCAGCCAGGGCAATTTGTACCTCTTAATCCCTTCACCTTTTTCACCCATCCCTTTAACCCCACTCCCATCTGCCAACCATTAAAATGGGAAAACAAGCTAACGCTATTTGTTTTTTAATAAAGTTCAGAGCAATTACTCATATATAAACCTCAATAAGCATGTCATTGTTTGTTCAACGTCAGTAATTATAATTAAAATTATATTTGAAAGAGAGAAGCCTCCTGATAGTAGCTCTAATGAGATGACATATTTGTGGCCTCCTGAAGAGGCAAAGTCGTCTCTGCTTGCACGGCTAATGCAACAGTTGGAACAGAAGGAGTGGAGAGAGTTAACCAATGCTTCTCCAGCTTTAAAGCATGTGTAGTGATGTAGCCTCAGCCTCAGACCTGACTGGAGGACTGTGTTAGGATCAGAAGCCAAACTGTATTTCTGGGGAAACTTTAAACCACTGGAAATATACTGTTTGAGCCCCTTTCCTTCAATCGCCCTTCCATCTTAGTACCTTTTACAATTGTTCATAAAATAACTTGTGTTGATTGTTTGCCCTCTGTCTGCAACAAACACATATTGCCCGTGTGCTCTTGTTCTTTGCAATTTGAGCCAACTTCCCTCTGAGCAGGCAATTTCTGCTGAGGGACACAGCTCTGCTGGTGCCTGCAGCCTGCGTTCCGAATCCCCTGCAAGCCGTCCGCTCAGCCTCCCCGGACACACTTCCTCCTTTCTCCTGCAAACCACCTCCCTGCCGCTCCGCCTCTTAAATCTGCCGAAGGTAATGCACGTCACAATAATGTAAAACTAAACATTTATTTGCTGCATAAAATCAAGCCTAAATGATGGCCCCCTTTTTTTTATTATTATTTCCCTCCTATTGATTTGACAGTGTGATGTCAATGGGAATATATAATAGCCAAGAATTTCCATGTGTTCGCATGACACAACTGAGAGTAGAATGATCATTTCTTTCAAAGGTGTCAAAGTATCAAGTTTTCTCAGCATTTGAAATATCTTTTTGGTGAGCGCCAGGATGAACTTGTCTGTGTGCGTGTGAATGAGTATGCATGCACACACACCGATGCTACTACAGGGTTTGTCCTGATGTGTACACTGAATGTTTCTTTCGCGGGAATGAAATACCCTTCGTTTTGTTGGTGAAAGCCTGGTGTCTGTCTCATTTACTTGATCTCAAAATATCTCATGTGTTTAATAGTAACTCCCCACCTCACTTGAGAATGCCAGCTGTAGTTCTGAATCTCAACAATCAAGTCACCTTAGTTCTCAGCTAGGAAATAAGAAAATGGGCGGAATGTCTGTAATAATAATCTATACATCGAGTGATAGCTGATACAGAACAAAGTCCAGGAGCAGTCAGGAATGTGCAGAGCAAGGAGGCCAATTTAATAAAAGGGAACAAGCAAATGCAATGACATAAATCCCAGAAGCAATTTTGTAGTCAGCATGGTGTTTACACAGAAACCAGGGAAATGCCTACAAGTGGAGAATGTTTCCCTGCATCTCTGAACAGAATGTATCACTTTAGATCTATTGCTAAGATGTTGCCCATGAATTAGTGGCGGGTGAGAGGAATAAAAGGTACTGGCAAGAAAAGGTCAGTATCTTCTAAATGGCAAACTAAATGTAAATATGCATTTATACCTATTGAAAACTATCATGAGCCGGCCTCTGAAAAAGAAAATCTCTATGAGAGCATTTCATATATTTATCCCTCCCTGCTTTATTTATTCATAGATGTGTCTGACATATTACCAGCACATTATCTAAGCTATAAATAAACATGTCATTCGGGGCTTCGCTGGAGCCTGTATTAAGGCCAGCAAAGACTCACCTACCCTCATTCAAAATCAAGCCAGTATTTGTTGAATTCTGGCTATGTGCTGAGATAAAACAGAGGAAGAACCATACAGCTTCCACTGAGAATTATTAATTGTTAATGATCCTTCATTGTTCATAATTCTTAGCTCTGAGCACAATCTATCCACCATAAAAATTCACCTAATGCTCTGTGGTCTAGCCCATCCCACCTCAGCTCCCCTAAGGAGACAGGCAGGGGTGTCGTCTAGCCCAAGTCCCGGTGAGAACACTCTGCCCGTAGGATTTCACTGAGCTTCACAGAGATAACCAGAGTGACAAGGTCCTTAGGACACAGCCCTTTGCCGGTTCCACTGTCAGTTACATAACAGTCATCTGTTTAACAATCTGTTCTAGGATTTTCCCTGGAATCCACCTTGATTTCTCTTTCAGCAACGGTCTGCCCTATGTTAAAAAAAATGAAGATATTCTTAGGTCTTCTGGAATTTCCTTCATTTTCCCATTAGACCTTCAGATTGATATATGTATTTATTTGTTTGTTGGCTCGGTTTTCAGTTAACAGCACTTTTGAATGGAAAGTTATCTTTCTTGGAATGAATTAGGTAATACTTTGTCATCCCCATATCCATTTTGAATTTCACTTTTTAAAAACACCATTGTCTGGCTATCTTTTGAAGTCTGAAGATGATTATTCTAGGTTACATAAAACGCTGAAAAGAATAAAAGCGAACTTTGGATCATACAGCTGGCATTGACACATGCCCCCTTCTCATAGGTAGTGCGATGTTTGCACGTTACTTAAGATCCGTGTGCCTGTGTTCCCTCGTCTATAAAAAGGGGAACATAGTAGAATTTTATTCATGGAACTGTTGTGAAATTTAGACAAGTTGATTCTTGTACAGTGCTCAAGACAGTACCATAAATGTGTTTTTCCCTTAATAAGGTAAAGTGCAGGTTAATAAATGCTTGTGGGGGATGTGCGTGTTGGGGGGGTGAGTTAGTCTGTTTCCTGGTTGTCCGATGCTGTCTTGTTCTGTAGGCTCTTCAGGGTGGCCTTTGTTTCTTTCTTTCCATTCACTGCCAACATTCTAAGGGGCATCTTCCCCTTCCAAGGAGCCTCCCCCTCCCACAAGCAGCCCAATCCTGAAGCAGCTCTCAGTGGTTCTGCACGCTTGCCAGGCGCCTTCTGTGTAGTCTGTCATTCCCCCAATTCCGCTTTGGAATGACTCTGGATGCTATTATCCAGAGCTTCCCCAGCCCCCGGAACCCTGCTGCAGTCTCTTCTCTTCCTGGGGTACCCCTGGCTCTCTTTTGATGGGATCTCTGGGGCTCACTCTGCTGGTTTTAATATGTGTTTCTCTACTCGTATGGAAATGGAAATAGATGACATTTTTTTTTATTTTCTCGTTTTCACTGGGCATGACAATTGATTTTCGTTTCATCTGATTTCATTTTCTTTGCTATGCTTTTTGATCTGTACGAATTTTGGATGAAGAGTAGCATGATTTGGATTCGTTTAGGTGATAGAATAGTTAGCATCAACTTAGGCTGAAGCTAAAGGGCACCCAGGTGGCTGGTGAGACACTGTCTCTGGGTGTGTCCATGAGTGTGTCACCAGAAGAGAGTAGCACTTGAATCAGCACTCCGAGGAAAGAAGATGGCACTGTCCAGTGAAGGTGACCATCACCCCACCCACTGAGGGTCCGAACAGGATGAATAGGTGGGCACAAGGTTCTGTTGCTTTCTTCTTGGACTGAGACATCCATCCTCTTCTGCCCTTGCTCACTGGTGCTCCTAACTCCACGGCATTCAGATGAAGATCAAGACTTACTCCATCAAGCCCTGGCTGGCGTAGCTCAGTGGACTGAGCTCAGGCTGCAAACCAAAGTGTCGCAGGTTCGATTCCCAGTCAGGGTACATGCCTGGGTTGCAGGCCATAACACCCAGTAACCACACATTGATGTTTCTCTCTCTCTTTCTCCCTCCCTTACCTCTCTAAAAATGAATAAAGTCTTTAAAAAAAAGACTTACTCCATCAACTCCCCGTCTCAGGCCTTCAGACTCAGAGTGTATTACACCCCCACCTTTCCAGTTCTTCCACCTGCAGACGCAGGTCTTGGGACTTGTTGGTCTCTAAACCCATGGGTGCCAGTTTCTGTAATAATTCTTGTCTTTTATCTATCTGTATGTCTATCTATCATCTGTCTATCATCTATCTATCTATCTATCTATCTATCTATCATCTACCTATTATCTATCTATCTATCATCTATCTATCATGTGTTTGTCTACTCTCCTATTGGTTCTGTTTTTTTGAAGAACCCTGGCTAATACTGGTGACCACCATTATTCAAGAACTGAGAAATTTTCACTTTTATTTCTTAAGGATATTTCACTGGGTATAGAATTCTAGGTGAACAGTGCCTTTCTTTCAGCCCTTTTGGAAGTCTTTCATTGGCTTTGTTGTTTCTGTTGCAATGTCTCCTTTGAAAATGATCTGTATTTTTTTTCTGTGTGTCTTTGCATTTCAGCAGTTAAAGCTAAAGTAAGACTCATTTTGTACCCTAAATGGGGTTTCTGGAATTTCAGAAATCTGTGGAATGATGTTTTAGTAATTTTAAACAATTTAAATCTGTCTTTATCAAGGTTTTCTTCTGTCTGATTTCCTCTTTTTTTTTTTTCCTGTTGAGGATTCTAAATGTATGTATATTAGACTGTCTCCTTCTTTTCATGCTTTGCCCCTCCATACTTAATTATGGATATTCTCTGCAGAACTATCTATCAGTCAACTAATTCCCTATTCAGCTGAATCTCTCTAAGCCAGTATTAAACAAGTCCACTGAGTATTTCCTTAGGTATTTTTCCATGCTAGAATTACTTTTACAACGAACATGTTCTATCTAATCTTATAATTTCCCATTCTTTGTTAAAATTTTCATTCTCTTAAAAATCTTTTATCATATAAAGCATATAATATTAATACTATGTTAACCTATATCCAATAACTATGTTATTGAATACCTTTGAACCTTGATCACATTATATGTTCTTTTTGCTTATTTCATGTTTATTTTCTTGATTTTAAGTCTAATTTTTTTTCCAGATTATTTATTTAGAAAATTTTTGAAATGGTGTGTGGCCAATTTTTTTCATCTTCCAGAGGGGATTTGTATTTGCTTGTAGAAGGCACCTGTGGTATAAGCAATACAGGGTGTGTGTTTTTTTAAATCTATTCTCATCAGATCAGATAAATAAAGATGGTCTTCAGTCCCTGCAAGAGCTGATTATGATCCCACAGGATCACATCCAAGGATTAAATTAGTGTCTCCCGCTCCTCATGGGCCATTTATGCTCAAATTTATATCCTCCATTCCTGAGAGGCTGCCAGGTTCTCAACTACTCAGATGCCTTTTAGGAACTCAGCAAAGACTCCCAGGAGAAAAGTGGCTCAAAGACCAAATTTATGTGGTTCAGTTTTATTTTTATTTCTTTAAATTTGTTTTATTTTTTAGCTTGGTCTAATACTATTCATTGCATTAACACTCTGATACATTTTAGCAGGTTTAGGAACAATTAGCTTCCTTTTCCTTTTTCAATTTTCTCATCAGGAAAGTTGGTTTAAGTTTGATTCACCATTCCCAGAAATCAGAGTGATAGACATGAGGTTTTTACTTGTTATTACATGTCATGAGTAACACATAGATGCATAAATGGGAAAAAGGCCTAAATTGGAATCAGTGCTATATGTAGCTTGTACAGATGGTCTCACTCTTGGTTTCATAATTTTTTTAGTATACTGGCCAGCTAGCTCAGTTGTTATTTATGTATGTGTATAAATAATGGTCTGTCCCAAAAGAGTCCAGTCATTGTTAATATAATGAGAACAGTTTGCATGATATCAGTGTAACCTGGCAGCCAGGGAGAGTGGCCTGGAATACGCATTCATGAACAATGACGACTTCACTGTACTAGTCAGTGGGGGCGGTAGATGACTTTGAGTGAGCATGTGCACTGTCTGGCCTTCACATTCAAAATGACTGAGTGAGTAGAGCAGCGAATCTGCATCAGACTTTGTGTTAAGCTTGAGCACTGCTCCATAGGAACTATTCCAATGATTCAGAAGGCTTTCAGAGATGATACAATGGGTGCAGCACAAATAAAAGTGTGGCACAGATCTACTTCAAGGATGGTTCACAATCTGTTGAAAGTGATCTACGTTCTGGAAGGTCTGCAACAAGCAGAACGCATGAGAATGTTGGATTCAGCCCAGCTACGCCCCAAATTTGGCACCCTGTGACTTCTGGCTTTTCCCAAAATGCAAATCACCTTTGAAAGGGAAGAGATTTCAGACCATTGGTGAGAATCAGGAAAATGTGACAAGACAGCTGATGGTGATTCCAACAAAAGATTTTGCAGAATGTTTTGAACAGTGGAAGGAATGCTGAAAGAACTGGGTGAGGTCCCAAGATGCCTACTTGGAAGGGGACTGAGGCATCATGGTCCTATGTGCAATGTTTCTTGTATCTTCTTCAATAAATGTCTCTTTTTCATAGCACATGGCTGGATACTTTACGGACAGATCCTATATAAATATATATTATATATTACATATTATGTATAATTGTATATATATAAACACATGATACATATTCATATATATACATATATATATGGATTGATACCTAAGAGAGGTTACACTTGTTAATTTTACTTGACATTTTATAACTGAAGAAATGGAAGTTTGGCTGCCTGCTCTGAGGAAAGGTGAACTTGTGAGGCAGGTGCTGGTGCAAAAGGAAAGAGGATTTATCAGGTGCCAGGTGACCTGGGAGAATGGTGGACTCCTGTCTCAAAAACCACCCCCCCCCTTATTTATTTATTTATTTTTTTGCTGAAGTCCATCATTCTTATAGGGATAGGGAAGGGAGGCCTTTTTTGTTCCATCCAGTTATCTTGCTAGCTGTTGGCACTCTTGGGTCCCTATCCATTGGTCTTTCTAGGTGTTTGCATACTCACTGTAAGAACCTCCCCCTTTCTGCCATCTTGGCCAATGGGGGAGACTTTCTGATGCCCTTGCTGACTGCCTACAGTAACAATTTGTGAAAAATCAATGTAATACATTGGTAATGTCTGAGGTCACATTCTCTAATGGGAACACATTATGTTTTGCTGGTTCTGATGTGAGAAAAACTAAGACTACTTGTCCAAGCATGGCAGAGCTGAATATATGACCGGGCCCTCCACTTAAAGGGCCCTGTCCATTTAAAGGCTAAGGTCAATCTAAATGATTAGCTCAAGAGTAGCCGCATGACCCAGTTAGAGTCCAGCAGCATCTCCCTGAGCCTTGTCTTCTAGATCTAGCAAGAACATCAGTAAAACACATTGGTTTAGTGTAATGTGCTCTGAAATTTCTAATTTTGGCAATATTTACTTTTTTCTTTAACCTAAACTTTATATCTGTATCTCTGTTATGGCTGACAGTTGCATTTTCTCTATGGGATGAGTTTCCTTTTATCAGAGACAAATGTAATCCCATTTCACAAAGAATCTCATTTTTCTCAAGTGCATCAATATCACATTTTATTCGTGATGCTATTAAGCATCCAACAGATCAAGCTTAATTCAGAAAATTACTATTTAATTTCATAGTACCTGATATCAGATGGCCTTCAAATTCAGAAGTGGAGGAGGTAAAAATATCTCTTCAAAAGACATTTTTAAATGAATTTAATTAATTGGAATAAAATTTCATTATCAATTTCAGCCTCGAGGAGGGAGAAATGGGATCATTTTGTTTAGAGGTTCTTGTCTAGATTCATTTTCTTGATTTCTTTAGAATGTTACTTCACACTGTTCTTTTCCTTAGTTGGCCAGCTCACATCCTCCCCTTTCCCCTGGGCTCCAAGATGTCATTTACTTAGAGATCTGTGATGTTTTCCCATTTCAGATAGATTGGGTGGAGGCTGTAACCTTTTCCAAGAAGCAAAATGAATACCCATACAGCAATAATCAATAAATAATGTACTCCGTTTTTATCCATGTGCTGTGAAAATCCATCCTAGCCATATTTAGTTAACCATAGGAGTTGTTCCTGGGTAACCGACCTCATCATGTTTGCCGGAACTCGCGTCTGACATTTTTATTATATTTTATATGTATGTATAAATGAAATGACATGATCACAGCACCAAAAAATGTAGAGCAAATTCCTGCTCTTTATTCTATGGGGGCAACATTGAACAAATTATATATCTTCTCCATCTCATTCTCTGCATTGGCAAACTAAGAAAATTCAAGGGAGTTGTTTTGGAAATTAGATGATAAGGCCCAAGAATGTATATCTAAATGTAAGTTATTTTTGTGAACTGAAAACTGGCCAGTGATCTTTATAAAACAGATTTAATTCTCGGAGAACGTATATTCTTTAAGATGAAATCAGACCTAACATTTTCAAGAATGTGATCCATGCATAAAAAGTTTTCAAGACAGTAATAACTACCATCTGTTCCAGTGTGGTGGGAACATGCTTAGGTATGCTGTTGCTATTCCTGTGTACTCGTTTTCATTTCTTTTGCTCCTGAAAAGTCTCCTGAGCATGTGCTTGTGTGAAAGGTGTGGTTTTTCCGAGTCTCTGAGGGAATCACTGAGGTGCATGTTTGAGATGTTGAAATCGAATACCATACCTGGAGAGGAAAAAAGACACTAAGAGATATGAGTATTAGCTTTAGATTTTTGAGACTAGACTATTTTTCTTATAGATATATATGATTCTTTAAGCCTTTAGGTATGCTCATGTTTTCTTGAGTTTTATCCAAATTGGAGTGTTGTAACATTTTTATAATATGACTTGCCTAAATTACAGTCACCGGAAGATGATCAGAAATTCCAGTACTTGCGGTGGCATTGCACTTGCTTGGATCTTAAGTGACTCCTCCAAACATGTATTATTTCCCTGTTGGAATGTGCTGTAACTCATTTTGCTTGTAACACAGACTGGCAGATATGTTGTCTGAGTGCCCTGCTCATGGGCCAGAGTCCTCGGGGGAGCACATTTATTGTAAGCAAATTGAGATGTTCAGCACATTCTCAAACAATTGTGGGTAGCAGGAATCTTAAGCAGCAGGATTTCTTGGTATTTAGCATGTCTCTGGAACCTAGAGGAACCACGACTTTGTAATTTTTGAACTTGAGCAATACAGAACAGAGTGGCTAATGCTAGGCGGTGTTACACCACCCCACTCCAGAATGTTCTCTGGTTAATCGTATCATATTCATGCCACTGGGAAATTGTCCAGGAGGGGTGAATGGCAGCCACA
The DNA here is from genome assembly GCF_004126475.2 of Phyllostomus discolor. Lineage (NCBI taxonomy): Eukaryota > Metazoa > Chordata > Mammalia > Chiroptera > Phyllostomidae > Phyllostomus > Phyllostomus discolor. The sequence goes on along the minus strand of NC_040913.2, from coordinate 10,502,949 downwards.
CGGCGTGGAAGAAACATAAACTTATAGTCCATCTTAGCCCCGTAAGTGTGAACCACACCCAAAACAGTACCTTCTACATCCTGTGCTTTTAGTACACATGTCTTCCTTAGATACCAAAATATAACTTTTATTTGATCATGATCAGCTTTATAATTCTAGAATTAAAGATATATCATATCTTGCTTATTTTAAGAAAAAGTATTGAAAGTGACATTGTAAGTCCTGTTATATGATTTATGCTTACCCTCCTGGGAAGTATTTCTTACACAGGAAAATTACTTGGCCAAGCAATATTCCTGGGCAAATGAACTATACTTACATGCTTCTATGACTGGGGGAGAGATTTTCTTTTATTCTGTAAAGTTCATGACATGTTTTGATTGATTGTCCCAAAGTTATTTGGACAATGGTGATAATTCAATATTTCAAAATTACTAATTAAGTAGTATTCTTTAATATTATTATTCTTAGATTTTTCCTAAGTCCCTATAGTGCCTATTTTTTGAAAGATATAGCACCATTCACTAGGAAATGTGAATGAAGAAAAATACTGATACTAATTATGAATTGCTGAGAGTGATTTACATTAATTTTTTAAAAAAGAATTGGTCATTGTGATAATTGAAACTAAAAAATTAAATATTTGATTTAAGGAATAATTTGTTTACATTTAAAAGTATTAATTTGATTTAGGTTTGATGACATTTTATTTTTATGCCCACAGTAAAACAAAACTTTAATGAAGGCATGTGGTCTTTTAAAACCACCAGATTTTACTTTTTGCAACAATGAACAGTTGAAAGTAAAATTATTTTATAGGAACATTTAGGGCTTGAATTCTAATGACATGCTTTTCTACCAAAGGCATCTTGGCAAATTACTCATTATTCAGATTGTATCATAATGATCTTGAATTCACATAATATGCCTGATTACCAAAATGTGAAAAAATATAAAGCTATACATATTCAAAATTCAATTGATTATCAATTTCTTTATATGTGTGTGGGTATGTTTGTGTATATACCCATTATATGGAAATATGTCCAACACTTAATTGACCTGATTTGAATTATGTTTTCCTTCTTAATTTTGACATCCATTTCATACTTTTGTGACACTTCAAAAATAGGTCTTACATTTTTACATAGCTGAAAGCTTGATATAACATTCCAAAATTAATTGTGGACAAAAGAGAATAAACCTTTCTGTGTCCCTGGGTCTGCTCTCCCCCCCTAATATTTAGTTCTGATGGTACTGAGGGTGAGAAAGTAATCTTTCTTTTGCCTTCCTTTCCCTTCTCTCTTTCTGTGGATGCTTTCTGAGAACTCTGGGCAGCAAAGAAAAAACCGATCCTGTTGCTCTGAGAAACTTCCAGAGAGTGGATACTGTGTATTTCCTAAGGATAGAGAAGGGGGGGTTGGGAAAGGATGATTCTGTGTAGCAAGAAGCAAAGTTTCGTGAGATGGTATCCTCTTGTCATCACTCCCACGATGTTGCCCCAGTGTAAGTAAACCAGCTTCACCTCGACTCCACTCAGAAACTATATTCTTATCCCCAAAAGGAATAAAAATGCCCTCTTTTTACACCAAATTTAGGCCAGAGCTGGGCAGGGATCAGTAAGCCATAGGGCGCTACAAAGAGAAAGACATCATTGTAGGATGATAAGCAAAGCAGAGGCCACTGACATTTTGTTGGGTGTTTTGGAGGGGAAGAAAAATCTCCACGGTAAGGTGAAAAAGACAGGAAATGGAAAGACAGACCTAAACACATAAAATGAGAGTGAAAATGTACTCAAAGAATAATAAAAGTACAAATCCCAGTGAGCAGTTGTTGCACTTAAAATAAATAAGGGATAGGAATAGCACACATAAAATGAATCCCAGACTTTAAGAAAGGGCCAAAACAGAGACAATTCTATTGACTGATGCATCTCTCGGTTTCTACAAAAGCAAAGATGGACCCTTTCTGAGTGTAGTTGGTATGGGCTGAGTGTGCCTCCTTGCACCTGCAACCTGAGCCATCTGGAGGCCCAATCTTCCCGATACCTGGTGGGTTGTAAGGGTGAGTGCAGTGCGACCACAGCTGTCTGCTAGGTTGTTACTTGGTAACAAGGAGTAAGGCATTTAAGAAAGTTAACATCAATCAAACAGTAGGAAAAACTGCAAAATCTGCCATTGTAGGTGCACACCTAGTTTTGCCCCAGTACATAGAACTTTGGAAATTTGCAGTCTGATCCATATTTTTTTTCAGTGTAAAGATGTTTGTTTTCTTCAGTTAAAAAAAATTAGAGGGTCAAATTCTGTATTCAGAGGTTTGGATCCAAACCTAACATTTGACAAATTACAAAATTATCAGTATCTCGACTCCCATAAGGCTACATTGTACATTAAATGGAAGCCTTGAAAAGTGTGTTTTATTTGGTTTAAGTGTTTACTCTTGATTTCAATAGTGCACATCATGTCGGTATTTTGTTACTATTTTCACTAAAATTCAGTTCCCTCTTTTCCTTGGCTATTAGACAAGCAGGAGAAAAACAGCTCTCTTTCACATTAACCGTGAGAAATAAAGCAGTAAGTCAAGAGCAATCTTAATCCATATTGATGAAATATTACACCTCAGAATCCAGGCAGGATGACCACACAATGAGAGAAAATTAAAACCACTAAGACCGATCTGTGAAAAGATTAAAAACAAGCCCCTTATAATCTTTTACTCCTGTCAGAAGTGGATTAAAAAATGAATAGCCTCTCCTACTCCCTCCCAAGTAGGTTCGTGAAGTATATACTACAAACATCATTAGAATTTTGCACAACCAAATGCTGGTTTAGTTGACCTATTTTTTTTTTTTTTTGTATAGCACATACCTCTCAGGATTCCCTTAATATAAAAGCAGTTTTGACTGTTTTTCCTCAAATATTTGACTTTTCTTGTGCACCTAGTCATGGCAGTATAGCTCCTTATGCACAAATGACTGCTTATCCACGATGGGAACTATGTCTCTGTTTGTACGATTGTAAGTCATGGTGTAAAACAAAGTCCACATTAGAAAGAACAGAGTCACAGTTTCCCTTTGTGCACAAATCCAACACAGGAAAACAGACCTCCAGGGGCTGAGGTTTCCTCCCCTCGCCTTTCACGCTTCCACAGAGAGGAGTGTCAAGGAGTCCTGCATCTCTTCTATTGCACAAAATAGTGACAACCTCCCACCACTCTCGGCTTTGAGAGCATCAAGACTCATCTAACGTTGACTTTTATTCATGTTTAAATCTGTTACAACTAGAACCTCAAAACTCACTCTTCTTCAAACAAGACCCTGGCCCATTGCTCTCCCACCATAGATTTTTTGCCATATTTACTTCTGTCTAGAATTCTCTTGATTCCCAGTTTGCTGGTCTTACATCCTCAAGCTCTCTAGGTCTTTCAACATTGCATTCTCCATGACATTTATAACCACACTTTAAAAAACAGTACCCCTCTTCTCTCTGCATCTGTTACCCTCTTTCCATCCCTTATTTTAATCTATAACATCTATCACTCTTTACACATTTCCTTACTAGATGATAAACTCCAGGAAGTCAGGAGCATCCCCACTGTGTTCACTGCTATGCCTCCTGCACTGAGAACAGTGTCTGCCCTGTAATTTGTAATCACTGCGTGTTTGTTTGAATGAGTGAATGTTGTAATATTTCCTGAGCTTATTACACTCTTAGGGAAGAGTTTTAAATGTCAATAAATTAATTACTAGTAGCTAGTAGGAAAAAAGTCACCCTCAAATGATGAACACACTGTATATTCTCAAAGAAAGTAGAAGTAGCCTGGTAACAATTTCTTACAGCTGTAAAAGACCTACAAAACTCCGTGATGAGCCCCTGTATCATACCGGAAGAGAAGTCCTGTTCCTCTGTTTATGTTGTCACCTGGAGAAATACCTAGTCCAGTTGCACCCTGTAAAAGTCAAATTCTAGTCTACTGAATTTGTGTATAACTATGGAATGTTTAGGTTCATTATGGAAAATGTGCAAACAATGTATGATTGTATTCTCTCCCTTCTTTGCATGCAAAATGGTGGTACAGTCTGAAGCAATCATCAGAATTAAATTGGAAAACATATTAAAGTAATTTAAGTGGACAAGTGATAATTAAATATATAGAAATGGTGGAACTGTATATTTTGAAACTCTCTCACTCCTAAAACCATTTCTGTGAAATTGTTTCCTAAATAAACTCAAATAGGTTCACCTGCAAAATGTGTTACCTGTATGAAAAGCAATTAGTACTCTCTAAGGTTAAGACATTTTGGGTTTTTAAAAAGTTAATAGGTGTTGATTTGCACTGGGCTTGAAGTTTTTAAAACTCTATGTGTCTATCACAGAATTCCCTTGCTTTTGTCTTCCACCAGACTGTGATTTCTCGGCTACTGCAGATTCACATGCAAGTCAACTCTTGACCTCGTGTCAAATGTAGTGGAAAGCATTTTTCTCTAACTTACTTCCGAAGAGAACTTCCTTGGTCGAAGAAGGTCTTACTATGAAAAATCTCTGCATTTTTCAGTGGGTTTTTTAGTGATTCGGATTATGAAAATAAAGAGTGAGACACGCATGCACACACACACTCAGATTTTATGGAGATACATTTGTTGATTAATTTACAAGTTCCATAGCATATAGACTGAGAAAATGGTTAATTGGCTGACTGCATGATCTGCTCACTTGTTGATTAACTCTGTTTTGTCACATAGAGCATTTGTATGTGATCACGACACACATAGCTTTGGAGGATATGAATTATATTTTAACAAAATGAATTTAATCATATTACCTAATCAAGTATTAATACTGGCATTAGTCTTACTAAGCACTTTCTTGTGACACATTTCAAATGATAGCATAAATGTGTATGTATGCCAGTGTGAAATGTATGCTACATATGACGATGCAATCATGAACATTCCCTCTGCAGTTTGTGTACATTTCATCCCAGAGAAAATACTCTTAGCGGCGGTCACAGTCTCTTCCACTCAGCGATACAGGATGTTGTCTCTGTATCTACACACCACACAACGGCCAGGCCAGCGCATGTATTTAAAGGGAAAAGGGAAATGTTCGTCGATGCTCTACTGTGTTTTCAGGACCATGCCGCCCCTTGACTCCTAACTCATAATTATAGACCACTGAAATCCTCTAGAATGAAAAGGAATTAATATGTCTTCATCATTATTTTCATTTCTCTTTTCAAAATATTATATTCATGTGGCTTAAAGTTCAAATGATACTAATGTGCTTATAAAACTTTTTTCCACAGTGTTAACTATTTTTTATAGGTAGCTGCTTTTCATATAGAAGGCAGCTAAAATATATATATCAATTTGGTAAACATTTTCCTGGATGTATCTGGTTTGGAATCTGTCCCCTAACTCTATCCCAGGCAACGAAGATCAGCTCTCTCCCATTCGGCCTTGGTCCTCTGTTAACAGAAAACTCCGTGCCTTCGATTTCCTCCTGGGTGGAGCTTTGGCTTTGCTCTGCGTATGTTAATGTTGTCTCTTTATTTTTACTCATTTCAAAGTGTTTTCTGTTCCTTATAATACCTTTTTACTCATGGTTCATTACAAAAGTGTTGTGTGATTTCAGGTACGTGGAGATCTCCTAGTGATCTCTCTGGGATTAATTTATGTTTAACTTGATCATAGTTGTACAACATATTCTGTGTGCGGGCCGTCCTTCCGGCTGACCACATGGCCCGAGCACGACCCATCTCAGTGCACGCTCCACACGGGAGACCATGAAGGTCGGTCGGCAGCATCGCTCCCTTTTTTGTGTCCTGTCAAACTCAGATCCTGTCACAAGTGTCCTGTCGATGAGAGGGAAATGCTGACTTCTTCAATTAGAGTTGTGGTTGTGTCTACTTTTTTTTTTTTTTATCAGTCCATCAGTTTTACTTTTGAGCAGTTTGAAGCTGTAATATTAGGTTCATACACATTTAGGATTGTTATGTGTTCCCATGGAATTTGCGTTTTTATCATTATAAAGAACCTCACTTTGTTCCTCATAATGGTCCATATTTTGGAGTACAGTTTTCTAAAGAGCTGCGCCAGTTTTCTTATGCTTATTTTGTCATGAATAGTCGACTAATGATGCCAGTGTTAATATTAGACTTATCTCTGTCTTCATGTGAGACTTAAGACAGTGTGTGGTTTCTCCTCTCATTAACAAAATTTATGCTTTTTAATTAGAATTCTTAACTATTAATTTTAATTGGTTAATTTATATTAATTTAATTTACATTAACCATTTAATGTAATTGTTGCTATATCCAAGTGTAAAATTATAATCCTATTTGTACACCCCCTTTTTATCTGTCCTTTGTTGCTCTTTTCTTTTTTCCACTATTAGCTTTTAATCCACACATCTTTTATATGTATATGTAGTTTCTCTAGAGAAAACAGGCATTGTAAACCCAGCCTAGTCTGCTATCCTGCAATGTACCGCCTGACAAATACTGTCAGAACTTCGTAACTGTATACTGCTCTTCCCCTTCCTGCCCTCTGCACCGCTGTCATAAAATTTCCTTCTCTTATTAATCCTATAATGTATTTCTATTAGTTAACGATGCTTTAAACAGTAAGTTATCTATTAAAGGACATAATAAATAAGAAAATCTTTTATATTTACCCTCAGATTTGATATCTGTGCCCCTTTATCCCTCACATAGATCTGAGTTTCCAACTGGTGTGATTCTCATTCCCCATAAAGACACTTCTCTTAAAGTTCTTGTGGTGCTTGGTTGTTGCTAGCAAATTCTTCCAGATTTTTTAAAATTAAAAAATTTATTTTGGTCTTAATTTTTGAATGATTTTTTTTGCTTTGTGTAAAATTCTGTTTGACAATCCATTTCCATTTTCTCTGTCTGAATGATCCAGTTCAATCCCTATCATAAAATCGGCTGATTAGCGACCTTAATCCCATCTGCAAACCCAATTCACCATTGCCAGGCAACCTAACACACAATTTCTGAGGTTTAGGATGGAATCCTCTATGTAACCATTTCTGTGCCTCCTACAAGGAATTTTGAAGTTTGCAGGCAAGAGAAAAGGCAATCTGCAGCTGCTATGGAAAACACTTTGGGGGTTCCTTAAAACATTAAAAACGGGACTACCCTGTGACCCAGCTATTCCACTTCTGGATATCTACTTGAAGGAACCCCAAACAGCAATTTGAAAAAACATGAGCACCCCTATGTTCATTGCAGCATTTTTTGCAGTAGCCAAGATATGGAAGCAGCCCAAGTGCCCATCAACAGAAGCGTGGGTAAAAAAGTGGTGGTACACACATAATAGAATATTACTTGGCCATAAAAACAGAATGAAATCTTATCATGTGTGACAGCATGGATGGACCTAGAGGATATTATGCTTAGTGAAGTCAGTCACTCAGAGAAAGACAAATATCATATCATTGCACTTATATGCACAATTTAAACTAACAAACAAAATTGAAACAGCCTCATGGACACAGAGAGCTGAGTGGCGGTTGCCAAAGGGGAAGTGGCATTAGGGCACTGCAGGCGATCGGTGAAGGGACTGAGAAGTACAAATGGGTAGTTGCAAAACAGTCACGGGGACGTAAAGCACAGCACGGGGAATCGAGTCAGTAATATTGTAATAACTTCTTATGGTACCCAGAGGATATTGGCAACATCAGGGAACACTTTGTAAAGTATATGATTGTCTAACCACTATCCTGTACACCTGAATACAAAACAATACTGAAAGGAAACTGTAATATAAAAATAAAGATTAAAAATGCAAAACAATAAATAGAAATTATTAAAATTTTAAAAAAGTTAAAAAATATAAAGGAAAGGTAACCTACTAATCCACTCAGGAATTTCGCATTTCTTTATTTCTGTCTCAGCCAGGCACACCATTCCAACAATGCTCTTTTAGACTGAGGTCAGTCCATTGTGGGTTTTATTGTTGTTGCTGTTGTTGTTTTAGCACAGAAACTTTTGCTGTAATATATAACATTGATTTATTTCAGAAATTTGCTGTAAGAAATAACATTGGCTTATTTCAGAAATCTTTTGAGTATGCAGCAGTGGTAAGGGCTACTCTGTGAAACTGATTTTAGTCCATAGAATTGAGTCATTTAAAGGCAAATATGAATGAATGATTTGGGCATCATCTAAAAGATTAAACATGTTTAAATATGTTTTTGCTTTTTACTCTTGTAACTGCCTTTTTATCTTGTTCACCTCTGCACACCCATGAATTTATAAGCACATAAGTTTGTGTTTAATAAATGAAAGCAGCTGTTAAAATAGTGTGAATAAATGCTTCAAAATTGACAGTTAAATAATAGAATATTAGAGCCTGTTTTCTAAAACTATAGAACAGTGGTAGTTTTTAATTTTTACCTTTTTTTTTCAATTTAACTGCTAGAATTTCACAAATCAGAAAGCTCGAAATATAAAAATTTGAAAAGCCAGTGAATTTCTGTGGGTGTAAGAGGAAGAAAATAATTTAGTTATTAGTTTGTGTTCATTTCGAGGATGTTGTGAAATATACCCTTTATAAATACATGAGGCCTTCCAGATCAGTATACGACAAGAGTGAGTGCTCAGATAATGTTCGTTGTTGATTGCAGCACAGAATAAATTGGGAAAGAAGAATACTCTTCTGTATGCCTCAATTTATTGTTTTACTTAGCGCCTGTTTTTGCAGAGACAGCAATACATATTTCATAAGACACTGTTCTGCGAACTCATAGGTTATTCACACAGTGTTCACTTAATTAGGCTCTGCCGGTGCCTGAGAGAGTGTCTGGAAAGCAATCGTGTCCCAGACTTGTTTTTGACTGAACAAAGGGATGATGGTGTTCGACCTTCCAAGGAGCTGATCATTTGGGGAGTGGGGGAATTATCACATTTCTTTTTCAATTTCCTCTCCTTGCTCGAAGACTTCTTGTATTGGATCTGAGGCCCTTTTATTTTTTTTTGTTTTCATGTTGTCTCAAATAGAATTGTATACTGAATGGTCAGAAGAACCCATAAAACAAGTAGAAGATAAGCAAAAGGATCCTAAAAATGTTTTTCCAAATAAAAATTTTATTTACTCTCCATGTAATTTTCTTCATCTGTCAAGAAAAAAATAATGCTATCCATATGAAACTGTTATATAGAAAAATGTGTGGCCACCATAAGTACCAGCACTACTGAGTGATAGCACTGTACACACCAGAACATTTTATACCAGAAAGTTGCCTCGTTTTCATTCCCAGCAAGTGAGAAGTGTGTGTGTATTAATGATGTAAGGGTTATTCAGCCAATATTGGGGGTTCATGCTTGATGAGTCTGACATTTTGCTTGAACCATAGGTCTCTTTGTCCTTGAGAATGCTCCCCAGTGGAGAACGTAGGGCCACATACACATCGAAAATCACAAATGTATTTTAGTCCATAGCAGGAGAACACTCACTGTGAGTCCCACGGAGTGGGAGCAGAGGCTGCATGCTTGCCGCGTTCCTTTCTCACCTGGTCCTTATAGTAACTGGGAAGGAACAGTTCATGCAAACAACCTCTGGCCTTCATATCTCCACGTCAGAGAAGGTTTACAGGTTGTAGGCACTCCTGGACTTTGAACTGAATTGAGAGCATTGGCGAGCCCCCATCTTTCTCTGGGGAAAATAAGTACCCTAGTTTCCCTGCCTCCTGCTGCTGATCTGCCTGTAGTGTACTGGAACCATCCTGTGCCTGCAGGAGTTATTTGGGGCCCATTGTTTTGATGAAATTGAAATAAGCCAATAGCCTGGCTTGCCCTTGACCTGAAGGCTGGTGCTCTGCACCTCCAGGTCTGGGGCGGGGGTAGGTCTGGACTTGCCTTGGGCAGCAGCCTTTCAATAGGCCCAACAGACACCTACAAAGTAAGATGCAAATACTTGAAACTTTACGTGCAAAAGGCTTAATTTTATGTAGGAGTATTCTTAATAAAATCATTTAGTGGATAATAAGAGAATAGTATCTGCATTTATATATAAAAAAACAAGAGGAAATTTGAGACAACACTTAGAACTGTTGCCACAATCTCAAATGAACGCTTTCAGCCTTAGTTTCCAATCACATTAGTCAAACTTTTTGTTAGCATAATTTATAACTTATTCAGAAATTGCCCTGTATTAATAAATGGTTGCAGGCCTGGCTTATTGCTCACCACTTCAGACATGGCTCTATTTATCACACGTCCTCAAACTATTTTGTTTCTTTCTCTTTTCTCAAGATAATTTTATTTATTGTATCTTATAGATCAACCACTCAGGAAACAATTTATTTTTTTTTCTTAAAGACAGATATTTTAAGTGAAAACAGAGTGTGAAACTTTAAACCAATATTTTCCCACATTTCAAATGAAAACTTATCCCATTAGATGCTCTAAGAATTCTTCCATTTAATGTATTTATTTTTTTTATTGTTGTTCAAGTACAGTTGTCTCCATTTTCCTGTCTCCACTCTCCCTCCTGTTTTCCCCACCCCCGTCAAATAATTTTAGTCAATCCTGGATTCATAGCCCTCATTTTGGATCAAGTCTGAAAATTTTTGAAAAATTTTATATATAGTATATGCCCAGTAAATCATTTGTTGACAATAAATGCCGGCACTTTGTGAGGTATTTTTGAATTTTAATTTATTCTCATAATCATCCCGTGAGGTGACATAAATACTTTATTTTACTGTGTATATTGCACACTTTTTTTGCCCAAATTTTTGAGGGAAAAAAACGGTTGTGCATTATACATGGGTAATACCAGGAATACCTTGTATCTGTCCTTGTTTTATAATTATTTGTTACATAAAATCTCTTACACTATTTTGAGATGGGAAAAATCCCATCTCATATACTACTTTATATTGTTAACGCAGTTACAGTTCCTGCTTTTTCTCCATTTCCCCAACTCCCCACCCAGCCTCACATTCTCCCCTGTTGGGAACTGCCCTGACTGGTATCAGAAGCTGAAACCCCCGCCTAGGCTAAGGCTAAGGGAACGCCCTTGGAACCGTAAGCCAGCAAGGAGACAAAAGCTTATCTCCCTGGCAGGAATGCTGCTTCTGCTGCTTTATTCATAACTGAACCCCAAAAAGCTTGGTCGGTTAGCCAAAGACAGGTAAGATTCCCCACGGGGGGAACGACCTAAGACAGGCACGATCACTTTGGGAGGCCCCCCAAAAGAAGGACTTGGGGGGCTGCAGCAAAAGGGGGTGATGGACCCTTGCTCCTCGGCTTTGACGTAGCCTGAGTTCTCAACGCCTGGGAGAAAATCTCCTTATCTCTTGGTTGCCTCGCTCCAGCTAAGCCTGAAACAATGACAGGGTGGTGCAGCTCTGTGCTGAAAAGGGCGGGTTCCCCGGGTGATCAGGCCTAAGAAAGAATATGTAAATTACTGTGAAACCTACTTTGTTTAGAATGCTCTCAGTTGAATGAGAGGGGTCCAAGGAGGAAGTTTGTTCCTCAAAGTCTTACAGCTCTTTGACCCCGACTCAATAGACCAGCAGAGTTCCTTGTTTTCTATAGTTCCTTACTTCCCCCTGATAAGTACTGTACTTTACCTGAATTATTATGCAAAATGAGCCCAATAAAAGCAGGTATGGACGGTAAATTGGCGTGCTCCTCACTAGGGGGTGTGGCCATTTCGTCCCTACTTCCCCACGGAAACTAGTTTGTCTCTGTGCATGTTTTTTTTCTCGCGTGTTTTTCGGCGAGCCATCCGCAGCGTTCCGTGGTCACTGCTGGCAGGTGACCCTCGCAACACTCCCCTCCCCCCGTCCGTCCCCATGTCATTGTCCCTGACCACGGGCTGTGCAAAAATGTTCTTTGGTTAATCTCTTCACCATCTTTCATCCAACCCCACCCTCTGGTATCCTCAAAAAAATTAAAAATGGAACTGCGATTTGACCCAGCAATTCTACTTCTGGGAATATAACCTAAGAATCCAGAAACACCAATACAAAAAAAAAAAAAATACATGCTCCCCTATGTTCATAGCAGTGTTATTTACAGTAGCCAAGATCTGGAAACAGCCTAAGTGCCATCAGTAGATGAGTGGATAAAAAATTAATTAAAGAAGAAATGCTTACCTTTTGTGATAGCATGGATGGACCTGGAGAATATTATGATAAGTAAAATAAGTGAAAATAAGACAAATACCATATGACCTCACATATGTGAAATCTAATGAACATAATAAACTCATGAACAACATAGAAACAGAGGCATAAAAACATAGAACAGACTGAAAGTGTCCATTCTCACATACTTTTAAAAGTATAGTGTTAGAACTGTCTTATTTTATTTTGTTATTGTTTTCAATAACTTACTGTGCCTGATTTGTGCATTAAACTTTTCATATGTATGTGTGTATAGAAAAAACATAGTATATGTTTCGCTGGGAACATATACCCAGTGAATAAGTGGGGCTTGTATATGTTTTTTTTAATGTTGTCCAAATCTCACAACACACTTTCCCACACTAAGATTCTGTACAAAAAATATAACAGTAGGGTGCTTCCCTACTTTCTTCTTTATAAGTCTTCAAAAAGCTTTTAAAAATTAGCATGATCTAAAACAAACTTTCTTAACTTGTAAAACTGTTTCCAGTTTTAATTAACATTGCTTAACAATTCTGTAACATGTGATAGTGCTACGTCTCCTTCCCTCTTTTTAGGGAGTATTTCTTAAAATTCTTGCTTTAGGTAAAATACTCCTTTTATTATCACCTCCAAATAGGTGTTTACCTACTTAAGTACTTTATTGTGCCAATTTTAGCATATGCACCTCCCAAGCGAGCACATACTTAAGTACTTTAGAGAGAAAACCATGTAGGCATATTTCAAATGGCCAAGTGCGTACTTACCAGGAAGTATTTCCTCTCCTACCTCCAGTGAGTTCATCTGCTGAAACGTACATAAATCATACCTCTATTGCATTAGAGAGAAACCTAATACCTTTATACAGTTTATGGCTATGAGTTTAAAAATTATAATTGTGAACATTAGCATTTCATTTTCACAAAGCAGCTGCCAGCTTATGATGCCTTAGGATTGTATTAAATTTGTGAGTGGAGTTGAAAGTCATCGTGCTCACTCAGATCTATTTGCTGTCATCATACATCATAAATATTCTTTCTAAAATGACACCTTCAGTGGCAGAGGTGTTTAGGAACTAATCTCTAGCCTTTTCTAAGGCACTGTCCTCACTTCTCATGTTTTGCCACCTTAATTTTTTTTGTTCCTTTTATTCCATAAGCCCCCCTTGCGGCCAGAATATGGCATCTGTACTGAACTATTTATTATCTGCTCTTTCTGTTTCATTTGATTTTTAAATAAATTCCAATTAAGATTCTTAGCAATTTATTTTTTGATAGTTTTTCCCAAGACTAGATAAGGCTCAAGAACAAAAGACAGAGAAATGGCTTCTAAAAGTGATTTTTTGTTGTTTTCTCTTCCTCTGTACCAGCCCCCACCCTCTTGCCAAGCACATCTGTTTGTACAAAGACAGCAAAGTTCAAAAGAAGGGAAGAACTGTCTAAACATTCTGTTAGTTTTCTTCCCTTCCCCTCCTCTGGCCCAGCTGACGAGAGAGTCCAAGCCATTGCCTGGAGTTCATAAGCCATCATAGAACCCCGCCCCCCCGCCCCCCCCACTGGAAGTGGCCGGCGAAGCTGACCATCCAGGCAGGCAGGGCGTGTGCTCTGACCTGCGAAGCACGATCAGGAGCTGAAACTGTAGGGCCAGTCGTGTGAACGCATGCCCAGTGCGCACGCGGGGGGAGGGGTCCGGCACCCCTTCTTCTGTCTCTGCGCTGCTGCCATCTCTTCGGTGTAGGATTCAGGGTTGGGCCAAAGCAAGTTGACAGTGGCTGGTATAGAAAATAATGCAATAAGTAATAAATAAAAATAAACTCTTGTGTTTCACGTAGTCACAACTGTAAACTTACTTGGCCCCACCCTGTGCGTGTGCCTATCACACTGTTTGGTTTTTAATTTATTATTATAGATCATTATCTCTTTATATACAACCAAAGTTCCATAGGATGCTTGATAGTTCAGCTCATACGTAGCCAAGCCATTCCCTTGTTTTTCTTTACCTTGGGCAGTTTATAACGTGAACCAAAACTATCTATACCTACCTAGTTTGTCTGTCTGCCGTCTGTCTACCTACCTTCCTACCTACCTACCTACCTGCCTCAATCCACACTCACAGAGCTGTGTGTGCATCGATACGTTTGTACATGTGAAATAGGAAACGCTGCACCCATGTCTGGTTTGTGAGGTGTTTTTGTTGTTGTTGTTCTTGGCCTAGTTGGAATCAAAATTGGTGACAAAATTATTTTTTTGAAAAATTGCTGCAATAAAAAATCCTGATTCCTGAATAGGTCTCAATGACCCCAAATTATGAACCGTATTTCCACAGCGTTTTGGAGCAGGAGGTGGAATCATTACAAGAATGGTTGCTTTTGAAAAAGGCAAGAGGCCCAAGGAACTGAGGCTATTTTCTGCATGCACCTGGCTTTCCCTCTTAAAGTGTTCTAAATCCTTGTTTTTCTAAAAAAGCAGTGCATATTACTGTGGGAATAAAATTTTTACTTAGATATTTTATTTAAAATATATATGCAAGTAATTTATGGATAACATAGTTTCCTTTTTTATTTTTCTATTTTTCACACTGTGATGATATATAAGTGATACGGTAAAATCCTAAGTCCAGAACCAGACTGACTTTTCTACAACAAAATAAACTCTGAGTAAGATAGAGTTCTCTGTATTTTCACTAAAGTAAACAGAGACACTATTTTAAAGGTATCTTGTGGAATACTGATTTTCTTCTTTTCTATTTTGTTCTTAAGTTAGCCAAACTTCAAGCCCAGTGAATATTTAATTGATCAAATTAAGCTCTGAGTATATAGAGCCATAGAGATAATAAATTCCAACTATCTCATAAAAATATTACTCAATTTGGTCATTGAATTATACTGATACTTTATTTTCTGTAAGCATTCCTGCCTAGGGTAGCCAAAGACAAATTTAAGACTTAATAAGAAGATACCTTAAAAACACATAACTTTTGTCAGGATTAATAAAACAATATTTTTCGTGAAAACCAACATAAGTAGTGGCCATTACATGGATGAGTGGCTAGATTTATGGATTATCCTATTTTTGATGCTGAAGGAGTAGAATTGTCTCTCTGTCCATAACAAAGATTCATTCTATTAACATGTTTAAGGACTATGTGACTTACAGGTTCAAATGGCTAGGTATTAAGTGATATATTTTATTTCTGTGGGTATGAAGGAATTTTGATAGAAAGTGCTAAGACTGTAAGATCTGTTAAGAATTTTTTGAACTATCAGTGTGTGTTGCCTACCAGTATTCACAGCTAGCTCTAAGCATCTCATTAACTGGAGCAGAATTGCTAGTATTTTGCAATCCCCAAGTGAATTAAATTATAGAATAGGTCTTTGTTGGAATCATGAAGGATTCATGTGAGGATAATTGAGTCATTTCTGGTATTCTATCTCCACTGTTAATAAACATATAATTTTGATTCAGGTGAAAAGTGAAATAATAGAGTTATAGTGTTATAAATGGCAAAGAGCACCTTTTGGTAGTTTTAATTTCTACCTATGCCATTTTTCACAGACTGTGAAATTCCTTCAGAAATTGATCATAGTATATTAAAGCCACACATCACACAGTGCCTAAAATGTGTAGTGATTACACAAACATTTTATCATAATATTTATTTTCACTCTCAAACTGTCTCTGTAAGGCTGGTTTTCTCATTGCATAGGCACTAAACCCCCACATTGATGTGACCACCTAATGAATGAACAACAGCAGTGAATGGACTTATCTGACCCCACCAGTGAGGGGTAGGTGGAAGACCCAACACTGGGCATAATAAGAGTCACTGTTTAGAGAAAGCCTACCTTCCTTCATCTTTAAAATATCGACATCTGTTTGCCCTGCCTCATATGAAAAGATGTTCAACATCACTAGCCATCAGAGAGATGCACATTAAAACCACAGTGAGCTACCACTTCACACCAGTCAAAACAGCCATGATAAACAAATCAACAAACAATAAGTGCTGGTGAGGTTGTGGGGAAAAAGAAAACCTAGTACATTGTTGGTGGGAATGCAGACTGGTGCAGCCACTGTGGAAAACAGTATCAGATTTCCTTAGAAAACTAAAGTTGGAACTGCCTTTTGACCCAGCAATTCCACTGCTGGAATTATACCCTAAGAACCCTGAAACACCAGTCCAAAAGAACCTATGTACCCAAATGTTCATAGCAACACAATTTACAGTAGTCAAGTGCTGGAAGCAACCTAAGTGCCCATCAGTAAATGAATGGATCAAAAAGCTATGGTACATTTACACAACGGAATACTATGCAGCAGAAAGTAAGAAGGAGCTCCTACCCTTTGCTGTCACATGAATGGGACTGGAGAACATTATGCTAAGTGAAACAAGCCAGGTGGTGAGGGGCAAATACCATATGATCTCACCTTTAACTAGAACCTAATCAACAAAACAAAGAAGCAAAATATAACCAGAGACATTGAAACTAAGAACAATCTGACAGTAACCATGGGGGAAGCAGATGGGAATAATGGGAGAAATGGGGAAAGGGTTTCCAGGAACAACAACTATAAAGGACACATGCAAAAGGCCAAGGAGGGGGCTGGAAGCAGGGGAGGGAGGTGGGGATGGCTAGAGTCTGGGGGGGAGTGGTAAAGGGTAAATACAGACAAATGTAATTGAAAAACAATAAAATAGTTAAAAAAGAAACTACTAAAACTGATAAAGAATTCAGCAAAGTTGCAGGATACAAAATTAATGTCCAGGAATTAGGTGTTTTTTATATGCCAATAATGAACTAACAGAACGGGAAATCAAAAATACAATCCTGTTCATGATCACTTCAAAAAGAATAAAATACTTGGGAATAAACCTAACCAAGGATGTAAAAGACCTGTACTCAGAAAATTCTAAGAGACTAAAGAAAAAAATTAAAGAAGATACAAATAAGTGGAAGCACATTCCGTGTTCATGGATAGGAAGAATTCACATCATTAAAATGTCCATGGTACACAAAGCAATCTATAGATTCAATGAAATTCCTGTCAAGATTCCAGTGACATATTTCACAGAACTAGAAGAAATATTTCAAAAATTTATATGGATCCCCAAAAGGCCCCACATAGCAACATTGATCCTGAGAAAGAATAGATTTGGAGGAATCATGCTACCTAATATCAAACTGTACTATAAGGCCATAGTAATCAAAACAGCATGGTACTGACATAAAGCAGACATACAGATCAATGGAACAGAATAGAGAGTCCAGAAATAAACCCATGTCTTTATAGTCAATTAATATTTCACAGAGGAGGCAAGCACATAAAGTGGGCTACAGATAGTTAATTCAATAAATGGTGTTGGGAAAATTGGACAGATACATGCAGAGAAATGAAACTAGGTCACCTTCTTACACCACACACAAGAATAAAATCAAAGTGGATGAAAGACTTAAATGTTAGACCCAAAACCATAAAAATCCTACAAGGAAACATGAACACCAAAATCTTGGACATTGCTCATAGAAAAGTTTATCAGATATATCTCTGCAGCCAAGAGAAACAAAAGAAGACACAAACAAATGGGACTACATCAAACTAAAAAATTTTTGCACAGCAAAGGAAATCATCAACAAAATAAAAAGACAACCCATGGAATGGGAGAACATAGTCACTGATACATCTGATAAGGGGTTAAATATCCACAATATACAGAGTACTTTCAAAGCTCAGCACCATAAAAACAACCCAATTAAAAATGGGCAAAGGACCTGATAGACACTTCTCCAAAGAGGACATATAGAGGAAAAGATGCTCAAGGTCACTAATCATCAGAGAAATGCAAATTAAAACCACAATGAGACACCATCTCACACCTGTCAGAATGGTGATCATCAATAAATCAACACACAAGTGCTGATGTGGAGAAAGGAGAACACTTTTGTACTGTTGGTGGGAATGCAGACTGGTGTAGCCACTGTGGAAAGCAGTGTGGAGTTACCTCAAAAAATTAAAAATGGGTCTGCTTTGAACCCAGAAATCCCACTTCTGGGAATTTATCCAAAGGAACCCAAAACACTGACTGGAAAGAATGTAAGTCCCCACTATGTTCATTGCAGCATTATTTACAAATTCCAAGGTGTGGAAGAAACCCAAGTGCCCATCAGTAGACAAGGGGACAGAACAACTGTGGGACATTTACACAATGAAATACTAGTTAACTGTAAAAAAGAAAAGTTTACCCTTTGCAACAGTATGGATGGACCTGGAGAACATGCTGAGTGAAATAAGCCACTCAGCAAAAGAAAAATATCATACGACCTTACTCATGTATAAAATCTAGTGGACAAACCAAACTAACAAGGAAAAAAGGGATAGATTCATAGATGGAGAGCAGGATGACAGGCAGTGGGGGAGTGAGATCAGGGGATGGAGGGATTGAGCAAAAAAGAAAAAGGACTCATGGACATGGACAACAATGTGGTGATTGCTGAGGGGAAGGGGTGTATAAAGGGACTAAAAAGTAATGTAAGCAAACAATAAAGATAAAAAAATAAAATATAGAAAATCCTAAAAAGTAAATAAAACACCAATATGTATAATATTTGCCATCACAATAGATACAACTGACAAGCAAAATTGTAGCTGCGCTGTTTCTACCACTTGCTTTTGAGTTACAGATTTAAGTAATAACTATTAAGTGTCAATAATGATAGATGTCAACGTGGAAGGAAAAATTCCACATTTTCTTAATAATAGGCAATTCTTAATGCTAGAATCTTAATGATAACTAGAGATACTTAGCTGACTTTCTGTTATAAGCCATGTTTTGAAACCGAACGCTGTATGATGATTAATGCTTTTTAAATATCTTGTACCTGTTTTATTGGATGGGGGCATCTCACTAGAAAAAAAAATGAACTTCTTATGACTCATTAAATCAGTGGCATTACTATAAATCATAAACCTGTTATAAAGACATGGTTTACTACGGAAGCAGCAGGCCCAGCTGTTTAAACATCACATAGCATATGGGGCTCAGTAATTGGCTCAAATGCTGTTGCTAAATCATTTACACAGCGTTACAGCGCTGTGCTTCCTCAGCGAAGGACAGCGAGTTTCCCAGATTGCAGCTAGACTGCATAACATTCCCTTAGATTCCGGCTAGTAGCCACCAAACTAATGTCTACTTCTAGAATTCACGGGGTTCCCTCGAAAGTGAAATCTAAAGCATTCTGGGACATTTCACTGTACCATTTCTTTAAGTGCTTTATACAACTTTGGATTTCAGACTGATTTTTGCTTCATAGTTTTGCTTGTCTGTTTAATACCCAGGATTTCAACTTGAAAACACTTTTTAGATAGAATACAATCTTGTCACTTTAGTAGCCCTTGCACGTATCTGTGGTGAGAGGGGAAATAAGAGCAAAGTTAGAAATAAAACAAAATAATTTTCAAATATCTAGATTAAAAAAGCAAGTGCCTCCAATAAGAGCTGATATGCTGCCTCCCGAAATTCAGGATGTGAGAAAGCTACCAGCCATGCCAGGAAGAGGTCCAGGGTTTTGTAGCCCATGATGGTGGTGATGCGTAATTTGTATCTGGCAGAACGTGTCCCAGTATGATTATATTTGCTACCTGCACATGGATTCATTAATACAGCTCTACATCAGAATTACCTATATCTGTTTTATTTTATTTAAATTCAGACTTCTGAGCCTCATTCCAAACTTCCTCATATGGTCTAGAAAACTATATATATATATATACACATATATATATATATATAGTTTTGTGGGGGGTTTTGCTAATTTTCCCAGGGAATTCTCACTTAGCCAGATCACTATAAGCATTGGAAAATCATGCACAGTGATGCCAGGTAAGGAACTTACTCCTAGCAATTTATCTGCTCCTCAAAACTGATGTTCAGTGGCATGAAATGTCTCCCACAAGATGACAGAATGCAAACAACCTAAAAGTGATGTTCTGGCCTATGCCGCCAGATTCATTTGGATCTTCTGCTCTGCATTATGCATCATGAAACGGTGGAGGAAATGGTCTGCAGGCTTCATGACCCAGGCTCTTGCGGGAAGGAGGAGGGGAGAGGCCAGGCTCGGTCCCTCACTTCTAATGCCTGGGGGAGCTTGTGTGGATTCGGTTCCACCTGCATCACCTCCAGGCTCCAGCTTCTAGGAGGGCCTGGTGTTTACAGATTTTGATAGGAGACCCCAGCTCCTAAACTCTGATAAGCCTGTGTCTCCCCTTTGTTCTTTTTTTTTTTTTTTTTTTTTTTTAGAGGAGAGAGCGGTTTCTTATGCTATAAGTGTGTAGGTTGACTCACCATCTTCCGTTTGGTTTCTCAGTTTTTCCTCACGGGGGGGAAGCAATCCCCTCGACCGAACTCCCTTCATTTTAAACACTTAGAGTAGTTTCTGTTTTTCTGGATGGATCCTGACTGATAAAATCTCAAAACATCAACTGAAAGTTTCCACAGGGATGCAGGAAAATAGATGAGGTATGGCAATCTCTCTCTGACTGTCTATCAGATGTGACAGCTTCAGACAACTTAGTGCAGTCTGTAGAAAATTAACCGGGAACCCACTGCTGCCTAAGAAAAAGTACTAGAAAAGTTGTTTGGAAACATGGAGAACACAGGCTGCAGCAGAGAGCAGAA
The DNA here is from genome assembly GCF_004126475.2 of Phyllostomus discolor. Lineage (NCBI taxonomy): Eukaryota > Metazoa > Chordata > Mammalia > Chiroptera > Phyllostomidae > Phyllostomus > Phyllostomus discolor. Next base: position 10,482,139 of record NC_040913.2, on the reverse strand, counting down.
AACACACCAGGCTTCCCGAGAAACACTCCGAAAACTAGAAATGCATCTGATTGAAACACTGCATGGCAAGCATGCACTATTATTTTGCTGATTGAACAGGAAGACAACAGCAAGAGTATTGAACAGAAAGAAGTGTCTTAAGTGGAGATATTTGGCAAGAATTAAAAAGATAGTTTTCGCCTAAGACTAGAAATAAATAAAGCCCATGGGTGAGGACTCCATTTCCTATCACCTGCTGAGTTCTCCACCATCCTCCCCTTCCTTTCTGTTGCAATAGTTGAAGCAATCCCACTTTATTTCTCAGGCCCATCTCTCATTTTGTTCTAGATTCAGTCCTTTCTTGGTAACTTAAATGCCTTTCAAATCACAAACGCACGTATCCTCTTTCTCAGCACCCCCGACCCAGCCCATCCAGATGCAGTAACTGCCGTCTCATTGTCCACAGTCAAAGTTTTCTGAAGATCCTCCTTGTAAGTACCATCTTCATCTTCCTCCTCCCGCTTACTCCACAACCTCTGTAATCAGGCTTTGCCCCGTCTGTACACCAAAACCATTCTTATAAGGATCACCGGTGACCTCTGTGTTCCTAAATCCAGTAGAGGTTCTCGGCATTTAATTTGTTGCAACTCCTCAACTCCTTGGACTCCTTTGTTGACTTCAGGAGCACTCTCTCTTCTCTTAGCTTCTGTGACACCAAGGTTTACCACTTTCCTTCTTACCTCCTTGGCCACTTCTCGCCCAATGCCCATGGCGGGGTCGTACATCTAACTCAGACCTTAGGTGATGAGCTTCCTGCAGGCTGACCTTTCTAACCTTATTCTCCTGTAACTGGGAGTTCTCTTCCTTGGGAATCTTAGGCTTTTTTTTTTTTTAACCATCTATATGCCTCCGATTCCCAAATATCTAACTCCAACACTCTGACTTTCCCCTTGAGCTCCAGACTGGAGGTCACAATGGTATAGAAAATCAAACACTCTACCCCCCCTTGCAGTGTTTAAAGTCTCTTTCGTAGTGCTCCGACCCCGTGAGCGGCACCTCCCCCTGTTCAGTTTCCTAGTACAAAAAACTTAACCTAGCCCTCTCCCTGGTCTCACCTAGCCAATGCATCATTAGGATCTATTGATTTTATCTCTTCTTTATTTATGGATATGTTCATTGATAAGAGGATAACTTTATTGATGAATGAGAGAGAGAGAGAGAGAGAGAAGCATGGATGTGAGAGAGATTCCTCCCACATGCACCCTGACCAGGATGAAGCCCACAATGTAGGCATGAGACCTGACTGGGAATCGAACCTGCAACATTTTGGTGTACAGAACAACACTCCAACCAACTGAGCCGCCTGGCCAGGGCTATCTCTCATTTCTTTGCTACAGATGTAAGGCTTCACCTCTATGTGTTTTACTGCAACCAAAGCACAGATTTGTACATGTATTCAGCCACGTTATCAATCCAGTAACTTCCCTTTCTTCTTCCCAGAGAGCAACGGGAAGAAACTAAAGTGGTCTACTTGCCAAAAAGGCCCATATTGTCTGGTTCTCTCAAGCTTAGTGATCCATGATTTTCCCTTCGCATTTTCTGTTCATGTGCCACTTTGCCTACGCTGGTTCCTCGATCAGTTTGGATTCTTCAGCCACACTGCTGTGTGCATGCGCATCTTTCTCTATGGGCTGGCCTCACCTCTTGCCTATGTTAGCTATGCTTCAGTCTCACTCCAGTGTTACCACTTTGGGAAACAGTCCTTTTTTCCTTCTGCCCCGTCTGGTTATTCTCTCTGTTCAGTACTTCTCATTGAGTCATATCAGTTTCCTTCGGGACACCTTACCAGTAATTATATATGCCTTATTGGGATTATTTGTTTACTATATCTCTAGTCCCCAAACCTCTACGTTTCTTAAGAGCAAGTTGCTTATCTGTATTTTCCAACATCACATTCCAGTGCTTTCCACAGCATCTAGAATACAGGAGGCTCAATAAGGTATTGTATTTGTACACTAAATAAACAAACATTAGAATTACAAGATGTAGTAGAGGCACGATGCAAATATTGACTCAGAGCTTGAGTATCAGTGTCCATGCCTGAGGGTCTACCCAGAGAGGATACTGATCTGGTCATTTTAGTAAAATTCTTGTATTAGACTCTGCACTTTCTGAGGAAATGTACCACATGCTTCTCTGCCCAAGCAAATGGCCCCACTATGCTTACTTCTGCAGGACATCTGAGGAGGACAGGTAGCTGCTGTTGTATTATTTTGTTAATGGGAGATCAAAAACATACATAATACATTTAATTTCATTTTTAGACAATATTTGTATCTCTAAATATTCAGTAAATTCATTTATCTTCTTTCTCCCTTAGATTTTTCAGTGGCAAAATAAATAAAGCAAGAGTTTGAATAGTACATTTGAAGACATTATATAAAAAATAGCTGCCTGATATTTAAGCTGGAATAGATTTTCTAACTCACTTCGAATTAGTGTACAGAGCTGTGTCTGCATTTGGTTCAATAGCAACTGTCAGTGAGATGAACCAGACTGGTTGAGACAGCACTAACTTAACAAGACCATAGAATTCTACCTTGGTCTGCCAGTAACTATTGTGACCTCTGACCTTAATTTCTTCATTTGAATAATAAGATTATTTTTAATAACAAAATATTTTAAACACGGATGCCTACTTACAGAATAAATGGAGTTCCTGGACCCTATGCTAACATGGGGGATGTGTTTTTCCTCACACCGACAAACAATTCTCAGACACCTACGAGGATGTCCAAGAATTCACGTCTGCATCCCCCAGGTAGATACTGTCATACTAAACTATGACAGTATCTGCCTGGAGATGACACCAAAGATTCAGCCCTACAAAACACCCCCCCCACCAGTCCTCCCCACAGCCACACACACATGCACACACAGGTTGCAGCAGCCAGCGGCAAGTTCACGCTCTTACCTGCGCTCCTGACCGACTGGCTGTGGTTAGAGGTTTCAGGGGCCACTTCCTTGGGATCAATTAATTTGCTAGAATGGCGCACAGACCTTAGGAAAACCTGTCTACTTACTATAGCATTGATTTATCACAAAGAATATTTAAAAGTGTGAAGGAAAAGCCAGACGAAGAGGTTCACAGGGCAAGGTCCCCATGAAGGAGCTGCTGTGCTAATGGAGTTCAGGGTTTGGCCAGAGGGCATATGGAAGCATTTTGGTTCCCCGGGTGGCCGAGGAGCTGTCCTACAGAGTTTTTACGGAGGCTTCACTACATTGTCATGACTGATTACAGCATTGGCTGTTGGCAGTTGAACTCAAACTCCAGCCCCTCTACCCTCCCTACAGGTGGGGAGAGCGGGACTGAAAGTTCCAAACTTCTAATCCCTGGTGGGTTCTCCTGGGATCCAGCCCACACCCTTGGGTGGGGTTCAGAAGTCACCTTTATAAACATAACAAAAGACACCTTGATCATTCTCCACACTTAGGAAATTCCAAGGGTCTGGAGAGAGATGAGCCAAAAACTAGGGATTAAGACCAAATATAAATCACAGTGTTACACAGATAAATGAACAAATAAATTATGGTATGTTCATAAAACAGAATATTATACAGCAAAGAGAACGAAGGAATTAAAGCTTTACAAAACAACGTGGCCCTGGCTTGTGTGGCTCAGTTGGTTGGGCGTCATCAGAAAACTGAAAGGTTGTGGGTTCGATTCCTGGTCAGGGCACAGGCATGGATTGTGGGTTCAGTCCCTGGTTGGAGAGTGTATGGGAGGCAACAAATCAATGTTTCTCCCTCACATTGATGTTTCTCTTTTTGTCACTCTGTCTCCCTCCCTTTCGCTATTTTTAAACGCTCTCTTCCTCTTTCTAAAAGCAATGAAAAAAATGTCCTCCAGTGAGAATGAAAAAAAGAAAACACAACATAAATAACTCTAGCATTTACAATACTAACCTAGCAAAACAAATAACACATATCATAGAATCTCATTTATTTATATTTTATGATTTTTACATAGCAAAATTAAACTGCTTTATGTAAGGATACATGTACGGATAAACAAATAGGAAATCAAGGAAATTGTTACAAAAATATGATAAAATTACGAGAGTTGTTTCTACTAGTGTGAAAGAGGGCTTTGCTACGGAATGGATCAATTAGGGCCTCCTGGTGTGTAGACACAATTCTTTTCCTTGGGCTGAGAGATGGATACCAACATGTTCACTTTATGCTTATTATTTTATATCACATACTTTGTTTTGTGCACTCTCCTGTGTGATCATATAATTTATGATAAGATTTAGTTAAGAATATTTTAAAATAAAAATGTGATATGAATCTATAGATTGGTAATTATTATTTGCTGTGGTCAGTTTTTATATAGTAGACCATACAATACATGCAGGGGCACATGTGTGTTACCCCTGTAAACATACACATATAATAGTCTTCACACCCTGTTATGGTACATTTTACACAATGCACTATACAGATGATGTATCATAGCATGGTGCACTTGAAACTTGTATAATCTCATTAACCAATTCACCCCCTACATCTGGAGTAAAAAAGAAAAAAAATAATAGAGGCCTACCTAACTGAATTCAGTTGAGTCGTAGTTTGACTGACGAAATAGTTGCAACATGTTTTACTTCTCAATACGTGATGAACATTCAAAGAATTGAGAATTTTCACATATGGGAATTTTCACGTAATTGAGAATTCCAAATGGGTTTGATGTTAAATGTGTTTGGCAGTGAGGCGGACCTGGACCCCAAGGCCCCAGTGCTAAGAACCGGCACCCTTTGCAGATGAGGCATGGGACAGGGGCCCTCCTCAGCTGCAACACCCGCCCCCCCCCCCGCCCTGCCCGTCACTGAGGACACGTGAGCTTCCTTCCGGTGTTGTGTCAGAGTGTCGTGCAGATATCATTCAGGGGTTTTGTTTGTTTGTTCCATTTGGTTTTCTTTTTATACACAGGGTACTAAACATTTGTTAACAGCCTTGGCCCAATAGGCATATTGGTTGAGATCACCACCCCCAAACTTTCGTTGGTGCCAAATCTGCCCTTGTATTAATCATGGCATTTATTGCTCTGCCTTTGGAGAAAAGCTTCTATTTGAACATAAATCATTTCACCCAGAAAATGAGATTAGTGAACTGAAAAGCAATCCATTTATTTAGCAGTCTGTCTTTTCAATATGCTGTAGAAAATAAGAGTATTAAAAAGTTTAAGCCTTCTTCAAAGAAATCCTTAAAATATATGTTTATCATGGCAGATGGCTCTTTCTGAGGAATATTTTTTTGAATGTGTTCTCCAAAGCTACCTGATTGAATGAGAAGCTTTTGTCTTCCCTGCAGAGAGCTGAGCTGAAGTCTTCTGTTCAGTTCTTAATCTTTCAGCATTATTCTTCCAGGACTTTCCAATTTGCCAATTCATTGGATTTTGTTTATCATCTTTTCTACAAAAGCCCATTTGTTCATTGACAGTTACATTCTAAGTGAAATCCAAAAGCAGGCTGATTAATGAATATTCAAATTGGCCTCAAGGGCTCTTGTTAGCTTGATGGTTCTATCACATCAACCATATGTAAAATCTATCTTCCAGTTAAATGTGGCTGCTTTTGCTGTGTCAGAGATTATTTATGACTCAGTCCTCTATTAGTCTTGATTAACAGGAAGTTTTTGATCAAGCAGGGCCTTCTCATCTCCGACTGCTTGTACATCAAACATTCTTTTACCATGGATTTGACATATTAATGGTTTTATAGCATTGCTATTTATTTGTTTCATGTTCCTTGTATAATCTGGTGCCACATAAATGAAACTGAGCTGCACAAAGGTCTCATTTTATAGAATAGTGTTACAAAAGAACAATTCCGCATTTACAAAAGGTACTTTGATGTCTAGTTATTGGCCAGGATAAACAGATACTCTTGTTCAAGTTACAGCAAGTATTAAAAATTAATGATTCTTAAAGGGCTTTCTTGTGTCCTCTTCCATGTCCATCGCAAAGGTCATTTACCATAAAAACAGAAGTTGATTTTATGTGGTTTGAATCAGGGCATGAGAAAATTAAAGCAAGCTGTAGTCTTACTGGAACACAGATTTGGGTTTCAACTTCCTTCTCTACTCTGCCCTTCCTGTTCGCCAGCCTTTCTGCTGAACTTCCCTTAGCCCTCTCTCAACTTGGATGTCAAAGTAGAAGCTTGACCTTAACATGCTGCAAACACAGTTCTTGATTTTTTCCTTATCCCTCCTTCTAGACCAGTCATGAATATTTCTATGTGTGGCATGAGCATTTACAAAGCTGCTCAGACCAAACATTTGTTAGAGAAAGATCTGCAAGACTCCTGTCTTTTCATTAACTCTTCAAAAAAGTACCTTTGGTATATATCTAACATTCTATTTTTCCTCTTTCTTTCACATTTTTTTATTGTTGTTCAAATATAGTTGAGAGTTCTCTACAACTTTTCTGTTAGGCACTGAGTATTTACCTTCCCCCCCCCCAATACATACACTGAAGCTCTAACCCCCTAATGTGATGGTATGTAGCAGTGAGGTCTTTAGGAGGTAATTGGTGTTAGATTAGGTTGGGGAGAGAAGGGGTAGCTTGTGATGGGATTAGCGTCATTGAAAGAAGAAGGAGAGATCTTTCTCTCTCTGCCACTGGAGGACACAGTGAAAAGGCATCCAGCCCCCTGCAAGCCGAAGCCGGAAGACATCTGTCATTAGAACCTGACCATACAGATCTCGGGCTCTAGTCAACAGAGCTCTTAGGAAAGAATTTTCTGTTGTTTAGCTCTGGCCAGGTAACTTAGTTGGCTAGAGCATCATCTCATTATGCCAAGGTTGCAGGTTTGATCCCTGCTCAGGGCACATACAAAAAGCAACCAATGAATGTATGAATAGGTAGAACAAAAAATCTATGTCCTGCTCTTGTTCTCTCCCCCTAATATCGATCAATAAAAAATTTAAATTTTCTATTGTTCAAACAATCCTAGTCTATGGTACTTTGTTATGGCAACCCTGGGGACTGAGCTGCCTTCTTATAATGCTCTCCTCCAGCTCCCCACCATCTCTGACTCAGAACCAGCAGTAGCCTTTTATGTCACCTTCCTGCTGCGTTTTTTACCATTTTTGTGCAGTCATTTTTTCAAGGCTCAGTCAGAATGGTATTACATACCATGTAACTCAGTTCATGCTGTTTCTCTGCCCAAAATGTCCCAGTGGCATCTGTTATGTTCAAATTGTAACCGCACTCTTTCTCCTACAATGACTTAGGTTCTAGCTCTCGTCTAGCTCTCTGATCCCATCTTCTACTGCTTGCACGGTGCAGGCATGCACATACCACATGCTAGTACACAAGTGTGCACGCACACACACCTCACTTGAGATTTCATTGGTTTTCTTGATGTTCTTGCAAATTACCCACTGTGTTTCTGTCTGAGGGGCTTATACTTCCTGCGCCCACTCCCTGTTAAGCTACTTCTCTGGGATAATCACATGGACTGCTCCCTCCCTTTATTCATATGGCTGTATTTGGAGTTGCCTTCCTAGGATGCCTTTCCTGACTACTCTGTTTAATATTTAAAATGAATCCTTGCAGGCCCCACCCCCATTATGTCCATTCATTATCTATGATTTGCTTTCTTCATAGCATGTATTATTTCCTGATATTAGAGTATATATGCATTTGTTTACTTCATTTCTTCCCCACTGTAACATAAACTCAACAAGCTATGAGACTTAGATTCTTTACTGAATTGCTCAGGCCTAGACCAGTGCCTGACTAACACAGACAGGGCCTTTAATAAAATGTATTCAGTAGAAGATTACATAAATCTCAGCAACCTAGAAACCAATCATTTTAAAGCCCATAGTGTGAACCATAACCTTATTTAAAATTAGATGGGAAATATAAATCCCTCCTGTAATAATGGGTTTAAAATCTGTCACTAGCTATTAAACCTCAGGTACAGGATATTAAACCTCAGGTCTTTCAGGTGTGTGCAATCTCAATTTTTTTCAGGAGAGACAGTGATTTAAAATCTATCTCTTTTTGTTCCTTGTCTGTTGTAAGAAAAAAAAACAGCTGACATATAATGAAGACTTAGCATTTTCTGGCACTGTTGTAAATACTTTCTATGTAATATATATTAAATTGGGCTACTGTGAATACTTATTTGTATAATTGCATTTAATTCTCCTGAAAATGCTGTGAGATGGGTTCTATGTTCATTACCATTTTTATATTAAACAACTGAGGTATAGGTATGTTAAGTAATTTGACCTGGGACACAGTCATCGATAAAATAAAAACTAAATATATGAGCCTGACTCCAGTATCCATAAGGTTAAACGCTATGCCTACTTTTTCTCTATCCAAAACAATCGAACTATTAGTCTACTATAATAATTTACCCAGAGTGTTACAGAACAACAAGGGGGGACTGGGGCGATATACTATTACCCAAAAGGACCCCCCCAGGTTTGTTATGTCCGCCACCAGAGGAAAGACGTCTCTCAATGCCAGAGATTTGTGAAAAGGAAAGGAAATGTTTATTTAAAGCTATACAGACTTAAAGTAGTGACCTAATGTCTTCATCAAAATCCCAAAGTTCCTTAAAACACCCACAAACACACACGGTCCTTCCTTCCCCCTTTGCCCAGTCTGGGGTACCATATTTCAGGAAAAGAAATAGAAGTCCATGGCTCAGGCAGCCCCCAGTTCTTCCCAGTAATCTGTCTCGGCTGGTAGGCCTCCCTTGGTTCCCGGCACCATCAGCTGTGTCGCCAGGATCTCTGCTAAAGCCGGTGGTGGTTCCCCCTTCTAAAGCTGTGGGGGTCCCCACTCTGGCAAAGCTGAGAGGTTCTCTCTCCACTGCCCCAGCCATGTGGTCCTTCTCCCTCCAATGGCCTCCAGAGTCCCCACTCCGGCAAAGCCTTGTGGTTCTCCATTCAATGGCTGCCGAGTCTGGGTTTAAATCCCCGAGCCAATCTTCCTCTGCAGCCCCATTACACCACACTCAGTTACACCTGCCAGCACTCTCCAATCCTTCAGCTTTACTGGGCTGCCATCATGGGTCTGGGCAGGCGTGGCCCCATGTCATGGAGCCAATCTTCTCCAAGCTCCCATGCAGGAGCTGTAACTCGGGGGACCTGCCCTCCAGCTATGTCTTGGTAGGGAAGTTACTTCCATTCCCCTGGCTCAGACATGACCACAGCTATTTAACACATCTGTGCAACCAGTTTAAAGGTTATAGATATGTTAAATGACCACACCAGAGGTTAGCTGCAAAGCTGTTGCTATGCAAAACAGCTTTCAATGGCCCTGCTCCATTTGTCCCTTCCCCCAACCCACACCTGTGGGGGGGGATGAGGACATCCTAATATTTCCTGGACACCTTGAGTTCTGGACCCCATTTCAAATCCCTATTTGGGGTCCCCCCTCTTGGCTGCACCCTGTTACAAGAGCAGTTTAAGACCTGCAGTCCCATTTTCTTCCCTGGCTATTTACTACAGGATTTTGTATTAGCCTCATAACACTATCTTTCTGTTCTTAAACAGAATCAGATGAATATATTTCTACAATCTAAATTTAGGTATTTCAGTTATTATTTTAATGAAGTAACAGGATTTACACAGTCAAAGGCTATGTAATTATAAATCCTTTCTCCATAATGTAATGAAGTGTTGGATTACTGAACACTATAATTTAAAAAGGAAGACACAGAGAAAACATTGGATATTCACCCAATAAACATGCCTTTGAACACTCACCTTCCTTGTCTTAGTCTCTGAAGATGCAATGATACATTAAATATAGTTTCTTCCAGGAATGAACTCACCAACCCTAAAATAACAGCCATGTCAGTAGCTAAGTCCAATAAATTCAGTATAACTAGAAACCTAGGGGAGACCCAGATCACAGGAAGCCTGAATATTATGCTTGAGGCAACATTTGAGTTGCCTTCTGGAAGCTGGTATTGTCTCAAGTGGAGGGTGTGAATGCATACTATTCTTGTTGAAAAGGGAGGGTGACCTTCCAAGTGATTCAGCAATCAATGGGCCACTGCCTTGGGGTCAGAGTTTCAGCTGCTGGAGCTTTGGGAGCAGTATGCTATCTGGCAGAGCCTGGAGGATGCAAAATTAGCTCTCTGATTGAAGCCAGTCTGCAGTGTTGTGTCAAGGCAGCCTGAGCAAATGAGCACAGCCATGCAATGTGCAGGTCAGGTCCATGGCCATTACCTGGAATGGCTCGTTAAGCATGCTATAGCCATCTCCCCCTTTTCAGGGGTTCCTTTCTTCCTGCCAGCCATAGTATGACATGACGTCCGGCCAGGCATATCCTACGGAAATTGCCTTGGCTAAAGACAGCTGCCTTCCAAAGGCCTCTTCCCAAGCTAGCCCCATATAATGACTGATTTCCTTGGTGGTGAAGGGTTCAACTCCTTTGCCCAACCCAGGACAATTCCGAATGATCGTCTGAACTTTAGAATTCCCCATTGGCCAGTTGAGACCTCTGCTGAGACAGCGCTGCAGCTGGATCTGTCCCTCTGCTGCTGCACGTGCCCCTCCAGTGGACGGATGGGTGACCCGAGAACGGGCTCTGAGAATCCTGCTGCGTGCTAATCTCCATCTCAGTGTTTGCTTCCCAGGAATGCAAAATTCAGTACACTGGCGCCCCAATCTTTTCTCCAGACTCTGCTTTATGTGTATGCAGGGTTGGAGAAATCCAAACCAAGATAATATATTTTATAGTAATTTTTCTATTTGTAACCATATCATGATGAGATTCTAGAGGACAAGAAGCATGTGTAACTCATATGCCTATTCCCGGCACTTAGGACTTTGTTGAGCCGTGATAGTTCGGAGCAGATGCTTTCTGAACAAACTCTACAGTTATTTCATCACTTCTCTAAAAGCTGGATTAATGCTAAGATAAAAAATTAATATAAAATTTATATAGTTAACCAAGAGACTTTAAGTTGTATAAACTTTGCTTGAATTTTCCAAGTACAATTTTATTTTTAATCTTTAACAAAAAGTGTTTTCTCAAAGTACAAACAGAATTATTTTGCACATAATGATATATTGATGAAGTTGAGAGGACTTAGCCCTTTAACTTTCCTCCTCGAGGCAACTGGAATTTTGAATATATCATGTTTTAAACTGCATACTGTGACATGTTATTTATGTTTAATATACATTTATTATAAATGCACAAACCAGAGCTGTATAAATTAAGATATAAAACAAGTATTTAATATTTTCCTAATAATTAAATATCTGCAAGAGTGTTTCCTGATTGGTTCAATATGAAGTTCTGTAATCCTTGCGGATTCGCTTTCTGTTTATGTAGGAATGAAGAAATGGCGTATCTATAAAGTCAAACCTACAGTTGTGTTTTGGGTTTTGTTTTGTTTTTTTTTTTAACTAAGTATAACTGAGGGAGCTTTGTCTAGGGTTCCTATGCTTTATCTATGAAATGTAATTAAATGCTATCTAAACACTTTTTCTACCTAAAAATTTTATTTTACCTCACATGAACCACTTCTTACATTACTCCTGTATGTTGAAAGAACAAGGCAGACAATCAAACTAAAGGCTAGATTGTAATGATGCTGGCTAATGTCGCTGTTTCTTATGGGACATTGTTATTGTTTTCCAAGTAGAAGCTGAAGTTAGGTTACCCTTATTTATATCTAGATTCCCAGCCCTATAGTTTAAGATTTATGCATTGTGTTTTTATTTATTCAACAAATATTTATTGTGTCTCCATTGCATCAGACAAGTTTTAGGCATTTGGGGGTACAACAGTTAATGAAGCAAGGATCCTGCTCTTATGGAGATTACATTCTGCTTTGGTGATACAGTGAACATCAGAAATGTCTAAGGTATAATGTAGGTGCCAAGTACTGTGACTTTAAAAGATGTGGAGCAAAGAAAAAGGGGATGTTGGGAGTGTTGGGGTGGAAACTGTGGCTCGTTGCGATATAAAATAGTGTGCAGCCTTGATTAAGCAGCTGAGATTTGAGCAATATTTACAGAAAGGAAGAAGGTAGCCCTGCTGATACATAGGGAAGAGAACTCCAAAGCAGAAGGGACCTCTAGAGCACAGTAGGAAAGGCTGGGATGTGTTTTGAAGGCTTCAGGACATGTAAGGAAACTGTGGCTGAATCAGAGTAAGGAAGGCAAGGGGGAGGAGAGAAGTCATAACCCCCAGGTGAGGCTGGTGGGGAAGAAGCGCGTCTTCTGTGGCACTGTGGGTCTTCGAAGGACTTTGGGTTTTACTCTGGGTGAAATGGAGAGCCACTGAGATTTGGAGCCTGTTTCAGGAGAACAGCATCGTCTCCCTCGCCTTTTAAAATGACCACTCTGCCTGCTTTGATGGTAAGAATGGGCTGACAGAGGGAGTGTCGAGGGTAGGAGCAGAGAGACCCTTTAGGAGGTCATGGCCATTATTCACCGCACATCCCTGGCTTGCGGCCGGTCCATGGCTGGGGCGCATAAACAGGCAACCAAGTGGTTTTTCCCTTAACACATCGATACTTCTCTCCCTCTTTTTTTTCCTTCCATCCCCCTTCTCTAAGAATAAATAAATAAAATTTTTTAAGAAATGGACCATTTCAATGATCAACAAGAAAATAATTGGTCACTTGAACAGAACCAGTTAAGATGTGTGGTCGGAGTGAAGCCAATTGGAGGGAATTTAGGGCAGAGAGAAAAGAGGGTGATTGGAGATTGTACATCTTGTCACATTTCTGGACAATTGTAAGTGGAAGGGAGTGACAAACTGGATGGGAGGTGATAGAGGAAGTGGGTTGAGACAGGTTTTGTTGCTGTTGTTCGAGGCCCTGCTGTTATAGAGACGGGCAGTCCTGGCACGTGTGTGTGCGTGGGAACTTCCAGCAGAGCGTGGGGAACCGGGGAGGGGCGCAGAGACCGAGGAGTCGGCAGGACTTCTGGACCGCTGGAGCGATTCGTTCAGTACTCCTTCCCCTTGGTCTGAAAACATGCAACCGTTGATAATAAAATAATAATAAAAGAACTAGCCGTCATTTAAAGTCTCCATAAATTCTTAGAGCATACACAAGTACAGAAATATCAATTCAAAAAATGCTACTAAATTTCAGCGCAAGCAGCCAAAATGGATGCCTGTATTAGTTTATGAGCGCTGCCCCCACAAGACCCTGCAGCCTGGGTGGCCTTCAGGACTGATACCGAGTCAGCGTGGAGCCAAGTGTCTTCAAGGCTTGCCCTCCTCCCTCACCCGGAGGTCCGCCGGGCAGAGGCCCTGGGGGCCAGCGCCCCACAAAGACTCCTCCAGATGGAGGTGCCTGGACTAGGAACACAGCGGCACAGGAGGGCCCACTGCCTGTGGGTCCGAGTCCTTGGCTGCAGCGCCCCCTCCGGACTGTCCTGCATTCGCTGTGCGCAAGATCTGGTGCGGAGAGGACTTTTCTCCCTGAGGCTGTCCTGTTCATCTCCTGTCTCTGGCCCTAAAGATCACAGCAGTATTTTGGCCTGTAGCGGGACCCCTCAGTGATCAAAAGGGGACTGACTCATCAGGCTGCTAGCTACTGTTCCTTGACTGAAAGAAGGGCAAAAAAAAAAAAATGTAAATACTCTGAACTGTGACAGCCTTCAAGACATCTGTCCATCCAGCAGTAAAAGGGCAAAGTCGGACTTGCTAAGGGCTTAAGCCTCACCTCTCACTCACAAGTGGCTTATGACAGCCAGGCTAAAGATAAAAACAAATGGCAAAACCTGAATAGGAAGACATCTGAGAAGCTACACAGAGTCTGGAAAATGCAACTTCAGAATTAGCTCAGTCAAATCATTCATCAAATTAACAAATCAGCAAGCAGACAACAACAGGATACAGTATGGTGTGGGGGAAGCGTAACTATATTTGCCACAATATATTATTTAAATTGTTCAATTTAAAAAAAATGAGACAAATAAATGCGGGGGTCCAGCCTCGGCGGGGTCTCAGGGTCCCCTAAGGATGCATGGCTAAGGAGAGGTGACTGAAGCAAGACACCCAGTGGGGTGCCAGAGGACAGCCAGGCTTTTTGGGCCCCACTGACTCACCGAGAAAAATCAATCTTTATTTTTATAGAGGAGGTTGTACAACATTCAATGCATAGCATGATTATTAAAACAGAAATGGTGACCATAGAAATAATTTCTAAAAACACAGAGGGTTTTACAGATCAATCATGTTAAACAAAGGAATAACCAAAAAGTACAGGAGGTCCCACAGATCAACCATATTAAACAAAGGTTATTTTGACCAAGGGGGTCATTAATCAGATAGCCAATGAAGTTATATAGGCACAAACTTTCAGGTGCCAATTAATAACTAGGTATCTAATAAGATTCTAGGAATTGCTCTAAATTAAAAGGGTGCAAGGGGTGATTTGTAGGTATATAGACATCAACTATTATCCATTGAAATTAAATTTATCTCGGTTAGATAACTGGATTTTTGCCTATACTTTTTAATTTATAGATCTTGGGGGTGGGCATGTTTTATGTTCGTTTCCATGTATTGAGATTATTATTCTCAACTAGAACCCCTTGTTCCTATACACTCCTGTCCAGGGTATGGGAGGCGTAGTGGCTCTAATAAATTTTCAGCTTTCAAGTGGTGACTCCCTAAGAAACATTCCTAGCAACAGCTTCCTTCAGCGTTCTGGCAGTTGGTCTGCCCATAGTTTAATTTTATCCTTAACTTCCCAGGTGAGGGAAACAGGCAACATTAGGGTTGCTAGGAGTCTCTATTCTGTGGTCAACAAGTCATTTTGCGCAGAATCAGAGGCATCGTGCAGATTTTTTGTTATAACACACAGGTATCTAAAAACCTCACCACCTATTGCTAGCAGGGACAGACATACAGGAGGAGACAGACAGGAGATCTGGCCACAGTTACCTCTGCTGTGCAGATGCGTCTCACCTGACCCGACTGTGTCAAAGGTCAGCTGTCGGTCAGCTCCCGACAAATAAAGAAACAGCAAACTGTGACTCATACACAAGAACAAAAGCAGGTGATAGAAATGGCCTTTGAAGGGGCCCATTTAGGCTCAGCAGACAAAGGCTTCAAAGCAACTATTATAAACACATTCAAAATATGCTCAAAGAACTGAAGGAGCCATGCTTCAAGAATCAGAGAAACTAATCAACAAAACAAACAAGCAAGTAAAATATAACCAGAGACATTGAAATTAAGAACAAACTGACAGTGATGGGGGGGAGGAGGGGAGGAATAATGGGGAAAAGAAGGTGAAAGGCTCGCCAGCGGACCTGTATTAAGAACCCACGGACAAAGCCAAAGGTGGGGTAGGATGGGGTAGGCGTGGGACGGGGGAAAGTGGTGGTGGGGAAATGAAGACCACTGTATTTGGAAATTAATAAAAAAAATCAGAGAAACTTATGTGATAACAATGTTTCACTGAACACAGGATATTGCTAAAGAAACAAACATTATTTATAATGAATAACAGTGAAGAACAATAATTTAAAATAACCACATGGAAAAGGAGTTGAAAACTACAATAACCCATATGAAAAATTCAGTGAAAAGAACTCTAACCGTAGATTTGATCAGAGGAAAGGACTGGTGAAACTGAAAATCAATCAATAGAGAACATGCAATCTGCAGAACAAAGGTAAAAACAAAAAAAAAGGATACAGAAAAATGAACAGAGTCTCAGAAAAATGGGGGAAACCATTAAGCACACCAGCATACACGTAATGGGAGTACCGGAAGAAGTGGGTAGAGAGGAAAACAGAAACAACTGTTTGAAGAGAGAATGGCTGGAAAGAGGGATGTGTACAAGGGGACAGGAGTGTCCTATGTACACTGTTTCTTGTATCTTGTAATTACCCTGCTGGGCCCTTGAGAACTGTGGCTTTAAAGTGGCATCAGTCAGAATGGTTGCATGTTCATTTCCCAGCCCCATTCAGTTACATGGAAGTTCAACTGGGTAAGGAAAGAGGGAAGGAAGGGCATCAGGGAACTGAAGGACAGAGGAGGGTGATCGTATGAGTGAACTGGAGGTCTGTGTGCGCCAAAGGGAATGTTGGGTATTCCTCAGTGAAAGGTGCCCATTGCATTTTGATGCATCACATAACCACAGCTGTGTGCACGTGTTGTAGTTTTTGGTAATGACAAGGGCTGAGATTTGACATCGGAGGGAATAACTGAGGTAGATACCCTTAAAATGGGAAGCATTTAAGGAACTAAAAAATAGAGGGTATTGGAAAAATTTTGTATATGTATATAGAAATTGCTACAAGTTAGGCATTCTAAAGGACAGAGCAGGAGTGAACCAAAAACTAAAATTTTTGAGAAATACGAGACCTGTCTGAAAAAGTCCAGCCATTGTGAATATAATGAGAACAGTTTGCACGACATTGATGTAACCTGGCAGCCAAGGAGAATGGACTGGAATGCACACACATAAACAATGATGTACTAGTCAGTGGGGGCAGTAGATGCCATTGAGTGAGCATGTGTACTGTGTGGTCATCGCATTCAAAATGACTGAGCGAGTAGAGCAATGAATCTGCATCAAATTTTGTGTTAGCTTCAACATTCCTCCCCAGAAACTATTCATCTGAGTCAGAAGGCCTCAGCTATGGGCAACTGGTGATTGGCAGCTTCATCATGACAACGTGCCCACTCACGCATCACATCTTGTGCTGAGTTTTTAGGTGAAACATCAAATCACCCAGGTGACTCAGCCCCACTACAGCCCAGATTTGGTGCCCTGCAACTTCTGGCTTTTCCCAAAACTGAAATCACCTTTGAAAGGGAAGAGAATTCAGACTGTCGATGAAATTCTGGAAAATATGATGGGGCAACTGATAATGATTGGGAGAACCATGTGGGGTCCCAAGGTACCTACTTGCAAGGGGACAGGAGTGTCCTATGTACAGTGTTTCTTGTATCTTGTATCTTCTTTGATAATTGCCTCTTTTTCATAATACATGGCTGCATACTTTCTGGACGAGGCTCGTACATAGAAATGATCCTGGGTGTGAGGAGCTGATAGCCATAATGTATCTATGTATTTTCCTGCAGGTGACTATTGAGTCCTATGCAGGAGGTATGCCTTTAAATCAGATAAATTAATGTCCCCTTTCTCTTAAGGCTATGTGATTAAAATGTGACTCCTTCAACTAGAATGGCAATGCTCAGGGCAGAACATAAGGTGGCCTCTTTGGCCTGAACCAGGGAGAGTCGGTGGCTGTGTTTCATGTAATCCCCCGTGGCTTAAATTTCCCCCTGACTCTGAGCATATTTTTCTTAGTTCTGCCCTATAGAATGAATATAAAATTCCCCAGGCAAGTTTAATCTATGTTTTAGAATCTATTTTTCCCCTTAAATTCTTATTTCCACCCCAAACTGTTTTACTGATGTATTAGCCAAGGTTCTTAACTGAGACAGGAGGCTATATTTTATCTGCCTTAAAAATAACCAGTCTTTCAAAGGGATGAAACTATCTCACAGATTAATTAGTAGGGTTGCGAAAAACAAGGCCCTAGAGGGAGCCTCTGGGAGCAGCCCCTCACTGGGTAGAAGTGGTCTGTTGCGGTAACAGCTGCTAAGGTTGGCAAGCCACAGAATCAGACCCTGCTGTCACTGCTGACGTCCCCAGATCTCGTCAGGGAGCTGTTTAATCTGGATGCAGGATACTGCTTCTGCCCAGCAAAAGGGTGTTTTTTTATTTTGTCAACGATTCCATTCTGATTGCGGGTTTTGACAAGGACATGGGATTGGTGAAATCTGAATCAGATTTGAACCCTTGGAAGCAGGGGGTTCAGGGATTGCAGTTTTTCCTTTCCTACCCCTGAGAGCTAGAAAGTTGGTAGGATCAACATGAAGAGTATTAATCCCCAAGATCCAGTATCAACCAGGTGTATAATTTTGGCCTCTGGTGTCATTTGAACTGTAGTAAGAGGATTAAATACGCTAACAAGATTTGGTCATGACAAAGACTTTATCTACATAATTCACCCAAGTCTTGCTGTGCTAAGTCCTAGCCTCTTCCTAGGAGAGTTTCAAAAGAAACTCTTCTTTGAAAACTTTAGAAATTACAATTCTGGTCTTGCCCTACTTGAAAGGGCTGCTGAGAATATTTTTATCATGATCACTATCATCACCCATAGTATTTGATTTGGTTAATTATCACCTCATCTCATTCCTTCACGATTATGAACCTATTTAGAAATATATAACAGGAGTTAGGATGGGCAGAAATCATCTCCTTTATTATAGTTTCAAAGCTGGATTAGAAAATATAGCTCGACTTCAAATAAAATCTATTTTTTTCTTTTTCCCCTCCATAGAGGCTGTATAAAAATATTACGGACAGTGCAGTGGAGTAACTGAAAACTTTACTACATGAGGTGTAGCCTGTTCTCTATGGTTTATTGCATGGAAAATGCAAGTTTGCAGATAAAGTGTGTAGGGCTCACAGGCAGGCACTTTCCAAAACAGAGACCCACGGGTAGTAAATAGACGAAGAAAGGGAAGCGGTGCAGGAACACATAAGGTTAGGACATTAACCTTCCCAATGAAAGAATATGAGCAAAGAGATATTAGGCTTGCAATTATTTCATCGGATTCCTCCAACCAACAAGAGAAGCTAATGAGCAATAAAGATATTGGAGAAACTTTAACCTAACATTTTCTTGAGGCATTTTACAGGCTTGAATGTAACTTTGGAGAGGGGGAGGATGATTGATCATCAACACCACTGGCTGCCATCAACACCACCAGCACCTCCTCATGATCAGATCATCATCATCATCATCATCATCATCATCATCATCGCTATGAGCCTCCAACACTGTCATTTGAAACTTTTATGGCGTATCTGCTGCAACTGAAAGCAGGTCTGGCTGCCGCCGCCGTGAAGGCCAATACCCAAGAGGCAGGAGCTGATGCAGAGGAAGGTGGTTTATTTGCAGACGCTGGCCGCCAGGAAGATGGGGGACTCGTCTCAAAGCCCATCTCTACCTCTCAGCGGAGGCAGAGGTTTTTATAAGGAGGGAGAGGGGAACAGAACGTAGAGATGAAGGGAGGGGTTGAAAAGCTCCCTACATGCAGACTAGTACAGTCCATTCCAGTACAGCAAGTGAGGGTCCCGAGTGCATCATCCTGGTTTAGTCGTCCTGGCTCCATCATGGCAGGTCAGCAAACCTCTCAGAACTGGGGTATTTGAAGGTCAGGGTCTGTATCTTTGAAACTAGTTCCTAGGATTCTTATAAACACATGCTATTCATCTATAAGCTACATATTAGAGTCAGCACTTACAGAAAAATAATGTCAAAGGAATGGTAGGGTGAGTTCCCTTTTCCCACTGCTAGAATGTTCCTCTGTTACACTACTATATACAGACCAGTTTTTATGTCACTTAAAATCCAAATAACTTTAAAATGAAAATGGAGGAGGATTTATAATTAATGTCATAGAGAAGATGTATTGTGGAGAGGAATAGAGTTTGGCGTGGGATGGGGGCAGAAGAGGAAGTCATGTATAAGCACTGAGGCATCTGGGAAAATTAGGTCATACTTGGGCCTTAGAAGAAACACTGATACAGGGATTCAAAAGGTAGTTCTACTGTGAATATGAGGGATAAGAAAAATCATTATTCGCTTCATCAAAGAATCTATGTATATCCAAGTTAAAATCTCACCAGTCTCTCAAAGAAATGGGATTGATCTTTCAAGAAAAATAATTCCCAATTACCTAATTATGACTATAACACGAAATGAATAATCTTTCTAAAGTTCTTTTTAGAACCTTGTATTCTTTACATTACAGTGTTCTTCAAAAAATATTCCACCCATCTGTTTATTACAAGTTTAAGAAGCAACTTTTGTTGGAAAGGAGCCAGTCATCCTGTTTTGGTGTTCTCCAAGGCATCTGTAGCATCCGGAGCCCTGACACTGGAGATTCACTCGCTCCGTCTTGTTGTCTTTTGAGAACAGAGCAGTACATCGGGAGTTTCCGCCGGAATGCCCTATGGTGTCTAATAATTCCGGGCAGTTTTGAGGACAAAGCTGAGATTATTCAACAAAAGGAAAACAAATAATTTCATTTCTAGTCCATTCTTCTTTCAAATGAATGGTGATTTTCATGCAGGAAATTTATTTTTATAGTACTTCTCCCCATCCCCTGCAAAAAAAACGAACAACCCTTTATCTTTTTATTTAATAAAGTCCTTCTAACCTGTTCCACTGATTAGTCACACGATTAATGAATTTTATTAGAAAAAAATCTTTGAAGACAAAGGTCTTCTGCTCCTCAATTATTTTTAAATAAACCATAGAGTTAATGGAGGTAGAATTTTGAGTCACTAGAAAGGAAGGAGGAAATAACTTTTGTATTAGCTCTGAGCAGCAAATAAAAACAGACAGCTGTTGCTTTAATAAGTCTGTGTGTGTGTGTGTGTGTGTGTGTGCGTGTTTAGACGGATATACTTCAATGCCTATATGATGCCCCCTTAATGTTTGAAAATCACTGATGTTTTTATGAAGCAATGAGGAGTAATTTTCAACCACCCTTAAGAGGTCTCTTCTTATCCCATGAAATGCAGTGGAGTTACATGCTTTTACATTTCCCTCCCTGGGACAAGGGGATTCCGTTTTTCAAGTAAGAACCCACAGGGATGCCACGGCTCTGTGAAATATCCCCTTTTTCTTTCCTTTCTTCTACTGAGGCAGCTGGGTTTGGTATGAACCCTGAATGAAGAGAAAGAAAACAAATTCATGCTAGCAAATACATAGTTACATCAGAATTAGTTTCGACAATTCCTGGTCATTTTACTCTTGCCCCCCTTCTGTTCCCTCTGGCCATCCCCACACTGTTGTCTCTGTCTGTGAGTTATGCAAACATGTGCCTTGGCTAGTCCCTTCACCTCCTTTCATGCAGTCCTTCTGCCCTCTGACAGCTGCCAGTCTGTTCCATGTGTCCATGCCTCTTTTCTATTTTGTCTGTCAACTTATTTTGTTCATTAGATTCCACATATAAGTGAGATCATATGGTATTTGCCTTGCACCAAATGGCTTATTTCACTTTGCATAATAACCTCCAAGTCCATCCATGCTATAGTGAAAGGTAAGCGTTCCTTAGAAGCAGCACTAATAAAATGGTCTCAGAATTGAATTCTCAATGGCACAGCATAAAAAGGTTTATCAGCAGAGAAATGATTAGAAATCTATGAAAGTGAACCTAGAATCTTAAAATGATGATTCATTTCTTTCTCTCTTGTATTTTTTCTTATTTTATTTGCCTTTTTTTGACTCCTTACATATACATATCTTTTTTCTTATTTGCTACCATAATTAGAAGAGCCTTGAATCTTACCCATATTGGTGATTTACACCACCAGCACCATCATTACTATTATTGTCATTAACTCTAACCTTTATAAAGCTGCAAAGTCAGTAAAAGTCTTATGTGCATATACAGATACTATTCTGTAGTAGTTGCATTTTAAACATGGTAATCTATGTTTTAACTACTGGCTTTAGTTTCTAGTTGTTAATATTTGTTCATCAAACTTTAAGGAATGAGGAACTGAGATACTAACCTTTTAAAAACCTTTTTCCTTAATATTTAACACAGTGTCCTAATAGCACATAGTACATGCTCAAGATTAATTTTTGCATCACAGAATTTTAAATCTATAACATCATTCAGTAATCTAAGTTATTTGGGGTGGGGGCAGGAAATTAAAACGCAGAAAGATTAAGTGATTTGGGTAGTTACTGACAGTGATAAGGCTGAAGTCAAGTCCTAGGACAAAGGGCTATACTCAGTCAACGTATCATTAGAAGTATGATGGCATGTGGGAAGGAAGCCCGTCGTGGCATTGCACTTGACACAAAGCTGGGCATGGAAGAACTATTATGCATCATTCTTAACTACAGATTTAAGAGATATAAAATTAAAGAAACATAAAATTATATTAAACAGGTAGAGATTAAAACCAAGTGGTTTTATATCTGTATCTGTCTATATTTATCTATTTGAAAGCTCACAAAGGAATTTTAAAACAGCCTTCAAAAATGATACTGCTCTTTTTCTTCTACTTTCATTTGTATAGAAAATATGATGGATACTGGTTTTTGAATCATTAATTAAAATATAATAATTCAATGTATATTCTAGAAGCACACTGGTATATCGTAAAGACCTTAGGTAACAGATAACACAATATAAAAGTAAGATGCAGAACCAAATAATTAAGGTTCAGCTTTATTGTTCATGTAATTGAAGTGATACTACATTTGACAGAGTTGTTGAATTCTATATAACATATAATGACAGTTTATTAACACTGTATATAATGATCTATGATATATATCCCATATATTAATATTATTATAAATAAGGTATGTTGTATTTTGAATATGTTTATTTATATTAACTGTGAATCCACAATTGAGATTTGACTAAACTGTGATCAGATGTCACATGTTTATGGTAATCTTTTGATACCATCCCATCCAGTACTTCAGAGGAATTAAAACAAAAATACGGTGGAGAGCAGAGTTTCAGTACGAAAGCATTAAATGTCCACCAGGAGGGAAAGGGCCTTTTCTCAAATGCTTGAATTAATTATACATGAGCATCTCTCCAGAAGGTCAATGCTCTGTTGCTGATATATTTATGTGAGTTCTAAAAACTCAAGGAGCTAATTTTTACTTGGCAGGGTTTCTGTTCTATATGCTGACTTTTCTGATTCTTACAAAAATATTTCATGACTTTCCCAGTGTTGACTTTTTAAAAATTTAATTTTAGCTCTGGCTGGTGTGGCTCAGTGGATTGAGCACCAGCCTGCCAATCAAAAGGTCACCAGTTCAATTCCCAGTCAGGGCACATTCCATGGTTACAGGCTAGGTCCCCAGTAGGGGATGTGAGAGAGTCAACCACACATTGATGTTTCTCTTCCTCTCTCTCTCCCTCCATTCCCCTTTCTCTAAAAATAAATAATTAAATCTTTTAAAAATTTTAATTTTACAATATTAGTATTTGCCTGAATAAGTGATTAAAATAGTTAAATTCAGTTAACTAGATATTTTCCTTATATGATATTAAGCAGTTCATAATGATTTTTTCTTAATTTCATTTTTAGGCAGACTAATGGCTTGGTCATTATATTGACAAAAGAAATGACAAAACAACAACAACATATGACCATGCATTTCTAAGCCTTTAACTTTTTTAAAAAAAATGAAAGAAAATGCAACACCATTACAATTTTTAGCATAAATCAAGTCTTCAGATTAAAACACTGTTTGGAATAGACTTATTTCTATATGAGTAAAATAAAGTTTATCTTTCTCTCTTTTTTTTTATCATGTCAAAATAGCTATATAGATTTTCAGCAAATTTGGAGAGAAGTTTGAGTATGATCTGGGAACCATGGGTCACAGAAAATTCATGGAGGAGTGCCAGCCACATCATTAATCATTTTGAGAAAAGCTAAAACTGAGCATTGTTTTTCACCTAAATTGACAGTATTATTGGGATAATCTGATAAAAATATACATATTTGTATAGCTAAACATAGAGAAGTTACAGTAAAAATACAACATAAAAGACGAAAAACTGGTACACCCACATATGGCGCCTACCGTGAACGGAGCTTGTAGAGCTGCGAGCTGCCCTGAGTGAGTCAGCGAGAGACTGGGGAGTGAGTGTGAAGGCCTGAGACACACTGTGTGCCACTGCAGGCTGTTAACGCTGTTCACAGGGCACACTAAATTCATAAACCGACGAGAGACGAAATCAAGCACAAGAGAAAATAGTGTAATCAAGAGACACAGTAAACACAAGTTGTGTAAGGCAGCTGCTGGGGTAACACAGGAGACTGTTTTAGAGAAACCTTGTTTTTATAAGTAGAGAGTACACTCATAAGACAATGATGAAAAGTATACCAAATACATAAACCAGTTGGAGTCATTTATTATCATTACCATGTGTTATGCACAGTACATAATTATAATTGTGATACGTAAAAAATGTTAATTAAGTTTATTGGGGTGGCATTGGTTAGTAAAATTATATAGGTTTCAGGTGTAAAATTCTGTACTACTTTATCTGTATATTGTGTTGTGTGTTTACCACCCAAAGTCAAATCTCCTTATATGTGATCCCATTAGCCTGTACAGCCTCCCCCCATGCACTTTTCCCTCTGGTATTCACTATACTGTTGTCTGTCTATGAGTTGTGTGTATTGGCTTGTCTTGCTTATTTCTTGCTTTCAGTTTTATATTGTGAGTGAAATTATATGGTTCTTAGTTTTTTCTGTCTGACATATTTCACTAAGTGTGATATTTTCAAGATCCATCCACGTTGTCACAAAGGGCAGTATTTCACCTTTTCTTATGGCTGAGCAGCACTTCACTGTGCATGTGCACCACATCTTCTTTAGCCCACCGTCTGTCAAAGGGCACTTCAGTGTTTCCATGTCTTGGCCACCATGAATAATGCTGCAATGAACAGAGAGCTACATATATCTTTACAAATAAATGCCCCTTCAAGTAACGGTGCTGGGAAAATTGGAAAGACATATGCAAAAGAGTTAAACTAGACTGTTACTTGTCACCACCCACAAAGATTAACTCAAAATGCGTCAAAGACCCAAATATAAGACCTGAAACAATAAATTACATAGAAGAAAACACAGGTACTAAACTTATGGACCTTGGTTTTGGAGAGGATTTTGTGAATTTGACCTCAAGGGAAGTAAAAGGGAAGTAAAAGAAAAAAAAAGTGACTGGGACTGTTTTAAGCTAAAAAACTTTTGCACTGCAAAAGAAACTGCCAATAAAACCAAAAGGCAACCAACCAAATGGGAGAAGATATTTGCAAAATAAACCTCCGACAAGGAATTAATATCCAAAATATATAAAGAACTCATACAACTTAACCAAAATAAAAGTACAATTAAAAAAATGGGCAATAGGATTTGAATAGATACTTCTCCCCAAAAGACATACGAAAAGCCAACAGATGTATGAAAAGGTGTCCACCTTCACCAGCTATTGGGGAAATGCAAATCAAAACTACAATGAAATACCACCTAATACTCATTAGAATGGCTATTATCACAAGACAGGCAATAACAAGCATTGGAGAGGTTATGGATAAAAAGAAGCCCTCGTTCCCTCATCCAATGCTAGCGGGAATGCAAACTGTATTTGCTATACTTTTATACAACTGGCAGTATGCTAAGTGTTTTTATACCAGCATTGCCGTAAACACATGAGTAATGCATTGCACTATGAAATTACTATGGTTACAACATTGCTGGGCAATAGGAATTTTTTAGTTTATAACCTTATGGGACCATTGTCATATATACAGCCCATCATGGACCAAACATTGTTACGTCGTGCCTAATAGTATACCTATTGTATAGCCAAGCAAATATATTTATATTTTTATATATGTTTATATATACTATATTTTGCCATGTATAATGCACTCCGATGTATATGTGCACCCAAGTTTTTGGCCTAAACTTTCAAGAAAGAAAAATCTTTGATTTCAACTTTTAATTCAATTTTTTATTTATTTATACTTAGAAACAAAACTGATTATTTTGCATATATACATAATTAGTGCTTTCTAGAGTTATACTTTTAATGTATAAGCATAAATGAAGGAATTAAAAACATTGTATAGATATGGCATTAGTACTACCCATGTATAATGTACTTCCTTATTTTTCTGTCAAAAATTTGGGTAAAAAAGAGTGCATTATACACGGCAAAATGTGTATATATATATATATATATATATACGCACACACACACACACACACACACACACCACTTTTCGTGGTTTAGAAAGACAGTCCCTTGATCTCCTACTCAAGTCACTTTCTGTTTAAATGTCTTTACTTTTCTTCTTAGCACTTATCAGTGTTGATCTCATAATGTATTTTATTTAATTATTTCTTTCTTGAGTCCCCAAAGTGTGAAACAGAAGCTAGCATTTAATACGCACTGCAGGAACATTTGCTGAATAAAGGTGGGGAGCGAGTCCACAAGCATGGCTTCCAAATCAGCTCCAAATGAGAAGCCACAAAGGACGCAGCCATCACAGGTGTTTAGTTCCCGTCCCGTAGGCTCAGCTCTGCTTAGCCGTTTACTTGGGAGTTAACCACAGTGAGGATTAGTGTTTCCTTCACGCAGCGCTGGGTGTGAGAGAGAGACCAAAATGTTTCAGACTAGTGATATTACTTACACATATTTTGTAATGATTTTATTGTCAGTTGCCTCTGAACCTGTTGGATATAATGGAATAATTTTGGCTGCTATGTAAAGCTAGATTAGTTAGTTAGAAATCTCAACTAACTGTATTTTGTTATGACCCAAAAAGTATAAAAACAACAACCACATCAAATGTTATGATAGAAATGAAGACAAAAAGGAGACTAAAAATGAGAGGGTTTTTTTTTTTCAGTCATAAAGTATGTTTGGAATAATTTGAAACCAGATTCAGTGGTGGTTTGCATTTGGAAATCTGCATTGTTCGTAGTAAGTTCCACGTGGAAAGGAAACAGAACCAGCTGTGAAACTCTTCATGACGTTGAAACCTGTCTTCCTGGGCCATGGGAAGTGACAGGAAATGCTGAACAGCCACGTAAGTCACGAGATAAGCAAGAAACGTGGGGCCGCTGATATACTTTCAACAGGAAAGAAAGAGCATACGTTGATGTGTCTCTGTATTTGCAGGTTTGGTGATGTCTTAGTGCGGGACCCTTCTTAATTTCAGCTCTCTGTGATATTCACAGAGATTATTTTTGGTACAACGTGTACCGTATTCAGGCAGCTTCCAATGTTACTTATTAAAAATGGCTTTAATGCTGGTATCTACATTAGCAGAAACATAATGGTGACTCTTAGGTTGACACAGGGCTGGAAGAGGGAGAAGTCTTGAGTCCGAAGATAATAAAGATGCTGAGATGCAGTAGAGATCAGGGCCAAGTCCCTGACTTGGCAAAATGAGAGTAAGGGACCTGGGGACGTCACTGGGAAGGCAGCAGAAAGCATCGCCTACTTCTTAATTTAATATTCAGAGAATTAGATATTTCACATTAACAATTTTTTCCAGCACTTAATTTTAAACCTCAGATGCTTTTCCTGATGTTTTAAGTAGAGTTTGTGAAATGCAATTTGACCATTTCTTCATAAACTAGAGCACCCTTTTCCAAGTTGTATTATACAAACCTCAGTGTTCTAAGAAATAGTAATCAATCACCCAAAGCAAACGTGCCTTCGTGGTCGAATAAGGTGCAGAATTACTGCAAATGTGTATTTGTCTTGTGGCAAAACAGTGCTTGCTTGGGCTCAAAAAATTCCTGCAAAAAGGAAATTTGCCTAATTTCATGTCTTTAAAATGTATTTGATTACAGAATTCATTTTGGGGGAAAACATTTCAGATGGCATTGATTTTTAAGGAGCCCAGTTTGGAAATTAAAACCATCATATTAATAATCCTCTATTGAAGTTCTTCTCAACCTTTCATCTAAATATGAATCTCCTAGGGAACTCGCTCCATTGCTGATTCTGATCCAGCCTTTGAGGAGATCTGAATGAGATTCTGCATTTCTGAGCCGGTCCCAGGCGATGCCCAGGCTGCTGGTCTGGGGCCCACATTTTGAGCCGTGTGGCTCTGCTGCGCTGGAGTTCTTTAATTCCACACAGGTTATGGAGACATGGAACGATGCATACTTCAACATTAGTGTCTTTAACACCTGAGGCTAACAAAGGAAAACAAATCAATAGAATGGGAATCATTCTACTTCAGCCTTGACTCGCATAAGGATAAAAAAGTGAAAGGAAGACAGAAGAGAGATTCTTCTATATGAATTAGCAAAAAGAGTGAGTGGAAGAGTCTGTTTGACAACTCTGAAACCACTCTCCAGGCTAGACATGTGAAAAGGGAGAGGTGGAAAGACGAGATTCCTGATAGCACTTTTAAGATAAATGATGCATGTGTTCTCCTCTTCCTTTGGTGTGGAGATGGGGGTCCCTTCTTATGAACCAAGGTTAGTGACAATTAAGATGGAAACACTCAGTTTTAAAATACATTCCATAAGGTTGGGAGACACTGAGGGCTTTTGCCAGGCTCATTCCTGAAAACAATAAACTTCCTGTAAACTAGCTGTAAATTCATGCTAGGGTTTATGCTTAAAGTGACAGACCTATCAAAAGTCACCCGTGCTGGTGGGATGTATTGGTATTAGGGAAGGGTGAGTAGTTCCCACAGACCTGGCATGGAATGCAGGGAGAGAAACCAAACAAGGTTGCCTTGGGTCATGTCCAATGTGGTTGTCCATAGCAGAAAGAAACAGGTGAAGCATCACGTCACGACTCTTTGAGGTGAGCACAAAGGTACAAAGGACTATTTTGAAGGGCCCCAGCTGCTGTTCTCTGACTCAAAGACACTTGGGGAGACTTAATTCCTGCAGGAACTCGGAAGTGGCCTGAGAAAGATCAGATAGCACTGTGCTTCCAACACCCCCTCTTTAGCTGTCTAGCTTAAAGCAGGTTCTACAGGGGAAAACCATGTTACCTGAAAATTGTGTCTGTTTCATTGTTAGTACCTTGGGCTGGACCTCTCCATTTCTGAATTTAAATTTAAACTGGTACTCAAATGACTGCAGAAGGCTCCGTTAAGCATGAGCAGGAAAACCATGTCATCTTAAGCAGCCCTCTGAGAATTGTGAGACTGAGGCCCGCTGAAGAGGGTTTAACTCAGCAATGGCAGTGGTGGCAGAAGGTGGGATTAAGTGGGGGCTGTGTGTGTGTGTTTCAACGTTGTAAGTCAAGTGTGTTCAACAGACTGGTCACGGAGGACCGGTAGTGACCCAGTTCCCCCAGTGGTGTCAGAGCCCACCTCTTGCTGTGGTCTCTCTACCACTCACCTTTAATTTGCTGCTTGTGATGAACAGAAGGCTCAAAACACAGATGATCTGCCCCATCGGGCTGCTGAGTGAAGGGGGGAAAAAAAGAGGCTCTTCTTTACATAAAATGTAAAGATTTCGACTCAGTAAATTTACCTTTGTACATAGTTTCTTTTCTTGCTTTTTGTTCTTTTCTCTCCTCCCCTCCCCCTTCTTCCCTTCCTTCCCTTCCTGCCTCCCTCACTTTCTTTATTCTTCCTTGTTTGGTTCCTTCATGGTTTCCTCTTTGATTTATTTGAAACGTTAACCAAATTGTTGTAATCTTACTTGAAAGAAGATTCATACACACATCTGGAACTATGAACAAAACACATTGCTACACATTAATCTATATCAAGATGTTCATATTTGATCACTGCTTCAAGGATTTTTTTTTTAAGGTTTAGACTTCACTTATAGAGGGAGGCATGAAGACAGCATAGTGGACAGCTTCAAACAGTAAGCTACTTCAGGTGTCTGTGTATGTAGAATTCTCAATCAAGTGCTGAATGAATCCTGATTTTTGACTTAAACACACACAAAAATACACATATGCAGGATCAAGGCTTATTTATGGTTCTTTTGGTATAGTCTCACAAAGAATTTCTTTAAATATGATCTTTTGTCCTTTCCTTCCTTTTGATTCAAGCTGGCTTCCTCCAGCACCAGGACTCACCTTCCTCCCTCCTTCCTCTCAGATGCACCCCCACTCCCTTAATCGCTAAGCCCTCAGGGCAATTAGGTTCTGATCAGCCTCTGTCAGTCCTGGGAACAAAACCTCTGTTGACTATGGAAGCAGAGTTTTAGTCAAACTAAAGATAAGATCTAGGCCTCAGTTGTGTTTTAGCTCCAGACCCAGAAAAGGGGAAAGACCCCACTGACCACACCATTGAGAAGCCAGACCAAGTGACGCCATGGCTGACGTCAGCACCAGAGTTAATGATCGGCCCCTACGATGGCACCAGCCAATCAGCAGAGACCACGACCCTAGCTCCCTTAGTCACCATGACTAACAGTTTCTCCCCCACGTAATCCATCCCCTAGAAGCTGCGGGAGAGCCAGGTGTCAGAGCAGTAGTGCTCCCCAGTGCTTCTGGGCTTGCTGCCATTTCTTTAAATAAACCCTCACTGCTGCAAACTCCTGTTCGCATCTTATTGGGCTTTGATGTGCACAGGTGAATAAACCCCTTTATTTCAGTAGCATTGGCTAAGCTACATACTGGTTTTTGTTAGCTTTGACAATGGCCAGGCGACTTTCCACCTCTGGCACCATCCGCCGTTTGTGAGTTAAAATTCTGTTCACTGTGTTTCATTGCCCTTAATAATGGAGACCATTTATTGTGAGTCAGAAACCGTGCTCACTATTTTATAGATATGGATTTCGTTAGGTCTCATCTCCTCCCAAATTTCTGGCGCAGGCATTTTTATCCCTGCTGATATGAATAAAACGAGGCTTGCAGATTGCTAGCGAGTCCAAGTCACCACCTAGGTCACACAGAGTGGGAACCAGACTTTGAACACAGTGAGCTATCCAGTGGGGCTCATGCTCAGAGCCACCCTGACAAAGGAGTGTATAATCACGTGCTGCTTTCAAGGAGTTGGCTTTGTCCTACAAGCGAAATGCAAATTTTGCGGGGATTTGTTCTCTGTTTACAAAGCTATTGCAGAGATTATGCCATCGTTCTTCCTTTGCCAGTTATTTACAATAACTGAAATTTAATATCATCTCAAGAGGTAATATTAAACTATACAAAATCCCCAAGATTAAAGAAAAATATGCTCTGATTTTATTTCTAAGTCTTTTTGGGGAATGAGCATTCGAACTGCTCTGAATTTTATGGGTATCCTATATATGTTCATGTACGTAAAGTTAATTCCCTGTCTCAAGGGTAGCGGAGACATAAAAAGGCCAATTACAATTTTATGAATAGGAAATAGAAGACCCGGGGCTCCGATTTTTCTCTGTTGTTGCATTCTAAATAACAAGCACTATTTCTAGGGAATACTTACATCTTTTCCGACACAGAACAACTAGGTATTTTCATTAGAGAAAAATCAAACAGATGCGGTGTGAGTCCCCATATAATGCAAGTAATGTTAAAATAGATTCCACACCGGTGTCTTGTTTTGATGAAAACCCAGAAGACAATTTGGGGGCTGTTCGCCAGGCTCTGGAGACTGAGGCACAGATGGAGTTCTGAATTAAGTGACTTTGTATTTTGAGATTTGAGGTTTGAAATGAACTCTAGTCCCACGTGTGTATTTCAATGATTATGGACTAATTGGATGTGGTAATTGATTACTAAAGGCTTTATACTTTTAAAATGGTGAGGTTCATAAACAGTAATTTAAACATTTATAACAAAATTCGGGATGCAGCCTATATCCAGATTAATATATGTAGACAGAATTACACAAATAAAGTTTGATTTGATGGGGAACCAAATACTGTGGATTAGTTGAATTTTCCATAAAGCCAAAGAACATTCCTTGAAATATCAAAAGTTTAAATATGTGGTCTATTTTAAAATGTAAAAAATGACTTATTTTCCTATCACACCATGTCTTTTTGTTGACCAAAAAACAACATTAATGCCAGTTCGTTCACGAAATGTCCATTTTGTAAATATCTAATGTGCGTCTCCAGTGTACCAGGCTCTGTTCTCGGCATTCGGTGGCACAAGCTACATGTCTTTGCTTTGGGGGAGAGACAAGCAGCCAGTCCACATATTAAACGTGTATACTCTATGTAAGGGAGTCTTCCGTATTGTGGACAAGAAATAAAGCAGAGTAACGTGAATCGAGCTATCGTGCCACGGAGGCTGGAGGTCACCAGGAGACCACCTCTCGGGCCGAGGAATTGCAAAGGCCCTGAGGCAGGAGCATGCCTGGTGTGATCAAGGCAAGGAAACAAGGTCGGTGGGGCTGGAGTGAGGAGACCACAGCAGAGAGTGTAAGGAGATGGCAAAGCCTTCTTCTTGTCACGATCCAGCACTGGTGACAAGATCCCACAAAGTCCTCACACCAATGTTGAAGACTGGCATGTATAGGGGAATATTTGGTTTTAAGTAAATGCTCACGTGCATTCATGAATATTGTGATTATGTGGGAGGGTATTTGCTAGTGATTGGGTACTCAGAGGCAAACACACAGGTCTGGTGGAGACTGACTGGGAACTGAGAGGGTAGGCAAAGGGACTGAGCAAGACCAGACGGTGCTTCATCAAGGGCGCGCTGGCCCTGGGAGGCAAATGAAAGGCAGCTACATCCGGGCGGTATATAACTCCCCTCAGGGAATCCAGGGAACTTTTCCGCCTGTTCCTATGTGGCGTAACTTATAAGAGCATCATGTACTTTGCCCCTCACATGCCCTCAACCTCCACTTCTAAAAACAACTTGAACTGTTAAACTTCTATAATGTAGGCTGAAGCCCTATTCTATCACTATGGTAGTAGGAATATGACTTTTCCCTTTCCTTCCCACTTTTTTATTCCTCACTGAACATGCTTCACATATTTTTTTTAAAGATCTTTATTTGTTTATTTATTTTTAGAGGGGGAAGGGAGGGAAAAAGAGAGAGAGAGAGAAACATCAATGTGCGGTTGCTGGGGGCTGTGACCCAGGCATGTGCCCTAACTGGGAATCAAATCTGCGACACTTTGGTTCGCAGCCTGCGCTCAATCCACTGAGCTATGCCAGCCAGGGTGACATATTTTCAATTCATTCATTAATTAGGCATCCGGTAGATCTTTGCAATTGGTCCAAAAGAGAGCTCAAGCACCACACATTTATAGTCAAACAGAGAATGCTGCCATGAATTTATCCTTCTCACTGTTGATTCTCATTTAGCAGGTCCATCGAAAACCAAAGATAAACTTACCTTTGTTACCTACGCTAAAATAACTTGGCATAAATAAACTGTAGTCCTCTAGATTTCTACCTTACTTGCTAACATAGCTCTTTCAAGCTCTGTAAGAACAAAAATGCTCTCACGTCTTCCTTCTTGGTGATTGTAGGTCCTTTTTTTTGTAAACTACTCTTTTTAAAACAGTAAGAGTAGCTGATTTTTATTAACTACATTCTTGCCCCAAGCACCGCGTCAGGCACTTTACAAACGCTGGGTCCTTCACCTGCCCTGCCGTCCTGGGCGGCGGCGGCTGCCAACACCCACCTAGTTTCTCAGATCAGGAAAATGAGACTCCCGAGTGTCCACCAGTTGCCCTTAGTCATGGCAAGCAAGCGGCACAGCCACAAGTGGAATCCGCATTGCAAACTTTTTAAGGATTCCTCCCAAGTCATTAGCAACACCTTCCTAAGTGGTCAAGGGTGATGTGATCTGGGGAACACCCACATTTTATGGCCATTTGCCCTGAATACCTTACTGAGGGGCTTGGGCTGAAGCGGGGAAGGTGGGCCAGGCTAAGAGGAGTAGAGGAAGGCTAAGAACATGGTTTCAGCCCCAGCCTTTCGCTCTTAACCAATGTATGTGGAGAACTGGGAATGTTAGGTAAGGCAGGAAAGGATGCACAAGTGAACCAGCTTGATTTTAGTCTGTAAAATATAGAGAACTATTGAAGACTTTCAGCAAGAGAATGAGCTTGTTCATTGGCGTGAAGCGAAAGTCTATGATGTTGGCGCTCCAGTCCCAGTGAGGGTGGGAAACAGCGCAGTGCCGGGCAGAGGGCACGGGGCACACTGTGTACTCCACTTCACCACCCGCAGAAGCGGACCCCACGGCGCCCTCACTGTGTGGAAGGAGCTGATCAGATCTTACGTTTTTGGCTGTGCATATCTGTCTGTTCTTTCTCCGTCTTATTGTAATGTTGAACGATATTTAGATTTCCCATGACTGAAGGTGATAAAATTATGACATGTTCAATTCATATGCTTTTTCTCTTCATAGTAAAATAATTGTAGAGAAACACAAAAATTCCCTTTTCCCCTCCTGCCTCCTCCCCCGGGTCCTCTTATACATGCCAGACATTTAGGGGAATGGAGGGAACGCACACTCACACAGTCTTCACGAGCTAGTTGACAACTAAGTGACTGTGGTGGATTACTTATAATAAATTCATTTTCATAAATTCTGCTGTCTTCCATCATATGTTTAATTTTATAATTTCACATAGGGAGAAAATCTTAAACTCACAAATTAGAAATTTCTTTCATGTTTTATTGCATAGGTTAGAATATAATATATTTATTTTATCTATATAGATTTTCCTTGTTTAAAATGTATTTACTTACACAGTCTAAAGGACTACCTTAACTTGTCATTAGGGGTTTGTTTGTGTTTCAAAAATGTTAAGGTTGATTTAATAATATGCCCCAGAAAGCAATTGTATATGCATGTATTTTATTACCATTAAATTTATATGTATGTAAATTTATTACCATAGCAAATGTTATAGGCAATTTTGTATTTTAAGACATCTTTTTCAAAGCATACTTTACATGTCTTCAACCAATTTTATTACTTAAAAATCAGTTTCTGAATCCCAGATGCCGTAGTTGGATAACATTAATGTCACTGACTAGTTCACTGTAAAATTAGATTTAAATACGTTTCTAAATGATTTATTCATTATTAGCTGCCATTTAAGAGAAATCATTGTAAGTTCCACTTACAAAGTTTAAATTGTTTATTTATTTTCTGTCGCTGCTGTAACAATTCACTACAAAAGTATTAGCTTCATGTATTCTGTTCCAGTTCCAGATGCCAGAGCTCTGACAGGCATCTTACAGGGCCAGAGTGATAGACCACGCCCCTTCTCAAGGCGCCAGGGGTGAATCTGTCCCCTGCATTTCCCAGCTGCCAGCGGCTGACTGCCTTCCTTGGCCCCTGACGACATCAGTCCCAACTCTACCTCCTCTATCAGGGCTCCTTCTCCGACTCTTGAACTCTCGACTTCCTTTTTCACTTACGAAGACCCTGGGGATGCCATGGGGCCCTCCTAGATAGTCCGGGTCAATCGCATCTCAAACTCCTTATGGTATTCACATCTGCAAAGTCACTTTTGCCGTGGGAAATAGCTGCTCACAGGCTTTGGGAATTAGGGCCTGAAAATCTGCGGTGGGAAGTGAGGCTTTATTATACTTACAACAATAGTGTTATTTTTTCTAGTTTTATCATTAGTAGTGCAATCCTTTATCTGCAAGTTTGCAAAAAATACTCTGCACGAAACACAATGAGAATTAACCTTTTCTCCAATATATTTTTTTCTGTAATTATATCAAAATGATTTTTAAATTTTCAAAATAAATTTATTTTTAATCCTCACTAGAGGATTTTTTTTTATCATTGACTTCAGAGAGAGAGAGAAGAGGGTGAGGCAGAGAGCAAGAGAGAGAGAGAGACATTGATCAGTTGCCCCCCCACCCCATGTGCACCCTGATTCAGGATCCAGCCTGCAACCTAGGCCTGTGTCCTCACTGGGAAACAAGCCCACAGCCCTTTGGTGAACAGGATGGTGCTCGAACCAACTGAGCCACCCGGCCAGGGCAATACTTTCTAATTTTAAACAAAGCTAATAATTTCATGCTATACAAATTGAATTTAAATGACCAATGCATGAATTTGGGGCTGCTAATTTTTGTTTGCTTGTTTCTTTCTTCTATCACCACAATTTATGTATTTTTAAGATATAAACTGTAGCAACATAATATATTCTACTTTATTTTTCTAAAATAATGACAGTTTTCTTCAGTTCTTACTGTTTTTGAAATCCAGGAGGTAAAATACCAACTCTTCTCTGACAAAACAGCCCCTGATATGATGAACCTCAATTACCTAAAAGAAGGTGATGCTTTCTGTCAAGCGCCCTAGCCCTATTGTGATCTCTTCATGTGATTGATTAAAGGTTGAGCACAGTTTTTTCCCATCCTTCCCACTGACAGGCAGGGTCCGTTGACTCTTTCCTTGAACCTCAGCTGGCTCTGTGACTGGCTCTTCAATTAGAATGGGGTAGAAATGACACCATGTGATTTCTTGTCTGGGTGTCAAGACATTCGTGGCTCCCACTGTTCCCTGGGATTACTCGTGCCATGTACGAAATGCAACACTTGAGACTCCCAGATCTCAAACTAGCCAACTTAAAAAAGAGGCAATAGGGAGTGACTGAAATATGAAAAAAAGAGCTCTTAAAGCCTCCATTCCCAGGCAGCTCCAGGTGACAGTGATCCCGTCTGTCGCCATGGGGAACCAGAGTACTGAGATCAGCTGAGCCATGCCTAAATTCCTAACCCTCAAAATCATGAACTATGAAATTGTTGTTAAAAGCTACTAAATATGCCTGGCTGGCATAGCTCAGTGGATTGAGCGTGGACTGGGAACCAAAGTGTCCCAGGTTCGATTCCCAGCCAGGGTACATTCCTGGGTTGCAGGCCAGAACCCCCAGCAATCGCACATTGATGTCTCTCTCTCTCTCTCTCTCCCTCCCTCCCTCCCTCCCTCCCTTCCCTCTCTAAAAATAAATAAATAAAATATTTTTAAAAATGCCATTAAAAAAAAGCTACTAAATATGGAGGCAGTTTGGTACTTGGCGATAGATAGGCAATGTCACCCTTTATTTTGTAAGTTGAATTTGGTAATTTACTCTAAGCTCCTTGCTTTGTTTGTGATACATCAAGAAACAGACTTGAAATTTAGCTTATTTTAAAATGTCTATATGATACAGCATCTCCCAGTGGCACAATGGCTTTTCTATTGGACATGTAATTTATCATTACTTTCTGAAAGCTATAATTTCACTTGTCTATTGTGGATGCAGAGTGATAATACAATCGCTTTAATGTCACTGTTTATTTGAAGAATAGTATCAGCCTTAAACATATTTGAAAATCCCATGGACCCCTCCATCCCCTTTCCCCCACCCACGCAATCTCTTCCACTGTCAACATCCTGAACCAGAGAGGACACTGGGCACAACTGATGAACCTACCCTGAGACACCATCATCACCAAAAGTTCACGTTTTATGTTAGAATGCGTTTTTAGATTTTTATCCGATTTCTTCAAGGATGGGAACAAGTGTTCAGATCTTCTGTCATCTCAGTGAGAGAATCCTTGACTCCGGGCCTTTGCCATCTCTTGTGCTCTATTGTGTTTTTGCCTTTTCCATTCTGCTCACCAACTTCCGGTCCCCTTCTTCTGTCTTCATGTAACTTCGTATTTTATGTAAGAACATTTGACTTTGGGTGTGTGTGTTCGCTACTGAGCTGCATGCTACTCCTTCCCTGTGCAGATTGAAGAAGTAGTCATGCAGGGCTTCCTTATGACTTGGCTATAGCTTCTCAGAATGTATTTGTATTTATATCACTTTAAAATGCCTCAGATGAGATCACAAATAGTTTTAATAATGAGGCACATCTGGAGGGGAAATAAAAAGTTTCAAAGTCATTGCAGAAAGATCATCACAGCTATTACTTCTTTGACCATAAAGAATACAGGTATCACTACAAATCCAGCTGCCAAAAATTGCAATCATTATATTAGTTAAAGATATATATACACACATATATACATATATATCACTCATTGAACACATATATTCTAGAATTATTTTAAATAATTGATATGTTATATCAATATTTTATATAACTTATATTCTACATGTTTTTGCTTATAACCTTTATTCACTCAATAGTATATGGTTGAAATCTTTTTGTGTCAATGCATTATATCATTTGTAATGACTATAAAGTTTTCTTTTATAACAGTGTACCTTTAGTTATTTAGCTATGGTTGAAATGTTTCTACATTTTTTAAAGATGTTTCTACATTTTCAAAAAATACAGGGTGGGGCTTAGGTTTACCAGTGTGAGTATAGGAAACTCAGCTTATTCTTATATTATTTATTCATTACTGCATTGTTTTTCATGTGAACAAGTATAAACCTTTTGCCCCATCTGTATTTAGATGAACATCTTAACTATAAAGTTGTTTATAACCAAAACATGTATAAAATGATTTCCTTAACTAAAAGGCTCAATTTTGTTAGAAACTGTAAAGATTTATTTACTTAAAGTTCATGTAACTTGCCCACTTTGTACATAGGAACTTTTCACATTTATCTTGGATGTCATTGTTTCTTTTTTTTTATTTTACTTTAATTGTTCATGTACAGTTTTCTGTCTTTTACTCCCATCCCAGCCCACCCCCCTAGCCCTCCCCACCTCCCTCCCATTTCCACCTGCCCCTAGTTTTTGCCCATGTGTCCTTTATACTTGTTCCTGTTAACCCTTCCCTTTTTCCCCTGAAATTCCCTCCCCTCTCCCCTCTGGTCACTGTCAGCCTGTTCTCTATTTCAGTGTCTTTGGTTATATTTTGCTTGTTTGTTTGTTTTGTTGTTTAGGTTCCTATTAAAGGTGAGATCATATGGTATTTGTCTTTCATGGCCTGGCTTGTTTCACTTAGCATAATGCTTTCCAGTTCATTGTTCCTTAATATTTTAAATATGTTTGATATGGATAGATGATGATAACATAGATCGTAGATAGATAGATATAGAATGATAGAAAGAAAGAACTTTTATGTGATTTTTTCAGATCTAATTCATGCTCCCCAATTTTATTATAGATTGTCCTGTGTAAGAACCAAAGCCCTACACAAAGACATCTGACATAGTAAAACAAGAGAGAACTGGTAGAATCTGTGTAAATGGAAATACATGAATTACTGACTGAAATGGAGTTACTGTAGCATAGTAAGTGCCTTTTGTGTTGAATCTAATTCATTCTATCTTTTAAATATTAAGAAAATATTTTAAAAACTTGTATTTAACATTTATTTCATTCCTTTTTTATTCTCCCATGCGATATCAAAGAATGATGGTTTTCTTTAACTAAATTCCTCTTTGCTTGACTTTTTGCCACTTGATAATCGAAGAGATAACTGAGAAAAAAATATATTGGCAACTTTCCAAAACCTCTTGCCATAATTTAATTTGAATTTTCATCAATAAGAGAAAAGATAACAGAATTCTCAACATTTTTTTATTACTTAACACAGGAAAAGAAACACATATATGAGAATAACTTGCTCACATGGCCATGTAGGAGCTCTGCAAGATGACAGACTTATGCTGTTTTATGTGAATGAGCAGAAGTCACTCCACATTAGGGAGAAAAGCAAAATGTAAGCACATAAAATGTCAAATTGCCATCATGAGTTTTAAAAAATGAATTACAATTTGAGGAGGGAAATTATTTTAAAAAGCACAAAAATTATACCATTGTCTTAATATAGCCTAAATTGTCCTTGACCCTATTATTCAGCATATTTTAAAAATTTTTAGAAAGTCAATTATATGTAACCCCTTCATTACAGCTATTCATAGGCAGTAGAAGTAATCACAAACTCTAGGTTCATTGTGTTTCAATTCTAAGACACTGACTAAACCTACAGCAAAGCCCACAAGACTTCGCAGTTTCTTTCCAGGAATCACCCCAGGGTTCGGAATAGCTTGGATTTGTATATTTGCAACCAGACTGTTATTCAGATAATGCATAGCGCTTTAGTCAACAGAACATGTCAGAACCTATTGCTTTGTGGATGTGATTTCTTTTAGAAATAGATGATAATTCCCAATTATATAAACTAAGGGAAGATGCACTATACCCATAAGCTGAGCAATAATTGTGGTAAGAGGAACCTATTGCATTTGCAAGATTAGCACTAACTGGTTTCACAGGGAGGGCAGTTAATCAATTTTGAAAATGCCAAGTCAAATCAGGTGTGCTAAGCTATTAACTAGTGTTTGGTTTACAACAAAACGAGAAATTGAGTTATTGAATTTGTTTTAGACACCTTCATTTGCAAAGTACATAAGAAACGCTAAGAGGGGTGATGCATTTCCCTGTGCAACAAGCTTATGCACTCATAGGAAAGAAACATTCAAATCTCAGAGCAAAATACTGTTCATTTCTATTTGTAGAGAATGAAATGAATGCATTAGATTAAAAAGTTAGTCATCCCTCCTATAAGGGATCATGTTTTAATACAATTGATTAGTTAAAAAACATGTATTATTTAAGTATTGCCATGCAATATCTTTTGCTATAAACTGACTCTAACTCTGTGACCAAGAGAGTTATACCCCTTTGGGAATGGACTATTTTTGCTGTGTCAGTGTAAACATTTTTTTTTTTGAAGTCTCAGTTTTCTATAGCTATCCCTTGGGCTCCATTACCAAAGTGAAAGAAAGAGCCAGCAGATAAGGCTGTGAATGCTCACCCACTTTTACTACTTTTAATTTACTTTTATGTACTGTTATGTTGCATAAAGCAAACTCCAAGGTCATCTTATACCTCATATTCATTCTATTTTGCTAGGAACAGCAAGAATTTATCACTCTATTTTTTGACTAATAACATGTCTTCAAGATTTGATGTCTGTGAAACCAAGCTTCTATTTTTATGTTTTAATTTTTTTCCCACTTTCCACATTTCCTTATCTCTAAAAAAGCAAGCAATGATGTCAAAGAAAGAAGAGAGGGTGATTAACAAAGGGACAGTGATGCATATTTTTGTTGTTTTTCGATGGCAATTTATACTTTGGCCAATCTGCATGGCATTTTTGTTAGCAATTAATAACTGTTCACTAGATAACTGTTAATAAAGTGGTAGGTTTTCACTTGTAAGAAATGTGCTTATGTACTTATACAACCTATTTTTACTGCCGGCTAAGAAATAACATGTCTGCTCATTTGCATCAGTTTATTCCATGTCCAACGTTTATATTTGCTTACCTGTAACTTTGTGAGATTTTTCAAACACTTCTGAAAGTAAATCAGAGTGTTTTTAGTACAAAATTTGACTGTAAAGAATGTTGCCATTTTTTAGTATAGTAACCAAATATGTTTCTTCCCATGAAATAGTCACCACAG
This sequence comes from Phyllostomus discolor, assembly GCF_004126475.2. Classification (NCBI taxonomy): domain Eukaryota; kingdom Metazoa; phylum Chordata; class Mammalia; order Chiroptera; family Phyllostomidae; genus Phyllostomus; species Phyllostomus discolor. Next base: position 10,441,278 of record NC_040913.2, on the reverse strand, counting down.
AAAGCTCCAATTTTATTCCAAAGAAGCTGTTAGCACTTAAGACATCTTCCTTGAAGACAACGTGCATATTTTACATTATTTAAGCATCCATACTGGTGAAAACTTTGTGGATGAGCTTGGTTTTGTAAAATAGTGAAATGAACTTTTGAGTCCAGTGAATAATATGGACTCTCAAGCTGCATATCTATCTTTGTGGGTTGAGGTAATAAGTCTCAAATTCTATAAAGGTTTGTGATATGATTCTGAAAGCATGTTCCAAGGGGAATTTTATTTTATCCTGTGTAGCTGAAGTACAATTTACATGCAGTGAAATGAACAGATCTTCACCATACAATTTAATGAATTTTTAAAAAATAATTTAAAAGACATTTTATTTCTTTATTTTTAGAGAGGTGAAGGGAGAGAGAAAGAGAAGGAGAGAAACATCAATGTGGGGTTGCCTCTCTCGTGTCCCCTGGGGACCTGGCCCACAACCCAGGCACGTGCCCTGACTGGTAATCAAACCAGCAACCCTTTGGTTTGCAGGCCAGCACTCAATCCACTGAGCCACACCAGCCAGGAACAGTTTAATGAGTTTTAAACGCTAAACCTTGTAACCCACATCCCTCATCATTCATTCAGCCAACATTTATTGAGCACATAGTATGAACCCCTAGTTGCTAGACCTATAGTTATGAATAAAATCAAATTGCCACCCTTGAGGTGTGAAAAGGAACAGGAGAAAAATGATTTGTCGTTAAGTGGTAAAGGCTCTTGAATGTAAATGTGCACCGGAAGGAGAAATAGCGAGAGAGTGATCAGTTCTGCTTGGAGGAGCAGCTCAGGACGGGTTGCCCAGAGGAGGCGGTGCTGTTGCCCTCCCTCCCCCTCAGCATTTCGGGAACTGGCATGAACAGCATGGGGCCCACTTAAAAAGGAGACGCCTGATTTGCCTTGTAATTCAGGTCCCAACCGCCTGCAACAGAAAGATCTTTTATGAATGAATTTTCTAGTTTGGTTCATGGGTGAATGTCAGAATAAAATCCAATTTCATGAGATATACTGCAACCAAAGCCATTTGGGTTTACATCGATTTAATAATCACATGCTCATAAGATTTTTGTCATAGTTGCTTAAATTGTCATGTGAAAGTCTTTTTCCTTATTTTAAAAAATCAGAACTCTCAAAGATTGCTGGGTCCCACTAAAGAAAATGACCAAGAGGTTTTCGAAATCAAAGAAAACTGGTTATCTAATAAAAGGGCTGTAGGAAAGCCAAAAATTAGAGTGAAACCTCTGAGAAAAGATATTATTAATGAATGAAAGATATCTTATTATGCCAAAGATGTTTTGGCCTGAGAAAGAAACTGTTGGAAAACAAATTAAAAATTAATTCTGCCACAAATTTAAAATAAATATATAAATTCAAACAACTTGGAGCTGAACTAAGTTTAAAATCAGATGATTTTCTTTTGAGCTATGAGAATGACTCATTAAAATGACTTTTCCTGACTAGCAAGTCAAAATATGTAAATAAATTGCTAATCAGAAGTGATGCTTTTAGGAATTCTATGTATTAATACATTGCTCTGAATGAATGGCACTTACAGCTTATTATTTACCTGAAAGTTATTACTTTTTAGTTATTGGAGAATCACACCTGTTCATAATTGCAATTTTTTAGGTGTGTATAATTAAATGGCCAAATTTTGCTTACAGCTGCCATTTTTAAATAAGGAAAAACATGCTCCTACTTCAGAATAAATTTAGCCAACTCTCTTTACCAGAACTTGATGGTTTAAACTTCAGATTCCAGGGATATAAACAGAGGTTTTATAAGAACACTTCAGCAGAGTTGAAACAAAACAAGTAGCTCCATGTTACAACTGTGTATTCGCTGATGCCATTTTGCCATAGCCCGAGGTCATTTCTCCCTCTGAGTCGTGTGCTTCAGCCATGGCTGCACATTGGAACCACTGGGGAGTTTAAAAATCACTGATGTCAGAGTTCCACCCCTAGAGTTTTTGATGTAATCGGTTTGAGGTACAGGCTGGATGTCAGGACTATGCCGCCAAGGTTGAGACATGCTGCTCTCAAGGAACTTGAAATATGAGGATGTTGGGGACTTTAAAGGAGACTCCAGAGACAACTGCATGGCAGAAACTATGGCAAAAATAACCATTGTACATTGCTCAAAGGTAGAACGTGGAAGTGTCAGGTAGGAGATACTTCGAGAAGGGTTCATCAAATGTATAGAATTGTTTATCGTGGATTTAAAACCACCTATTCAGAGAGCATTGTATGAGAATCATAATCAAAGTAATTCTCATTAAAACCAATTATGTGGACAATAATTTTGGTTCACAAAATAATGATACAGACAATGTAGAGCGTTTCAAATCAGTAATGCTGTTAAAGATCAAAATGACATTTGAGAGCACCTGAAAGGTCAATTTATTAAAGATAATTTTTTCCCTGATATGTGGTTGGGATCATTAGTTTATTTTTGATCAATTTTTTAAAAATGTATTAACCAAATAGTTATGAGTTCAAATTATTTTATAGGTAATCTCTAATCCCCACAGAAATAAGTGGGGCCATAAAAAGTTTACCCCAGTTTCTGTGGAGCACATAAATAATTGCTTCCCAGGGATATTTAAATTAAATTATTTCCCTAACTGCAGGGGTTGGGGATGGGTGAAGATTTGTCCTTTGTGAATAATACGAAGAGTGTACTTGGCTACAAAAATAGTACAGAAATAATTAGCTTAAGAAAACTAAATTTCATGTTTAGCAAAGTTAATGAGTCCCTAAATTCCTACAGTTGAATATTGGTGTGTAAATGAGTACATCAAACCAATAGAGAATAGCCTTAATAGTTATGGATATTTAGCTGAGACCTAATTTCTTCCTATTATTCTATATCTCCCAGGTTTAGATCAAACAGATGTTTTGGCTCCTAAAAGTCTCAAAATAATTTTGCTTTTCTGAGATTCCTTAATTGGTGAGTTACTTTGAGAGGTCATGTATCAGGAAAAAAATTAAATTTACATTTTCAAACTTCTACACTGGATTAACTGACCATTACTTTGATTTCCTTTGTGTTTCCAGCTATTTTGTTTGGTTAGTGATATATAGATATTCAAAAATATTTGCTGAACGTTCAAATTTTATTGATTGATTTTTGAGGGGACTAGTGTAAGGTCATCACTTTTAAAGATGAGTGGTATTTTGCATATTCACATCGTCATTACAGTGTGAATATTTTGAAAGATTATAGCTACATGATCATTTCAGATAACAGTAATTAAATATACAAGAGTTGAAAAGACAAGTTTTAAGTGTGGACTGAAGAGTCTGAACTTTAACTAGGGAATAAAACAGACATTGTTTTATTGAAAAAATAATTGTTCTTTCTCTGGAAATTCTTGTGGAACAGTTACGAATTATAAAAAGGTGGAATGAATTGAAGAGAAAAGGTTGACTAGGTAAACTTGGATAGTTTTTTTTTTTATGTAAATAGTTCTTTCTCTGATCATTTTCTCTAAAACGATTTGAACCCAGAAGGCATTTGGTAAACATTTCCTGAATGAATGTTAGATGAAAGAATGGCGAGCAGGCAGTGGGGGAGGGGAAGTGGAGTGGCCGAACGTGAGAGTGGTGAAAACAGAGAAATTTGAAAGGATGTGGATGATTTACTTAGATCTTGTTCATTAAGTTTCGATAGACAAAATCTGGAAGGGGCAGCAAAAGAAATGGAAAAGATTAATGAAACATAAAGAAGGCCAAAGCTCCCTACTCACGTTCTTCTTACCCAGGATATCCACTGGCTTCCTCGAAACAACAGAGTAGACCTAAGTTTTCCAGAGTTTCAGGGGCCAGTCCTTCCTGCCCTTTTTCCCTAATTCACAGTCCCAGTGGCCTGAGAGGAAAATTAGCTGCTCTTCCGCAGCAAGGTGGGCCAACTCTGTAAGCAATTTTTAGTATCATCTTTCAAATTACCCATTTTCACAAATGTTGACTAATCAGGCTGAGAAAATAAAATGAAAGCGAGCAGACTTGGTTGGCGAGACATGCAATTTAAGTTGTTTCAGGACAGTGCTTCTTTACCAGGCAAATAAATTCTGGTCGACATGCAAGAGCTTGCTCCTCTTCCAAAAGAAACAAGATGTGTTTCACTGGAAAATTGCAGATTTATCAAAAGGTAGCTTGACAGCAAGTGTACAGAATACTCTCAAAATAATCCCCCCCCCCTTTTTTTTACATGCACATGTAATTCCTGCTTGAATGCAAGAGGGCTGAATACCAGCCTTATTTAATGTATTTTGTGTCAACTTCTGTTTAAAATTTTTTTTGAAGTGAGAGGAGCAGAAAGAAGAGAATATTAATTCCAGATGGCTTTAAGCAAATGTTAGAAGGTGAACATTCATCGGCTTCCAAATATCTGTTGGCTAGTTGACATTTACAAACACTGCGCTGGCTAAGCTTTCTCCTTTAGCAATACCGAGGCTCTGGCAGCAAGTAAAGGATGTGTGAAATGAAATACGCCACTCATATACAGTGAAGAAGAAGGAGATTATTTGTAAGCACTATTGGGGAGTCATAAGAAGCAAATCTTTCTGTTATTTCCAATGTCCTATTTAAAAAAACACTATAAAAAGTTTAACTGTATGGTCTGTTATTTAAAATATTTGCAGCTCTTCCCATTCCAATATCACATTTTATGGTCTATAAATTTGGGGGGTGGCAAATAATCTATTTTAAATGAGGAAGCACTGTGTTGTAAATTCCTGAGTATACCCCTGCTGAAACTGAATAACCAGAAGGTCGTGTTAATCTTACGGATACTATTCATAAGGCTTGCTTAAGAATGCAAGCTAGGGACCTGCTAATTATCACTCTTTATCTCTGGTATGTGTGCATCATCCCATTGGTATGGAAATAAAATGCGTATTTCCAAACTGTATGTTTTAGAAACAGAGGAAAGCCAACATAACAAATACTAAATTCCCAAGTAGTATACAAATATGTGTCAGTCATTACGATAACATGCCAGCTGGAGAAAACAGCTCCCAGCCACACGTGTGACTGATTGTGTGAACGTTCATCTATACAGACTCAGAGAGATATCATTGCAGAGGTGTGAAAATAGGCAAGTAACTCTGGGGTTTCTAACTACTGTAATTAAGTTCTGGTGTGTAAATTCGGAAGTAAAAATAGTTTAAAAATGTCATGCATCCTATAAATGCATCATTAAATTTGCCTTCGTCTGTCTGTTTCTATGTATTTATACCTCTGCCAACATGCACATGTGTACTCTCAGTTATGGATATATAGCCGTAACCACACAGATGCACACCCATGCTACCAAGCCATGTGTAAGTGCATGCACCCAAATATTAACAGTGGTTATTTTTAAGGTGAATCTGGTAGGTAATTTTCTTTTTCTGTTTTTTACATGTCTGTATTGATTACAAATTTTTAAATAAACCCATGTTATTTTTTAAAAAAGAAAAAAAGATATTTATCCATTTTGGTAAATAAAAAAGTCACTTAGGAAATCAGAACATTCTTGGGGGGAGCCTCTAATTTATATCTAAAAATGGTCTTTGATAATGAAATATTCTTAATACCAATATGGATATACACAGTTGCAAGCAACTTGAATCTTTTGTTGTTGTTGGCAAGATGCATTTAATATTATTTATATGACTTCAATAATTCTTCAGATTTTCCAGAACATGTGAAAAAACTTCATTAACAGTACGAAGTTAACAAATACTTTTCATACACAGTACATATTAAAATTTTATTTCCTAATTGGTTACTGCTAGTAAAAGGAAATAAAGTAGATTTTTGTATGCTGATATATTAAATCTAGAGATGTTACTAGCTGCATTTACTTCCAGTTTTAATATTTTAAAATTTCTACATATACAATAATGCCATTTGCAAATAATAACTAGTATATTTCTCTTCTGCCAATTCTTGGGCACATTTTTTTTGCTCTTATTAAACTGGCTGGGTAATCTTTTCATTTTCCTAATCTCAGAAGAAAATCTTTCAATATCTCCTTATTATGATATTTTCTGTAGGTTTTCTATGGATATTTTTAATCAAAGAAATTCTGTTCTATTCCTTATTTGCACATTTTTTAAAGAATACAATTTTATGCATCCAGGATTTTCTCTTTCAAACAGTTAATGTAGTAAATACATTAATTGATTTTATGATATTAAAACAATCTTTCATTATTGAAATAAACTTAATTTTTTTCATTTATTATGGTTATTATAATTTATACATCATAAAGCTAACTTAAAATTGTACAATTTATTGATTAGTATATCCACCAAGTTGTGGAATAATCACCACAATCAAATTCCAGAAGAGTTTTATCACTGAAAAAAATTCTGCACCTCCTGTTACTCAGTTCTTGTTTATAATCCTCTCGCCAGCTTCTGGCAATGACTAATCTATTTTCTATCACTATGGATTTGTTGTTCTAGACATTTTATATAAGTAGAATCATGTAATGCATTTTGTGCCTGGCTGTCCTCCATGGTAAAGTCTGTTCATATCACAGCCAGTACCACTGGTTCATTCCTTTTTATGACTGATAAAAATTGGACATACCATTTTGTTTAGCCATTCATTAATTGATGGGCATTTGAGTTGTTTTAACTTTCTGGCTATTGTAGATAATGGTGCTATAAACATAAGTGTATAAATTTAGGGTGGACATATGTATCCACTTTTCTTCAATACGGACCCTTGAGTGGAATGGCTGGGGCATTTGGTAACACTATGTTCAACTTCTCTAAAGGACTGCAAAACTGCCTTTTTAAATGACTGCACCATTTTACATTCCCACCAGCAATGTTTGAGAGATTGCCTCCACGTACTTACCCTCACTTGTTATTTTCCATCTTTTGATTATAATTTTCCTAGGGGGTGTGTAAAGGTTTCTCATTGTATTTAAATTTGCATTACCTATTGACTAATAATATTAAGCATCTTTCATGTGCTTCTAGCCCACTTCTATATCTTCTTCGGAGAAATACTTAATTAAATCATTTTTCTAATTTTTAATTTTTAAAATTGACTTGTAAGAGTTTTTTAATATATTTTAAATACAACTCTCTAATGAAATGTATGGTCTGTAAAATTTTTCTCTCGTTCTGTGAGGGTAGGTTTTCACTTTTTTGATGGTTTCTTTTAAATTCAAAACATTTAATTTAATTTTGATTAAGTACAATGTATCTCTGTTTTTCTTTCGTTCTTTGTACTTTATTGTCATTTGTAAGAAGTCATTGACTAATCGAAAGTCGTGAAGATTTTTGCTTTTGTTTTCACTGAGCATTTTGCACTTTTAGCTCTTTTATTTAGGTTTGATCCACGTTGAGTTATTTTTTGTATATGATATAACATCAAAATCTGATTTCATTCTTTTTGTTTGTATATATATGATTGTCCTAGTACCATTTTTTGAAAAGATAATTCTTTCCCCATTGAATTGCCTTGGCATTCTTGTCAAGAATCAATTCACCATGAATGTAATGGTTTATTTCCAAATTTCCAATTTTATTCAGCAATCTGTATGTTTACCTTTATATCAGTACCACACTGATTTTATTATTTTAGCTTTGTAGAAAGCTTTGAAATCAGCAAGTGCAACTCCTCCAACTTTGTCCCTCTTTTTCAAGGTAATTTATGCTATCCTTGGGACATTTGCTGTATTAGTTCGCTATTGCTGAGGTAACAACTTACCACAATTTATGATTTTACAGTTTTGAGGTGATGTCCTAAAATTATTTTTAATTGAACTTATTGGGGTGGCATTGGTTAATAAAATTATATGTTTCAGATACATAGTTCTATAAATCTGTATATTGTAGTGTGTGTTTAGCAGCCCAAGCAACGCCTCCTTCTATCACCATTTATCCTCCCTTTACCTTCTACCTTCCCCCTCCCCATTGGAAGTCCTACCCACAGCAATCAGACAAGAAGGAGAAATAAAAGGCATTCATATCAGAAAGGTAGGAGTAAAACTGCCATATTCTTTGCAGATGACAGGACACTATATAGAGAGAACCCTAAAGAATCCACCAAAAAACTACCAGAGTGATAAATGAATTCAGTGAAGTAGCAGGACACAAAATAAATATCTAGAAATCAGTTGCATTTTGATGTCCTAAAATTATTGTCAGTAGGGTTGCCTTCTTTCTGGAGACTCTAAGCAAGATCTATCTCGTTGCTTTTTCCAGTTTCCAGAAGCCACCTGCATTCTTTACTTTGTGGTTCTGCCCTTGCAACACTTGGTCGTTTTGATCATCACATCTCTTCCTCTGGTTCTGTTCCTCACACCTCCCTCTCTCCTTTGGAAGTATCACCCTGGGCTTGTCCAGATAACCCAGGACATTTCACCCAGCTCCGTATCCCTCACCTAATCATATCTATAGAAGTCTCGTTAGTCACGTGAATTAAAATATTTCTGGATCCCGAGACCTGGACATCTTTTGGGGACCATTACCCTTTCATTATCTCATCACACTTGCTTTTCCATTTGAATATTAAGATTATGTTGTGAATTTCTGTAGAAAGGTCGGCTGAAATTTTGGTAAAGATTGTGGTGGATGTGAAGGACAATGTGGAATATATTTCCATATTGGAACAATATTAAGCCTTCAGATCCATGAATATGGTATATTTTTCCATTTAATTTCCTTCAATGATGCTCTCTAGTTTTCATTATACAAGTTTCAAGTTTCATTAAATTTCTTTTTTTTGTTATTCTTTTAGATATTATTTTAAATAGAACTATTTTCTTTATCTGAGTTCCTGGGATACATCACTCATGATATATCAGCTTTTTTCATGTGGTTTTTGTATTATAATATCATAATATTCTGCAGTGGATGTTTGTGATTGTTTTCATAAGGGATGTCTATAGTGTTTCTTTCTTGTGACACCTTTGCCTCAGTGTTGTTTTCAGAATAACACTGATTTCGTAGGGTGAGCTGGGATGTGCTCCTACCTTTTGGAGGAGCTTGTGAAAGATCAATGGTAACTTTTCTTTGAATACTTGGTGGAATTTACCAGTGGAGCCCTCTGGATTCTGGGCCATCTGGGTTTTTTCCTTGTGGGAAGTAGGTTTATCACTAATGCAATCCCTTTACTTGTTATATATCTATTCAGATTTTATATTTCTTCATGAGTTGGTTTGGGTGGCTCGTGTCTTCCTAGGAATTTGTTCATTTCATCTAGGCTGTCTGGTTCATTGGCATACAATTATTCATAGTATTTGCTTAAATTCCTTTTTGTTTCTGTAAGGTCAATAGCAACAACCCCTCTTTTTTACCTTATTTCAGTCACTTGTGTCTTCTCTCTTTTATTCTTAGTACAACTGCAGATTTTGTCTTTACTTTTTTATTATTTTTAAATAACTGACTTTGGTCTCTTTGGTATTTCTCCATTGTTTTACTATTCTTTATTTATTTTCACTCTCACCATGATTATTTTCTTTCTTTGCTTGCTTTGGATTAAGTGTATTCTTTTTCTAATTTAAAAAAAATGGAACATTGTTCTATTTATATATCTTTTTTCATTCTGTCTTAATTTTATTTTCTTCAAAATGGATAATCTTGATTGTGCATCTTCAAGTCAGTTAAAATTTGTTTTTGAGCCCCTCTTGTGACTTTTGAAATGTTTTGTCTAGGAAACCCACACTGGGTCTTCTTAGGCACAGTTCTGTTAACTGCGTTGTTGCGTGTATATGGCCAATGCTTTCTGGTTTGTTGGCACGGGGCATAATATTTCATTGAAAACTGAATGTGTCACAGCATATAACGTGACAACTTGAAATCAGATTTGTTCCTCGCCAGGGATTTTTTGGTCCGTTTTTGCTGCTGTTTATGTTTTTCAGTGTTTACTTAACGACTTTCCTCAAATAATTCTGTGAAGTTAGTATTTGTTGTCATAGGCGGCCACTTATGTGTCTCTCCAGCTGAATTAGTGAAGCTAATGATTTTGTAGAGATTTTCTTCAATGCCTTGCTCCCATAAGACTCTCTGTTTGCTGATGGGCTCTGTGTGTATGCTGGGACACACTTTAATAACTCTTACAGGCAATTTATGACTCCACCTTAGTCTTCATGTCTTCCTTGTGCAGTTCCTCAAGTTCATCCAGAGGTGAAAGATTGGGGCCTTCTCAGGTCTGATGAATAAATGCAGCCCTAAACATGAGCCTGGCCTTTTGGATTGATGAGTATATCAGAGCCACAAAAATCACCATAAAGCTCAGCGTTCTTACTGTTAAAGCTCAGTGTTTTTCTTGAATGGACACTTTTCAGATTATTGAAAGCCTTTGGTTCATTTCCAAAGCCCTGAAAGTAGGACTTTGACATTTTTGCCAGATTTTCATTGCTTTTATAGTGGAAGAAATTTTTATAAGTTCTTATTCTACCATATATTTTTGATGGACCCCTGGGGTCAGATTTCTAATATTTTATCTAGGATTTTGGCATCTACATGTCTGATGGAGATTGATTATAACTGGGGTTTTTTGGTAATGTCCTATCAGCTTTTCCATAGAGAGATGATATTGGCCTCACAAGCTAAGGTTGGAATTGTTCTTTTCTTAATATTTTGTAATATTTTGGAAGAGTTTGTGTAAATTTTGTTTTGCATCTTCGTTAGGTATTTGGTAGAGTCCTGATGAAGATGTACTGGCCAAGAATTTTCTAGATGAGAAGGTTTTAAATTATGGGTTTGATTTTGTTAATACATATGAGACTATTCAAGCTTTCTCTTCCTGTTTTGTTTAGTTACATTTTAATTTCAAATACATTACTTTAAATAATTGTTACTAATATTTCACTATTCTTAGTGCCCAAGGGATTTATAAGGATATGCAATCTGATTCTTTTTCCATTTCTAATATATTTGTGCTGGAAATAGAGCTCTGTTATTATTATTATTTTTAGATACTTTCACATTGTATTGAATATACATATTTGAATATAATAACTCAGAATATTTTTCTACGTTAAAAAAGGTTAACAATTGATAACCACCAAAACTTGGAAGCAACCAAGGTCTCCTTTAGTGGGTGAATGGATAAATAAACTGTGGTATATCCAGGCAGTGGAATATCATCCAGAACTGAAAAGAAATGAGCTATCAAGTCAGGAAAGACATGGAGGAACCTTAAATTTACATGACTAATGAAAGAAGCTAATCTGAAAAGGTGACATCCTGTATGATTCTAACTATGTGTCATCCTGGAAAAGGAAAAACTATGGAGACAGTAAAAAGATCAGTGGCTGCCAAGGATTGGAGGTGGGGAGGTGGGTGCATGGGCAGAACACAGAGACATTTTAGAGAAGTGAGGATACTCTGCATGACACCGTAATGACAGATACTTGTCATTATTCGTTTGTGAAAACCTGTAGAATGCACAACAAGAAATGTGAACCCTGATGTAAAGTATGAACTTTGGGTGGCTACAACATGTCAGTGTAGAGTCATCAGTTGTCACAAACGCATCACTCTGGTGGGAGACTTTGAAAACAGAGGAGGCTATGTTTGTGTGGAAAGAGAAGGTAAATGAGAAATATCTGTACCTTCCTCTTAATTTTACTGTGAACCTGTAACCACCCTGAAAAAGTCTTTGAAAACAAACATAAATTAGACCTAATCCACTTACTAGGAACTAAACAAAGCATCGACATGTACAGATGCTGTCAGTAGAGTTAAAAGAAAAAAAAAAACACTCTGAGCGAGGTGTTTTCTCCTTGATGAATTCAAGAAGAGAAGAGAAGGTAGGTGCTCTCTGTATTGAGATACATGTGTAGCCTTTGTTCAGGTGTCTGAATAGATTCACTAAGTAAAAATTGTATTCAAGTGTGTGTGCACCACTGTGCACCCATGCTGGTCATTTAAGAGAACATGCTTTGAATAAATTATGCACTGTATACTCACTACTATCTTAAGAGCTAATGAAATAATAAGAATTCATCATCTCAGTGCTCTCTCCATGCAATAATGATCTGCCTATGTGAGAATGCCTTGTATTCACTTTATCCAATAATGGTTTTCATTTATTCTGAATCAATGGATGTATTTTTTGTTTTTATAGTGTATTGTTTTTCAACTCTGGGCCATATTGAACAGACACACACACATGCACACACAGAGCTATAAACAATATATAATCCTAGAGGACATATGTCTATAGTTCACATTCATTCATTCACAACTCATTTATACATTCAAGAAATACAAGAGTTTGATCCCAGGCTAATGTCCAAATCAATAAAACATGATCCTACTATTGTGAGCACCACACTATATTAACTTTGTAAACTGACTTGAAATCTCCCTGGGTAAATGCTAAATTCTCATATATAATAATGCCTTCATTTACAATTTATAAGATGATGATTACCAAATTATACAACCAGCCTTGACTTTTATCCAAAACTGCCAAATCTGTACATAAAATTGCTTTCAAAACATTTCCACCCAGTAATTCCCACAGGCACTTCAAACTTAACATGTTCAAAATAGAACTCATTCTTTCTTCCCATGAATCCATGCCCTGCCTCTTGTATTTATAGTCATGATAGATGTGGTAGCAGAATAAATGTTCCCAAAGATGCCGGTGTCCTAGTGCTTAAAACCTTTGAAAAGGCTACATTATGTGACAAGAAAGAAAAGGCCATTATAATTCATAATGATTTAAAAAATCTTAAAATAGGGTCATTATGTTGGATTGTTTTGATTAGCCCAAGATAACCACAAGAGCCCTTGAAAACAGAGAACTTTCTCCAGCCGGCATGGGAGAGGTGGGGCAGAAGGGGTAGTCATGTTGAGTAGGGGCCGCATGGAGGCCATGACAAAGATGTAGTCAGCCCCTGGGAGCCAGCAGACAGCCAGTGAGGACACGGGCACTGCGGTGCCACCAACACCAGGGACTGAACTGGCCCTAACACCCTGATGAAGTCGAAGCAGATTTCTTTCCAGAGCCTTCAGTAAAAACTGCTGGGATATCAGAGTCATCGTATCACTACATGAACACAACATACTTTTCAAGCCTCATAAACTTGATCCTTTCCTGATTTTACAAAAGTGGTTTCCTCTGCCTCAGAAACTGTCCTCACTGTTATTTATCCTCCTGTGTCATCTCAAGCAAGGGTCAGCTCAGGTTCTCCTAAAGTGTAAGGTCTTCCTACATGTTCCCAGGTGAATATTATATGCTTCTTTTATTCCTATTAATTTGTAAATACTTCCGTGGTTGTAATCAACGTTTACAGGAATGTTTCGTTGACATGTCTGTTCTACCCACTAACACATTTTAAAAAAAAATTTCAACCCCCACCTCAATTGTTGAACAGGTATTATGTAGAATGTATTAAATGTATGTATCACCTTACACTGGTTAGAATGGCTATTATCAAGAAGACAAGAGTAAGTGTTGCTGACGATGTGGAGGAAAGGGAACATTTTCTCTGTTAATGAGAACGTAAATTGATTCAGCTGCTAAGGAAAACAGTATGGAGGTTTCTCAAAAACTGGAACTATCATATGATCCAGCACTCCTGCGTGTATATCCAAAGAAAATGAAAACAGGATATCAAAGAGATAGCTGCTCTCTTATGTTCATTGCAGCATTATTTACAGTTGCCAAAATATGGAAACCCCCTAAAGGTCAGGTAATGGGTGAATGGATTGAAAAAAAGCTGTGGTATATATGCATGCACAATGGAATATTATTCAGCTGTGAGAAAGAGGAAATCCTGCCGTTTGCAACAGTATAGGTGGAGCCTATAGATGTTATGTTAACAAATAAATCAGACCGAGAAAGACAATTATTACATAATCTGACTTGTATGAGGAATCTAAAAATGCTAAATTTATAAAAACAAAGTGTAGAATGGAGGCAACCAGGGGCTTGGGTGGGAAATTGGGGAGGTGTTTTTAGTGGTACAATCCTGCCACCAGCAGATAAATACATTCTTGAGATCTAATGCAAAGCATTTTGATTGTAGATAACAATGCTACATTAAAAACTTCAAAGTTCCTAAGGCACTAGATCTTAATTAGTCCCATCAAAATAATAATAGTAATAATAATAATGTGCCCTGATAGAGATGCTAGCTAACGGTGCAGTGGCAATTTATGGAATTTACCCTTCTATTTAAATATTAGGGAATTTACCCTTTTATTGATATGCAATAACTTTCTGCTTATTTTTATCACATATCTTGCAATTTCTTTTTCTGGTTTGTAATTTATCCTTTAATTTTACTGTGAGCGATAGTATAGAACTTAACAATATTTATAAAATCAAATTGATCAATATTTTCCTCTATTAGTTCTTTATGGCTATTAGTCTTTGGATGCATCCTCTACCTCAAAATCAGATAAATATCTATATTTTCTTCTGAATTTATTTAAGCAAAAACCCTGTGTTCTTTATGAAGTGATTTGGAGGTCTAGAATTGAATTTTGTAATAGCCAACCAAATCCATAGCTCCAGCATTCTCTGCTGCACATGCTTTTCTTACCCCACTGACTAAAAAGGCAAAAATCTGTCACATAAAAAAATTCATCAGTTTGTCAATTTTATATTTGTACATCACTATTGTATTATTGTGATTATAGAATTACTTCATCCTTCCACAATGTTTAGACTATTTTCAACATATATCCTTGTAGATAAAACTTAATGAAGCTTAAATACACGTCATTAAACTTATATGTTTCCTTAGAGAGACTGGACAAATAAAAATTATTTTTCTATTTAATTCTCTTTTAAATCCCTAGGGAAAATAACATTATTTTCTTCATATATAATTTATATGTTTATTTTATATTTAACTTTAGATGTCTTTCATGCTAATTTTATTAAACATTTAATGTTATTTTTCAAATAGATAAAATAATAAGCAAAATAACCAAGCATAAAAACTCAAGAGGAAGCAGTAGTTGCATCTTACAGTAGAGTTCAAGGCAAAATCCTATTTTATTTTGGATTTTGGATTTTCTTGTGTTCTGCTTGTATTTGAACCTGCACCCTCTCATGCCTGCCTTCCTCAAAGCCACCTTTCTCTCTATGGTGTACTGCTCCAGTTTTTAAAAGGTTTGGCTCTGTCTTTTTGTAGATAAAAAGGAGCATTTTTTTGTTTTTTTCTGTTTTCTGTGATAAATCATTTTCATAAATTTGTCATTTATGATAAATATTTTATGTTAATGCGTATGAAAAATCACATTCAGCATTTATAAAAATTTAAGTGTAGTTTTATATAATATTATATTCGTTATATTAATTTTTGGTGTATAACATTGAGATTTGACGTTTTTATACCTGACACCATGATCATCTCGCTAATTCTAGTAATCATTTGTTGTCATGACGACTCAACACGATATAATTGAGTATATTCCCCTTCACTTTTTTTTTCTGGTGTTATTTCCACCGAATCCTGGAAGAATTATTTTGCCCAATGCCAAGAAAATCTTCCTGATATACCCTGATGAGGCCTTTATTCATACTATTAAACCCAGCTGTCAATTTTACGTGGGACTCTGTCACCAGGTGACATGCTCTTTGTGGCTGAAATGTTCTCACTAGAGATGCCATCAGCAAGAGCAAGGACTCCATTCTCTGCAATGCCACAGTTGACGGAGGTACCCTAACCTCACACTAGCAGGACAAAGACATTTAAAGTTCCATTATACTTTAAAATGGAGCCTATTTCTTTGTCGCTACCACCACTTTATAAAATTCACTAAGGTATTAGGGAGATGAGACATTTGCCCTAATTCTTAAAATCAAACATTACATGTTTTAAGGTATCTTCAAGTTTTAAACTAAATTCTAAATAAAAATATTTGGTTGTAAGAGGGACAGTATGTTCATCATTAACTTCTAAAGATACATGAGATAACAGCAAATTGTCTTGAAGGGGTTGTTCATAGTTAGTACATCCACTTCTTCATAGTAAACTCACCCATGGCAATCTTCCACTTCTACAACTCCTCTGTCGCTGCGTTTATGGGCCAGGGAAGACAGCTGTGCTGTTTAATGCATTGGACCTTTTCCATGTGATCAAACCTTCAAAAGAAACTCCTTTCTACCTTGGTCTCTATGATCCAGCTCTCCTGGAGCTTTCTTGCTGCCTCTCAGACAGATATTTTCAGGCTTGTTTGATACTTCCTCTGTCTGCCTGCACCCTGGTCCTCCGCAGGGTTTGGCTCTCAATCCCATTTCCTTTCCTTCCGGCAGACTCTCTGTGGGTGATCTCATGCACATCCGAAGCGTCAGTTCCCGATTAAACGCTGAGGACTTCCAAGCCAGCGCCTCTGGCTCTTTGCTGGGCTCCCTGTCCGTGTGTATAATCAATCACTTGCTAAAACCTTGATCTATTACTTATTCCTCAAAAGTCAAACAAGCAAAAAATGAAATCTTCCTTCTCCGGATCTTCTTTCCTTTCACATTTCTTTTCTCAGTGAATCACCCTACCATCCCGCCTTTATAATTCTTTCTACACCCTTTCACTCAAACTCTGACCACACACACACACACACACACACACACATACACACGTACACAGATCTTCATGCCCCCTGCCACGGCAGTGATTGGGACTTTAATTATCCTTACCATCCTTGTCATTGATCTTCCTGGTGCACTCTTACTCCAATCTATTTTTTATCTCAAAGAATAATGTCCTCGAAATACACTTCTGATTGATACTCCCCTGGTAAAAATTGTTCATCACCCCGCCCCTCCTGCCACCATGATATGGGCCCTGACTTCTGTAGTATGAAGTAGGAATAAATGCTGAGCACTTCTCTGAGCTCATTCACCAGCTGGTACCCATCTTGCACCTGTTCTTCTAACCGTGTCTGACTATCTTCAGGGTCCCGTGGTTCATATGGCCTAAAACCACAGCCTTTATGCACATGTTGTTTTTGCAAGGAGTTTTCTCCTCTGTCCTTGACTTTAGGTGGTGGGTGAGTATTCATTTTAACACTCACCTTTATTTTCCTAGAACCTAAAGGGTGCCTCTGATGTCAATTTAACTGTCATCTCACCCACTGGAGAATGTCTTTCATCTTGGTCACAGAACATGGCAAAAGGCAAGACATACTAATGGTTGAACAATGTTGAGTGAATGCCTTTTAAAGAGCCACTTAGCAATGATGGAAATTTTCTGTTATCTCAACAAATCTATGTGAATTTGGAGGTAGTCTAAGGACCCAAGATGAGGATGAACTATCCAAATGATTTCCATGTATACTTCTACAGTATCAGGTATAGAAAAGAGAGATTAAAAATTAAATACTCAGTTATATCCCTAGAAAAGACATTGATATTTTATGTCAGTAATTTTGTGCTTTATACCAAACCATAAAACATAAGTCAATGTGAAGCTTATAGGGAAAGTGTATAATAATTGAATTCACTCATGCATGTGTTTGCTGACTAAATTAAACAATTTTAATCACAACGGTCCTTGTCTATAGACAAAGCTTAAATGTTCCATTAATAAATAATGTCTATATTATTTTTTAAAACATTGAGACTGTGACAAACATGTCAGTAATACAAAAATTAAATAAAATTAGCCATGTATATACTAGTACAGGGAAGTTACAAATAGAAAACCAAGGATAGAGAGAAATATAAGTATTCAGTCCAAAAGAAACTCAATGGAAACTATGGTTTTAGGTTTAGTTTCCTAGTAGCCATGTTGCAATGAAGATAGCATCACTTAAATATGTCTCACTTTAATTAAAGGAGAAGCTTGCCTCTGAAGGAGAAAAACTGTTCTCAGTACTGCATTGCGCCATAACTGTCTCTCCCGGGATGTTCTATGTGGGCCACTGAATGCCAGTATTCCTCAGCAATATTTTTCTAGTAAGTAACAAAATGGATTTCATAGGTTTATTTGTGGTATTGTCCTTTCATAAAAAAAAAATAGAGCATGCCCTCCAAACTGAATTCAGAGAAGGCAATTCTATTCAGGACAAAGGCAATATAGTTCAAGTCTATAGGAGCCTGGTGTTCTGATTTGATGACGGCAAAATTGACAATTCCCAGAGGAGTGACAGTCTTCCAGTGATTGCGTGTAGCTATTACAGCTGGGGCGTTTATTAGATATCCACTTCTGTTGGGTGATGCTCTAAGGTTTGTTTATACTGAAGACATAATAAAAGTCTAGAAAAAAATCTGCAGGGAAAATTTGTTTACCTAAAAAGCACATTGCATATAATTTTTAATGCTTTAATATTAAAGTCACATAGGAAGGGCATTATCTTTCTAAACTACTTGTAATTGATAAGCAAGAGTGTTTTTTCCTGAAACATTTTATAAGTGAGTCATTATTTCATTATGAGAAAGAGAAAAGTAAACACCATCTCCAAACATACAGGATATAGCAAAAGTAGGTTTGTACTTGTGAGTGCATGAAACAATTTATTTTCATGTTATTATTTATTAACGACTGCTTTATTTTCCATACAAACAACTATAAACTTACTTTTGCCCCACCCTGTACTATACACTAGTGCCAGATGTTTTTTACATATTTTATACCATTCAATGTTAGAATTGAACTTGTGAACATCAAAACTGGCTAAAAGTAGTTATTCAACTATTGTGGACATGTTGAAATCCAGTATGAGGGTGTGTCTACAAGGGATTCTGAAATCAAATACTCGGATGAAATGTATTTCACGGGAGCATTGTGAACTCAGTGGCTAAGCCACAAGGCACAAGTGAAAAGGGATGATAAATATTGATTCATTAAGTTTATTCCCTTAGGTTCATATCATGGATAAGGTTAGAATACTTAAGCTAGAGTTAGATTTAAAACTTCACTGCTATATACAAGTATAATACAATTAATATTATAAAGAGTTTCCCTTTAGGGGATAAACATTATTAATGCATGTGGTTCTCTGCTTGTCCATAGTGATTCTGGCTTTGCCTGCCCGGTTTCTGCCCTGGTGCTGTTCTCTGCAAAGGGGAACAACGGACGGGTGACTTGCTCTTTGCTGTTGCCTCATCAGCATAATGAGAAGAGGAAATCAGGATGAGAAAGGCAGGAGGGAAGGGGGTATACACAGAGGAGACACTTTTGGGCGAGTTCTGGGGAACTTTTTTCCAGCAAAGAAAAACAATACACATAGTTAGTAGGTGATTATGAAGTTAACTACAGGGATTTCAAGAAAGAGGGAAATGGAAATGGATGAGAAACAGGGTTGTAGAAGTGTGTGCTTTGCACTCTGTATCTTCTGCAGATGCTACCTAAATCCAAGGAGAGCCTTGAGCTCTTCCAAAATTATTTTCTGACACTTTTTCAAAACCCGAGTGCTGTATCATGTAGGTCATAGCTTTACATTTATGTGAATTCTGATAAGGTGGTAAGGGAGAAAATGTTCAAACTGCTTGGACTGGGGGTAACATGGAAGAGCTGGAGGTCAAGGAGTATAGGTTTTGGCTGGGCTTTAAGACTGGGCTCTGACCCTAACTGGTTCTATGTCTGTGGATACGTTTCATATAAGGTAGGGGCAGAGAGAGAAAGAGAGAGAGAGAGGAGAGCTATTCACTCAACAATGGCTAAAATGTATAAGCCCCAAGCCACTGATATTTTAAAAATATATTCAGGAAAAATAAATGGGGGAAAGTATGAAGACAGTGAAGCAAGTAAAATATAATAGAAACATTACAAAAGGTCTCTGAAAATTCAAGGTTATTAAAAGCTTTCTATGGGTGGTTGGGCCTGTCTGAGGCGTGTTAGTCGTTGTGTACCGTAAGAGGAAAGAATAAACCCTCTCAGTAGTGGAGAGAAATAGCGGACATCCATCAAGACCTTTAAATGAATGGATTATTCTTTTCTGACACAAGGATATAAAAAGTAAATAGGCCCTCAGGAATTCACACTGTGTTACCTTTTCTGAGGAGCATGCATTAAAGGAAACAGCTACGTTATCTGAAGCTTGTGTACAGGGGCCAGATGTGGCTGGCATTCTCCTAACTCGGCACGGCTGCTTCTGAATCGGTGTTTCTCCCCCTCCGGGAGGTTCAGGTCCTGAGGCCCTGGGTCCCTCCATTTTTTCGAAACCGCTTCCTCCCCATGAAGGCACATCTGCATTTTAAGGAAAACTCTGGTTAGAAGCTATCTGGATTCTTTGCTTTTTTGCTATCATTCTTGTTGATTGTATTGCTTTTGTGAAAAATATATTCAACAGCCTGGCTTTACTGCTTCTTTATCTCCTTATCCTCGGTAACATGTATTCTCATTCTAATTTAGCCACCCACACGCTTTGCCCTAGCAGGAATCATGAAATCTTTTTGTCAATAATTCACATCAGATTTTTAAATGCCAGTGTATCTCTCCTTTATTTTAATTCCTTATCTTTGAGATTCTCTGAAAATTTCATCTTCTCTACACATATAATTTGACCTCATAGAAGGCAATATTATCTTGTCTATTTGTATTTTTATAATACAGTTGCTTTTTGGCATTAGTTATTTTCAAACTATCTCTTGGGTCCCTCAGATCTTTTGCAAACATGGAATGGCAGAATCCAGTTCAAAGTACACCAGTTCCAAGCTAAATCAATCTTTCATCCCAGCTTCTACACTCCTATAGCAGTGAAAATCCCCTTCATATAAATGGATTTATATTAATGTGATCTTTTCAACTTAACAAATCTACTACAACACATACACAAATACACAAACTAAGAAAAAGTAGAGCATAAAACTCAGATAAAGAACTTAACTGTGAGGAATGGAAAAAAAATTTCACATGTGCTTTACAGAAAAGCTTGATTAATTAAAATAAAAATTAAATAAAGTCTCAAAGAAACAATAAGCAACAGAGTATTTTGATTGAGTGTTCTTTGACTATTGCTTCTATTTTATTATCAGCTAGTCTGTCCATTTACATTTTCAGATTCTTCCTGATTCCCTTGTGCAAGATTGTATGTTTCCAGGAATTGGTCTATTTCATCCAGACTGTCCAATTTGTTGGCATATAGTTGTTCACAGTATTTTCTTATAATCTTTGTATTTATTTGGTGTCAGTAGTTACTCCTCCTCTTTCATTTCTGATTTTATTTATTTGGGTCCTCTCTCTTTTTTTCTTGATGAATCTGGTTAAAGGTTTGTCGATTTTGGTTATCTATTCCAAGAACCAGCTCTTGGATTCATTGATTTTTTTAATGTTTTTTGAAAAGTTTCTGTTGAGAAATCAAGTGACAGTCTGATGGGAGCTCCCTAGTAGTGAAATAATTGACTCTCCCTGGCTGCTTTTAAGATCCTCTCTTTGTCTTTAACCTTTGCCATTTTAATTATGATCCATATTGATGTGGGCCTCATCTTGGGTTCATTGTTGTCCAGGACTCTACACTTCCTGGACTTGTGTGTCTTGTTCCTGGTTAGAGACATTTTCAGTCATTATTTCTTCAGATAGGTTGTTGATCCCTTGCTCTCTCTTTCTTCCCCTAAGGGTAGCCATATGACGCAGATGTTGTTACGCTTCATGTTGTCCCAAAGGCCCCTTTGCCTATCTTTCTTAGTTTTTATTTTTTATAAAAAAATAAAAGACATATGTATAAATATGTAAAATAAATACACATGTATTTATGTGTATTTATACACATAAATACACATGTAAAATAAATACACGTGTATTTATTTAGACACATGTATACTACATGTGTCTAAATAAATACCTATCTCTGAGGATCCCAGGTCAGTGCTATTGTCTGTACATTAGCCATTCTCTTATATGAAAATGTGCCAGTATTGTTGTTATTTATCTCTTAAATGGCTTCAATGGACTTTTTATTTCCTAAAAAAGCAGCTGTGAATCAGACATTTAAAAAGTTGTAATATACCCTCTGGGTATTTTTAGACATTTGGGCTCACTCAAGTGTATCTGAGTACATGGGGGTATAATCCTGTAACTAAAATGAACCTTGAGTTATTTCTGGACAAGTACACTGATGCAGACCCCAGCTCGTAGGGTCCGCCACATTGTGGATGAGATATGAGACATTCACATGGACTACTGAGTCCAGTGGACAAAAAGGGACAGCATGGCTTTTCTCTCAAGGGGAGCAAAAGCCGCGGCCTCCACCATGACAGGCCTTTATTTCTTTTCTGGGCACATTGCATAATGGTCCTCATTTACTATGCACAGGTTCGCTTTAGGTGGTTACCTTTTACAGAAAACAAAGGAGCCAATGCCACTAATTGCATCACAGAAGAAGGATATTTGCAAATGAAAAGGGAAAAGTAGTTGAACTGGTTACACTTGGTTACACTCATCCCTGGAAGGTTTAGCATGGATTTTAGGAAGTTACTTTGAATTGAATGTTTGCTGACTCAATTCAGGGTGAGGGAGTTTTAGCAAAAGCAAGTCTCAAAGAGGCCTAGGTACATTGCAGGCCTGATTCCCTATGGAAGAACCTATCCGTGGGCGTGGTCCTGTGCATCTGTAAGTGGGAGCTGGGCCCACGCCACGCAGAACAGTCTCCTACAGTACACAAGACATTTTATTTGATTACAAATTAAAATCATGCCATCAGATGTCTATGCTTTGACTTATAACACTTAATGTGTTTCATAGGGACAAAGAGCAAGTATGGGAATTGAATTGCTACCTGATGAAATTGCTGAACTCCATAGTGCTATTGGACATATTGAACAGGAGATTTAAATAAGTAAAAGTAAGCCCTGGTTGGCATAGCTCAGTGGATTGAGCTCGGGCTGTGAACCAAAGTGTCTCAGGTTTGATTCCTAGTCAGGGTACATGCCTGGGTTGCAGGCCATGACCCCCAGCAACTGCAGATTGATGTCTCTCTCCCTCTCTCTCTCTCTCTCTCTCTCCCCCTCCTTTCCCTCTCTAAAAATAAATAAATAAAATCTTTAAAAAATAAATAAATAAATAAGTGAAAGTAATCGAATAGTTGAAATCATTAATAAAATAATATTTGGAATCTTATCTCATCTTCAGATTAATGTATATAATATACATGAAATGGCATGGGAACTTTAAACATAAGGTTAAAATTTCTTAAATGAAATTGACTTTTCTTTTTCTAGAAGTGACCTTAAGAAAAGTGACATCCAACATTTCTGGTGTGTCTTAAGAAAATGTCAACCCCATGTCAAAGCATAATTTTTAAAAATTTTAAAGGAAAAGTGTGACTCTCATACAGATGTAAAATTAATATCTGTTACTGATTTTATTAGCTCTTTAATTAATAAGAGAACCAGGGAAATGCGTCAACTATTTAAAGGAGAAACCAAAAAGCTGACACATACACAGGCAGTGAAGAACACCAAATGCCAAGATGAATGTACTTAATATGAGATGCAGAATTGGTCAGTATCCAAAGGACACAAATCAAATACATCTCCACTAGATAATTTTCATATCTATGGGCAAGAATTATCTGTAACTTACGGAGTTGGGAAATAGCTAAAAAATGATAAAAGGCAAAGAGACTTCCATAAAATCAGATAAACAAACAATGTTGAATTTCCCATTGGAAGTGTTCAGTAATCTTTTTAATCCATTTCAAAAATCATTCTTCAAACTAAGAAAATGTTTATAAATTATTTCTAATGAACATTAAAGGGATTTTCCTTTACTAGTATAATGGGCCCTGGCCAGATACTTCAGTTGGTTGGAAAGAGCATTGTCCCAATACACCAAGTTTGAAGGTTTGATCCTTGGTCAGGGCACATACAAGGATCAAACAGTAACTGCGTAAATAAGTGAAAAAACAAATTGATCTCTCTCTCTCTCTCTCTCTCTCTGTCTGTCTCTCCCCCAAAAGCAATAAAAAGTAGGTGCAGTATATTAATAAATGTATATAGAATATAAATCAATGACCAAGTTTATTAAGTATATACTACCAAGTGTATTAAGTATGTGTTTTGTAGTATTACAAACCCTATTGGGAAGTAAGTTTACTAAATATATTTTTCTCTCCAAAAGAAATATAAATTCAATAACCTATGTTTATAGCTTTGTAATTACACACACACACAAGTATATGTGTGTTGTCTCTGTGTGTGAATGAATATATATATATATATAAGGATACACACTCCCACAGTCATTCGTTTCAGAGAATTACTTATGCAAACTTTACCTTTTAAAGTATACAGCCATGTTACCAAGAAGTCTTGATTTTTATATACTAAAACAACTGTAGAACTCTAAAATATTCAGACTGTTTATAAACATTTTCTTTTCAGGATGCCCAATGTACCGTGTCAGAGCGACACATGAGACTCTTGGCACCGTTCTACTTCATTGGCTCATTTGGCTTACACCCAAATAGTAAGGCCTGATGTTTGCCAAGAGTCAGGAGTTACCAGGTGTACAAAGATGGCTAGACACTCGGGGTCAGCTATGAGTTACAAAACGTGAACCATTGAAAGTAGAAATTGCTAAAATGGAGTGAATAACAATAAATGATTGAAATTAATTTCTCAAAGTGGTATAGAATGAGTAATAAAAAAAAGAGATAGTCAATTTCCCTCCTTTATCCTAGTCTATATGGAATAAGAAAAATAAACCAACAAGCTTTAGAGGGTTTTAAGTTGATTATATTAAAATTGTTGACTCGTATGTCTTAGAAATCACTTTTTACCTTATAATGCTACTGTTTGAGTTTTGATTCATATTAGAGTCAATACATTACTGATTTTCATTATCTACTCTTTTTAGTGATAATTTTAAATATAAACCATTTATATTTGAAGGGCTGCTATTTAGTGTGTGATGCCCTAAGATTTAACCATCATTATAATTTTTAAAAAATATAATTTGATAATAGTTATGCTAAAATTGTCAATATTTGGGCAAATTTTAAGCAAAATACTATTTAGTTTACAATGGGTATTCTTCTTAGTGAAAAAAAATTAAATGAATTCTACACATTGCTTAGCTCCCACACATGTTTCAAATTCACTTTTACTTTAATTTCTAATATTATGACTTGTGGTTACAGAAATATTCCAAATTATCTTTAGTAAGTTTTCAGCAGAGCATGCTGTTTTAAATTATATTATTTTACCCAAATACATTTGTTTACATATCCCCTTTCCTAGAGTTTTTTCATATTCTTAAAAAGTTAGTATATTTATACAGAGTAAAATTTTTATTTTTGTTTCTCTCCATTAATGTTTTATTTTGTTCTGTACACTTTAGCTTATCTTTTTTACTCCATATTCCCATTTTTCCATACAGTTTTCAAAGATGCTTTTTCTTATTTACACAAAAGCAAGGCTTTTGAACCAAGATATTTGAATGTAATCAAAGTCAAGGCTCAGACATTCCTTGATGATGAGATTTTTCTGAGTTGGAAATTGGAGCCATCTATTGCCTGATGCAATCTGAGAACAGAATTTGTTACTACCCTGTACCATTAGTAGCATAAAGAAGGGATGAGGTAAAATGGAGGTAAAAAACATATACATTCCCAGAGCAAGAAAAAACACCGAGGGACTCAGATGACTAGGATTTTTCAAATTAAACTTACCAAGTTTTGGGACCAATATGCCCACTGAATTCATAACAGTTCTTAAAGCTTTCAATGCTTGTTTCTCTATGACAGTTTCGCTAAATCTTTTCTTTTGTCAACCCACATATACAATTGTTATTCACAGAGGTCTCCCGCATTCTCTGTTATTTGATTCTCACGGCTCTATATGTGAAGCATCGACATGTTATTGATGTGAAAATGACATCATTGAGACAGAGTGACTTTTCCGAGGTCACAAGGCTTGTAGTCTGCAGTTCACGACTAGATCACAGAAATTTAGATTTTTTTCTGATCTCCATGGCTCATTCCACACGCTCCTCAGCTCCATCACTGTGTGTCTGATGGGCAATCACCGTATTGACAAAAGCAGCATTTTCTTCTCTGTTAGTATTTTGTGTCTATGACATATAACTTTGAAGCACCTGAGATATACAGTTTTTTTTCCATGAGCAGCCCAAGCTGTTGATGATGTTACTACACCATCCAAGGGCTATCCTATAACTGTCTCTGCCATTTTAGAATATATACCCAACCTCTGGTATACATGATCAAACCGTTTCACTAACAATCATCAGAGCAGCACCTACATGGGAAGTACCTGGGGTGCCTGCTACATGCATGTTCCTGCACCTTAACCCCTTTATAATGAATGTCTTGCCATAGGCCTCGAAGACATGCCTTTGAAATGAGTTCTCAGAAAACCACTGCTTTAAAATCCATATGTTATGCGTGTCTTCTTGCCAAACTTTTCAGACTTGTTTATTCAGTCGCCACCTGGACTTATTCATTTGGAAGTCTGGATGCAACTCTTACTCAGTAGGTCCTAAACTGAACCCATCAACTGCCTCCCAAGCTGTTTATGGTAGGCAGAATAATGCTCCCCACTCCCAAGATGTCTACACATTAATCTCTTGAACCTGTGAATATATTAGGTTGCATAGCAAAGGGGAATTCAAGTTGCAGATGGAATTCAAATTGTTAATCGGTTAACTTTAAAGTAAGAATATGAAATGGATTGTGGGGGACCCTGGCCAGCAGGATCTGTGTATGTTGTGGCTGCTTGTGAACAAATACACATGGACAACAGAAGTCCTGTGGAGAATAAGGGACAGCATGGCCACTCTCTGAGAGGAGGGTGAGAGGTCCAGAGCACCCAGTCCCTGCCTAGCCAGGCTTTTATTGCTTCTCTGGGTACATTAAATGGAGGGTAGTCCTCATTTACTACGCACAGATTCATGCAGGGGACTGCCTTTTATAGATAACAAAGGAAAAAATGTTGCTAATTACTTCAGAGAGAAGGATGTTACAGATCAAGGGGAAAAGTGGTTGAACCGACCACACTCCATACTT
This sequence comes from Phyllostomus discolor, assembly GCF_004126475.2. Classification (NCBI taxonomy): domain Eukaryota; kingdom Metazoa; phylum Chordata; class Mammalia; order Chiroptera; family Phyllostomidae; genus Phyllostomus; species Phyllostomus discolor. The sequence goes on along the minus strand of NC_040913.2, from coordinate 10,414,364 downwards.
GGGAGGTTTAGCACAGACTTTAGGAAGTTATAGTAAGCATTTGCTGTCTCAATTCAGGGTGAGGGAGTTTTAGCAAAAGCAAGTCTCATAGCAGTCTAGGTGCAATGCAGGCCTGATTCCCCACGGGAAAATTTCTCCGTTGGCATGGCCCTGTGTGCCACATGCACCCCACTGGTTTTCCACGTGAGGGCTGAGCTACATTTCCACACCATGCAAAGTGGTTCCCTACAACAGATTATCCATGTGAGGGCCCAGTAGAGTCACAAGCCTGCTTAGAAATTGAAGATGAGGCAGGAGAGCTACAGGGAGTTGTGACTGTGTGAGATCGTCAGAGACATTCGAAGTCACTGACTGTGAAGAAGATTATGAGCCATAGAATGTGTTTGGCCTCTAGAAGCTGGTAAAGGCAAGGAAGCAGATTGTTTTCTAGATCCTTCAGAAAGGAACCGATTCCGGCAGATGTTTTTAGCCCAGTGAAACCCATGTCAGATCTCTGACCTACAGAAATGTAAGGTCATATTAATGTTGCTTTCAGGTCAAATCTGTGGTATACTGTGGACACTAGGACACTAATACAGAGTTGGATGCCTGGAAGTTGGGTGTTACTGTAGCCAAACTCAGGTCCGGCTCCCTGCCACTATGAAGGCCAATGCTCTGGAGGCAGGTGCTGGTATAAAGGAAAGTGGTTTATTCAGATGCTGCCTACCTGCAAGATGGGGGATTCACATCTCAAAGCCCATCTCCCCATCTCAGTGGAGACAAAGGTTTTTATTAGGAGGGAGAGGGGGATAGAGCAGAGACCAAAAAAGGAATAACAGCTCTCTATGTGCAGATGAGCACAGGCCATTCTGATGAGACAAGTGATGGTGCGGTGTGCATCATCCTGGCTTCATGTCGTCCTGGCTCCACATTTGAAGGTCAGCATATCTCCTGGAGCTGGGATGCCTGAAGGCCAGAAGAGTCTGTATCTCTTGAAGTTAGCATCTAGGATTCTTATACAAACACGCTGTTTATCTACACGCTACACATGAGTCAGGGTCAGCACTTACAGAAACGATGTCACAAGAACGGTGGGGGGTGCGTTACAGTTCCCGACTGTTACAATCCCTACTGTTACACTGCTGCAGAAACTACCTGAAATTGTGGGCGATGTTTTGGAATCGGGTGGTAGGAAGAGGTTAGAACAACATAGAGAAGCATAACAGAATGAGCCTACATTGTCCTGAATAATTTATTAGCGGAAATGTGCATGAGAACGAGTCTGCTGGTGAGGACTCGGAAGGAGCTGAGGAGCATGACAGAGAAACTGTTACCACCTTAGGGAATGTACCAAAACTGTCATGAACAGACTGTCAGCAGGAGTCTAAACATTAAAGGATCCACCGACGAGGGCCCAGGAGGAAATAAGGAACATAGTTTTGAAACCCGAAGGAAAGAGGGTCTTTGTTATACAGAAGCAGAGCGCTTAGCAGGATTGTTACCTCTGGATATGTGGAAGGGGAAATGTATAAATTGGATGTTTAGCTGCAATTCCCTAGCAAAGTGTTGCACAGTCAACCTGGTTTCTTGCTGCTTCTAATAAAGTGCAAAAGAAAGGAAATAAATTGAGGAACTAATTGTTAAACAACAATAAAAGAATGGAACCAGGGCTCGATGATTTGGGAAATTCTCTTATTCATATTGCAGAAGTTTTAAAATCAAGAGATCTGCTGTCAAGAAAATGTAGTCTAAAAAAGCTAAGGCTGTGGCTGAACCATGTTTCTTAATACCTGAGGATATTCAAAAGGTCAGAGAATTCTCTCACCCAAAAGGCTATTTGATGAGATTAAGTGAGTGTCCTCTCTCTCGTGTCAGCAGAAGCTGAGAATAGAACTGGGATTATCTAGGAGGTGTTTGTAGACAAGGCCTTTTGTCTGCTGGAGTGAACTCCGTGGTACACAAAGATATGTGCAAAATTCTGGAGAAGGTTAGACCTACAGAGACACTGCCAGCTCGGACTGAAAGGAGTGGAAAGAGTACAGAACAAAAGAAATTTGTCAGAATTCCCAAATTCTACATGGAGGAATCCGGCTGGTGAAATTTCTCAGCTGTAAATACACGCTAAGTGTCACGAACAGGAATGATGATCCAGGAGGCAGAGCCTTGAGCCTGAAGGTCCTAGCTTCCAGCCCCCAAAGCGTGTTGCCAAAAAAACACAGAGGATTATATGCCTGCAAGACTGTGAAATTGTGTGACACTTGTGACTCGCTCCCCCCCCCTTACCTTTCACCTGTTTTGAACCAGACTATCTATAACTATTATATCCTACCTGTCATAATGTACAGGGTCCAGCAGTAGTAAGGCTTGCTTGAGTGTGATTGGTAGGGTATGTGAATGGGCAGCAATTTGAACATTTCACCTAAAATGTCAAATGGTATGCTTGAGTGTGATGTTGTCATGTTACAGAATTACATGCCCATGATTTCGTAATAAAAATAGGGATGTTATGTGTGCTGGACTCTGTATTTCTGGAGTAATTTGGGAGTTTGGGGCAGATGGGATTTAGATGAAATTTTGCACCTGGAGTTGATATATTGTGAGGAGACCTTTGGGGAAATTGGAATGGAGTTAAGATATTTTGTGTGGGGGATGGATGGGCATCATTGGCAGTCCGAGAGCAGACTGCAGAAAACAGTCTGTGCCCTCCAACCCTAAGATCCCTGAGCCCGTGGATCTGCCAAGTTACATGGCAAAGAATTCATGTTGCAGATGAAATCGAAGTTGTTAACAGTTGACCTTGATGTAGTAGGAGTAGTCTGTATAATCTAGGCGAGTCAATGAAACCAGTCACAGGAGTCCTTGAAAGTGGAAGAGGGAAAGACATGGGATTCTTCCCTAGAGCCTTCCAAAAGGAATGCAGTCTCATTTACACTCTAATCTTAGCTCAGTGAGACAGATGTTGGACATCTGACCTTCAAAGGTGTGGTATAATATAGCTATATCCAGCCACTAAGTGTGCGGTGTTTTTTACAATGTTGATAAGAAACTGTACTTCATTCTTGCCTCTTTATTTGTTACTTCAGGTTTCCAAATCTCTATTCATCTCTCCCTTACCTAAAATTTTGAAGACCATTGTAGCTTCACCTCTCTTTGCTGATCCTGTATCCAGTCAATTGCTGAGCACTGTTACCTGACTTTTGAACTCTTTCTGAAATGTGTCCTCTTCTCTCCATATCTACATCACTTCCCTAGGTAACTTTTGTCATTTAACCAGAATGTTTCAATGCACTTAAAAATGGCTTCACCTCACTACTCAGAATGTTTTTTGATGCCCTTTGGTGATTTCTCATCATCTGGCCTAGAGAATAATCTCCAAGTCCATGAAATCACAGCCAAAGCTTTTCATGCCTGGCTTCTGCTAACCACTCCAACATCACCTGCCTCGCAGGAAGTGCTAAGGTGGTACCAAGTTCCTCTCCATGTCCCGACACACCATGCTCTTTCATGTCTCTCTGCCGTCACTCTTGCTCCTCTCTGTTCTACGGTGTATTGATTTCCTTCCTATACCTTCACTCTTAATGTCTTATATTAAGTATAACAACTTGACTGCCATCTAGAGAGGCCAAAAGCAAAGGACCCAGACAATCTGTGCCAGAATTCTTGACCCTTGGGAACTAAGATAATAAATGTGTGTTGTTTTAAGTTTCTAAGTTGTGGCAGCTTGTTGTGCAGCAATAGAACACTAATACTCTCATAGATACATGCCTATGGACAGTCACTTTACTATCATACATTTACTGGGCATATATATAGGCATTGCTTCTACTGCATTACTGTACTTCATTCATTCACTCACCCTATCATCTCTTCATGCTTTATGCAAATTAATATTTTAAAAATCTGTCATTAGTAGAGAGTGTGGATCTAGAAACCAACACCAGAAATTCTCAGCACTCAAACAATTTATAATCTAGTGGGACCCCACCCAGCATATAGGAAAATACAAGGACTTCTTCTACCTAGGTGAGATGATGAGGTACACATTTCTGTAACTTGAATACTCACAGCCAATCCCAATCTGTAAACTGCTTTCAGGGTTTCTTTGGAAGCTGCCCCTCTGCCATTGAGCCCTCTACAACCATTGTTACATACAATCAAATTTCCACCGCCACCCGCAGTTAACACTTGATTTATCTTTTTATTATTTTTTTTCTTTATCTTTGTGTTCGGTTTTCATAACTGTATTTTAAGTTTAAGAAACAGATCTTCCTTTGTATTCCTTTGTCAAGAACAGTTATGTAAGATTATAGACTCCGTCGTGGGTATTTCCTCCCTGTGAGTCTCTTTTCTTCCTCTTCCAAGAGCTTTCACGAGGTAATAACATAGCTTTGAAATGTAACATGTGCTTAAGTATTTTCTGTCTTCCACTGTGCCTAAGATTCATTGCTTGGGTCCTTTTGGGAAAAACATAATGTGTCCCCAAAAATTCTGTTAGAATTCAGATAATGACCAGAGAAGCCGTGAGATTGCCTGTTGGGGAAGAGATTTGGACTTATTACAGAACTAGTAGCAAACACTTTGAAAACGAATACTGACCCATTATGAACTATGTGAGACTAAATAGAGACTCCATTTGCTGAAAAAAAAAGGGGGAGTAGGGGAGGACTGAGAACTGTCTCAAATCTAGCCTGAAGGGCCATACAGAATTTTTTGATAAACTTAATAAATTTATTAATTTTGACTATAGGCAATTAAAGGCTAACTACCCGAGACTTCAGTAGGTGACGACAGCTAGGATGCTGACTTTAGTAGGCAGCTTAGCTTCCATCGTGTCAATCTGCTCAGATGCCATCATAAAATAGCATAGACCAAGTCACTTAAACAACAGAAGTTTATTTTCTCTGAGTTCTGGGGGCTGGGAAGTCCAAGATCAAGGTGCAGGCAGATCTGGTTTCCAGCCAGGGATCTTCTCCTGGCTTCTAGACTACTGTCTTCTTGCTCAGTTCTCACATAGCGGAATGATGGAGAGCTCTAATGTTTCTTCTTCCTCTAACAAGGGGTCAAGACTCCATTCTTATGACCTCTTTTAACCATAATCACCTGCTTAAAGGCCTTGTCCCCAGCACAGTCACACAGGAGGTTGAAGCTTCAATGTAGGAGCTTGGTGGGGAACACGAAATTCAGGTGGTAGCACCTGTCCCCCAACAGTTCCTTTAAAATGGTAGAAAATGATGAGAAAAAAATGAAGCCCCACAAAAGCCACACCCTCAACGTAACACGGAGACAGAGAATGCCTAAACTTCAAAATAACTCTAAGTAAAAAAGAGGAAAGAACACCAAATTCCACCCAGAGATGCTCCACTCCCCTGCATTGGTCTACTCTGGTGTAAGGCTCTGTGACAAGCAGGGTGCATGCATAATCACTGCAGAGCAGAAAAAAGGAAGATAGGAACAATAGACTCTAAGGTATATTGAAAACATACCAGGAAGACTAAACCATTCACAAGTCTGAAAATACAAAAGTAATGTTTAGGGAGAGCTGAACGTAAAATCCCATGAAGGGACTTAGAAGTGATCCATTTGAAGAGCAGCCTTCAAAACACATGAGTCCTAAAGAGGTGGTGGGGGAAGAGAAAGGTGACATATGCTTTTTAGCAACTGCTTGATGAAAGAAACAAAAAAAAAAAACAAGAAAATATAGGGTTGTGAAATATAAAAGAACATCAAATTAGGGAGGGGCAGACTACCCAGAGTAATTTCAACAAAATCATATTATGAAAGGTGATTCAATACTAGGAAGCTAAGCATGTTTTAAAAAGGCTTAAGTATAGAAGTAAACACTAGGATGACAGGAAATCATGCTTTAAAAATATGTGTATGTGCATGCTTATATACAAATGGTAAGGAGCAGTGAATATGGATTTCATAGAAAAAGAAAGATAGTGATCATATATCAGAATATAAATAAACATAAATACAATGCCAGAGCTGAGAACAAGTGTGTCAGTTATAGATATAAATGTGAATGCACCTATCTCTCTTATTCAAGAAAAAAAAGATTTTTTCACCTTAACTGCAAGATACATCTGTATGCTTTGTACAAAAGACAAACCTAAAACAAAAGGATTCAGAATAGGGCGAAAAGGATAAACAAAGTATGTGAGGCCAATGGGGAAAAAATAAAACCACAAGGAACAGAGGCAGCAACAATCCTGTTATCAGATAAGTGGATTTCAAGAGTGAAAGCATGAAACGTGATGAAGAAGGGAGCTTTTCCAGGGTAAAGGCCGCAATCCCCAATGAAAGCCTAACATGTATGAGTGTTAATGTCCCGCGTGATACTACTGTCACTCATGAAGCGGATGCTAGGACATAAGAGTAGAATCGCAATAGCAATAGAAGTCGGTAACATAACACTCTCAGTACAAGACACATCAAGTGGACAAAGTGTAAGTAAAGAGAGAAGACCTAAACAACACGTCAATAAGGGAGACAGTATGGGTAGGTATTGGAATTTATTCTCTGATCATAAAGAATGCATCCTCACCCTTACCATTGTGGCTGGTTTGGTTGGAGCATTGTTCTGTAAACTGAAGGGCTGCGGGTTTGATTCCCAGTCAGGGCACGTAACTAGGTTGCTGGTCCCCGGTGGAGTTGCCTGGGAGAGGCAGCCGATCAATCTTCCTCTCTCACATCATTGTTTCCCTCCCTCTCTCTCTGTCCCTTCCCCCTCTCTAAAATCAATAAGCATGCCCTCAGATGAGGATTAATTTTTTAAATTAAAAGGAATGCATCTTCTAAAGCACCATGTAATCTTAGCACAAAATAAGCTAACAAATAATATATATTAGGTTCATAGAAAATATCAATAACGTTCTCAGGATATAAATATTACAAGAAACACTTACAGTAAAAATGTATATGCACACACAACATTTATGACAACTGTGTGCTCCCCAGGGCTGCCCTAATGGATTTCCACACCGAGGTGGCCTAGAGCAGCAGCGGCCTGCTTTCTCCCAGGTCAGGGGACTACACATCTGAGACGAAGGTGTTGGGAGGGTGGTTTACTCTGTAGGCAAGAAACTAATGCAACCCGTTGATAGGTTAACATTATTGTATCGATGTTAATTGTCCCACTTGAATAATTCTACTGTATGTGTATCTATATAGAGTACAACTTTTGCAGAATATGTCTAAATTATCTCAAAATAAAATGTTTTTGAAAAATCCCACTAGTCAACCACAGACCAAAGGGCTAGTTATCTAAACTGATTCCTCTTTATTAATTTTACCAAAAAATATCTATATTGCAAAATCCTGATGACATTCCACTCATCGATGGGATATTGTGAATTCCACTGTTATTTTTCTGATTACATGAGATTAGTTGGCAATCATGATATCAAGTTTAATCCAATGGTGCTTCTTTATCAGAATTCTACTGAAATAAAACTAAACGTACTGAATGGTTGCCAAGGCGGAGCAGTTATTTCCAGCTGTACTGTGTGCTCTGAAGGTCGGGTTGGCCTTTCTCCCATATGTATTCCAGCTGGGTAACTTTTAAAGCTTTACTTTCCTTTTCTATACACTCTCAGCTATGCTCTCTCCAAGAAGAAGAAAAGGAGAGGAGAAAGAGAAAAGACAAGTAGGATATATTTTCTTACAAAATAAAAAAAGAGAAAAAAGTTAAATTCAGAGGAGGTAACAAGAATAGTCAAGTATTACACCAGGTACTTTTCAGGGTTTATGTTCATTTTAACAGCAATTTGAGAAGATCAGCATAGAATATTAACCTGTTTCTCGTATATACAAATTACTATTGTGACAGGAAAGATTAAACAGTGTAGTAGAATTTAAATTCATCAACTCCCAGAAGTGTGTGTATTGTGTGTAGGTGTATATGGAGATTGCATTACTTTGCCATACTGTATCCAACTTATGCTGCAGATTCCTGATAACTAGACCACAAACGTGACTGGGGCCAAAGTTTACTATTCATGTATGTTTCTAGAGTTGGCTGTGTCATGCTAAGAAAGATGCCTTAGAGGCAGATGCACCCCTGACTATGTTTTTTGAGAATTAACTTTACCAGCGTAGTATAACCTTTCGATTATAATCTCAAGTGGTACCCTGGTCTTGGCCTCTCTCATCCTTTCAAACAGCACTCTTTCACAAAACTATACTAGTGGACTGTAACTATCTTTGGCTTTTAAACATAAAATGCCAGATCAAATAGCAGTCAGTTATTGGGTGCAAATTTACATCAGCTATGACGTGAGGATGTGAACAGTCAAATCACAGAAAATTAAATACAATTGGATGATAAACATATGAAAAACCCTTAAAGATGCTATATGAGTACTGTGATTTTTAACAATTAGTTAATACGCACAAGGTGAAGGAAAAACGGGTTTACAGTTGTATCTGAAACTATTTACTTACTATTTATTAATTATTATCTAATTTTCCATATAAATAACTATAAACCCACTTTTGCCCCACTTTGTGTTAATATATTTAATCTCCTAGTTATAGCTTTGCTGAAATATTTATTGCAGTTGCTTGGGAATTGAAAGCCTCTTATAAATAATAATAATAATAATAATAATAATAATAATAGCATCTCATCCTTTGCAGCACACAGCAGTATACAATGCACACCTACAGGGAAGAGGAAAACAAATGACCATCTCATTAAAACATCAAACAAGAAACACATGAATTCTTAGTGAATTCTGAAATAATTAAATCATTTAGATATTATTTTACTGCATTACTTTTTAAAGTTTCTAAATGTTTGACTGAGGGGGGAGTTAAGATTGTACTACTAGATATTCAAAGTCACCAATAAGCTGCTCACCTTCAAACAGGTAGTGTGTTTTATTTTGGTGACAGATACAGGGATTAGCGATGGCACTCCTTGGGGACGGAATTAGCTAGCTTGTTTACACGCACCCCGTTCAGCCTGACAGTGTCTGAGCACAGATTACACTGGTTGCCAGGGACTGGCCATGTCCACAGTGGATTCCCAGTGTGTTCTGATGCATTTGTTCACTGTTTCTGGAGTTCCCGCTGGCTGTCCTTTCATTAGGAAGCAAACAAAGTGGAGGGAATGGACTCAAATGTGAATTTCTCTGCAATTAGGAAGTTTAAATGTAGATGACTTACAGTTTATAACATCAAATCAATCACTGCATCCTACCTCGAGTCACTTCTGGAAGGAATAGTTAAAATCAATAATTACAGCCTTCGATATGCCCTTGCTCCTAGGGAATAAAATGACCTGTTCTGAAAAGTCAGCCTTTTGTTTAATAGTTCTCCTTCCAGGATTTAAGAGCAATTACTCACCTGAGACTAAATTCTGGATGGCTTTATTTTTGCCTCTGGCATGCGATGAGGTAATTAAGAGTATATGATTTTAGAGGGAAAAATAAACCTAAATAAAAAAAAACTTTAAAATACTTGAAGTCATATTCCAATGCCAAACTGAAATTCATACAAAATCTCTGGATACTGTCAACAGCAATTGATTTTGTGGTACCTCTAGGATGTCCAGAAGCATCATTTAAAAGCTGAATATGAGGGGTCTGGAGAAAGAGCCAGATAGAGTCTGTAGCTTTGGCTTTCACAAACAGATAGTCAGTGTCTGGCATCATTTAAATATATGAGATTCCCTTAAGACAGCAAATAGCATAAAATAAGGAGGACATGGATGAAACCCAGAGAAATATTATTATTATTATTATTAATTTTAAGAAAAGGCAGGGATCCAATTTCTTTGGGAGTCTCTGAGTTTCCTGGATGTTCTGGAAATCTATTCCTTTCACCAGACCATTGAAGTTCTCCTTCATTATTTGTTCAAATAAGTTTTCAATTTCTTGGTCTTCCTCTTCTCCTTCTGGCACCCCTATGATCTGGATGTTGGAACATTTAAAGTTGTCCCAGAGGTTCCTCAGCTTCTCTTCATTTTTTTTGAATTCTTGTTTCTTCATTCTGTTCCAGTTGGATGTTTATGTCTTCCTTTTGTTCCAAATCATTGATTTGAGTCTCATTTTCCTTCTCTTCATTGTTGGTTCCCTGTACATTTTCCTTTATTTCACTTTTTATAGCCTTCATTTCTTCCTTCATTTTGTGACCGAACTCAATCATTTCCGTGAACATCCTGATTACCAGTGTTTTGAACTCTGCATCTAATAGGTAGTCTGTCTCCTTATCACTTAGTTCTTTTTCTGGAGTTTTGATCTGTTGTGTGTGTGTGTGTGTGTGTGTAGGCCATATTTCTTATTAAAGGGGCTTATGTAAGAAAAAGAAGAAGCATAGTAGCATAATAGCATAATCAAGGAAATATACTTTAAAAAGAAAAAATAGAACAGGCAGGGAGACATCCTACAGGTGAGATGAATGAATAAAAGTAGGAAAGTCAGGAAGAAATATTGTCAGTAAACAAAGGCGCAGAGTTTAAGTAAGGCTCAAGAAACCATGCCAAATACTATAGGGCCATCAGAGGAAGGCCTGCAGGACAACCCTTCCTATAGAGCCAACGTTCTATTAAAATCTTTGTGATTTTTTTCCTTCAGTTTTTTGCAATGCTGGTATAGCAGCTGTTTTTTGTAGAACTCAAAAATCAGGATATTGCCCCAAGTAAACCAGAAAAATATTCAAAAGTATTATGAAATGTCTTTATCCAATAGTAAGGATATGCATGTGTGTCCACCATATGTACAAGGTTTCCTTGACTGCCTTCCAGTTATTCATTGAATAACTCTTCCAGAATTTTCCCAACATTTCTGTGTGTTTGCTGGGGTATGCTTACAGTATTTCTAGGTCACTTTACCACCACCTTAGCCTTCACTTCTGGCTTTCATGGGCCTTCAAGGTCAGCAGCAGGGAGTGTAGGCCCTTCCCAGGCTGCTCTGGGAATACCCGTGGTACTGCACTTGTGTATGTTCCAGATTCTCAGGCATACCTTGGAGCTTTGCAAAACCGTATTTGAGTATCTCATCCCTTATTCCCCAGGATTCCTTTTAAGATATTTTCTCAACTTCTTTTTTGCCCAAACCATGCTTTCTTCAAAAGGTGAAATATTAAATTATTGTCACTGATTATTTTTGGCAAATCCCCCCTGGGAAAAGGCTATTTGCACTCAGGGACCCATAAACCAGGTCAAGTAGTGGAACCCTAAGACTGTGGCTTTTGAGGAGCTCCAAACCTGTTCTATCCTATCCATTCAGGCCCGTCAATGACTTCTAAGCTCTTGATTGTTAATACCATGTTGGGGCTACTCATTTCTAAGGCTCCTACAGAGCTGAAGGCAAAGGGAGGGGACTAAGGTCAACTAAAATGTCACAACGTTGAGATTCAACAATTTTCTTAAAGAAGCACATCTCAAATTGTTGTCATCTTTGATTGCTTTTCAAAATTCTGAAAAACTTGAGTTTATCAAATGCTCCCAATATTCTCATTGCTTTTACGGCACAGTAGATTTTCCGAGGTCTTTATCATTCTGGAAGTCAGAACTACCCTACATGTGCTTTTAAATTATGTTCCCACAGACACTCAGTTCAAGTAGGTGAGACACATCCCCCTTCATGAGAGAAGAATTCGGAGAGAATATGGATAAACTATTTTATGGTAGACATCAACTAGGAATCTAGGGGCTGCGCTTCAGCCTTTCCTTTGCTAAGAGTGATGGGTAGATTACAGAAAGACAGTTTGGGATTGTACCTGAAGAGTATGAGGAAAGGAGCTGGCTAGGTATTTGTAAGTAGGTTTCTGTGCCCCATGGAGATCTCTGCTGAAATTTTCAATCCAAGTTGGTAAATTTTGGGTGACAGGTCTAAAATGGATTATGTGATACCTGGAGTATTTTGGACCTTATCAAACCTTTTGCAGTGACATCGGAGATGACATCCCCACCATCCTGTGAAACATATACCTGTCAGAAAATATTGAATTAGTTCAGTCATTGATATGACCTGAGCTTTTGTGTTTGTACTTTTATAGAAACTCTGAGGACAAGGTGTAAAGAAGCATCAGAAAGAAGTTTTGTTTTAATTGCAAAAGCGTTAGGATATTCTTAGCTTTTTATTTGATTTTTTCCTGCACAGGCTATGATCATTAAAACAATTCAGTATGGTGAGAGAAGGAGCTTTTGGTTTTAGGGTCACTGGTGAGGTGAATTCACAGTTCTGGATCATTTTAATTGAGTTATATTCTTAGAACTTTAGTTTCGAGCTCTGAATCTACAGCTGTAATTTGCAAGTAATCAATGATATTTATTCAAATGCTCTTGGGTAAGGATAATGTGAATACAGAGACCTGCTTAATTCTAGCAAAAAAAAAGTTAAGCAAAATAATGGAACATTGCAAATTTGATATTTACTGAGTACTTTTAGGAATTGCTTATGTGTAATTTAGTTCATCTTGCTAAAATGTGAAAGTAACTTCAAAAGCAAGCATTTATATCTCATGTATTTTCCAGTTCCAGACATTTCTCATCTGTCATGGAAAAATATCCTTTATATTTAAAAATTAATATCCATTCCTACTTAGAGTTTAATCAAAGAAAATGCCTAAAACAGTATTGCAAATTACTATGTATTAAATACTATGATGATAGTTTTCTGATGTTGATAAAAGTTAAAATTGTATTGAATTATGTTACATATGATAATCTTGTGTTCACCATACTAAATTCACAGATATGCTTTTGAAAGCTCTAACACACTTTTAGAGTTCCCCCAAAATCTCTTTCTGCCCTTGCAGTTAACACTACCCCAAAAGACCTGCTATTCTCACCTCTGTTACCATGAATTAATATTTCCTATTTTGGTCCTCATGTAACTGGAGGTATGTAATATATTCTCCTTCTGCTCTGGCTTATTTTACTTAAAATTATATCTGTAAAATCCATGCATGTTATTTTATAAATAGGTGATTTATTCTTTTCCATGGTGCATAGTGTTCCATTGAATAAATATGGAGCTTTTTAATTCATTCTACTGCTGCTGGACATTCGGGTGTCCATCATAATGCTGGTCATAAGTTAAATATGGGTTTAACTTTAGTAGATAATGTCAATCACTTTTTTCCCAAATGGTTGTATCCGTTTAAGCACCCAATTCCAAATACAACTGAACAGGATAGAGTCCCTGCCTTCAAAAGCCTCCCTTTCCAACTGGCAAAATATTCTACTTAGAATCGTGTTCAGGGAAACCTGTAATAGACAGCCAATTGTCTATTAATAAGACAGGGGCAGGGTTTGCCATCCAAGTCTAGTTGCGTGGCTTTATGGTGTCATCAAAGAACAAGACTTTCTTTGCTTTGCTCTGCCATTCTTCACGTGTGTCCCTCTTTCTGAAAGCTATGGGAAGAGGCTGTATCATCACCCCACTTTGTATCTGTGATCTAGCAAAAAGAAGGGGGCAAGTTGAAGTGCACATGACATGTAACAGACAGAGATTTCTCTTTCCCCTTATGAATCATGCCTAGTGGACTTCTGGTTACATTTCATTGACACATACCTATCAGGTCAAGTGACCCTCTTAGCTACCTTTTGGCACATTGCGGTCCCAAATGCAATAAGATTCTGCACACTAGGAAATAATGAGAGTGACCGTCTGTTGCCAACAAATTGTTTCTACCATGATAGACTTACCTCCAAATAACAACAACAACAACAACAACAACAAAAGCAACACTGTGAGTAAGTGCTATAGACAGGTGGTACCCAAATTTTTGAAATACAAAGAGAAATACAAATGGTAATACTTTCAAACAATTCTTCTAAAAAGAGGTATACTTGTGATGAATTATATCAACCAGCAATTTTTCAGGTAGAGAGCAGTGAGGAATATCAATCCATGAAAAAGGATCAATATGAAGAAGTGAATCAGAGTAAAAAAAAAATGTACCTTGTCCAATCAGAAAACATGAGAATACTGGTGCAGTTAAAGGAAAAGCTCATTGAAGAGAAAATGACAGGAGATAACTGTCTATGAATACAATGCTAAGTACCATGAAATTTATTTTAAACAGGGAAAGCTATTTAAGGTATCTTCCCAAAGAATTTCACCATCTGATGGATTGGAGAGAATAAGACTCAACATGATAGTGTCAATCCAAGACGAAAAATCTTGAGGACAATAGCCGTAGACCTGAAGAAGACATTTCCAAGGGAGAGACAGTGGGTGTTACATGGATTATGACTAGAAGATCATCATTATGTTTGAGGAAGCAGAACTGGTGTTGTCCGAAGCATATACAGGTGTTATGTGTTCAATAAGTTAGAGGATTTGGAAATGAAAAGAGAAATTTGACTGGAAATATTGATTTTGGAGACACCACCGTAGTTAACATAATGGGATGGCAGTTATAGATGGGGTCACTCAGAACAAGTCATGAGAAAATAAAAAGGTACAAGCCAGATTATTGAAGATACATTGAAAGAGATGGATGGGGAATGAAATACTATGGAAAAGAGATTAAGGAGTGATGGTCAAAGAAACAGGAGCAAATCTGAGACAAGTAGTCTCCTGAATATTGATGGGAAAGGTAATTCTTGGAGAACAAGGAGAGGGCATCAAGAATGCCAAATGCTAATTTGCCTAAGACCTGGATAGAAACTCTTCATTTAATTTCAATATTACATGACTTTTGGGTGTATAGTTATTTTCATTACTACATTTGGCCAGAGAAATACAAATTATCCTCAAGGAGATCAATGCAATAAAGATGCTTTAAAGAAATGATCAGTGCAAGGGAGTAGTAAGAAAAATCATTTGTCTGAAGAAGCATGGAGTGACCAAGAAAACAGGATGAATGTTACTTAGAAGAGAGCATTTGCCATAATAACTGATTCACTTATCTTTCTAACGAGTGACTAAAAACTAAAGGCAATGTGAAAACCAGCTCCTCCCTCAAATGTTCAGTATTCTGGATGATTTTTATGATTTTACTGGATCACATGGGAAAAACAGAAGCCTATGATTTAAATTTTTTTCTTTTCCTTTGTAGCAACAAAGGTCATCAGTCTTCTCCTTTTCCTCAAGTTGTCATTTGCCTAGAAAATGGGAGGTTGGAAATAGAAGTAAAATTCTTTCCCAAGTCGAAAATGAATGAGTGCAGACCTGACACTTCCCCTCCTCCTGCTCCGGTTCCTGCCCTGACATGCACACAGGGATGCTGCGGGACTGTCCCCGGCAGGGCGCCACCTCCACCCCAACACGGGGTGCACCAGGGCCAGCGCATCAGCACCCGCTTCAGAGCTTTATGGGGCACTCCTTGTCTTCCCAAGCTCTGGATTTCACATCACTTTTGTGCACAAAAGCACTTGTGTGACCAAAACTATATAAAATAGTGTTGACCTGATTATATTGTCAGTAAAGGATCCTTTCTTCTACACAAGTAAATAATACATGTGTACATCGTGCATTCATGGGGATATATTTGCAACCTTGTTAAAACTGTATTTTAAATGAGTTTATTGAAAAAAAATTTAATTGGAACATGGAGATTTGAAATTTTATCTATTGATCTAGGAACTTTTTTCCCTTATAATTTCCAGCTCTGAGTGCATAGTAATAATGCTTTTTCCTCATCCCAAATTACATAAACATCAACTTGTACTTAATGGGTTTATAGGTTTATTTTTAACATTTAACTTTTCAATTCATCTGGAAGTTACTGTGGTCCAATTAAATATTTCCTGCCAGCTAGCATACTTTCTAAATCCTAAGAGTACCGTTTTCTGAAAAGACAGACTGGCTCCTCCACTGGGCGTGTGTTCTGATTCCTGGCTCTGACAGAGGTGGGTCTAGATGCCTCCACCCTCTCCTTCAACCACATCAGCCCAAGCAAAACCCCTACTTCTGCTTTTGAGAATATAGACATCGTAATACCTTCCTTTTCCTATTATTGCATAAATCGCCGTTATAACAGTGATCGCACTTGAAGAAGAACCTTTATTCTATCTTATAGTTGGTTTGATGATCCCACTCACATTCTGTAGGTGCCTTTTCAATGGGTTTATGGCCAAACTCAAAGAGAGTCTCTTCTGAAAAGACCGCTGAACTATGAGGAGAGGGCCAAATACAGGGTCCGGCACAAAGAACGCCCCCACACATTACAAAGTCTTTTATGGGGAAACCATAAGCATGAAATTCTTTAACATGACAATATCACACTCAAGCACACCATCTGACATTTTTGGTGAAATGATCAAATTAAAACTACACGTTATTACACTCATAGCATTACCCTACCAACCGTGCTCAAGCAGGCGTTACTTCTGCCGGACCCTGTACATTTGCTTATGAAATTGAAAGATAGAAAAATTTTAGAATTGGAGTTAAGGTAAAGATATTTCTATCCAGTTCCCTTGTCGAATAATCTACTCAAGACCAGAGAAGAAATGCATTACATTTTGGTATTTGTTAGAAGTAACTTGGAACAAATCATGCAACTAAAGACTTTGTGGCATTAGTCCAGTGAGAGCCACACTATTCCAAATATCACGTGATCTACAGAAATGTAACCGTTACAATCATTTCACTGAGACACATTAAACATTAATCACTCTGGTGTAGTGGTTTGAAATTGTACTTGGGGAAGCAGGAGTTTAGGCATTTTGAGATGCCTTTGTTTTTCAGGGGGTAATTCTATTTGGGGCTCAGAGTGAAGTTTTCTGGGTTTACTTGATCCGGGGCTGGCCCTTTTACTTTTAGTAGCCAATGAGCTCCTGGGCCTGCTAAGGTCAGATGGAATTGCTTTCAGTTTCTTCTCAATACCATAGAGGTGTGAATAGAGTTTCAGATCCGCCTCCTCTTGCTTCAGCCTGGGGGCTCTTAATTACATGCTTATCCTGATACCTTAGAGCATCCTTTCTGTAGATGGCTTCGTTTCCAAACCACCCCATTCACTTTTTCTCCTCGTTCTTCCAGCTTCTCAAAACTACTCTGTCAATGAGGCCAGGCAGGCCAGCTTTCTCTCTAGGACCTCAGCTTCCCTTCGAAAGAGAAACAGCATCTTTGCTTCTGTGAGGGATTGATAGCTTTAATGCCACTGGCAGACTTTGCTTCCAGCTGTCTGCTAAGCAATATGTCAGTCTACTTTTTTCCATTTTTAGCTATTTAATTTGACTTCTTATGTACAGTTAAAATACATTGGCAACAAGAATTTAAAGAATATGTCAAAACACAACGTTTAGGACCTTGTTCTGCTTTAACACACTGCAAATACAAACTACACGGAAACCTTATACGCCCCAAGCAAGTGGATCACGCATGGGAGTAAGTTAGGAGACAAAGTCTGTATCTTATAATTATCACTTGTTTTCAAATAACTGACGAAATATGTAGTTGCCGTAATAGGAATTACTACAACCCACAAAGAGTTCCACAGTATTTGCATGTGCTAATTTGTAATCCAAGGAAGTTTTTCATTTGAAAATCTGCAGCCTGGAAAATATTTGCAATATTGTTCATTTTTATGCCAGCTATGACATTGTGGATTTTATGGCATTTCCATACCTAGCTTATAAGAATTTTGAAGACTACATTTAAAATATGAAAATTTTAAAAAAGACAGGGGCTTGTACTTCCTTTCATGTTTATTACAAGTTTCACCAAAAGCCTGAGTCTTATTTATGCCATCATTTATTTATTTTACAAGTTTGGAGTTGCAAAAATGTGCCAGAATTTGAATGCCTTACATAATTTTTGAAAGCAACTGTAATATACAATGCACTGACCTTTTAGTGTTTATTTTGATTGGTTACTGGTTACAACTTTACAGCTCAATCAGATTGTAAACAAGGGGTAAAAACTGAATATAGAAAGGTCACAAAAGTTTACTGACAGAATTTATAAAACCCTTTACCGTCCTATGAATAATAATGATAAAAATGTATATTTTTGCTTTGTAAACATATATTTAAGAGCTAGATCCTTAAAAATTGAAAACATAAATTGCCAAATAGCATTTTCTTTATTTTGTTTTAAGTAAACCTTGTTTGTGTATCTTTCTCTAAGAAATTCATATTTCCTCATTGAACATCTTTCAAATTATTATTTTTTAAAAGGGATGGCATTGTGCTTCCATGTAGTTACAATGATGATACAGGAAAATCCTCCAGGTTAAAGATTTTATTGTTACTTACATTTGTTTACCTAGTTCCGAGAACATAGTGACTAAAAAATAATTCATTTATCAAAATCGATTTCTCAGAAGGAAGTATAAATAATATAAATGAACATTCAAAGAAGGATAGGGACTATTCATGCAATAAAGTCTTAGCGATTCTTAGAACAGTCTTCCGACATTATCAGCGCTCCCATCTCACTCCAGACAGAATAAAAAAGAAAGTTCTCCTTGGTGTCGAATTGTTCTCGAGCTCAACTAAGAAAAGGAACAGAGAGCCGCCAAAAGGTGGGTGTTACAACTGCTGAGAGCAGTCAGGTCACATCGTTCAGGAGCATGTATTGCTAGAAACTGTTTAGAAAAAGTCTCTTTTTCTTGAAGTTGCACAGGAGTGGAGAAAATGACATTGCAAACAGGAGAAAAAGAGAAAACGTAGGCAGGGTATTGTTATTATAGAACCTGAGCTGACAAAGGGAAGTAGAGATCAGGTGTAGAAAGCAATCAAGACTCTTGAGAGTTGAGAATGGGGAAAGTGGAAAATCAGTGGTTCTCCAGAATGGGTAAAACACACAGATTCTGCAGAGACTGTCTTAGAGAAACACACAGAGGGTCTCCACTGGATGCATGAGTCAAGTGCAAGTCTGATGACAAGGACAAAAACAAGCCACCGTATTTACCCATGTAAATCAGGGGTTTAAGGGAAGGGTTAAGAACCTATAGCGACCATTGAGCTTCACCTTGAAGCTCTAGGTGATAGAGCTTCATTTAAGTATTTCACAAAGAAAAGTAACATGACAGCAGAAGATGGCAGTGGTTAATTATTTGGGACGGAGTCATGGGCAGTTTCTGAAATAGATCTCAGTGATCCTGCCTTTTAGTATTCGTGCTCTGTAGTGTATGTAGCACAAGTCTCTGCTTAGTGTCGTCTGGACCTGATGGCTTGTTTCTAATGAGCAGAATACAGCAAAAAATAATTATAATTGAATGCTACTGCTCTGATGAGGCTATAAAAACCATGACTTGCATCTTGCTGGCCTTCTCCCTCCCTTGCCGTTACTCTCTCCCATCCTCTTGCCCACTTGCTGGGGTGAGAGAGCTGCCATGTTGTGAGGAGCTTGACGGAGAGGTTCTCTTTGCATGGCGCTAAGGGAGTCCCCTGCCCAGCCACTTGCCAGGAATTAAATCCTGCCAACAACCGTGTGAGTGAGCTTGGAATCGAATCCTTCCCTATCAAGCCTTAAGATGACTGCATTTAAATAGCTGTCATAACCCTCCACACACACATATGTGTACACATGTGCACACACACAGACAGTCATACACACAGGTTTTCCTTCCCAGTTTTATTGCCAGTATCCTCTTGGTTTTGAGCTATAACTGCCAGTGTGAAAGGGGAGTCAGTATCAACAGATGCTTAGGTGGTTTTGAATTAGCAATGTACTCCTTTTATATTTAGGGGCAGTTTGGGAGGGATTTTTTCCCCAATATCAACTCTTAGGAAAAGCCGTGTAATCAGCCGGTCATGTTCTTTTTCCTAATACTTAGATAAAATCAGCTGTACAGAGGAAACAGCAATGTTATTTCAGAAAGCATGGTGATCAAAGGAAAGTGAATTTGCATGCTTCTAGGGTGAACAGCTCAGAAATGGTAGCGAATGCAAGGAAAGGAAGGGAGCCTGAGGAGGTAAGAGCGGCATTAATTCGGAAGGCAGTTTGCGCACGCACACACTCACACACACACACACACACACACACACACACAAAACCACCAGTTTTCATGGTGCCCCTGGAATACATGTATATCAAAAGATACCAATATCTACTTTTTACATGGAAATATTAGCTATTTTAGTATGAAATTAAGTTACATGGGGTAAACAGCAATCATTTACTTAAGTTGCCAGGCTCTTTTGGGGGTTTAAATGACAGTCATACCTCAGTACTCGTCGGCTTCAGAAGTTGTCAGACCCTGTACTTGTGGCATTTTGACGAGAAAATAATGTTTCTTCCAGCACTCGGCACTGGCTCGCCACTCAGTGCCCGTCTCCTGCAGTGAAACAGAGGTCCGTGAGCCCGTCTCCTAGTAGCTCTTGAACAGTTAGGTGCTCCTGGGTTTCGGCCCTTATCATGAGTTTCAGAATGATTTAACGTTGAGTACCAATGTGCCACTCACCCTATATAGTGATAGAACTAAACAGGGTTCATGAGCCAGCCACATACCTAATGTCGCTCAGGGTTCATTAGATTAAAAATTAATATTCTTGAATCCACGTAGTTAGTGACACTAAAGATCCAAATATCAGATGTAGGTCTGAAATGACAAATACATCAAAGTAGGACCCCACTAGTTGAGGGCCCTCACCTGCAACAGGGACAAGGGCAAAATGCCAGGTAAACTCGGATAAAACCACTGTGATGGACATTCAGAATTCAAATGTATGAAGTTTTTACCTAACGTCAGAAGGTTTTCTGTATTGCTTAACATATTAGAATGAGAATGAGTTATTTACATAATAATAAGAAGCTATTTTGTAATGTTAAAGTGGTTAAAACACAAATACCCCCAAGGGCACTGAAGAACATTGTCCCTGGCATAATTCATAAAGCTAGGAAGTTATCGGGTTAATTTGGGTCTCCAACACAGTGTTCAGGCTGTGGTGGAGCAAAGGCCGATTCTGAGGTGCTCAGGTCTTCATTGCCCATGCTCTGGTGGCTTCTGTGCTGTTCACGGGGAAGGGGTGTCCCTGAGGCCAATCTTCCTCTCCACTAGTATTGACTTCCTTTAAAAACCCACTGCACATTTGAGACATTTCCACAGAAACATTTTTCAAAAAATCCAGATACTTGAAACAGTATGATCAGTCACCAACACAAGAATGAAAAACTAAATTATGGTTCATTGATACAATAGAATAAAACATAGCAATTAAGAAGAATGAACTTCTGGCACATCCACAGTGTCGCAGACATGCTCGCACGTACATAATGTTCCCCCGGAGGAATTGATCTGTGATGGAGGGAATCAGAACAGTGTTCGATGTGGGAGAAAAAAATGAGGCAGAAAAGAGGCCTCTAAAATGCTGGTGATACTTTGTGTCCTGTTTATAGTGGTCACATGGCTGATTTAAGGTGAAGGGATTATGCAACCTCCCTCCCCCAAAAACAACTCATAGTCAACCACGCGGTGATAACCACCTGGGAAGGGGGAGGGGGGAGGTAGAAGAGGGTAAAGGGGGGATAAGTGGTGACGGAAGGAGACTTAAATTGGGGCGGTGAACACCCAATACAATAAACAGATAATGTATATTGTATACATTATTATAATGTACTATATGTACAAATGTACATATAATTCTATACATATAGAAATGTACAGTTCTATACATATAGAAATGTACCGTTCTATACATATAGAACGGTACAGTTCTATAATGTATTATAGAATTATACACCTGAAACCCATATAATTTTATTTACCAATGTCATCCCAATAAAAAGAAAAAAATATTACTCTAAGTGAAATAAGCCACACACAAAAGGATAAATGTATGATTTCATTGACATGAGGTCCCTAAAACAGGCAAATTCACAGAGACAAGAAATACAACAGAGGTTCCCAGGGCCTGAGGGGAGGGAGGAATGCGCAGTCAACTGTTTAATGGTTGTAGGATATCTGGGGTGATGAAGAATATCTGAAAATGGTGATGCTGGTAGCACAACATTGTGAATGTAATTAAGACCCCTTAATTGTACATTGTAGATAAAAATGGTGAAAAAAAATGGAAAAAAAATCTTGAAGTTGTACATTTAGGATTTATGCCCTTATTAGTACATACCTTTGTATTCATTTGTTAGGGCTACTATAACAAGGGACCACCGACTGTGTAGCTGAAAACAACCTGAAGTTTTTGTGACACAGTTCTGGAGGCCAGAGGTCCAAAACCAAGATGCCAGCGAGGTTGGTCCCGCCGCAGTCTGCCAGGGGGAATCTGTTACTGGCCCGTCTCTCTGCTTCTGGGGGCGGACGGGCGATCGCTGGCATCCCTTGGCTTGTAGCTGTATCAGCCAGTCCTCACCTCCGCGTGCATTCTCCCAGTGTCTCTCCAAATGCACAGTCTCTTCACTCTGTGCATTTCAGGCTCAGTTCAAACTCCCTCTTTTCATGGGGACACTCATCACCCTGTCTTAGCCTCCACCCGAATGACCTCATTTTAACTGGATTACCTCTCTAAAGACCGTATTTCCAAATAAGGTCTCATGCTGAGGTGCTGGGGCGTAGGACTTCAACATATGTCTTGGCAGAAACAATCCCACTCATCAGAAATATATACTATACTTTTTTTGTAAAAAGGTCCAAAAGTGAAATGCAGCATGAAAAAGTAATGGGAGTGAAATGAGGGGCGAGGTGGCCTGCAATAAGCCTTGATGATACAATACCTATTTCTAAACCAAATGTCAAGTGGTTGGAAACATATTAGAACCGAACATTTTAAAGCTATATTTTAAAGTGTATTTGGGGACTTCCTGTCTCTTCTTGTTTTACCTGAAACATTTAGGACCGGTAGGGTTAAATGATTTAAGGGCCCACATTCAAATAGCGAATAGGGGAATCTGGCTGAGAGTCTCAAACACCCACCTGACCCACCTCAAGGCAGCCGTAGCCTCAAGCTTCACCCATTTTCCTCAAATTATTTTTAGAATATTTAGTAAAATCACATTCTCTTAATCACATCCTCATTTGGCATACCCTTGTCCCTATTTTTATAGTTTTGGGAAAGAAAGCTAGATTAAGGGAATTCATCGCAAACATGAACATCAGACTGACATTTATGAGGATGTAACTCTTGTTCCCATCTGGCATCCACAAGGGTGTCCTCCTAAATGGGGTCCGAACAAGCTCTGCTGGGAAGCAAACCTTTCATAAACAGGGAGGCGTTAGGTGGGTCTTCTGTGGAATATATTAATAGAGCATTTGAGAATGGATTCTGCACAGCTGGCCAGCGAAGGAAATCTAGATAGGTTGCCAAAACCAGGGTTTGAGTGAATTTGCCATCCTTCCCATTTCTTTCAAAAAGGCAGTGGAAATGATGAATTAACAAATAAAGTCGTTTATAAGCAGGGAGGCCTTGCACTGGCAGTGTGTCAGGGTTAGTGTCTCCCTCCCTCCTTCCTCCTTCGCTCCTGCCTTTTCGTATTTTTCCTTTTCTGTCCACCCATGACATCAGTCTTACTCAGATACATGGTTAAAGGCCAATGGCTACAACACGTAATGGCTACAACAGTTGAATGGCCTAAATCTTATATTCCTGTAGATACATTGAGATCATTGAAAAGATGGCAAGGAGAAAAATCTATCTATAATGAGAAGTGTTAATTCCTGTATTTTATGGAGAAATTACATTGTATTTTTGGTAGTGTAAGTTACTGAGATGCTAGTTACTACTGCCAGTTCCATTCTTAATGGCTGAGCCACCAGGTGGGGCAAAATGTATCGAGGGAAGAAAACCACTCCCTCTATAACACGTAAAGTTAATACCGTCTGTATCATTAACTAGCATATGCATGTGAAGTTCAGACAGTCTTTACACTATGGGCCCTGCTTTTCATCTAAAGCGTGTGTTAACAGAACCCTGATATACAAGATGATGTTGAATTGTCTAGAATTCATCTTCAATCAGCCCGTCTCTGTTTTGGAATACTTTCCCTTGTGTTTCTCAGGGACAGTAGATATTCAGTTTTGTCATATCCTTGTGTTTGGAAATTTGGTCACTGTTCCCCGTAACATCAGCAAGGGGATTCGGCATAGTTAGCAAATGCCTAGGCATGTTCTCAGCAGTAAGCTCCTGATACCTCGATGTGTTTTGACACCCATACCGAGCAGAGGCAATTTCCTGAGGAAATGAAGAACCCAAGTAATTATACATTCGGGACAAATCTACACGTTAGCCTGTATTACCTTGGTGCATATTTAAACCTTCCCCATGCATATATAGGCCTCCTAACTAAAGAGATACATGTTTTTGGATATGTTGAAAAAAAATTTTCCTTAGTGATAAACCATACCAAGAATAATACAAATTCACCCTGGCTGGAGTAGCTCAGTGGATTGAGCGTGGGCTGCGAACCAAAGCATCACAGGTTCAATTCCCAGTCAGGGCACATGCCTGGGGTGCAGGCCACAGCCCCCAGCAACTGCACATTGATGTTTCTCTCTCTCTTTCTCCCTCCCTTCTCTCTCTAAAAATAAATAAATAAAATATTTTTTAAAATCTTAAAAAAAGAATAATACAAATTTACTCAGTGCCTAAGAAATGCAAAATATGGAAATTATTTAATGTCTGATAATTCTTATACAGAATGTTCTCTAATTTCAATTACAGATGGACCTGGATCAGTAAGAAACCTGGATGGTTTCTGTCTCACCACAGTTGTAGGTGCCACTATGTATATGTGATCTGTGTTTGTGTATATGTTGGTGAACATGTAACAGCGATTTAGAAAAGTATTAATAATTTAGCTTTGAATAGGATACGGACAGAACAATACTTCTCTTTTTTATTTTGGCAAGAATAATTGTTATACATTATATCCTACATAATAATATGTTCAGCTTTGAGAAATTTGCACCCCACGTCTACTTATTCCATTAAACATGCCACATGTTACTAATTTACTTACAACGTCCACTTTCCATCTCCTCTCTCCCTATTCTCTTGCCACGGGGTCATTATACATTGCTCACTCACAAACGTCCTTGTTTCTTCTACTCTCTGGCCATTGGTCCTCTGTGCCTTTCCAACTAATTTAGCATAGATGATTTTACAGAAGGCTCTGACACTAACTCAGGGGTCGTCTCGTAAGAAGGGTTCTTTCTTTACTTGCCAGTCCTTTTCAGGTCCTTGGAGTGTTTTCATGTAGACTTTGTACAAAAGTCACTTGAGAATTGATAATATTTGGCATTTACCCTTCCTGTTTTGGTCCCACCATATTTCTGCATCGTATTTGAGGTCATGTTTATTTCTATTCTATTGCTGCACCTCCTTGTTGTCCTTGAGTTTTAACTCTCCTGTGAGGTCTACTTTAGAATTGGACTAGGACACACATTAATTATAAACTTACCTGGACACTTTTGGCATGACAGCTCAGAATATGGGACTGGTCATGAGTTGAGTGTAAGGATCAGGCACGGTGAAAGGGACACATACAGAATATGATTATGGGAACAAGAGTGAATGACTTCTTTGCAATATCTCGGGCCAGAGAATCAATGTAGTTAAGCATTTTCTAAGTGCGGTATTCTATCCACAAAATCACAAGACTTTTATAAATTGCCAGACTGCTTTCCATAAACCAAATGCCAACAGGACAGTGACCTTTCAAATTGCCGGCACAAGAGAAGCCAAGATCGGAAAGCTCAAACTTGAAGCAAACACCCACAAGAAATCCTATAGAAATGACTTCTGGTCAGCTTAACGTAACGCAACACGCTGTAAAATGCGTTTGGCTTTTTAGGTGGAATAGTCTAGAATAAATCTGGAGATTTGTGATAGTTTTTGTGGATAAACTATTTTATAAATTTGAAAAAGAGAACTTGGGAAAGTTTGGTATTTGAAAAAATTGTAAAAGATGATTGTAATCATGAGAAGATGGAGATAGGGTGGAGTGTGTTGGGGTAGAGATGGGAGTTGAGTTGGAGGTTTGGGAAAGTGGAAGTTACACTGCAGAAAAATAATGAGAGTATCTTATGTAGTTTTTTATTACATTTATTGGGGTGACATTGGCTAATAAAATTATATAGGTTTCAGGTGTACAATTCTATAAACCATCATCTGTATATTGTATTGTGTGTTCACCACCCGAAGTTAAGTCTCCTTCCATCACCATTTATCTCCTCTCTACCCTTTTCTACCTCCCCTCAACCCCTTTCCATCTGGTTATCATCATGTTGTTTGTGCCTATGAGTATTTTTTTATTTCACTTAATCCCTTCACCTTTTTTACCCAGCCCCTCAGCCCTTCCCCCTGACTGCTATCAGTCTGATCTTGGTATCTGTGCATTCATGTTTTAAAAGTTCCCATTTGAAATGTGGTATAGAGATATTTTAAAAATATATCATGAGAAATTTTGAATCAGAATTCTAATTTTAAATTTCTAATTTCTAATTTCTAATTTCTGTTGTTTTCCTATTTCTCATGTATTTCTTTAGAGTTTTCAGTTAGACTTATGAAAGTGCAGATACTAATTACTTTATAACAAAATGAAATCCATACTTATGTATGTATTTGCATGTATATGCAGGGTGGAGTAAAATTAGGTTTATAGATGTTCATATTGAAAACAATACAATAATTAATAAATGATAATACAAGAATCAGTTCTATGTTTTGTATACTCACAAAACATAGATTTTTTAAAATATATTTTATTGGTTATGCTATTATAGTTGTCCCAATTTTTCCCCTTTGCCCCCTCCACTTGGTACCCCCTTCCCTCCAGCAATCCCCCACTTTAGTTCATGTCAATGGTTCATGCACATAAGATCTTCGGCTACTCCATTCCCTATACTGTTCTTAACATCCTCCTGTCTATTTTGTACCTACCAATTTGTACTTCTTAACATTGAACCTTTTCCCCCATTCTCCCTCTTACCCCTCCTGATGATAACCTTCCAAATGATCTCCATATCTATGATTCTGTTTCTATTCTGCTTGTTCACTTAGTTTGGTTTTTAGATTCAGTTGTTGTTAGATGTGAATTTATTGCCATTTTAATGTTCATAGTTTTGATCTTGTTTTTTTCTTATGTAATTCCCTTTAACATTTCATATAATAATGGCTTGGTGATGATGAACTCCTTTAGCCTCACCTTGTATGGAAAGCACTTTACCTGCCCTTCCATGCTAGATGATAGCTTTGCTGGACAGAGCAATCTAGGTTATAGGTCCTTGCTTTTCACCATTTTGAATACTTCTTGCCAGTCCCTCCTAGCCTGCAAAGTTTCTTCTGAGAAATCAGCTAAAAGTCTTATAGGAACTCTTTTGTAGATAACTATCTGTTTTTCTCTTGCTGCTTTTAACTCTGTCTTTATCTTTAAACTTTGGCATTTTAATTATGTGTCTTTGTGTGGTCCTCTTCGGGTCTATCTTGTTTGAGATTCTCTGTGCTTCCTGGACTTTTATGTCTATTTCCTTCTTCAAATTAGGGAAGTTTTCTTTCATTATTTTTTCAAATAAGTTTTAAATTTCTTGCTATTCCTCTTCTCCTTCTGGCAGCCCTATAATTTGGATGTTGGTATGTTTGAAGATGTCCCAGAGTCTCCTTAGTCTATCCTGATTTTTTTTTCCTTCTTTTTCCTTCTTGTTGTCATGATTGAATGTTTTCTTCTTTATAGTCCAAATCATTGATTTGATTTTTGGCTTCATCCACTCCACTCCTGGTTCTGTGTAGATTTTTCTTTTATCAATTCATTTTTAATTATATTTTATTGATTGTGCTATTATAAACTGTTGCTTGTTTGAGACTATTTAGGAAGTTGTGAAGCATGAACCAAGACCAGCCATTCATATGGAAAAGTGGCTTGGGTGGGCCCATAAGTCGGATGGGGCAGAGTCTCTGGGGATCTCTGAGGCAGGTCAAAGAGTGATAGCCCTGTCATTGGAGTCTCAGACATGGCACCAGCTTGCCAGCTCTGTGGGGGGAGAGTTCAGAGAAGGGACTATGGCCTCTACTCCCCTTGATGACAAACAGTTCAGTTTCTCCATGTATGCCACTGGTGCCTTTCAAGCTGCTACCATGGTGCCGGAGCTCAGAGAGAGTGAGTCTGAGTGGGTAAGTCTGTGCGTGGGTTCTTTGAGAGGAACTTCTTGAGGCTTTAAAAGTTTCTCCCACCAGCTCAATCCTCACTAGTTTTTGCAGCCAGAAGTTGTGGGGACTTAATCTTCCTGGCGCTGGCACTGCGGGCAAGGGGACCTGGTGTGGGACTCCTCATCCAGAGATATCCCTCTTGAGTTTGTATCCACCACACATAGGTGAGGGACCAACCCATTCCACATATGCACCCCTCCTGCCAGTCTGGATGGATGTGGTTTCTTTAATTCTATAGTTGTCAGACTTCCATTGAACTTGATTTCCGGTGGTTCTGGGTGATAGTTGTCCTATATTTTAGTTGTAATTTTGATGTGGTTGTGTTAGGAGGTGAGCCATGTCTCCCTATGCCACCATCTTGACTGGAAGTCTCTGTATATTTTTCTTTATTTCACTTAATGTAAACTTTATTTCTTCCTGGGTCTTCTTTATGCTGTTGAAGTACCCAATGAGTGCCTTGAGCATCCTCATAACCAGTGTTTTGAACCCTGCATCTGATAGGTTGCTTATCTCCATTTTGTTTAGTTCTTTTTCTGGAGTTTTGTTCTGTTCTTTCATTTCTTCATCTCCTCATTTTGGCAGCCTCCCTGTGTTTGTTTCTGTGTATTAGGTAGAGCTACTTTGACTTCTTGTCTTAGTAGTGAGGCCTATTGTAGAAAAGCACACCTCTGAGTTGCATGGGGTAGAGCCCAGGTAATGGCCAGGGAAGGGCAGCCCATGTCCCCACTGCTCTGTGGTTCTGTGTGGGGGAGGGCTCTGAGAGGGGACAATGCTGTGCCTAGCCTCTGGAGTTTTGCCTGGGAGCAATTTGTCCCCAGGTACTCTCCCTAGTGCAGTCTCTTCAGTTTCTCGAATATGCCTCTGGTGTCCTTCCAGCTGATGCCTTGGTGCTAAAGCCCAGAGAGAATGAGTCTGCATAAATCCTAAGTCCGTTGCAGGCCCTTTAAGAGCAGACTCCTAAGAATCCTGGTTTAGTCCACCACCACAACCCCCACTGGTTTTTACAGCCGGAAGTTGTGGGGACCCATCTTCTTGGTGCTAGAACCCTGGGTGCGGGCTGGGTGGTCTTGAGATCCCTCACTCCTGAGGCATCCTTCCTGATTTTTATACACCACACATGGGTGAGGGACCACCCATTTCATGTCTCCACATGTCTCCATGTCTCTCTGCATCACTTAGCATCTCCATGCTCCCACGTCTCCTTCCCTCCTACCTGTCTGGATGAATAGTTTCTTTCATTCCTTGGTTGCTGGACTTCTATGCAGCTCAATTTTCTGACAGCTCTGGGTGACATTTATTTTGTAGTACAGTTGTCATTTTTTTTGTAGTTGTGTGAGGAGGTGAGATGTGTTTGGAAGTCTCAGTCTATTCTCTGTTTTTAATTACTTTATTGTTGCTCAGTTACAGTTGTTTGCATTTTCTCCCCCACCCCGCCCGCACCCTCCTCACCCCAGCCAAACCCACCTCCCTTCCTTGCTTCTACCTTCCCCCTTGGTTTTGTCCATGTGTCCTTTCTAGTACTTCCTGAAAACCCTTCTCCCCACTGTCCCCCCAGTCTATTTTTAAAATGTATTCTTTGAAGATGTTTTATTAATGATTAAATGAAATTAAAGTCTTTTCTATATCTTTAGTTATCTGGTTTGAAACTTTCCTGTCAGCATTTTGATTTTCACTTATACATTCTCATCAATAGTATGAAGTCACAAAAAAAAAACAGATTTTATCCTGTCTATCTTTGCATAAATGACTAGAGGCACATATATGATGACTAAGAGTTTCTAAGCACATTTTTTCTTATATACCTGTATAAGTGATTGTAAGAGGATGGAGGAAATATTTTAGAGATATATCATTGCATACAGGATTTTGAAGAGCATTCAATTGCTCTCACATTTGGAGATTTTTGAATGTGATGAATATGTTTCTCTTTCACAGCAAACATGTTGTGCATGTGGACCACCTGTGGACAGATTTCATTGTGTTTGAAAGGCTATTGCAACTGTGAGATATTGCCAGACTGTTAATAAAAAGCAAACTGAGTCTATAGAGGGATTAATTCAACAGCTGAAAGAAATACATTTGCCTTAGAGTCATCAGATATTCTACCCACCGAACTCATGCTCTAAGATAGCATCCCTAATGAGCTTCCTACACCAATTAAACATAAGCAGGAAGCATCAGTCATCACAAATGACTATTTTCAGCTAACCACCTAGCTACCAGCACAAACTGCATGGCATTGAGCAACACCCTAAAAGGTTTTTTTTTTCCACTCTATTCTTACTTTGTTGGCTTCTCAATTTTATGGATGCAACGTCTTGGACAGACACTGTAAATGAGCATAGTGCTTTATAGTATATAAAGTGCTTTCCTTTGCATTATTATTCAGCAGCATAAAATGAATTTTAATGGGCTGAAGTGATTTGCTTAAAGGCACACAATTAGTGTGTGGCTGGAAGTCAAATCATGCCCTTTATGAAATTGTTCTATAAATAGGTAAGTATTGATCAGCTTTCCACTCTTCATGGCGGGGTCCAAGTGTTCAAAATGTCATCATCTTCTCATGTGGGCAAACTCAGGGGGAAGGCAGGATGAGGATGGAGGGGGATGTTTTTACACCCATTAATGAGCACTTGCAATATGCTAGCAGTTTACAAAATTTAACCAAAATAATAACTCACAAAATCTTCCAAACATATTTTTTCTTTCCTTTTACAGATGCAAAAATTGTAAGCCCAGAGAAGTAATATTAAGTTTGTTTGGGGTTTTCAGTTTTGAAAAAATCTTACATGCTCTATATTTTATGAATATATTCAACAGCTAGTTATATACATGCAAAAAATAAAGAGACCTTTGTTACAGGGTGGGGCATAAGTGTGTCTGCTGTGATATCACTGATTTTAATGTGGCATTTGGAGAAACTGGCTTCATTATCATTCTACAGGCACTTTGTTTGTGACTGTTCCTTTAAGTGTGTACATGTGGAAGCCCCATTGTTTTACTAAAGACATGTCAGGGAGGGCTCCTCTTTGATGGAACTGGTTTCAGAGTAGAATGGGAAATAGCCCTTGCCATTTGGGTGAAGCTACCGGAGCTGGGGGTGGGCGGTGATTTGCATGCTGTCTCCATGGGACACTGGGGGAGGAGAGGACTGGAAAGGATTGACCCCCTTCCCCCAAAGGTCAGGGGAGAATTTCATTACTGAGGACGCAAATTCTGAAACTAAAGTTCCCTGTAGACTCTAGAAACAATAATAGTATTTTCGCACAAATCAATGATTTAAATATATTTGTACATATTCATTTAAAAACGTAACCAGAACATCCCTTTTCTTTCTAGTCTATAGGAATTAGTATGGCAAACAGATATATTTGGGGAATATTTCTTGGCATGATCTTTTAATGTCAAATTTTTGTTGAAACAACTTTGTAGATGTTTCCAGCTACTCAGGAAGGAGATTTTTTTAAAAAATATTTCTTATTAAGGATTAAACAGAAAAATAATTTAGCAAGCTCACAAAACTAAACCTTTAGCCTTCCTCCTTTGTATCTGACTTGGTATTATTTCTTTTCTTTTAATTCTAAGTCATTGCATGTTCATGAATGCCAAATTTGAAGTAAAGTAAGGCATATACTGAACATTTTTTAAGAACTAAAACCATGCCTTCTCATTTATATGAATGTACATTTTTCAATATACATACATATTGCATAGTATGTGCTCAATAAATGTCATTGAGTGAATAATGAATCAATCTTCTGCTCAATAAGCATAAATCCAAATGTTATTCTAGAACATGATGGCCTGCAAAGATTTGAGTAAAAGTATTATAAAGTGCATTGGAGTTCTGCTGGTGTGGCTCAGTGGATTGAGTGCGGGCCTGAAAACCAAAGGGTCGCTGGTTAGATTCCCAGTCAGGTCACATGCCTGGGTTGCAGGTCAGGTTCCCAGTAGAAGACACATGAGAGGCAACCACACATTAATGTTTTTCTCCCTCCCTTCCCCTCTGTCTAAAAATAAACAAATAAAATGTTTTAAAAATGAGCATTGGAGACAGGGTAAATATAATACATTTTTCCAAATTTTTAAGTAAATAAATTAAACCATATTTATTTAGCATCCGCAATGTGGAAAGCCCTGTGGTCATGCTAGGGAGTACAGAAGGATTAAGTCATGATCTTGTCTTGGAGAAACTTACCCTTAGCCAGAAACTTGTAGCCTATGCCCAAATAAGTTAATTGTCAATGAATGGTACACAGATTGAAAAGATCAGAGAAATATGTATGGACTGGAGGAAAAAGGTATTTGAGTTTAAACTTGAAATCAGGTATAATGTGATGGGTTGAGGAACAGCAAAGAGGGTAATCTACATGGAGAAAAACAAGAATTGGAAGTGAGGAGGCTTTAAAGCAAGCATAGACAATATTACAGTTTCTCTGAGAGAATGCCATGTGGCAAAATTTAGGTGCTGGGAGGGCTATGTTTAGACATAATTTTTCTAAAAAGTATATTGTATGGGATCTTGACTGTAATCTCAATTTGAACTTTTGGGGGGACTTCGTTTGCAGAAGCATGTCAACGGGTATAATTGAGGGAAGGGGTTAGTTTGCTTAATTAAATTTGGAATCTCAACTGAACAAAATTCCTTGGGAGTCTTTAGTTCATGGATATCAGGACGGGGCCATAGTATGAATTTCACCAGCAGTTTACCACCAGATGCCTCTCTGTGCTTCATCTATCTGGACTGATATCTGTGGTCCAGACACATGTTGGGACCAGTGGGGTTCGATAGTAAACAGTCACAAAGAGAGTTACGGCAGAGAAATGGCACTGTGGCAGTACTGGTTAGGGGAAGTAACCTGGTGGTAGTAAGTGGAAGAGACTGACGTCCCCTGCACAGGAGGGATTGGGAAGACACATTAATAGTGGAGGTGATAGGTTCTATTTCAATGTACAAAGGGGTGGAGTGCATTTGATATCTAGTCGCTGCTTAGAGATGAACTACAGAGTAACAAAGGCTGCAGATAAAGGCTTGAGGGTAATTTGTATACAGATGAGACCAGTCTGTCCAGATGGGTTCTCAAAAAGAGATGGAAAAGAACAGAGGATTTACAACGTTAATTGAAATTTCTTCTCCCCCTTCTTCTTCTTCTTCCTCCTCCTCCTCTCCTTCTTCTCCTTCTCCTTCTCCTCCTTCTCCTTCTCCTTCTCCTTCTTCTCCTTCTCCTTCTTCTCCTTCTCCTCCTTCTCCTTCGATGTATGGAGAAAGATGAACCAACTCAGAAGCAGTCAAAAATAGTTTAGTCCCAAAGACATGGGATTTTGAATAAGGATCTTACTGTGAAAATCCTATTATTTCTGTTGATTAGGAATTTGTTGGGAATTTTCACAAATTATGTTACCTTATGCTTGTGAGAATAAAGCGAACATCTGTGGATGTGTGATGATTGAGAAGGAAGACAGTGAGCATTGTAAGGCAGAACCTTCGTGCAGAGGAGACGGAGATACTGATCCTCCATGAGGGGGGTGGGGTTAT
Organism: Phyllostomus discolor; assembly: GCF_004126475.2. Classification (NCBI taxonomy): domain Eukaryota; kingdom Metazoa; phylum Chordata; class Mammalia; order Chiroptera; family Phyllostomidae; genus Phyllostomus; species Phyllostomus discolor. The sequence continues at coordinate 10,380,846 of NC_040913.2, read as the reverse complement.
TGGGAGTCTGGGAGCATGGATCAGATGGGATCATGGACACACCTGGCGAAGTTGATCATAGGAAACAACAACCATACCTGTCTCTCTCAGAGACTTGGAAAACAGTGAGAGGGATGGTAAAAAGGCAGAGGAACTGAAGGGTGGAGAATACGTCAAATCCGATAGCTTATTTCTGGGGGTATGATCTTCCCAGTAAGGTATCGACCTTGGATATGTTGACCATTTTGTTCAGAGGAATATGTCAGGGCAGGGGCATCAAAATCATTTTTATCAGGGACAACATCAGCCTTGCGGTTGCCTTCAAAGGGCCGAAATAATTTTAGGGCTGTATAAATGTAACTACTCCTTAACTGTTAAGGAGTCGAAATTACGTTCGGCCCTTTGAAGGCAACTGCAAGGCTGATGTGGCCCCCAGTGAAACTGAGTATGACTCCCCTGTGTGAGAGAATCAAAAGTAACTAGACAAAAACATTGCCCAAGGCATGAGGGGCCCATTTGCAACTTAGAGAGTGAATTCATTTTCTGTTGCCGCACAACAAATCACCACATATTTAGCAGTTTAAAAATTCCATCTATGGACTCCTATTCTATGGTTTGGAAGTCCCCATGGGCTCCCTGCTCAGGGCTTTCTGCTAAGGGGCTCCCAAGCCTGCAGTCGAGTTGCAAGCCAAGCTTGAGTGGGGGGAATCCTCCTCCAGGCTCAGCGGAGTTGTGGATAGAATTCGGTTGTAGGACTGAGCTGGGTTCCTCGCCGGCTGCGAGGTGGATCACTCTCACTCCTGGAGGCTGCTAGTAGTTCAGTTCTTTGCCACAGGACTTCTGGCAGAATCTCTCTTGGGCCATCTCAGAGCACTGACATTTACACCTTCAAGGCCAACAGCATGATCGAGAAAGTCAGATACCCCTTCCTCCCTCTGCAAGCTTCACATCTCTCTGATTTCTGCTGATAGCCAGGTAAAACTTTCTGCTTTTAAGGGACTCATGTGACTATATTAGGTCCACCTATATAATCTCCCTTTAGATGAACTCAAGGCCAACTGATTAATAACCTTAATTACATTTGCAAATTTCCCTCTGCCACGTACTGTAGTGGATGTGAGGGAGACGTCATATTCACAGCCCCAGGGATTAGAATGGGAAACTTGGGGCCTAGTTTACAGTTCCGCCCACCATACATATTTAAATTAAGTTAAAATATAGTTTTGTATAGTTCTCCTTTTTAAAAATGTGAATTCATGTATCTTAGATATTTTGTAGGTTACTTCAGTGATCTAGAAAAGAAATGTAGAAAACAGAGCAAGATTTCTATAAAAAAATGTTCTCCATTATCTTTATCAATCACTATAAACAAATGAATCATTCTCTGACAATTAATATATTTAATTGCATTCACCCCAAACCAGTTTCCTAAAGTTTAGTTTGTGTGCACTATCTTGTGGTTTGCATTTTTGAGTTCAGACTCAGTGAGCTGGGTCTTTGTGACAGGCACAAAGCAGCTGTTCTTTCTGAGTCTCCATCTTTGTGTAGCCAAGCTCCCCGGAAACCATTGTAGTGATAACTAGGGAAGTAAAGGGAAAGTCAAGTTGAAAGGGGAAGGTGTTGGGGAAGAACATCTCGGACCAAAGGGAATAATAACCCGTCACCAGAAAGTTGGATTTTTGTTGTACTTGTCAGGTAATCCTTAGAACAATTTTAACCTAAGTCATGTATTGAATTCTTTATCAAATAATTCTTTCAATTAATGTGCTGTGGATATTTAAGTAATATTATAATAGAATATATAATAAAGTAGATAATAATAAGAATCAAAATATATTCATTTTTAATGTCCTAACACTAGGCAGAGTATTTTATGTGTACTATCTCTCACAATAAGAACAATGGCCCAGGTATATTATTGTCCCTATTTTAGATACAAGGGAGCTGAGTTAATTATTCCGTAGCCTGCACAATGCCCAATGTCTCACAGTTAATATATGTCAGAATCAGGATTCAAATCTGAGAATGTTGGACCTCAGAGATGAAGCCCTTTATGGTTATGCTAACTTGCAAAGGGTAAATGTTATCAAGTAATACCGTTATCCATCCTTTCTGTGTTCGGACTCTGAAGTGTGACGTGCTCTTATATATTCGTATCTTCTCTGCAGGAAGAAGCAGGCACATCCGTTCATTAAACGTAGTAACTTAACATTGCCTAAATCCCCGTGACCATCCTTCTTTTTAAATGTAATATCTATTAATAAATATGGGGAAATGCTCTTACATAGGAATAAATTCTGATAAGAATTTAAAAATTATTGTCAAGTTGTTTTAGCATTTCATTTTTGTTAGGGAAAATACAGTTTAAGGAATTGTAATATTTCAGAATTTGTGGCGATTTTTTTTTTTTTTTACTTTTGAAAGCTGGTGAATTGTCAAAGTGTCGTTGCTTAGAGTAAATGTTCTTTAAATGCTAAACATATCTGTCTTAGGTATACTGAGGATATTTCACTCTATGTTTTTCAATATGAATTGCTCTCTTTGGGCTGTGAGTTTAATTATTGTCTGCTAATCAATACTATTGCTTAGGAAATCCCTGAGAAGTAACAACCATAATACTTGCATAAAATACCCTGAAATTCTAAATGACCGTTAGGTGTTCAGCGGAGGTACATTTCATTCTTAAAGGAGCAGTACCCTGCAGTGCTCATGCTCAGTCACGTGTCTTCAAAACTGCCTGAGAGGGCGAAGTGTCACATATTGGATCGTTGTCCTGAGGTTCTGCTTTCAGTGAAACATTCTATTATTTATAACATCACCTTTTTGAGAAGGAGTTCAGGCATTTATAATATTATTCAAAAGTATTACCAGCACTCCCATGCTCTAGGGAAAATGGCTATTCTATCCATTTTGCTCATAAAAAGTAAATGAAATACTTGAGAACCAAGAAGTTGGTGGAGTTCCTTAAGTTATCTGTAGAAATGGAAATAGGACTTAAGTCTTTTATTCCCAGGTTTAGTTCTGTGCAGTATGCATTGGACTATGTATTTGATATTAGAAAGTTTAAATAAGCTCAAAATGTATATGTCCAAAATTCGAGATTCTTTTAAGTGAATCTTTTCGGGAACAATAGTACCATGTTAGTAATCTACTGTTTGAGAAATTTTGGATTGTTGGTTTAAGAACAGCACAATATCACCATCCAGCATACTGCGAAGCGAGTTGTGTTGTATTGGAGTTTGACATCATATACTTAAATATTGTTTACTCAGAAACAAAGGAGTCCGTAGCCAAACTCTCCATGAGCAAGAGGACCTGGTTTTATTTGCTTCCCAAAGCTTTAGCACAGAGCGAATATTCAGGTCCTAGCTCTTTTGGCTGTAAGACCTTGCTTATTATTTGTTATTATTTCAGTGTTTTTTTTTCCACTTTTCTTGTAGACTTGATTTGGTAAGGTGGCTACATTAAAATAGCGGACCCGCATAAGAAAATAATTCTAATTTCTTCATAGGTTCCTGAATAGCATTCTTAGATGATTTGAATTTGCTCTGAATACATGCTTTTTGTATTCACATTTAGCTGTTACAAGGCAGGTCCCCCAAACCCGACAAGTGGGAGCTGCCCGTGGGCAGCGGCGGCGGCGGCGTGGCTGAGCAGGTCAGCGGCGACTGTGATGATGAAGACGGTTGCGGGGGATCGGGAAGTGGAGAAGTCAAGAGGACGCTGAAAGTCTCAGACTGTAAGTGTGTGATGCTAAGACCATTCCTAAGGGACTGATTTGGCAACATCAGTAAGGGTCATCACTGCCATGAATTTAAAGAGAGAGAGAGACAGTGAATTTAGAAGCATGCAAGAAGAGTTAGAAATGAAAATGATCCTGTTTTCAGGTATTTAGGACATGCGCTCTTGGGGTTTTCTTTATTTTTAACTTATGGCTTTGAATGGAGCTCACATTTTTGCATGAAAACCTAGTGGCTGCTTGCTCATCTGTTCTAAGATTTATATGTTTTCAAGAGGGATAATCCTTAGGAGGCATGTAATAACTAGTCACTACTATGATGAATATTGAATGTGTATTGGTAATTAATGTGAAACTAGAATGAACAAGCCCTACTAAAAAAAAACAAATGCTGCATTTTAATATTATCATGCCATAATTATCAAAGTATTTTATTTTAGTAAATACTCATCATAGTTAAATTGCAATGAAATTAGTTAAGAATATGGTTAGTGATAGTTAAAAATAAACTACTTGTAATCACTCGTGTAGATTTGGTCTTCCAAAAATGCTCATCGATCATTCACTTTGTTTCGATTCCGTGGGTTCGATAAGCAATTCTGTTATAGCTGGCCTGGTCAATACCACAAGAGATGGAGCTACCAATGTTTTTTTTTAAAAATCGCCAAACACATTTCATCTTCCTGTGTTAACATGGGAAATGAGGAAGATAAGTGCTCTACCCTCCACTGCCGTGTGCCTGCGTTTGGTCACGAGGGTGAGACAACCAAAGTTAGCAGCTGAGAAATAAGTGTGACACGTAATGTACCCAGAGCAGCTCTTGGTTTGTCTGGGTCACACCAAACACCCATGCCTGTCTGGGCGCACGTCTAACTGTCCCCCTCTTAGCCCCAACGGGTTACTTTGGACCAGGTGGGCATGCCCTTCCATCAACAGGGGAAGGACTTACGTACTTTCTAGTTCTCTTGTCATGAGTTTGGAGCTCTTCCAATGCTTCCAGCAGCCACGCCCTGTTCCTCCCAGGATCTTCTCCACCAGCTCACCATCAGTTAAAGGAATGGGAGCCAGCAGAGGTGCAAAATCAAAGGGATGGTTAATATAAAGAAATGCGCTTTTCTGTTGAACACAGTAATAGATGTAACATGGAAGGTAAGTGGATGGGATTTAGTAACTTGGAGCAGCCATCGAGCAACAACCCACGAAATTCCTCCATGCGTTAATACAGTTTCCTAGTGAAAATTAAACATCGTCTTCTTTTGTAGGAACAGATAAGGATGTGTCTTCTTGTTACTGGTTTTAACGTAGTTTCTCACAGGAAGGAAAAAATGAAATCAAAAGGGTTTTATTAAAATTTTTTTTACTAAGAGTTACAATGTCCTCCACTGTATTTTGGAATTGTGATAATTATCTATTAGGGTAATGTTGAATAATCTCACATTTTCATTCTATCTTTAGTATTGATGTGTGCTATAATTTTATTGCCTTTGAATATTAAGTCATAAAAATTGTTACAATGATAGCTTAGGTTGAAATTTCATTTTAATGTAAATTGTGTGTGTGTGGAATTAGTAATTTTACACAGATTTTTTTACTCCTAAAATTATTTATAAGCTGAAGAACTTGTCATGTATTAATAGGTGCCCCTTCTTAGCTTGGTTCACAAGAGAAGTGGAGAAAATGGAGGATATTCAGCTGCTAATAGTTTTCTCCTAGAACCATACTTGTCAAGGTGGAAGAATGAATGTTTTACTTCAAAACCCTGTTTTCAATTACTGCCCAAATGGAGGGGTGTGAGACAAGCAACTCTCCAGCAGAATTGGGGAGATTTAGGACATACATGGTTATCAGCAAACCCATATCTGCTATAAGTGGTTTACCTATTATGTTGCTACGAGTTTATAGCTGTTGCTGCCTTTCAATTTTTAATAAGTGGTTAGGGAAGCACTCTGGAGAGCAAGCTGAAACTGAGAGCCACAGGGAGGGTAGCAAAGGGCAGGTCACGTTTCTATTTTCATAAGGCACGATGCTATTTCTCCCACGTTTGACTAGCATGATGTGTTGGTAAAACAAATTAACACGTAGCTTTACATGGTCTTACTGACTTTAGAATATTGTCCTACAGAAAGTTTAGGAGGGTGACTTCTGTGTGTAGAACTTGAAATGCACCGTGACTTCTACCTTACATTGATGTGTATTCTTTGCAGAATACAACATAGGCAGAACGCAGTTCACTCATCACCTAAAAATAGATTGATTGATTTATTTCTCTATATAATTATAAGGAGTAAGTGTGCCATGTGGCTTTGATGACTTTGCTCAAGTTGTGCAAATGTTCAAGTTGCAAAGTATTTTACTCATCAGATTGTCACACTGATTTCCTCTCTCTGGTTTGCTCATGTTTGAGTCAGGCAACAGGAGGGCCTCTACACGTCGACTGACAAAGTGTCACAACCAAAGCACTTACGTGCCTTTAGGTGTCATTGTGTTTTCATCACCAATGGTATCAAATAATTTAACAATGTTTTGGCTTTTTAAACTATCTTTATTTGTATCCCACCTGTACACTATTGTTAAATGTGAACTTATGTTGCTCGTAAAATGCAGCCATCTATACTACTCTGTCGTGTTCAGTCTTAGAAAATTGAAAATGTTTTCTTATGTCAGGAGAATGAGTTTAAAATCCCCGTGTTGCAGAAGCTTATTTTATATTTTTATTGTATTGACTTTGGCTCACTAATACAGGTAGGTATATTTCACTAGCAACCTGAATCGTGGGGTTGAAGTGGTTTTAAACCTTCCTTTCCACTCGCCTCTGCCATCCTCTCAAAGTAGCTAACTCAGTAAGTTCCAAACACCAGTGGAAAAAGCTCTTTTGGCCATGCTGAGCACACTGTCACTACCATCAATACTTTTATAACTATTTGACTATTCTCGTAATGTCCCCAAATTCTGATAGTTTCAAATGTTGAAAAACAAACCAGAAGACTACTAAAGACAGGCTGTAAGAGCCAATGTGTATTTTTGAAAACTCGAAGAAGCATTGCTTGCAGTTCTTCTACATGATATTATAATTTAATTTGCAAAACTCTGTATTTTTAAAAAAATAATATATAAATCATGAGAAAATTAATTTTGATAAGGTTATTCACAGTAATAACCTCAAGCAACGTGAATTTAATCACAAGTTGTTTTAGATACCGATTTTCAAAAATAGCAGGGTAATTTTAAGTCTTTGAATATTGTCACATTCATGATTGCTCATATAGTATTATGTAGCATGTTTGGCCATCTTAAAAATAGTGTTACTTTAACTGAGAAGCCTGTAAGTGAAAACTAAGTCTGGTGAGGGTGAGTCTATATGACTAGTTTCCCAGGGACGATCTCAACACCCTCCTGCAGAATAGTTACGATGGGATTGTGAAGACAGGTGTGGTCAGAGCACCATCACAGCAGTCTGACCCCTTGGGGCTCCTGCTTTACCTCCTACTTGGTCACCCCAAGTCTTTCTTCATAAAGGCTGTTTGCCATTAGATTCTTCCTATCTCATGAGTCATTCTTCCCCTTCTCTTTAATGGGTTCTCTTCATCTCCCCACATTCTAAATATTTAAAGAATTCAGGACTCAGAGCTCAAGTATTCCCTGTTCCACGTGCTGCCCATTGCATCACAATAGCAGTAATGATAGGGTACCCTGGTCCACTGATACACTCCCTGGTTTAAAACCATTCCTCTCTAAGTGTTATCTCAAATGGTAGGCTTGGGAAAGCAGAAAATGTTCCATTTAAATGAGATTTAGAAATAGAGGGATAGCAAGTTGGAATATCAAGTTACTAGGTCTAGAAAAAATCTGTTGATTTTTTTATAGCATAGAATAAATAGAACTTGTCCACTGTACCGTTTATGTTGTACTTTGGATTTGTTACTTAGTAACTAACCTTGGAGTAGCCTCTAACAAATACATCTACATCATGGTACTGACAATGACCTTGGAAGAGAATAGTATGTTCCATGTTCATAGTAAAATGACCTTGGAAGAGAATAGTGCATTTTACATGCATAGTAAAATGAAAATACTTTTTTGGTCACTGAGAAATAAAGCTTCCTGATTTACAGGTGACCCCTGAATAATATGCATTTGAATTGTGAAGGTCCACTTATATGCAGATTGTTTTCAATAAACACATACAGCACTGTAAATATATTTTATCTCACTTATGATTTTCCCCAAAACATTTTCTGCTTATTTTATTATAAGAATACAGTGTATAATACATGTAGCATACAAAATATATATTGATTGTTTACATTATTGGTAAGACTTTTGGTCAACAGAAGGCTATTAGTAAAATTTTGGGAAGTAAAAAGTTATATACGGATTTTCGACTGCATGAGGTTTGGTGGCTCTAACCTTCCTGTTGTTCAAGGACCAACTGTATTTAGTAATATAGGAGCCCCTCCTTATCCAAAGTTTTCTTTTGGGGGTTTCAGTTATGCTGTCATCCACATTTTGAAAATACTCAATGGAAAATTCCAGAAGTAATTCATAAATTTTAAGTTGCATGCTATTCTGAGTAGCATGAAGAAATTTCGTATCACCCTACCCCATCCCATGGGGGTTGTGAATCATCCGTTTGTGCAGTGTGCCCACACTGTGCACGCTCCCCACCCATTAGTCACTTAGGAGTCAACTGGGTGATCAGAGTGGCATTTGCAATATGGCAGTGCTCTTGTTCCCATACCCCGTATGCTAGAGTCATACTACATCGCGATGCTTAGTCATCCACCTCGGGTCATCTCATCACGTCGACACTGTATTGTCTCACATCTTCACAAGAAGTGTGAGTGCAGTGCAATATGACATTTTGAGAGAGAGACATCTTATCAACTAACTTTGTCATAGCATACTGTTGTAATTGTTCCATTTTAATATTGTTGTTGTTAATCTCTTACTGTGCCTAATTTGTAAATTAAACTTTATCATAGGTATGTATGTATAGGAAAAAATTGATCTATAGGGTTTGGTATTATCCCTGGTTTCAGGCATCCCCTGGGGTCTTTGAAGGTATCCTTCATGGGTGGGGGAGAACTACTGTACAGAATTGTAGACTGAGTACAATTTCCTGGCTTTTTCAAAGTTATTTTCAACATAAATTACCTTCATTTCTAAATTCCAGGGAGGCATAGAGGTTAGAAAGGACACAAAAATGTACAAATGACATTTTCTTTAGAACATGCAATCTTTATTTTTCTTTTCAGAACTACTATGACTATGTAAAGTCATATCATGTAAATTAGTTTGTATTATATTATATTGTCTAGTATATGATTTTAAAATTTTCAATACAAATTATTTCAAACTGGTAGTGCAAGCATATAAAACTTGTTTCCATTAATAACAGTTCCAAACATCTATATTAAAAGTATGTGTGTTCTTTATAAAATTAGTTTTACCAAATTTGATTAAAATAAATTATATTCAGCTTAATTTGCATAGTGTTGACAAACATCCCATTAATAAATTAACCTAAATATAAGAAAAGGCACTGAAAATAACTAAATAGCTTGTTGTATTTAATTTATTCAGTTACAGTAAAAATCATTTTTATAAGGTTACTTAGATTTGAACCTTTGTGACATAGTGAAAATAATCTTGAATAATGATCTGTACAGGGTAAGGCAGAAGCGGGTTTATACCTTTTCATATGGAAAATAATACAATAATTAATAAATAATAAAAGAATAGACTGCATTCCATGTACTCACAACTGTAAACCTACTTTTGCCATATCCTGTATTTTACGAGTGCCTAATGCTGAAAGACTATGTAAAACCATGCATGACAAACTAATAGAAAAATTCACAAAGGAGCACTTCCTCATCCTTGTAGAATATCCAAAATAATAAACACTTTGAAGTTGGCATCCACTGCAGTTTTTACACTACTGATGAAAATTATAATGAATAAAAATGAAATATATGTCTAAGTTAAATACATTTCAATTAGTATGTAAACATTGTGAGTATTATTCTGATTATACGTTTCCATTCTGGCGTCTAAATAATTCAGACTCGTACTGGCTGCTTGCTATTTTGTTAACGAGATTATTTAATGGATTCTGGATATCTAATAAATCATCTAAAATCATCTTTCAGTCTCTTGAAAAATTGTATATCACATTCATGAATATGAATAATAGAATTGAAATAAAAGGGTTTGTCCTTGAATGCCCAAGGAATGATTTTCATTGCTTTGGCTCAGACACAGAATTGATGCTAAATCACCAAGGCGAAAAGGAATGACTTATTATTTAAAGCTTAAGGAGCCTTCTCGCATGCATTCCAGATCAACCATCTAATCTGAAAAAATCATAATGAAACCTATGCCTCACCAGAGGGCATAAAATAAAGCTGTGGTCTGTTCCATCTGGAACAAAGTTAAGTAGGGCTGTGTGATCTATGGAAGAAGTAAAAAAGTAAAACTTAAGAACGTATCGGATATATTTTATCATGACTTACCCAAAGTCACATAGGTGTCGGTAAAGCCAAGATCCAACCATATTCATATCCAGGTCTATTTTTATATCATTTTGTTGCAAATAAACAGAATGGTTACCAAAATGGCTGTAGTCTCCCTCAGGATTAGTTGATAAAATACATCATGTCAGAACAAATTGGGTATACTTTAAGCTCTTTAATAACTTCCATACTTCTACTGTGTAGAAAGAATAGTTTCATATGCCTTATTGACCCATTAAGTGCTAACTGTAAATAATTAAAATAAATAATAGAGCATGTGATCTGGGCCCAAAGCTTCTCAAACTCTCTTGTGTATACAAAGGTATACACACAGCTCTCTCGGGCTCTTGTTACAAAGCCCAGTGTGACCTGGGAGGTCTGGCCTGGGCACCCTTTGTGTGCCCCCAGACAATGCTGTAGTCGCTGGCCTATGGGCCATGCTACAAGGAGCAAAAGTGTATGCCCTTGCTTATCACAGCACTTGCTTATTAGTATCTGTAAAATACACCTCAGAGGAACAGCATGAACTCACAAAATGCTTTCTCCCTTTCTATGTTAGTATTACAAGAAAATGTTGTAGGCACGAGGATATTAGGGGCTATAAAACCATTAGGCTGGGAATGGTGATTATCCCATATGATTTTTGGTGTTGGTCTCAGTTTGTGTTTAGCCTTGAGTTTACTTTATCTCTATTTTTAAATGATGTTTTCTTCCTTTTCTTCTTTTTTTTAATAACTGTCTCACGAATTTTTCTAAGTGTGATTTATGTTTTGGTCTTTGATATATATTTTTTAGCTCATTTTGAAATGGCACATTAAAATCGTGGTCTAGATTTTGAACATGTCTTTCCAGCATGCTTTCACTGTAGAAACAGTAGCAGAACACTGTATTTGTTATGACCTTATATGGGAGTTGATTGCAAACCTTTTCTGTAGCTTATTTTTAGGTGAATTTAAATTTTCTAAATTTGTAGAAGGAAGTTTGGTGCAAATAGAGTTCCTAAATTCAAGTTCACACGCCCATTGTTTTCATACAGTGTTAAAAAATGTGGTGACTAGTTTTCTGAGCTATTCTGGCTTGCCCTCTCCCCTGTATTCATTCACAGTTTTTTATATCCTTATTCCCCATCGTTCTCCTCCCACTAATTCTTGATCCCACTTCCAGCAGTTTCTCCTCAATGTAGACCCCTCAAAGATAAGAAAGGCTTGCCAGATTAGTTTTAAGAGCTTAAAAGGTTTCAGAGGATCCAGCCCTTCAGCTACATACCAGGGTCTTCACACTCATGCACTGTTACAACAAGCTGACTTCAGGGAGTACTTGCTGGCTATTTTCAATTCATTTGGTTTCAGCTCTGTAACTTGCTGTGTTGCTTTCAGTGCTTTCTCTGCACCCATGATGATCACATGTAGGTTCTGTGGCTCTGGGTAGCATGTCCTCCTTCATTTGTATTTTGAGGTTCTTAAGGGTAACTCATGAGATGGGCTGGGGATGGTATCATGTGATTTTGACATCACCATCTAATTGTTTATTTGACATAGGGATTTGGGAGCTTCCAAAAACTATACTGCAACCCCTACTACATATTCCCTGAATCTCCCGGATTATTTAAAATGTTTTGGAAATATTGATGATCTCACTTCTCTTTGGTCCTGTTCTTTGACATGTCATGTCATGCATGCATACATGTATTTTCTTTCACATAGGTGAAAACCAGCCTTGCTTTTCAAATTTATGTCATCAATAGCCTTTCTGATAATGAAATACATTTCATTTTAACTGAGATACACTTCATTTTAATTTGAGATTTTCAAATTTATGATCATAAGCAGTACTACAAGCAATCACCTTTGTTCATTTGAGTATAAGCCACTTCAGATACTAAAATTCATCATCAGAATCATTGTATCAATTAATGTTTACACAAACACTAAAGGTCAACTCATGTTTTAGAATTTTTGCCATAATTACATATCCTCAGACTTTTTAATGTTGCAAATTTTTGGATGTAAATGGTTAAAAAATATATTTATGTGTGTCAAAGAAAAATTGTACCAGACAGAATAAAACAGGAAAGGAAGGCTTCATTCAAAACTACTAAAATAGGGGTCAAGACTTGCAATGAAAGGGAGAGAGATTGGACTCAGCTCCACTGAAACAAAATGTGGGGCAGTTTCCCCCCCTGCGGGGGGCTACAGGGAAGGTGCTAGCGGCTGTGGGTGGGGCGAGCAGTCGGTCGGTGTGATCCGGCCATCTGTGTTTGCTGACACTTGTCAAAGGCAGGCTCCTCCCCTCCCACAGAGATGTGGAGATGAGGCCCTATCTTCCTGAGTGAGTCTCTTTCCTTGTTTTATTGTTGTTCAGTTACAGTTGTCTCGCCTTTTTCCCCATTGCTCACCCCTACCCCCCCTCAATCAACCCCCACATTGTCCATGTCCATGAGTCCTCTATTTGTGTTCGTTTGCTTGCCCTTTCCCCTTCTTTACCCTGTTATCCCTCTCCCTCTCTCCTTTGGTCACTGTCAGTTTGTTCTTTATTTCAGTGTCTCGGGTTCTATTTTGCTTGCTTGTTTGTTTTGTTGATTAGGTTCCACCTATAGGTGAGATCACGTGGTATTTGGCATTCACCTGCTGGCTTATTTCACTTAGCATAATGCTTTCCAGAGCCATCCACGCTGTCCCCAAGGGTAGGAGCTCCTTCTTTCTTTCTGCTGTGAAGTATTCTGTTGTGTAAATGTACCACAGTTTTCTATTTCAAAGGATGATTCCCAGGTCCTTGATGAAGACAATTTTGTTTGTAAATCTGGTAAGATGAGGGAAGAAGATTTACATCTCAAATTGGCAAAGGACTTGTATTACAATTTTTCTAGAGTAAATCTTCTCTGGAAAAGGAGGCCAGGGAGTTAAAGTGAGGAAGGATCCTGCCTATGGTTTACTTAAGCTGGTTCATGTGCATTTCACTAATCACTGAAGTTGAGATGGTTTCTTGTTTATTGGTGATTTTGTGTTTCCTCTTTTGTAAATTGCCTTCTTTCCCCCTTTCCTATTTTATTTCTACTTTGATTTGAAGTATCTCATCCTATATCTAACCAATAATATTTGTCAGTTTGTGAATTTAAAAAAATCTCACTGTCTCTAGTCTGATTGTAATTCAAACACATGTGTGTTGCCTTTATACATTTAAGGTACTGAGAGTGTAGCAAGGGGGACCACAATGTAAGTAAATGCATTCAGATAAACTCTAAAAGTATAAAATAATGGAACAATATCAAATACAGAGGGCACAGAAAAGAGGAGAATGGTAAATTCTATGTCTTCCCTGCCCCTTGGGGAGTAACATCCAGAAAGTTCCATCTGAGCTGATTTTCAGAGGATCAAAGAGAGTCAGGTGAGCAGCTCACTCTTCCAGACTGAGCATTTACAAAAGCACACGTGTTTCAGTTGTCGGTGTGCTCAGGATGTGTTTGATCTTCCTGACACACCACTTCTGAGTAGGGAATGAGATAAGAGTTTAACAAGATACTCAGGGGCCTCTCCAAGGTAGCGGCCCATCGGACGGCCCTGGCTGGCAGTCTGGATCTTGTTCCGTGGGAAACAAGGGTTTTCTCTACTCCAAGGAAGTCCAGAGGAAAATCCATCAAATCAAGGCCCAATGCCCAAGTAAAACAACTCCTCGTGATATTCTGACAGCAATTAGGGCTACAGTGTGTAAGCAAACCCAGAACTAAACGCGTTGCATTTTAATTTTCCCGTTTTGGGTTGATACACGGTCACTTCACATCCTTCTAAGCCAGAAACTGAGGCATGGTTCCAGGTTCCTTGGTTTTCTCACTCCATACAAGCACTTACTTCACTCCATTGTCTTTTTAAATATATTTTATTGATTATGCTATTAGAGTTGTCTCATTTTTCCCCCTTCACTCCCCTCCACCCTGTACACCCTCTCCCACCCATATCCCCCCCCTTTAGTCATGTCCATATGTCATACTTATAAGTTCTTTAGCTTCTACATTTCCCATACTATTCTCACCCTCCCCCTATCTATTTTCAACCTACCATCTATGCTACTTATTCTCTGTACCTTCTCCCCCTCTCTCCTCCTCCCACTCCCCTGTTGCTGACCCTCCATGTGATCTCCATTTCTGTGGTTCTGTTCCTGTTCTAGTTGTTTGCTTAGTTTCTTTTGGTTTTGCTTTAGGTGTGGTTGTTAATAATTGTGAGTTTGCTGTCCTTTTACTATACATGTTTTTTTCTTTATCTTCTTTTCTTAGATAAGTCCCTTTAACATTTCATAAAATAAGGGCTTGGTGATGATGAACTCCTTTAACTTGACCTTATCTGAGAAGCACTTTATCTGCCCTTCCATTAACAGTTGAATTTCTCTTAAATACGTTCTCTCTTTCCTGTTCCCATTGCTACTTTCTTAAGTGAGGTCTCCATCATCTCCTGCCCAGGCTGTTTTTTATAATGTCATGCTGTTCTTTTTGCTTCTGTTTTGTCCATCTCTGCCCTGCTGTGGAAGAAATATTTCTAAACTGACACTGGTTTTTGGCTGAGATACAGTACCTCTCTCCCCATGCACTCTTACTAGACAGAGAACTGATCTTTTGGGAGAGGAGGCTGTTTCGGTATTGAGAGATTTTGAACAGTTGAACAATAGCCTTTAGTCATTTGTCATTTCAGATAGCCAATAAAATTCCTCTGAGGACACCCAGATGCCTTTGATCAGATGCTTTCGGATCCCAATGAAATGAATGCCGGTGCTCGATTGTTCTCTTTCTTAAGACACATACTTTTAAAAATGAAAGGACTGTTATGACTGTTGTGCCAGTTATTTACCTGCTGTGCTTCAGCTCCAGGCCACCCTTCCAGAAGTCATCCCGTGATTATGCAAACTGCATTTCCCGAAGGAGAAGGCATCTATAAATTATGTTTCCTATATTATCTTGCCAGCCAGGGTACTGTTATTTTGCTGCCAATGGGAGAAACTAAAAGGAGATCAAAAGAAGGGAGAAGAGGAACAACTCTTCCTTCCTATTTCCAGTTCTTATCGGGGTTATTTGCATCCACAGTGGAGTACCACTGCCCTGCCTCCCAGCGCTTTGGGCACTTGCTGTACCAGCTGTGTCTTACCCCCAAGCACAGAAGGTACCTGTGCCAGCTAACTTGACTTCCACTGATAGTCTAATCCCAGCAACGTGGTGTTCCCTGGAGGTTTGAACATTATCTAGGTAGGGCTGCTCTCCTGTTTTGTCCATCCCAAGGAACAAACTTCCTTCCAAGTTCCCAGATTCTGGATATCCAATCTCTTTCTTTTCTTTAATCTTGAGTGTGAGCTAATATCTCTGGTTTTCAATATCTTCTTTTTGTTCCACTAACCTTTAAATATCTACATACCAGTTTTTCATATTAATATTATCTCCAAGATGTATAACATGTTTCCTACTTTTTTTTGACTGGACCCTGTCTGATACAGCTGGTGTATGCAGTTAGAAGCAGAATGTAATTATCTGAAAAACTAGTAAGAAGGGCTAGTTTTGAAGGAGACAGCACTACAGTTTTCTGTAGGTGTATATTCTGCTATGAGGGATAACACCTGCCTCACCATTTCCCCTCAACTTACAGAGGAAAATAATCACGTAGAAAATCAGAAGAAATAATCCATTTATGCTCGGACAGAGCGAACAGAGAGGAAGAGGAAATGGCTGTCACCCGCGTGAGAAATCCCTGGGGGATCCGTCCCGGCAACACTGAGTCTTTGTGTTGATTTGGCCTGGTGCCTTCCTCACTGGAGTTGACCTGAAGTGTTGAATGCCAATGAGACCACCACGTAAAACTGCCTCCGCTGGCTCTGTTGGTTTTGGGTCTGGTTAAGGCTGGGCAAGGAAAACGTGCATACTCAGATACACACAAGCCCCCACACGCAAATAGCAAAGGCTGGCAGCGCTAAGGTACCAAGTGTTGTTGGTTATTGAAAACAAATTTCAAGTCTCTTTCCTTTACTATTATTAATATAAAGTTTGGCATATCTGAATGAACTCTCTAAGATACAGTCAGGCACTTCTTCAACTTCCTGTGTGTTTATTAGACATATATTTCTGAAGTATGAGTCTATTTCCACGGCCAGCACCAAAAGCACAATGAGTTTCTGTGGCCCAGGAAGGAGTAGAGTGTTATGTGTAAGTTGTGTTAACCGTGACCCGGAGGGCAAGCCAGACAGCGCCTTTTTATCTCTTCACCTGGCAAAACTACTCTGGATCATGGGTGGTGTCCACCGCTTCCATCAGAATGATGGCTGAGCTGTTTCAAATGCAGACTGTGGAATCCCCCAGGTACTAAATCAACATTTCCATGGGCGGAGCCGGGAAATTTATATTTAATAGGCATAATAAGTAATAATTACTTCTTAAAAAGCTTGAGAACAGCTGCCTTATAGTCTTTATTACCAGAATGCCTCCAAAAATGAGATATTTCATAAATGTGCTCTGAATTGCAAGCAGATATGAGAATAATCTACATATCTCTAATACACATCTTAATTAACGTTAAAAATCAGATTTCCCAATGAATAGAAAATATTGACATTAATTTTAGTCAAGAATGTTAACCAGAAGCCAAAATGAATATAAATATGTTCATACTCAAAAGACCATATGTGTTAAATATAGAATATATTTAATAAGCATAGTTATCTTTAATAACAATCAATATTTGTGAATTATATAAATTACTCCTTCATATTTTCACATAGAGACCTGACTGTGAAATTTTTGCATTAGCTTAATCTGCTATTTGGAGTGAAAATTAATAAGTCAAAAGTAATTTTTGAGTGCTAATTGTTAAACTGGAGTGTAAAGCACTGAACTTAAGAGTGTAATTTTCTAGGTTAATATGTAATGTCTCCACTTTGGAAGAGATATATTAATACAATGTATGATGCTTGGGAGTAGTTTTTTATTGATTATGGTTGACTTTCTTTAATTTATTTATAACTCTAATGTTTCATGCTAAATTTGAAAAAATATAAATATATTTATCTATTAAAGAGTGTATAAAATTAATTCTAGTCCTCTGTTTATAATTTTGCAAAACAGCATGGATTTTGTATCATAACATTTTATAGTAATTATTAATAGCCCTTACTTTTATGATGCAAGTATATTTGATGGAATCTTATTTATTTTGTCTTATGTTTTGTGAAACATAAATTACATCATGGAGCTCATATGGGAATAGCTTGGCACTAATTTTAAACAAATTTTGAACACCAGATTTAATCTGAGTCACCAATGGCTTCTTTATACTCCCCACCCATATTTACCTTTGAGGTTAACCCCTTCCCTCTCAATCTTTTCATGCACTCATTCATTTGTGGAACAAATACTTACTTGATACTGACTCTGTGTTGGTCACCATGCAAATTTCTGCCTCTGATGGATAAAGATCAGTCATCAGGAAAATACAATGCAGTATGAAGAATTTTACTTGGAAAAATAGATCTTATGGGAACAAAGGGGAAAGATACACAAATTTAAGAATTATGGCAAATTTTCTCAAAGAAATGGAAGAATAATCTGGTGCCTGAAGAAACTGTTATTAATGGGGCTAAGGATAGCTGGGAGAATAATCGCTGCAGGAAGAGGAAGCTGGGGCAGAAAACTCATAATTACAGAAAGCCGAGCATCTGCAGGGAACTGCATGAAATGCCAGAGTGCTGTAGTACACAGTGTAGGCTGGGGATTGGCATACACCACTCACGAATCACTTAACTAGAGCATGCCATGCCAAAAATCAGTTCATTGATCAATTTGCATTCTGGCAAGACCTAACTGAAGTGTTCAGAATCCATGTGGAGAGAGCTGTTACTACAGTAATCCAGACATCAAATGTTGATGGCATAAATGAAACTCAAATATTTCGTATAGTGATTTTTCACCTCTTTCAGTAAATTTGTTCATCTCCTTATCTCTAACTTAACACTGTGTACATATCTATATTATTACACTGTAGCTTACTTATTTGTGTTTTATTTTTTCTCAGACAGTGTGTTTCTAAAAATGGTACCTGTGTCTTGCTCATCTTTATATCCTTATAATTGATTATAGTGCATGAGGAAAGATGATCAGAAAATATTTGTTAATTATTAATACATGAATGAGTAAAGCTAGTATTTTGAAGTCATTATGGGGAATATAATAAGTGAAACCACAGCTGTACAAAATGGGACTAATAAGAACAAGAGTGATGGAAACAAAAGAGAAAGTTATAACACGTATTATAAAAATTAATAAGAATTTCTACTTAATATTTTATTCCCCAACATGCAGATTATCAAGGTTATTATCATAGTTGTTACAGGTTATTGTATTTCAGGATGTCTTGGTTTCTTTGAAGATAACGTCATCCTTGCACAATGATCTTATAGGTAGGTTCATAGAAGTGTGCCAAAGATCAGTGAACAGCAACAATAATAGAAACAGCCTAAGTGCTCATCAGTAAATGAGTGGATCAAAGAATTGTGTACATTTCCACAATGGAATACTATGCAGCACAAAGAAAAAAGGAGTTCCTACCCACCACAACAGCATGGATGGAACTGGAGGGCTTTGTGCTAAGTGAAATAAGCCAGACTGTGAGAGACAAATACCATATGATCTCACCTATAAATGGAACCTAGTCAACAAAACAAACAAACAAACAAACAAGCAAAATAGAGCCAGACACATGGAGATAAAGAACAGACAGTAACCAGAGGAGAGGGGGGAGGAGACAATGGGGAAAGAAGTGGAAGGTCTAAGTCAAGGAACATGTATAAAGGACCCATGGCCATGGACCATGATATGCAGATTGACTGTGGGAGTGGGTGGTGGGCGGGGCAGGGAAGGGCAATACGGATAAAATTGGGACAACTGTAATTGAACAATAAAAAAAATTAATCTTATTTCAAAGGTGAAGTATGCTTACGAAACTAAACATACTCTTACCATAATGATATAGCAATTCCTTGGTATTTACCCAAAAGAAATAAAAATACATGGCCACACAAAAGCCTGCATGGATGTTTTTAATGCTTTTATTCATAATTAGCTAAACGTAGAAGCAATTGAGATGTCCTTTGTAGGTGAATGAACTATGGTACATCCAGAAAATGGAATATTATTCTGTGCTAAAAAGAAAAAAGCTATTAATTTTCTAAAAGACACGAAGGAAACTTACATGCATATTACTAAATGGAAGAAGCTAATATGATAAGGCTGTATTCTGTGTGATGCCAATCATATGACACCTGGAAAAAGCAAAATTAGACACAATGAAGAGACCAGTGGTTGCTAGAGTTTAGGGGCATAGGAGGGATGAGTGCGCTAAGCACAGAAGATGTTTAGGGCAGTGAAAATACTGTGTGTGATCATTGTAGTGATGGAAGTGTATTATACATATGTCCAAACCCATCGAATGGGCTAAGAACAAAGGACAATGAATCCTGATTTGAACGGTACTGACATACAAAAATGAATTTTGAGGGTAGATGAAGCATTTGTTTCCCTTGGGTTAGGTTAAAGACTGAACTAGACAGCGGGTAGCCTCTATTTGTTAGACGCAGCCCTGCCTCTGGACACAGAAACTTCCAGATCCCACTCTGCTGTCATCTTAATCATGGGGATTATCAGGGCCCGAAGCCTTTCAGAAAGGTCAACTGTTGTTTTAAATCGACTTCTTAGCTCAATTTAATTTTATTCATTTTAGTTCAACTTCAGCTTTCCCTGTCAAGTTAGTACCAAGAAATACCAGCCAGGAAAAAAAAGAAAAAAAATAGTTTCTGTTTGAACTGGAAGGCCAGTCAGTAATCATTAGTTAGAGCCAAGAAAGAGGTCCAAACCTCAGGAGCCCATGCTCTGTCGGTATGTGAGGGTAAACCGAGTGGAGTAGCTGTCACCTGGCTATGGTCAAGGCTGACTCAGTGCATCTGCATTGCCTGGGTGGCTCTGTTTTCTTCTCTCTGGTCGCAGTCCTGATTGGCAGCTGTTAGTTCCAATAAGAAAGATCGCATTCCTGTCTGCTTGGTCAAGGGTATACATGCCTCCCTAGTAGAACATGGAAATGGCCCTTCTTCTTAAGTATCTTCAGTAGCTCTTTTTAAAGAAGCTACTACAGAACCTCTAAAGCTGTTTAAATGTCCTTGAAGTTTAAACATTCACATTTCTCTGTGATGTATTTCCTTTACACACAGAAAATCTTTCATTTGTTTCAAGTCTGACTTTTATGTCAAAGATAGTGTAATAAGAGATTACTAAAAGAGAACAAAACCAGAAATCATTAAGCTAAAACACTGGTACCTTGAAGATGAACTTTGAAAACTAAAAACCCTGAAATATAGAATAAACATTGAATTCCTCATCTTTCATTCAGTATTGGTCTGAAGTTTCTGTTTGTATCCTTTCTCTTTTCTTATAATGTTTTTAGGATGTTAAAAAAATGTAAAATTCACAATCTGCCCTTTAGGGGTGCTTTTTCTCGGGACATAATTCTATATAAGACTTACATAAGACATGCAGTACAGTTGTAAAGAAAAGATCAAATGTACTTCATGATTTGAAGCAGCATAGCTGTTATGAGTGGAAAAATTCAGAAGCTTCTTAAGTAGATTATGTTTATTTATTTGATTTAGGTGATGGGCATAGGACAATTTATTACTTAAATGTATATTTTTATGCATTTTAAAAGATCAGCTTTCGAACAATCTTTTTGCGCTTGTAATATTCATTTTATAATGTAATTTTTAATATTGTATTTGGCTGGCAATTATCATTCTTGTGTCACAGTCAACAGCATAAAATGTTATGATGAAGAGAACGTCCAGAGAAATTTTTAAGTAAATCTTCCACCGACAAAAATGTCTCCAGTAAAATGGTTGAATACAGGCAGTTGGTGGCATCCTGAATTTGAAACTTGGTAAAAGCAACACATTGAAAGGAATACTTTATTTTAAAATACAAGCATAACTCTGAAAACAACCTCCCCCCCCTCTTAAATTACTGGTTGCTTTAGTTTCGCTGCTTATGTTTAAAATTCTGTGTGAAAGGTCTCCTGTTTGATTTTCTAATGCCCTTCAGAATTTATGCATTAATGTTGGGGCTGAGTATTGATTTAAGAATATTATCAAGGATTTGCTTTTGATTATGTTAATTATGCCTTTACTTCCTATGCCCTCCAAGCAAGATTTTCTGCTAATACAGAATGTGAAACTACCAGCTTTCCCACGGCTTCGTGAGCCAAAGGTTTCATCGGAAGCCGTTGTTTTCCAAAATCAGAGTTCGCAATATCTGCCGGCGAATTGTTTATGTCTATTTTCCTTGAAAGTAGAATAAGAAGAAACTGGATACTCATAAGTGATAGTAAAATCTTTCAAACACTGCTGCGAATATATCCTAAGAATCCTGAAATGCCAATTCAAAAGAATACATGCACCCCTATGTTCATAGCAGCGTTACGTACAATATAATGGTGATTGTTCTAAATTAAAGTCTCGACTTGATCACTACCAATTGTAACTGGTCTACCTGGCCAGAGAGCATCGTCCAGTGAAAAATCTCCAGCACAAAGCTTCCCAAACCACTTTTGACATGTTTGATCAGTCGCCACACCTTCTCCATACACTGCACAAATCTTGTGTGTGTGTGTGTTTTTCAGTTGTATTTTTACATTTCTTGAAATAATAAAACATAATGTGCTGAAAATGTTGCATATTTTCTTCCATCTTCACTATTAAAATGGCTACACAAAAATTCACCAATTTTGATAAATTTTTAAATTCATGTTGATATGACAACTGTCACAATACAATCCAACAGAAGTGTTTCAAATGAAGTCCAAGACAACTAAGCACTTCTAAAGCCATCTTACCAAAAGAACCCAAATGAACATTTTGGCCAACCCAATACCATGCAGGAGATTGCTGACATACTCAAAATATCCAAATGAATAAAGTTATTTGTGAAAATGAAAAATGTGCCTTATTTTATAGAAAAAAAAACTAAATAGACTTTTCAGCCAACCCAATACAATAGCCAAGATCTGGAAACAGTCTAAGTGCCCATCAGTAGGGGAGTGGTTAAAAAAGCTGTGGTATACTTACACACTGGAATACTACTCAGCCATAAAAAAAGAAGGAAATCTTACCTTTTACAACAGCATGGATGGACCTGGAGAATATTATGTTAAGTGAAATAAGCCAGGCAATGAAAAATAAATACCATATGGTCTCACTTATATGAGGAATCTAATGAATAAAATTAACTGGTGAACAAGATAGAAATAGAGGTGTGGGCACATGGAACAGACTGATGGCTCTTAAAGGGGAAGGAGGTGGGGGGATTGGATGAAAACAGGTGAAGGGATTAGCCAAAGAACATGTATGCATAACCCAAAACACAGACAATAGTATGGTGACAGCCAGAGGGAAGGTGGGCAAGGAGTGGGACATCTGTAATAGTGTTAATGATAAAAATAAAAATAAATTTAAGAAATACTTTAAAGCTATATAATCTTAGCTTTTGGAGACATAGTATAATATAGCAAATTGTTTTTTTTAAGATTTTATTTATTTATTTTTAGAGAGGGAAAGGAGGGAGATAGAGAGAGAGAGAAACATCAATGTGTGGTTGCTGGGGATCATGGCCTGCAACCAAGGCACGTACCCTGACTGGGAATCGAACCTGTGACACTTTGGTTCACAGCCCGCGCTCAATCCACTGAGCTATGCCAGCCGGGGTGCAAATTGTTTTTTATGACTCTCTCCTTAGTCTGCTGTCCCTCACGTACTATTTAGAACTATTGCACACACAGTCTGTTCTCCTCAAATCTTTTCCCATCACTCTCTGACTACTGCCCCACCCAGTGGGCACTTCCTCAGCGTTTTTCAACAAGATATTCATACCTGCCTCCATCTCTACTTCTTTCCTTCCTCTTTTCCTTTTTCTGTACAATAGAAGTGTTCCGTTTTCTCTCTGGGACCACCCCTGGGCTCTGCAGACTTATCTCCAGTTGCATCCGCAGAGACTTTGCTTTGTAGATGATGTCCACGTTTTCCTGTATCACCTAATTTCCCTTCCAATAGAGCCTGCCCTTAAATAAAACAAAACAAACAGAAACCACATTGACTGTTTTTAAGTTCTTTTCTATTAAAAAATCAGTACATGTATTCTTTACATACATTCACTCTTCTAAGCCCATAATCTCCCCCATTGCTCTTTGTAGCTCTGTCTGGTCACAGCCAGTGTTCTTGAAATGGGTATCTACAGTCAGAGATTGCTGCGGCCAACACTCATGTGCGCCTCAGTCCTTCTCCCCTTCCCAGCTGAATCTGTTATTGTCAAGGTCACCATCAGCCCACAGTCACTCCTCACTTTTGTTTTGTTTGTCCTCAGCATTGACACCTCAATCTTCATGTTTTTGAAATATGCTTCCACTTGGCCCATATCTTTAATTACTAACTGTTCGGGGATCCTAGTAAGTCTTCCTACTTTTCTACTGTGTGTCTTTCCTGAATGATACTGTCCTCTTTAATGGTTGGGTAATTGATACCTATCTATCCCCAACTCTATGATTTCTTCTAAAATGTAAACACATTTATCATTCACCATCATAACTGAGCTTTCCCCTGAAACCTGTCCTCTATCTTAATGTCTTAATATCTTACCATCATTCACTCGGTTTTTTAAGAGAGCTTCCTTGAGCCATCAGTTTCAAGTTTACTCTTTCATCTGCTGCTAAAACTTCCCATTGCCATAGGACCTATTACTCAGACTTAAAATGACAGTTCACTTATTTCTACCTATAAAGGATAGTAAAATCTGTGTATGTCTAGTCCAAATGTCGTTTTGCCAGCTCTGAGATACATGACAGTACTTAACAATATTCCTCAAGGTATAAAAGAATGGCTGGGTGGGTGGATACATGGATGGATGGATGGATGGATGGATGGGAAGGAAAAAGAAATACTTGTGAGTTTGTAAAGTAGGGGGTGAA
Source organism: Phyllostomus discolor (assembly GCF_004126475.2). Taxonomy (NCBI): domain Eukaryota; kingdom Metazoa; phylum Chordata; class Mammalia; order Chiroptera; family Phyllostomidae; genus Phyllostomus; species Phyllostomus discolor. Next base: position 10,356,592 of record NC_040913.2, on the reverse strand, counting down.
TTTGGGAGAAGAGAAGTTTCCATTTTGGAGTTGTGAGATCTAGTTGAGTTGTGTGATAACCCTAAGGTAGATGGAAAAGGTCAAAGTCATACAGGAATCATTAGAATATGAGTTCTGACATGAAGAATTTAAAAGGGTTTATAAAATCATGAGACGGTTCATAGTTTTTGAAAATAGCCAAGAAAACATAACCTTTCAATTGACTTGTAGCTGAAACTTTAAATTCACTTTCAGGAGATCTGAGAAGTAGAATCAATTTTGAAAAGTTCTAGGAGGTAAAATAAGGTGATAAAAAAAGAAGGGAGGATGTCTCTTAGTGGATGTGAGATTTTTCATACGCTTTATAGTTGTAATAAATTTTATGTCTCCCTTGTTCATCTAACACTCCTTTCATTGAACTGACATGTCACCTTGAAAATATTTTCTGAGAAAAAAGAGCCTTTTATAAAAAGATAACTCTTCTCATTACTTAAAAGAGATACTACACGTTGTTTGAAAGGCTTGCACAATACTTTTATTCTAGTTCCATTGAAACCTTAAATGTACAACTAACCTGAAACTAACTTTTCTAGTCCCAGCAATTTAATGCTATTATTAAGCAATCATAAAGCAATTAAGCTACATTCTTGTTCTCTCTCTGTCTACCTTTTTTAAAATAGAGAAGCCAAAGAAGTTACATGTACAACCCATGGATTTCTCTTTCTCTCTTTTAAAAAAAAACAAAAAAACACTGTATATTCTAGGGTTTTCTTTTTAAAAGGTAAAAATAAGTGGTTATTTTAAATTGACTATACCTAGTAGTAATATCAGAAACGCACTAGTAGTCAAAGTAACAATACTTTGGTTCTAATTTCTTATAATCTCTGTCCCCATCAAGGGTCTTTTGGTAAAAATTAATTCTTGGTTGTCGATGGCTCTGACAGGGCAAGCTGATCTGAAGGGAAAGTCCTACGTTGCTTATGTGCTGTGACCTGTGAACTGAATGTGAAGGAAATCAAACTCCTATTTAAGTGGATAATTAGTAGATATTCTATAAATAGGATTATATTCACGTGAGAAAGAAAAATCAGCCTCTATCACCAGAGCTATTAAATTTTTTTTTTTATTGGCTCTCATTCCTTTTTCTTAGTGCCTTTTCTGCTTTGATCTTTTGATTCTGGGACTTTCTAAGGTGAAGTCCTTCAGGCTGGAATCTGTCACAAGAGGCTCTGATTTCTGCCCTGCTCCGACTCTACTTACTTTTCAGGCTTCATTGTCGTATTGCCCCTGGTCACGTACAGTGCGTCAAAAGCACACTGGGGAGTGGTGGCCGAAGTCCAAACATGCCCTTGACCCTCCTTCTCCCCCTTAAATGAAATATCCTCCCATTATAATTTCTTATGCAAACTGCACTGAAAATTCTCAGGAGTCTGTTTAGTAGTCTTCCTCGTAGTCTTCAAATAAAAGTCATTTCTTCCACTAAAACGCAAAGAGCAAAAAGTTGTTGTCACTTGCGTGCCAACAAGTGTGATAGAGAACGTATCATGTTATATCTTAATTGCTAACATACATATTTACTTCCCTTTAGTAAATCCCACATTAAACTATAGTCGCTTTTATTTTGAGACAATAAATATCTGTAGAATGTAGAACACAGCGCTAAGACATCTTTGGGTATCCCCACACTCACTGATAACATTCAGTTTCACTGTTATGAAAGTATTATGTGTGTGTGTATACAATATATGAAATATAAATGCAAAGATTTAAACAAATCATCTGTTAGTTTATTCATGCATTTATCTATCCATGCATTCATTTTCTTGACATACAGTTATTAATCACTTTATTGGGCACTGTGGTGCCAACAATAAAAAACAGCTTAGTAAAAAAAAAAAGTTAAGTTCTTCAAAGAGCTTAAAATAGAATGTAAAGATTTCAAAAAGCAAGGTCATTGAATGAAAAATGCTACAGTGAGGTAAGCTCATGGTACCAGAAGAAAAACATACTATATGACTTTGGAAAAAAAGTCCCTTTTTAAGCTTTTTTTCTTCATTGAAATATTTTAGAACCATAGATAATTTTATTTTGTTATGTGTTCTCATATTAGTGCAGCATTTCTGTATTCACCTATGTTTATAGATTTCATAAGCACACCGTGTGTTTATGCCTACATACATGTCTCTATATCTATGTCGGTATGTATACCATGTTCTCTGTCTGTCCGAAGCCATTTCATATGGTTTGACACACAATTTAAACCCAATAAATGTCTCCTCCTTTTCTGAGTCTAGCTAACTTTGAACTTTAGCGATAGTTCTAAAAAACTTGAGACACGTTTAGCATTAGGGGGTATGATTTAATCACGGTGCTTGCATGCTGTCGTGTCCTTGGGTCTCTGTGGTCCTGCAGTTGGTGTGGTCCTTGTCAGAAACCTTCCCTGAACTCAAGGTACAAAGGCCACTAGATGGGGCTTGTGTGCTTAGGACCTTAGGTTTTACAAAATGCTCGTCTTTTAGTTGTTGGGTTTTTGTTTTTTAATGCCGAAATACTTATCTCTAACATGTCCTGTTCTGTATTAATTGTAACGGAGTAAACAATTCTCATTAGAAATCTTTTTATATCAGCAAGCCTGCGGCATCGCTATTAGACTTGCAAACATGTAACATTCCTCAAAGCAAAGCAAACAAATCTCTTAGCAACCAGGCACATTTATCTCTTTAGAGGCAAAATGCAACATCCCATTACCTAGCTAATCATTGTTTTCAAAACTGTGTCTCTTCACAGTGTCCAGTCTCGCATGTTGCACCTGGAAGGCACCAGTTCCTGCTTTTGTAGGGCCAGGCGCAGACTTTACCTTCAATCCTAAATTTGCCCCTTAACTGTGGCTGTTGTCTGTTTTTCTCTAAGACCGTGGTTCTCACACCTGCACCAGCATCACCTGGAGGGCTTGGTGCAATTCAGATGACTGGCTGCAGGCCCAGGATTTCTGCTTCAGTGAGTCTGGGCATGGGACAAATGGCTGCATTTCCAACCAGTACCCAGATACGCTGACACTGCCAGTCTGCAGGCGACATACACCAAGAACTTCTGTTTTACACACACACATGATGTCTGTGGATAAAATGCATACCATCCATGAGCTGGCCCTCCTGTCTCAAGACAGCTTCCTGCCACACTGTAATATTTATTTCTCTAAACACCGAGACCTGGACAAAGACCAGAAATAAAGGATGGTCCTTTCATTGCATTGATGCTTCTAACCATCTAAGCTTCTAAGGTGGGGGGCACCCAGCTCCCTACCTTAGATGAAACTCAACTTCATCACCAGCCTAGGGGGTACGGCTCTATATCTTCTAGCAATCAAGAACTAATACTCATTGTTTTTAATGAAAACCTTTACCCAATACACCAATAGCATGGATTCGGATGGTGCTCTGGCTTATTTACTTTTGGCTCTTGGAGTCTTCCTGTGACTCCCCATCTTGCCTCCCACCTCTCCAGGTGCCCTGTCCGGCCCTCACCTTCCCAACCTCCCTCCGACTCTCCTCCCAAAGGCCCAGACCTAGGTGTCAGGATCCCCTCTTTTCACACTCCCATCCATTCCTAGCCCCGAATGTACTGACTGCCTACATGCTGCCAGGCAAGCTGACCCTTCCAGTTCACTTCTACTGGAGGCCTGGCGATGCTCTACTTCTTTATGCACTATATCTGTAAGTAGGTGACTCAGTTCCTCATCTACTTATTGACAATTTATTCAGTCCTTCATCACTGATTAACTACCGATGATTCCAGACACCGCCTGGCCCAGCCAGTATGGTTATTGTTTTCATTGTTCTTTTTTGGATTGGGGAGACCTTTTCCTGTCTCCAGCTTGTGGTTTTCTTTCTCAGTTAACTTCTCGGCTTACAGACTCCTGGCTTCTGAGAACCACAAACTTGCTGGCCATGGTGTGGCCTCCCATGCTTCTGTCTTTACTTGTTGGTTCTACACTCTTCAGTTAACATTGTCACTGGCAACCCGAGCATCCCCGTCTCTCCCGACTTCCATCTTCCCTCTTGGGCTTCTTCAGTTCCTTGTTACTATAATGATATCACCTTAAAATATGAGGTTTATATTTTTTGTCTTTTTAAAAAAGATTTATTTATTTATTTTTAGGGACATGAGGGAGAAAGAGAGAGAGAGAAACATCAATGTGCGGTTGCTGGGGGCTGTGGCCTGCAACCCAGGCATGTGCCCTGGCTGGGAATCGAACCTGCGATACCTTGGTTCACAGCCCACACTCAATCCACTGAGCTATGCCAGCCAGGGCTTGAGGTTTATATTTTCAATGGTACTTAAACATACCTCATCTTATTTGATTTACCACTTTAAATGATTAACCTACCTCTATGAAAAACCTGTGTTTCAAAGAATGTCAAATATATTTTTTTGTAATTTCAGAAATTAATTAAACCTCACCCTAGTAAAGCTAGGTGTTTTTTTTTTTTTTACCCTTTTTATATTCTGTTCTATTGTAAAATCTCTAAACTTTTACCAATAATGGAATGAGCTGCTAGCATGTTATTTGTGTTCTCCATTACGTTTTAGGGACATTTACTCACATTACCGTTAATATTTTTTTAGATCAGGTATGCATAGTCTTTAGTCAAAATAATCTCTCTCGTGGCGTGGAAGCTTCTGGATTTTGCCACCTAAATTATTTTTTCTTGCCCTGGCTGGCGTGGCTCAGTGGATTGAGCGCGGGCTGCGAACCAAAGCATCACAGGTTCGATTCCAGTTGGAGCACATGCCTGGGTTGCAGGTCACAGCCCTCAGCAACTGCACATTGATGTTTCTCTCTCTCTTTCTCCCTCCCTTCCCTCTCTAAAAATAAATAAATAAAATCTAATAAAAAATTAGTTTTTCTTTGTACTCTGTCTGAAGTTCTTTTCATGATCTCCAGATGACAACTCTGAATGCGTGCCTGAACTCAGCCTCCTATTTTAACACTGAGCTCCCCAGAAAGGCCAGTCACAGAGCCATGCCCACAGCACAACTCAGTTTAAATGAATTACAACGAGGCTCAGCAAAAATTGGCATCAACACACCATAATGTCCTCCCATCTTTCTCCCAATTTAAACATTGTAATTACATAACATCTAACCTAATTGAAGATACCCCCATATTCTACGTACAAAAGTCATTTGCGAATGAGGTTAATGTCGTTGGGTATGATATAAAACGTTCAAACGAGCAATGAACATTTTTGGAGGCTGGGCGCTGAAAGGGTTAAGCTGTTCAGGCACATAGAATTTTTGCCCACATCTTAACCTAATTGTATCCATGATACAAGCTAGGCTCAATTGACTCTGCAGGGAGTCTGCAGAGTGGAGGGGACGTGAGTGCTCAGGGTAATAGAAACCACTGCTTCAGTGAGCCTAGAACTGCCGCCGCAGTCGCTCGGACCAGATGGCTCTGCACTTACGCCCGTCTAGGGATTCAGACTGGCAGCAGTCAGACGGAAATCCTGCAAAGCATGTCAGCAGTTGTGGACAGGAGTTTTCTTTATTTTAAAAGTTGTTAATACATGCCACTGACAGTGCATTCAAACGAGAGGTATTTGTCACTTTAGTTAATTTGCCTATTAGTGTATTGAGCTTGTGGCAGACAATTTATTTATATGTAAGTAAAATTATAAATGTATTGCCCCAAATGGTGTGGGTCGGTGGATTGAGCGCTGGCCCAAAAACTGAAAGGTGGCCAGTTTGATTCTCAGTCAGGGCACGTGCCTGCATTGTGGGCCAGGTCCTCAGTTAGGGGCATGTGAGATGCAACTAATCAATGTATCAAGAGATACATGGCAACCACACATTGATGTTTCTCTCCCTCTCTTTCTCTCTCTCTTCCCCTCTCTCTAAAGTAAATAAATAAAATCTAAAAATATACGTGAATATAAATTATATATAAAATAGTATTTTATATATGAAGTATATATAAAATAATATATACATTACATAGAATAATATATATAATGCACAAATTAATTGTGGGTCATAATTTAATAATAAATAAAACTGTTATTATATATGCTAATATAATTAATTATGTATAAGTAAATTGTGGGTCACACATTCAATACACTAACATTTATATACACATAGGCATTTATATAAAATATATACATACATGTATATATATAATATACAAACAATATAGTCTTCTGATATATATTATTAGCAATCCATAGTTAATTTATAAATCTATTATTTGATTCCATATACATACATATGCCAAGTATCCTTTGAAATATATTAGTACTATATATTAATAGTTGCTAATTCCTGAATTAATGTGTTAATTTGCATTTTGAATCTACATGGCTGGTAGCATAAGAATTTTAAGGTTTTCTTTAAAAAACAAATTAATCTATTTTTCTTTAAGAAGGCATTCTGTAGGACAGACTACTTGGATTTTACAATAAGCCTAAAATGTATTATGGTCAAGTGAGTACACTTATTCATTAACATCTTTTTCTCCTTGCACAAGGAGTAATTAATAGTTTCTGTAGAAGTTAAATGATAATGGATTTGACATTTCAGGGCCAAGACTCTGTATTAGCCTTGGGGAAAACGAAGAGTTTCTATATACTCCCTACCATTTAAATAAAAAGAGAATAAAGGAAAAATAGGGAGGATCTATCACACCAAGCAAAGTAAGTTCAGACAGAAAACGTCAGGAACCATATGATTTCACTTCTGTGTGGGATATGAACCTGAGAGTAACAAATGAACAAAGGACAAAGACACAAAAACTGGCAGACACAGACCACACGGTGGCAGTTCCCAGAGAAAGTGGGGTGGGGAGGTGCAGTACAGGTAAGGGGGGTCAAATACATGATGATGGAGGCTTTGATCTGGGGTGCGAAACTCAGTGCAATATATGGGTGATGTATCACAGAAGTGTACACTTGGAATCTATATAATTTTATCAATCAGTATTACCCCAATTAATATACTTAAAAAGGGGAAATTAAAAAAGAAAAGAGAAGCTTAGTTGGCTGATAATTTGTAACGAACTGTTATAATTTGGGGAAAAAAGATAATACCTTGGTTTTCTATAATACTGTAAAACTGGAACCATTTCCCAATGAACTGGTCTCTGCTCTCTTTCACGGAGGACGCTGCTAACTGCAGACGTCTAAAGGATGGGTGTCCTCTCCGCTCTGCCCTCTCAGGGTATTTACGATGGTCACTGCGAAATCACTCATCAGATGTGTCCTACTGTCAGGTCTACTAGCTGGTCTCCAGCTGAACCGATTCATCGTGATCTGTCTACCTACATTATCAGGCTGATACAGAATCATAGTAGATGTCACTTTTGATGTATGGTTCAGTTACAGTTGTCCCATCTTTTTCCCCATTGCTTTCTCTTGTCCCTACCCGCACACTCCCACAGTCAGTCCCCCCTGGCATTGACCTTGCCCATGAGCCCTCTGTTCCTGTTCCTTTGTTGCCCCTTCCCCTTCTTCTCCCCATTCCTCACTCCCCTCCCTTCTCTTCTCTGGGCACTGTCAATTCATTCTTTACTTCCATGTCTCTGGTTCTGTTTCGCTCATTTGTTTGTTTTGTTGATTAGGTTCCACTTAGAGGTTAGATCGTAGTAGATGTCTTAAGAACATTTATTCCTCTTTTATCATAGCTGTGCTCAAATTTTTTGTAGAATGTTCATTACTAGCTAAATAATTCATTTGACCTACCATAATGTTAGGACGACAAGTCTAGCATCCAAGAGAAAATATTCAGAACCTAGTGTTATTTTAATTTCAGATTTATTATATACTTTTACAAAATAGTCTCTGATGTTTTATGTGATCATAGTCATTTCTGTTCTAGCCCATGGGAAGATTGAATATATTTATTGCAAAATAATATCGATTCAGATAAATGTTAAAATTAGAAACCAAAAAGGAAAAATAAAAAAAAAATTAAGTGAATTAGCTAAATTTGGGAAGGGGAAAGTCATTATAAGCCTAAATTTAAATGCAGTTATATAAGTATATATTACTACAGTCTTCTCTTCGACAATGAGATGTAATGTGTGGGCCTAGACTTGAATAGACTTGAATCATAAACCAGGCTCTTACTGACTCCACATTCTTTCCTTTGGAGCCACCTAAACTGATGTAACACATCTGCCTACCGTGTCTGTCCCAAACGAATTAGAAGCTTCTTTTTTACTGTCCAAGTCAGACCTTCCTCCTTGGCAGTTGGCTCTTCTCCGTGTTCAGGGACCACTGCTTACACCTGAGAAGAACAGGTGTGATGGAACAGGCCCCACCCTTAACCTGATCTTTGCAGTAGGGTTAAATCCCTTTGTATTCACGTTAAAATCTAAATTGGCTTTTTTGGCTCAACTCCAACTGTTAGCTTGTATGACAAGAAACTATGCAAACTTGAAAATTATATCTTAAGAGCTAGGGCAAATAATACTTCGTGAAATCAAAGAAATTGTAAAACCCAATGCATCAATATTTTGAGTCCAGTTTTCTCTTTGTGGATGTGAGTGGGCTTATGCAAAGAAACAGAAATACATTCACCAAATGTTAGCAGTGGTCATCTTTAAGTATTGCGATTACAAGGCATTTTAAATTTCTTATCTCTATTTTCTAATTGTCCACAATGAGCAGACGATCGCCTTTATGAAGAAAAAAGGCATATAAAATACTGCATTTCGTCAGCTACTAAATCTATCTATCTCTATATATGAGTTGTTTCCCTGTTCTCATGGCCTGCCTGAACCCCGTTTATTAAAGACATCAGTGTGGCCTGCTTGTCCCAGATAGCCTGCTTGTGGGGGCTGCTCTTCAAACAGCCCACAAACCTAATTAAGTTTTTTAAGTTTTCTGAAGTAAATCTTGGTTAGAGAGGAAACAATTAAATTCTTTGTTCCTGGTGTCACTGAGTTCAACATGAAAAAAGTGTCAATAATGAGACACACAGCACATAATTTCTTGTTCCTGAGTTAAAGTAAACTTAGGCCAGGTACTGCAGCTTTTAATTTACTCTCGAAAGGTATTTTGTGTTTGGGGAAAGTCTGGCTAATGAGTGAATTCAATCAAGCAAACAAGAAATGAATAGGATTTCCCTCTTGATGTGCTGGATAATTAATGTTGTTGAATGCATGAATCATATCTGCTAAATGCTGTGAAAGATTTTTTTAAGATGGTACAATTTTGCTGGAGTAATTTTTTAAAAATATGAATATGTTAAAATTTATATGTAGAGCATGTAATAGTAAAATGTGTATTATTAGAATTTACAGTTAGAAGTTGTTTTAAAGTGAAATCCTAAAGAACCACTGAACTAAGAAAACATAAGCAAAAATGACCTACTAGAAATGGGCACTCAGATTCCCTGACTCATTCCAAAACTTGATGTTTGTATATCGAATCCCACTGTCTCTCCGAAATATGAAGTTGCATTATATGAGAGTGTAGAAGGTAAAATGGTGAAAATGAACCTGTGATAGGCCTTATCAAGTCAATGAGATACATTAAACTAGAAAGATGTCCTACATAAAATAAAATGTGTAATAAGAATGTGAGGAGAAGTTTTAGGGATTAGGAAGAGATTAGATTGGAGATTCAATATGGAAAGTCAAAGATCTGTACTGAGCCCTGGCTGGTGTAGCTCAGTGGATTGGGTGTGGGCTTTGAACCAAAGCATCGCCAGTTCGATTCCCAGTCAGGGCACATGCCTGGGTTGCGGGCCAGGTCCCCAGTGCGGACCATGTGGGAGGCAACCACACATCGATGGTTCCCTCCCTCTCTTTCCCCCTCCCCTCCCCTCTCTCTAAAAATAAATAAATAAATTGTAAAAAACAAAGATTTGTACTGAGCATCAGGGGGTGAAAACCAAGGAATCAAGATAAGCCTGTGTTTGTGAAAGATGAATGTTAAGGGCTGGGTTTAGAAACTTGGGCTTTTCCTTAAAGAGAGTAGGTAGTCATTTAACATGTCAGATATTTTGCTGCAGCATGAGCCAGGCGATGAATAACCTAGAAGGGCAGGAATATTCAAAACTAGCAGTTTGGAAGTATCTTATATAATTAATTTGAAAAGAGGTTTACCTCACTAATTATAACATTCTTACACCTACACTGTAATGATTCTATTCAGACTTTGAGGGCAGGGGAAGAGTGACACCTAGGAATGTGCTAGTTATCTAACTCGAGACCAACTGAAACCTTACGGTATTCAACCAAAAATAGTGATCAGTGATCCTCAAAAGAATGCTCAAAATCTAACCCACTTTAAACAATAATTAAAAAGTAACCCCATTTTTCAACTGATAGATCAATGCTTTATTGTACGGATTGAATCACTAAATTCAAATTTTTAACCTTTACCATATTTTGCCATGTATAATGTGCACCCACGTTTTTGGCACAAATATTCAGGGAAAATATCTATCATTTTAATTTTTTATTTCAATTTTATGTTTATTTACATTTATATACTTGTTTTTGTATTGTACAGAAATTTCAACATTTATATTTGAAGATATTATGGTATAAGGAATTTTATGTAACAAATAATTACAAAACACAAGAATAAATTTCAGGCACTACCCATGTATAGTGAGTATCCTTGTTTTTCCCTCAAAATTTTGGGCAAAAGAGTGTGCATTATACACAGCAAAATACAGCACTAATTTTAAAGTCATCTGATAAGTATAGTAAGTCAATTTAAGTGAACACAACATTTTAAAATTAGAAAAAAATGCTAATTTTCTACTTAATATATGTTTTTAATTCATAAAACGATTATATACTGTGGAGGGTTTTGCACTGTTAAGAAAATCCTGATTGCCATGGGTAATTGCAAATGATAAACATATTAACACCTCCCTGTGTAGTTTCAAGGTACTCATAACTGAAGCAAAGATGGCAGAAGAAACCATAATCTCAGTTATAGCGTACATTCCTAAAAATTATAATGTGTGGTTTGTGTTACATATAGTGCACTTTGTTTCCTTTACAATTTTGATAGAGGTGAAACTAGTTCACTAGCATCAGAGTGGAATTGGTAGAGTGTAAGCAGAGTACCAACTTCATTCCTTCTCACTGCCGCTCTCCATGACACTCACTTTGTGAACATGCTCTTCCCCACAGCCTTTCCAGACAAATTTAGATAATAAACAAGCAGTCATTTACTTTGGCATTAAGATTCTAGTCCAGCCTAATAATCAATAACACCTGGCCAATTTGGTAATCAAACTGCAAACGTGTAGTCAGTGTAAGCTTCTCCCTCTCCCAAGCTGAGCATGCCTGGAGCAGACAGATAGGAGGGTATGGTCAGCGATTTTTCTTAGTCCCTTCCACCTCCTCGTCCCCCTTAGCACACACGTGGCCTCCTCGTGGTGCGTGAGAGGCAAACACACATTGATGTTTCTTTCCTTCTAATTTGGGGTAATTTAATAGTATTACTAATTTTAAGACCAAAACCTTTCTAAGACCAAAAACTTATTCACTATGATAAGTATCACCTTTTTAAAAAATAACATGGTGCATTCTGGGTAATCTCCTCAGATATATGGTTCGGCTTACTAATTTTCTCCTTCCACGCTATCTAATATGATGTTTTAATCCAACCACTGATGCTTTTATTTAAACTATATAATATTTTTAAATAATTTATAACAGTTCAATCTTAATCCTTATAAATAGACCTATTTTATGTTATATTACATTACTATTCTAATTATCTCACATTTTTGAGGCTCTAATGCCTTTTATGTGCTCTCCAGTATTTGTGGCATATTTTTTTATTTCAAATTCATCTTTTCATATTTTGTTGAGCTTTTATTTTTTTTTATTTTTGAGAATACCTTCAGTTTAAGAGAATGTATAACGGTTATGTTAACTCATTCCAATGCTCCTTTGGAAATCTCTCATTTAATTTATATATATATATATATATATAAATTATATATACACACACAGTATAAATTTGAACATCAAAATTGCAGCTGAAGAATCCAGTTCATTCAAAAATCTCATGATTACACCTCTGGCTAGTGTGGTTCAGTGGATTGAGTGCTGGCATGTGAACCAAAGGGTCACCAGCTTGATTCCCAGTCAGGGCACATGCCTGGGTAGCAGGCCAGGTCCCCAATAGAGAACATTCGAGAGACAACCACACATTGATGTTTCCCCCCTCCTTTCTCCCTTCTTTCCCCTTTCTCTAAAAATAAATAAAATCTTTAAAAAATTTTCATGATCATATTTTCTCCAGAGCTCAGGGAAACACAAAAAAGTTTGGATTTTTCCATGTGCCTTTGGATGGGTTTTTCAAAGACATTTGCAAATACAATCCCCTCACCCAAGGGTCCTAGTTCTGCAGAGAGCTCTCCTTTTCCACATCCTGTTTCCTCCTCAGACCTAAGGCTTTAGCTTCTGTCTTTGCATTAAAACAACCCTTAAGTAGCTAAAGGCAACCCTCCACCCATATCCTAATCACCAGGGAGGCTTCATCAATAGATTAAACATCTGTTGTCCTAGATTTAAATATCTTCTTCTTTTAGGAAACCTATGGATTATTCTTTTGTTGAAAATCCAGCTATGCATTTAAAATAATTTGTTTCACTTTTACTTAACATAATCTGGATGTGTAGAGAGAGAGAGAGAGAGAGAGCTTTTAAAATACTATTGTCTATCATGTTATTGTAAGAGGGTGCCTATGATTTCTAAGCAGCCTTCTAATTCTAAAACTTTATGTCTTGTTTATTCTTTACCTGGTGAATAGTGTGAAACTGCTGGTGCAATGATTTTAAAACAAAGGCCACCAGGGCTCAACAAATAAATTTACAAAACTAAGTCACTTAATGTGCGTGGCAAGGGGCCACACACCAGTGAATAAATTTGCTGAGTAATTTGCTGGTAGTGCAACATGAGGGACTTTTAAATACTAGAAAACTCATGGTGATCTTGCAAATCAACCATTGGAAATTAGCAATAACACAGACGACTTCATAGGCCTGTACACAGTTGTGACATGAAGTTACAATGTTCATCAGTTGGAACAGAGGCCTTAGTTTGTTATACTAAGTGTCTGGCATGCCAGGTTCATTTAATAATCAGGGATCTCTGTTAGCTTCAGTCTGCCAGAACTGGTGGGGTTAAACAAAACATTCAATTTTGTTATCTCTTTAGTAAGCACGTGGAGATGCGAAGTTGGTGCACATTTTTCCTTTAAGTTGGTACTCGGTGTAAAAATGAACACAGAATGATTTGGAGCCCCAAGGTAGTAGAGGAATAGGTATTACCGCCTTGGCCCCCAGCTTAGCATATTAGTATCAATTCTCTTAAACTGAATTAGATATATTTTCACAATGTTGTGAACCACGAGGAGCAATGCCTCATTTCTCTAGAGAAAGAAGCAAAATAGTTCTCCTATTATTGATAAAAAGCATAGTAAAAGAGATTTTAAACATGAATGGCTACTCTTTTCCCCCAGCGATAAGAAATGCATTATTTTTTGGAATTTCAGAGTCAGGGCTCTTTAGACCCAGTTGAATTCAACACATTGGCAAATGATCTGGTGATTTCAGTTTAATAAAATATTTTTTTTAAAAAGAAAATAAATTTAACTTCAGTTAAAAAGAAACAAAACTCCAAATTGACCCTACCTGTGAGGTTGAACCATTGTTCTATATCATTGTCAGTTAGCTTATGCTACTGTGTTGTAACCAAATTAGGATATGCTTGATTGATTACCAATGTAGGTAGTTTAATAATGATAACAGGCAAATATTAGGTGCTCAATGACTTTAGAACTTGATATTTTTGAACTCAAAATTTTATGACTCTTGAATGTGAATAGTGATTCAATTAATGAGAAATATTCAGAGACTGTATGATAACAGAGCTTTGAACAGTAATGAAATATTAACTTGAGGTTAAATGTAAGCAGTATAATCAGATACTACTAAAAATTAATGCAAAATAGGGAACTCAAAGGAAGTTATACTTTAAAAGCCCAAACCCTAACAGAATTACTTCTGCAGATAATGTAGCCAAAGATTTGACCTTTTAAAGAAATCATTCTGGTGGAGATTATCTTCTGAATTTTTAATAGATATTTTATAATTTCTAATCATTTTAAATCAAAAAGTTTTATTTCTCACCTCAGCTGGTGTGGCTCAGTGGATTGAGTGCTGGCCTGTGAACCAAAGGGTCACCAGTTTGATTCCCAGGCAGGGCACATGCCTGGGTTGTGGGCCAGGTCCCCAGTAGGGGGTGCGTGAGAGGCAACCACACATTGGTGTTTCTTTCCTTCTCTTTCTCCCTCTCTTCCCCTCTCTAACAATGGATAAATAAAATCTTAAAGAAAAAGGTTTTTTTCCTGTTTTGATATTGGCATCTAAATTATGAAATTTCATAAATAGTATTATGTGAGGTTCAAAGAAGTATTGTCATTACCTGGGTATAGTATAATATCTTGTAACTGCAAGAAAATCTGAGTAAAAAGTCATATGAAAACTTCATAGATTTATCTGAACATTTTAGTAGCAGTCATTTATACATACATAATCAAACATGTTATTCACAATATATAAAAGTGGGTAAATTTGTACAGAAATAGATATTATATAATATATAGGTTTTTATCATCAAATATATACAATATATTTGCTTGTAGCTAATTGGTTGAATGTTTTTGGTATGGTGAAGTAAATATGAAGATTTAAAACTAACTTTAATACCTTATGCAGAATAATTGTTTAGATGTTCAGTGAAATTGAGTGGGCATATTTCATCGTGGAAAACTCATCAAGATTGGAATTAAAGTCCTGGATGTGAATTCCAGCTCCTACTCACTGCATCACCCGGGATGAGTGGTGCCCACCGGTGCTTTAAGTCCCTCATCTGGAACAGACTGCTCCACTGGCTCTTATGAGGATCCAATGAAGCCACACATATACACATACATCTCTCCATGGAGAGTCATTATTCACATGTAACCTAAAAATGCACTTCTAAAACTTCACTCAGCACACCTGAAAATCCTCCATGTAATGTTTTTACATGCATAAGTCACCTCACCCCAATATAGAGCTGCCTGTACACTTTTCAAACAGAATGAAGCAGACTTTAATGCTCACTGTACTTAAAGTTGCATTCTTTTGCCTAGTACCTTTATAAAAGCAAACCGCTCACTTGCTATCTTTTAATGTATGAAAGTGTTAAGTCTTGAGTTTGACACAGTAGTTGCTTCCTGTTGAAAGGAAACTCAAACACTTTAAGTTTACTGTGCATCCAATCATGCTATCAGTGGACTAACCTTCCACACCTTAGGCCATTAGAATAGGGTGAAGGGAGTAGATGCTTAAGAACAAGCAGAACAGGAACACCCTCATGGGTACCGAGAACACACTGGTGGTTACCAGATGGAAGGGGGGTGGGGAGATGGGTGAAAACATGGGAGGAACCAAGAAGTACAAATTGTCACTTGCAGTGTAGTCACAGGGATATGAGGTGTAGCATAGGAAATGCAGGTAATAATATTAAAATAATTATGTTTGGTGCCAGGTAGGTACTGAATTCATCGGGGGGACCAATTCATAAGTTGTGAAAATGCCTAACCTCTATGCTGTACACCTAAAACTAATGTAATATTTAATTTCAGCTGTAATTTAAAAAATTTAAAGTATTTTTAAAACAATATCATATTTACCATACTTTCCACAATTGGATACCAAAGTTTGTTTCAGTTACTCTAGACATGGAGAAGCGATCCCCCTCTCCACCAGAAGGTGGCACTGCACTCCTCATTGAGGACCTTCTGAGGTGGGTGCGGATCAGTCTCCAACTCCAAAGACGCTGGGTTTTAGAAGATTTTATTTAAAATGAAACACACGTGATTAATTTCCTAAAGAATAATTTCACTTTTGTCTTTTTGGGGAAAGATGTGCACACTAAATAAAAGTGAACAGCTGTTGAAAATAAAAGGGAAATGCTCCATTTAGAATCTATTAATGTCTATCATTGTTCAGTGCAATATTCTCAGATTTAATTACTCATGTAAAGCACATTATGGCTAAATGTGAAATGAAGTCTTTACTCCTCTCAAGATTTTTTTTTGGCTTCTAAGTACAAATTGTGTGGCTTTTTATTTAGTTTTTTACTATACAAATCCTACTACAGTAACTAGTTTTGTTCTTGAGTCAAGTTTACTCGTATTGTGATACATATCTCCTCCAGCTCAGTCTAATGGAAGTAGGTAAATAAGACAAACATTAAGTGGTGGAATCTCTACTTTCAGAGAACAAAGCTCTTTAAAATGACCAGGAGCATACATAATGTTAAAAAGCTGGTTTTTATTTTCCTGGGGACAATTTAGATAGACTTTCAAGTCGTTCTAAATGTGCCATTTGCTGGTGACAGGAGGAAGGGTTGGAGTCTGCAAAGACTTGTCGACAGCCAACAGAGGCTCTGCTTGATTACCTTTAAAGAAACACAAAGGAAGAAGCCACTTTGCCAAAAGCACAGCTTTGAATAAGTCCTCTATTAAGTAATTGTCAGAGACAGGAGTAAGAAATGTCAAGGGTGAGAAAGAGTGAAGAAGTCTTTATTTTATGTATGTAAGTCAAGAATATGCTTAATACACCTATACACCAAACCTATGGAATATCATAGCTTAGCCTAGCCTACCTGAAACCTTCAAGAACACTTATATGAGCCTACACTGGGAAGAGATCATCTAACACAAAGCCCGTTTTAGAATTAAGTGTTGAATATCTCATGTAATTTATTATGAATATGGCTTTCAAAGCACCATAAAGCCTAAATGTCACAAGCCAATCCATCATAAGTCAGGGGTGATCTCTAAGTTTACTTGACACTATGACCATGAAATTTTACTGAGAGCTGATTAAAAACATCAAATATTGTGGCCCTGTAGAAGTTGAAAGAATAAAATTAATTCCATATCTATCTATACATTTCTACACTGAAATAGTTTCCTTCTTCTGTTAAAAATAACAAAGTTTACCATTTCATTGGGTAAAAGTTGCATAGTCCCATTTATATTACTCAAATACAAGTTCTGGATTCCATATGTCAAATACTATGAAAAAGTAACAAGTATTCACTTTATTACATGTATGTAACTAACTGTAAAGATAGATCTATAGAATCCATTTTCTTATATTGTGTAATAGACAAGAGCGGTTCTTTATGAATTTGATCAACATTATACAATCCATCCTGAGAATGGTTGTATTTAAACTCTGAAATGGAACTTTAAACCATTTTATTTTAATTGTACATAAATTAGTCATCAGCTATTTATATTACTGTTGGAATTCTAAGGGGTTCTGAGGTCCCCATCTTGTCATTCCATATTTAGCCATAGATAACCATGGTTTATTAAACCTACCTATACACCATGACTTTTTTATGGTTATTTGCTCTTATAACAACCCCATAAAGAAGAAATAATTATCCCCATTTTACATCTAAAAATAAAAACAAAAACCCTGAGTATCGGAAAGCTCTAAACCCCTTGTCCAGTGGAAGGAATATTTCGCAGATATTTCTGATTCACTCCACCATGCTCCAACACCTCCGGTCAGTCAGCATGTGATTCGCATGGTAGGTTTTCCCTCTTAGAAACCCATTGAATCCTGACACGACCACCCTGGGCTACATTTGATGATGCATTATTTGCAGGTGTGGGAAAAGAAAAAAAATGAGTCTCCTAAGTCCCTGAGCAAATTAACAGGGACTAAAATACAGAGATCCTGTAACTCCAAGTTCAAGACTCATTCCACTGTCCCAAGCCTGCCATGCTTTTCCTCATTTCCTTCCTGAAGAACAGTGTGCTCATTTGGAAATTGCATAATGGTTATAGCTGGGTAAGTATGCATTTAGAATTCAGAAATCAGTCTCAGTGTGCTGGAGCCTGCAGGTACATATTATGATATGGTAATGCAGGTATGCATTAGGGAAGAGAGTGGGGGGGAAAGCACACCTCGAGTGTGAAAGGGATTAGCAGAGGACATGCAGTAAGCTTTTTCTGACCTAATAGTTTCCCAGTTATTAGTCTCCCAGTCAGGTACCATTTCTAATGGTCTTTTCCAATAATGTGGTCTTTATGCTATTTCCTCATAATCTAAAATTGAGTGAGAAGGAAAGTGATTTTAGGGTCATGCTTAAATAGCTCGAGGTGCACACATTCAAAGAATTCTGTTATCAGGGAAAAATAAGGTTATCTTATGATAATTATTACTGAAAACTCTAAAACTTAAATCAGAGAAGCATTCACTAAGAAAGACTTCTGCTGTAGATGGATGATGATTATATTGCATTAAGGATAATTCAGGGAGGCACAAATTAAAAATGAGGATAAGAACTGAAAAGGCTTCTGAAAAATTGAGTCAAAAGATTACATGGTCCCTCAACACAAATTAAAATGGCAATATATTTGACGTTAAGTTCTGTCTATGCATTTTCCTGTATGGCAAAATGTTTCTAAGCTACAATCATACACAGACATAAAATGTTGTGTGTGAGTGTGTGTTTCTCTTTCAGTGTTGTGAAACAACAGTCCCTATGGCTAAATAGCATGAGAGGACCTAAACAGTATTGAGGATTATAAACTTAGAAATATGTAAAGCAATGCAGGCACATTGAAAATTATTATACTTATTAGAGATCTATTCATTATTTAATTTAACCTTTAAAATAACCCTCTGAGTTAGGAGTATATGGCCCCACATTAAAAAATAATAATAATAATAAAAAACATGACATTCACTTGCTGTTCAGATCTAGGATTCGAGTCTGAATCTGTCTGAGGCTGAATTCTCTGCCTCGAGTGACTTCACTCCCTTCTCGCTTCATGCTCAAGCTGCCCCTCCACCCACGTGCCAGTGGTCATGGTGGAGAAAAGACGGGCATGAGAATAAACATCGACTCCATGCCACAGGCTTCAGGAGAGATGATAGGACAGAAAGCAAACCGAAAAGTCTCTCACTGTGGAGAGCAGGTTTCGAGGAACAACCACCTAATAACAAACTGCAAATTATACCTCATTTAGAATAAGTTATTAATGTAGTTAATAAAAATCCTTCTCATGCCACTTTGAAAAGTTTCCTGGCCATTGAGTTTCCCCCTGGATTTCACGGATTCACCCACTTGATGTAGATTTAGTACGTACTCACTGTGTTCCTTGATGCGGAAGAGGATTCTGAATGTCATCTGATGCGTGAATCCCGGCTTAAGGACAGTATGAGCATTTGGTGAGCAGAGCAGAGCCTGTGCACAGATCCTGTGGCAAGGAGTTGCTGAGCCTTCCAGGGACTGAGAGAGCTAGGAGGGGGGCAGCTAAGGGAGCAAGGGGAGCAGAGGCAGGGACTCATTAAAGAAGAGTTCGTTTTGCTTTTCATTGATAATATCTTCAAATTTTATTTCTCCATGTGTGAAATGTATTGGAAATAAAGGTGTATTCCATCACATAAAAGTAATACTATAATATGCTATCAATAAAATATTAAGTATCTATTATTAAATATTTGCCTAAATTTTTTGAAATATTAATATCAACTTTTCAACCATTTATGCTGGTAGCTCCTGATATTTTTGTAAGATGTAATTGGAGAGGTAATGTTTTATTTTTAAGGCTTACACTTACTTTTACACAGCAATATTAATGGAAATGTGCAAAAGCACTTAATATATAAACATAGAGGCTTAATAAGTATTTTAAAGTTTAATTTAAATGGCTTTTTAAGGAGAAGAAGTAGCAGTTTGATTACCCTTTCATTGTTCTATATTTAATTGGTCGTAAAATGTAATTACAACTCTGAAATAGAATTACACTCTAACTGAAAACTTTAGTAAAAACTAACTGGCCTCATGAAAGATTTTAGTCCTGGAGTCTTAGAAAAATTTTGGTTTGGAAAACGTCTGCTATAGCCCCTCTCTTCGTGGTCCAAAGACAACACTTCTCTAGCTGCAAAGCTGTTCTCTTTTCTACTCCTGACACGGCAACCTCGAAGCTCTGACTCCGCCCGTCCCTCCCTCAGCCACATCAGACCCAGGGTAACTGGGAGAACTTGCAACCACAACAGCAGCTCCTCTTACCTTTAACTGAAGTACCAGGACGGAGAAATACAGTTATGATATGTATTTATCTCTGCCAGGCATAGAAAGCAGTAGATGAAAGTGGGCTATTCCCCTGTCTATCTTTAGACAGTAGAAAGCATTCTATCACGCGTGGCTTAATCCTAAATTAAAATAACGTTTACTGGGCGGGCCTGCCATGCAGGAAAGGTTAAGATACTGAATCCGGTACAGTGGCAAGGTGCATTGGACCACCAAAGGCGAGTGATCCCCGGAGCTGTGGGAAGTGATGGGTAGCGGGCAGTGGTGACCGCGGCAGCTCTGCTGCTGGTCTGTCCTCACGGGAGGAGCTCGCTGAAGCACCTCCCTTCACAGGTCCCTGACACGCGCGAGAGCCTCTGCTTCCCTTCACTCGCAGTTCCCCTTCTCTGTCTGTGCCTCCAAGGATATCAAACGATAATAAAGTAAAACTCTCAACGCCAGCCATTTTCTTAAAAACTGCACGCTGGTTAACTTGAAATTTGAGAGCATCAAGGGTACAGTGCATCCGAAACACCGCAGTGTTCAGAAAAGGCGCCGAATTAACACATGGCTCAGGTCATGTCTCGGGCACCTGCGTGTCTCTTCCAGTAGAACCCAGGCGTCCTACTGCTCCCTGCGGAGCCTGGGTCACCTGCCACTTCCACCTCTGTGCCTGATCCGCAGCGTGCCCATCCACTCCACTGCAGCCACAGGGTCGCGTGGGCCGCCTTCTTGGGCCTCCTTCATGGACCTCAACAAGCCGAACAAATTCTGGCTTCCAGATCCTTGCACTTGCCTTTTTTACTCTTCCCCATTCTGATTCCAGGCTTCTTGGGCCTGAGGCTCCTTCTCATCTTTCAGGGCTATTATAGTCAAGTATCACCTTCTCTGAGAAATTGTTCCTGACTTTATCTGAAGGGGTCAGCCATCCCTCACTATCACAGCACTTGATTATTTCACAGTAGATAACGTATCTCAATCCGGAGATATCTTGTTATGTCTTTACAGAGTGTGTATTTGTATGTTCTGTCTCTTCTCTAACACGTTGCCTCCAAGAGAGTAGGAACCTTACTAATGCTGTATTTCAGGATATCCTCAGCACCTGGAGTTGATCCCATTACCAAGGTCTGAATAAACCTTTCTTCCATTAACAGGTTGGTTTATGGGTAACCGATAAGCTTCTTATAAATTAGTAACACTTTTTTACTGATAAGTAGTGGTTTCTCCGTAGCATTCTGAGGTCCAAATTTATGACCTGCAGTTCAAAAATTTATATGATGTAATTAGTTTAGATATTACTCTTGCTTCTGTCATGAGTAAAATACATATGAGTGAGTAAATGAATAAATTAATTAACAAAGCAATGTAGGAGAGTCAGAATCGTGGGAAAATAATTTCTCCTTTCAACACTGATATCAAGAAGGAAGACTTGTTAAGGCGACATAGTGACCTGAGGAATTTTAATTCGACTCCAGGGATGGTGATGGTATTGATTTCATCATTATTAGTAAATTGTGGTAATAAAAGGATCCAAAGTAGTTAATTCTCATACAGTCACAGCTCGGTACTTCTTGGCTTTAGAACTCATCAAACCTGTACTCATTGAATTTTGACAAGAAAGTAATGCTTCAGCACCCCCAGCTTGCTTGGGACCAGCCATATTTGCTGAAACTTGTATGAGTCACCACATCATCCAGCAAGAGAAAATGCTGCATCACTCATCACTTGTTTGGTACTTGTCGGTTCCAACACCCATCAGGAGTTCCAGGACAAACTGACCAGTACTGAGGTACCGCTGTAATTTCACGAACCAGCTCCATCTCAGAAATGGTGACGTGCTCAAAATGAAATGGAGAACAGTGAGTCTAAACCAGGACCATTAATTCCAACTAAAGTTGAGACATCATCCGGTAGCCGACTTGTGGGTGATAAGCAAATTTGACAAGCAATACACGTTTTTATCTTATTGAGAAAAGTGCTTAACCTCCAGGGTGTAATCAACAAATACTGTCGGACCCTCTTCAAGGATTAGAAATCAACAACAACAACAACAACAACTTACCATCAACTGTGGATGCTAGGCACATCACATCGCTTGGGGAAGGAGCAGGAATTGCATTTGAGAAGTGCATCCGTCTGTTTCACCACAGAGATTGGTACGTCCCAGTCTCCAAACTCAGCAGGGTAACTGGTCCGCCGTAAATAAAGTAGTTGGGGACTTAGTTTATTAATTCCAATATCACCCTTCCTTTAGTTTGGAAGCAAAAATAACAAACTAATCAACATGCTTCTCATTTAATTTCAACATGTACATGTCCCCAATGTCAGAAAATGGTTAATTCTTCACATGTAAAAGAAAACTGAATAATGAAAATTTTTTCTCCATACAAATTTAAAGCTGGCTTCCTAATGCTTTGAAATGAAATAGAGTCTACTTTCAATGAGAGGACTATACCTTCAAAGGAGAACATAGATCATTAGTAATTTTACAGTGTGTGTGGTTGGCTATTTTATAGGTCAATGTTAAATGCCCAGGATCCCAGCACTGCTAACGAAGTATCCGTATTGGAACTGTCCTGAGAGTCTCCACAGACTCAAGAGATTTGCCCATTTGTACCAAATGGACAGACGGCATCAGTCACAGAACTACTGAAGTTGTGTTTTTCACTTCAGGCAGAAATCTTGATATTGTCTGCATTAATTCAAACACAGTTTTTTTTTTTTCTTTAAGCTATGAAATTCCATCTAGTCCAGTACATATAACTACGTCTCCGGAAATTCCTTTGAGAAAAATAAGCACAGGTAAAAGCCTAAAATCTATATATATAAAATAAAACTTCAGAGCAAGCTGAGAATTGCATGGAATCTGTCAGTATGCCAGCCTGAAAAACACCTGCCCTTGCCTGTGTCTTTGCTCAATGTATTTCTATTGAGAATATGAAACACAGTCATTGCATTTATAATTTTGCCCAAATTTTATTTTGATTATGGAATAACGTATCCAAAAGGAAATGAATGACTACATTTTCTAGTGTGCTAATGGATGACTATGGTACTTTCAGTTCTTTTTTTTTTTTCACATTTTACTTTTCCCAAGAGCCAAGTTAAATTTCACTTACACGTTTTCTTTTAAAACATGAGTTTGGAAGAAAAGTAAAGAAAAAGAAGTAATGGCAATGAAAGTTTTATTCACTTCCATGGACCTGAAAATATTGTGCCTTTACTTTCTATCACTGACACTTGCTGTCACACAAAAGAATTAAAATTATATTATCCTTATTTGTAGCCATATGCTAAGCACATATTTCCTTAAATTTTGGTTGTGAATGCAAAAAGAGGAAAATACCTCAACCATACTTAAGCAAAATGGATTATTTGGCTGATATAAATTGTAGAAGGTTCTCATTAAAAAGGACCAGAGGTTTAAAACAGATTTTTCTCTCTACCTTTCTATTTTTGCTGTGTGCCTGCTAAATTATCTCAAATTGTGCTTTTTAAAGCTAAAATCGTGATTTCTGACATTATTGGTGCTTGTACCCTCATGGCTTTCTGAACAGAAAGGAAAAAATTCTAATTTTCCTGTATTGGGGCATAGGCCCACAATTGGTCTAGCCATTAGGACTCCAGGAATATGATAGTATGTTTGGCCAGCCCTTGATCAGGTGGCATCATAAAATCAATGATTGTAACTATGGACTTAGGTTCATGTAAAAAAATGCTGCTCCCTATCCTGACCTCATGGTTAGAGCAAAAGAAGTGTTATCAAACTAACGGATATAGAAGAGATTTCCCACAAGAAATTAGAGGAAGACAGGGAGAATAAAACAGAGAGAAGCGAAGAGGTTAAGTCTCTTATTTTTTATTCTTTCATCTTCCCTATCATCCACACGTATTAAGCATCATCTCTGGACTCTAGTGATGCTAAAGCTAATGGATTGACATACTTGGGTTTATTATCTTTATTCTTCAGAAATTTGAGATTCCATTTTTTATGCTCCCTACTGTCCAAAAGAAAGCTAATGTAATAGTCGAAGATGTAAAATTTGACAACATAAAAGGAGAAATCAGGTGGCTCGTCAGTTCTAAGTCACATTTCTGACACCTGGTTACATCTTATAATTGATGGAGTCTTAAGTGGCTGTTGGCCAAAAGGTGGACGTGGCACATTGTCACTCCAGCTAAATGATGCACAAGACTGATGCCGCCTGTGTTGAGTTTGACTGTCATGTAAAATAACTTCAAAAAAGATTACCCTACGACTCCACATTGCAACAGGAACATTTGGTCATTGCGGGATGTCACTGAAACAGAGCAGCAGCCATGCACGAATCGGTATTGTTGAAGCAAATATTCTGAATTCGAAGGACAAACTCAGTCCCATTTTATTTTTCTTTTCGAGCAAATAGAAGGACTTTAGGTTCACTGGGAAAGGATTCCCACGAGTGGCTGCAGCTGTGTGTCGCTTTATTCCCGATTCAGGTGCAAAGCCATCGAAGTTAGGAGAGATTGCCAGATGCCTTGAAAGAGCTGAAAGGCATTTAGGAACATGAGTCTTGAATGACCAAGTTATGTAGAATCGCAATCATGATATGTCAGATTTTATTTAGCAAGGATTTTTTTTCTTTATAATGTATAAAATAATAGCACACCCTACATGGATGGTAGCTTTAATGTTGATAAAATGCTGTGGTGAAAGAAACTGGTTTTACTTCATGGAAGTCATTCTGGCAACATTATAGAGTAGTTGAATTATTACATTAGTAATCAGATGACCTATATTCCAATCTTCACTCTGTCACCAACTAGCTGTACTGTTGGGGATAAGTAAACACTGACGGCCTCCTATACACTGGAAAGATTTTGGTCTAGATTATACCAAAGGTCTACTTCAGACATGAAATCACATGGTCCTAGATGGACTGAAGCATATACGAAGGAATTCATTATTTCTTCACCTCAGGAAGGATGGTTTGGAAATTCTGTGGCTGTAGCTTGGTAGTTGTATAACTTACAGAGGCCAAGGTAATACTTCTTATTTTCAGTTCAGGAATAATTTATCGAAATCGCATACGTAATGTCCCCCGTTGGATTATATCTAGCAGGCATAGCATGCCATGTTTTTTCACTTTTATAGTGTTTGGTATTTGGATGCGTTGTTATAGGTTCAGGCTGATAAGTGAGGCAGTCGTGGAAGAAAATGCAAATGGACAGCTAATCAAGTGAGCACCAGACAGTCAGTTACTACAGGGTACAATTATAATTCAAAACGAGGTGACGCATTATCATCTGGATGCACTGCTTTTCCACCATCCTAACAAGAACAGACAAATGGTGGCAGACTAACACACTTGGAATGTAATCATTAGCAACCTAAGATTTTCAAATAACATGTTAATCTCTCTTTCCCCAATGCCACAGGCAGTAAAGCTGCTCATATGTGAAAATTTAATGCAGCCTTTGTAAAACACAAGCACTAACACTTTATTCAATTGGTTTCTTAGAGTCTGAGAATCTGAAATTGGCTTGAGTTATTATTAGAGTCCTTTTCCCATCTTCAGGAATGACACAAACTAAATCATCTCAGTCAAATTATTTTTATTGAAAAATTTCTGGAAAAACAAATAGCTAAAGGGATGCTGTGATTTCCCATGATAGCAGTATCGGAGGCAGTTTTTAAAAATTTATTCTCTCATGCCAACTTTTTTAAAGAGACACTATGTGTGCCCTTTACTTTTTAAAAAAAAAAAAAGATCTTATAGTCTTTATTCAATCATTCATGAAATGGGCAGCGTTCCATGTAGCAGATAGAAAGGGACTCCAGGGAGCAGTAGAAACTGAAGGGTTTTGTGGGCAGGGGAGTGGGAATGAGGGCATTATACAGGCACAACACGCAGGGGTTGTGGATGGGCCACTTTCCTTGGGAGACGGCAAGAGACCCCGCCAGAGTTGACCAGGTGATTCTGAACTGAACGGTTTAAACGTTCACTTTTGGAAGAGCAGAAACTGTACCGAAGGCTCAGCTTCATTACGCGAGGCTTAGCATAAGCGACTTCATTTTGGGCCTGTTGTCTTTTTTTCCCTTTTTAACAGAAGTTACATTTTTAAGAAACGGGGAGCAGGTGAGAACCGCCATGGTTTGTGGGAGGGACTGTAAACACTTGTGCGCCCTTTACTTTTAATTTACCAAAAAAAAAAAAATTACAAAATGTTAGAACTAGAAAGAAGGCTAAAAAAATCACATAATTCATCTTTTTAATTTGGGAAATGAAAAAATTAAAGAGGTTAATGAAGTACTCACAGAACTCACTGTAGGCAAAATAAATTTAGAATCCAAATTCTTTAATTTTGCTCCAATGATTTGTTTGTATTTGCCTCATTTTTCAGATGCTTTAAAACTAAAATATACCCTAGCAAGTGATTATACCTTTCCTTTGTCATTTAATCTTTCGATCCTTCAGTTCTGATGTCTCGGTATTAAATCCTGGAAAGATTATTTCAAGCCACCCAAATATACAAAAAATTGATGCAAATCTACTCATTGACGGTGAAAATTCTACCATCAAGCCTATGTCCATCTGTTAAGCAGATAAACTATGTATTTATGTATTATAATTCTAATCTCAGGAATAGAAACTTTCTGAGAAATATCATTACAGTAAAGTTTAAGTAAATTAAATGATTGGAATTGGAGCATCTTCAAGAAGTTCTGCATACTATATATTGTCTTTGGCTTTCTCAATGAGTATTAATGCATTAAAATTATTGAGAAGTTTTGGGAAAAATGATTTAATGTTTAAATAGATTGGTCACCAATAATTCGGCAATAAATTTTTTTTCCATATCAACTCTTAACATATTTGCAAAACTGTGGTATACAGCATAACATACATATTTTAGGAAATGAATTTCAGTAGGTAAAATCTGATGAACTGCTCCAGCTCAAAAATCAGGTGGTAACCATTCATATCTGCCTGTTATCTAAAGTTCTGCTTCTACCAAAAAAATACACTATACAGTTACGTTTTAACTATAACGGGATTTGTGGCAAGTGCCGCAGATGATAGTATGTGCAGTCGCGATTTTTTCCCCAGTGAGGCCAAGAAGTACCTCCTGAGGAAATGCCATGCGATTATGTGGGAAGACCCACGTAATCGAGAAGTGGACACGGCTGTGCCGGGGGTATCAGCAGCCTTACCTGTGGCCATGCAAACCAGGGCGCCTGGAGGTGAAGAACTTGCCCAGTTTGGAGATACAACAGTGATAGCACTGGGCTTCTCCCTGAGTGCTGCCTAGCTCTAAAGTGCGTGCCTTTTCCCTCGTGCTGTATTTCCTGCGGGGATATGTTCCAGCCTTTACACAGTCTTCTACTACTAGTAAAAATGAGCTAATAAAGCCAAATTTTTGAGTAGCTCTTTGGAGTTTTTGGAGGAGCCCTTTGATTTCTTAAAACGGGTCCTTAAAGAGCACAATATCTGAGGGAGAATTTTACTTTTCTTTGTTACATTAAAATTAAACTGCCTGCTGCCTGGATCTACCATCATGGGTGTGTGGATCAAACCCAAAGCAGCAATGAATTTTCCTTTGCTTATACTGAAGCTTATATTCAGCAGGTTCGGACCAGTTGGGATACTTCAGATCCATAAATAACTGCTGCCTTCAGCTCCATCAGTGTCCTCGGGGCACATCAGCAAGCCTAGTGCCTGCTTGAGGGCCTAAAGACCCACCCCGGCCTGGCAGGGACCGCAGGACCCTGCCCCAATTCTATTTACAATTGGGTAGTGTCTCCACGGGTTTCGTTGTTAAATATTTTGTACTGTGCTATATCACTCTTGGGCCCTATCACCAAAATCAATCGGTAATGTATCCAACCAATCAGTGATGGATGGGGTGGTAGTGAGAGAGGTTTCTCTCAGCTGTAGTCTGGCCACCAAAGGGAATAATCTTGACAAGAATCTGATTGATACAAACCACAGCTCTGCTGTCCTCTGCACCTGCCCAGAGGAGAGGGAGAGGTTTCTCTGGGACCTCAAAGCTCGGGTTTCTCAGACAAATGGCCCAATAGTTGATGATTGCCTTGAATAATAGACGTGTCCCTCAGTTAACAGATGTCCCCAGCAGTTGTTCCCTATAAATTGCACGTTCAATGTGTTTCCCTTTGTATCAAATATATATGTGACACACTCCCCATCCTCCTGGAGCTTACAAATCAGTTTTTGAATGGAAAACTTGGGAAGATAGATTTTATTTCATGCCATAATTTTCAGCGACTCCAGGGAGGAAAAAATAATGCATTGGAAAATAATGCCTTAGGTTTGTTATCTATGGAGCACTTAGCTTTGAGAACCTGTCAGAAAATGAGGCCTTATCTTGCGTGAAACCATCATTATCCAGTGAATAATTCCATTTGGGGAATTTAAAACTTCTGCATTTGCCTCGGCAATGACTCTGTCATCTGACAGGGCCATTATGTAAACTAACATTTGAAAAGCAGAGGGTGGATACTGGTAACTCCTTCTATCAAAAAGTTAATAATCTGCGGCGTTCCAAATTACAACAGAACTATTACGTCGGCTCTCCCAGTAACAACACGAAAGAGCTCCTTTGTGGTCTTCAGAATGAAAAAGCCCAGCTCTCCAATAGTTCAGGTCAGTTGAATTCCACTTGATAGTCTTTTCCTATAGTCTTGCTCCCATTCGACAGATGTAAGTGTATCGCAGAAGTTAATGCTGGAAGATGCAAACATTTTATAAAGGAAAGTGCTGTAAGATTCAGAGCTTTCTAATCCTCCATTGTGACTGGAACTTTCCAGGACAGACATAAAAATTGTTCCTTCCTTACATAGAGCATTTTATTGATATATCTGATTGCAATCTATTTTTCTCTTCTTTATAAAAGCCTGTAATAGGCTCTATATTACTGCAATCACAGATAAAAAAAATCCTACCTGATTAGGGTGTAATTTTTTATTGGTTGCCATAGCTCCGAAGCAGATATTGAGACTGCCCAGCTGCTTTCTATCATGTGGACATCAAGGCCTGCTCAAGCATTAATTGTTTTCTGTACTACTTTACTTGCTGTTTTTAGGGCTGACTCAATATTTCTGGTTTATTCCATCGTGGTGGTTTGTTACTTTCAATGCAAAAAAGTGCATGGGACTTACCCATATTTTTGCATAGCATTATAGAAAACCAAAAGCACTTTTGTTTTCAGCATAATTCACTCATCTTTATTCAGATCACTGAAGTGTCCATTTAAGAGCCTCAATCTGTTAAAAAGCCAATTGCACCCTCAGAACACTGGGCTTGCAGCCCCTAAAACTCACCTGGATTTAGGTTGGTGATTAGCTATTAACTCTTTTAAGCCTCCAGCTGCTCCAGTCCACTGTACTGAGTGTCATCCTGAATAATAAGCCCCTTGGAATCCATGCAACGCTCGGCCTAAGTGTTCCTACCGACAGGCAGGACTGGGAGGCTCTGCTTCCTCCTCTCCAGCTGGCTGCTAACCACCCTCTAGCAGCCAGGATGAGGGCTCTGCACAGGTGTCTGAAGCTTCACCCCTAGAATCCATGAATATGTTAGGTTACAGGGCCAATGAGGGGGCAGGATAGGTTACGCGTGGAATTAAGTGGTTAACTAGCTGACCTTACTAAGGGGAGTGGGCAGCTGGGGCTGTCCAAGGGGACCCAATGTAATCACAAGGGTCTGTATGAAGTCAGACAGTGGGGAGGAGAGGTGTCCCTGGAGAGGCAGCGATTTGGTAAAGACTAAACTTGCTGTTGCTGGCTTTGAAGATGAAGGGTCCACGAGTCAGAAAATGTTGGAAGTCTCTAGAAGCTGAAAAAGCCAAGGAAATGGATTCTCACCTAGAGCCTCAGACAGAACAAAGTCCTGTCTGCACCGTGATCTCCCTTGAAAATCAGTACGGCCCATTCCAAACCTCTGACCTCCTGAAGTCTCAGGTGGGACATCCCAAACTTCTGACCTCCTAAAGTCTAAGGTAGGACATTCCAAACTTCTGACCTGAAGTCTAAGGTGGGACAGTACAAACTCCTGACCTCCTGAAGTCTCAGGTGGGACATCCCAAACTTCTGACCTCCTGAAGTCTAAGGTGGGACATCCCAAACTGCTGACCTCCTGAAGTCTAAGGTAGGACATTCCAAACTTCTGACCTCCTGAAGTCTAAGGTAGGTCATTCCTATTGTTTTAATCTGCTGTTTTTAAATGCTAAAAAGGAGATTTGCTTCATTGAGGAAGAAAGTATCATTTAAGCAGAATTTATTATATCCATGTAAAAAACAATAGAGGTGGGTGTCTACAAAATTTAAAAAAAAAACAACTATGAAAGAGCGTTGTGACTTAAATGTATTTAAACAATTGTCTTCTATTAAGGTTTAGAATATTTGCACATCTCTTTTTACAGCTTGCACAAGTTTATTTCCATTAACATTCTTACAACGCTTTTTACATTAGTTTGAGAGAATGTCATTGCTGAAAAAAAAACCCAGTGGAATAATTAAGGCAATTTTAATACATCAACATTTGCTATTTGGCAAATAAATCAGGGGGAAAGTAAAATAATTCATGTGGTTTCTCCATCGTGGAGCTGGGTTCCTTTGTGATGGGAAACTTGAGGAGGGATCCTGAACCGGTGGCTCAGTAGAAGTGCTGGGTCTGTTGCTGGAGTGGCCTGCACGAGCCCCCCCAAATGAAAAGGTCACGACTGTTGGGGGAAGCGAGCACCTCGAGGTCATGGGTTCCTTGAACTGTGTGGAGGCCTCGGCCCTTTGCCGTTTCCTTGTTGGAGGCGTTTTCGTGTGTTTGCTACGAGTTGGTTACTTACCGCGAGGTAGTTTTTATTAAAAAGCCGTGGAAGGGAAGGATAGCGGCTCTCCCCACGGAATGTTATGCTTGTTAACGGTGCGTGGCTTCTCTCCTGCGGGGCCCTGGTTCGCTAGGGCAGCCAAGGACTTGGTTGGAGGGAATGTTGGTGACCCCTCCCCCATCCAGGCTTCGGCGTGAGGACTTACAGGCGCTACACGGTGAGATGGGTGGGGGTGCGGGTCCCAGCGCTTTGTTTGAGCCTCTGGGGCAGGGAGGAAGAGCACTCAGTCCCCAGTACTGGGGTCGAGCTTCCTAAACTGGAGTCCTAAGGCCTTTCTGAGCGGAGCACTGTTGTCGAGAAACAGGCGGGCAGCTCCTTGAGGCCGGGGTCCTTTGGCCTTGCTCCCTACAACTGTCTTCCACCCTCAGGGTGGAAATTTGTTTCTCCCTCCTCGTGTCTAGCATACAAACATGGGAACGTGCAAAACAGCTCTTAAAAATTGGCGATGAAATGGAAAAGAACAGCTAATGATAATAAAAGCTAATACGGTGCAGCGACTCCACGCCAGGCCCGAATATTATCACTACTATTGCTATTTTGCAAATAAGGAGGCTCACACTTGCCCACAGCCACACAGCTCTTAGTAAAGGAGCTGGGATCCTCAGCCCACACCACCTTTCCTGAGCACCTCGGTGGCTTGCTGTTCCCGAGAGGGAGATCACCTGAAGAATCTCCTCAGCCTGATTGCATGTCAGGCAGATTTCTTCTGGATTGTAGGTCCCTGACCTCCTTTTACTTAGAGTATTTAATTCAGAAATCTTGAAACTGTAAATTCTTTCTCTGCCCTTTTGGGATATAAAAGTTCTCCAGCCTGTTGCCAGTTGAAAAACCAAAGGTTGTCTTTGCCAAGGATCTGGGACTGTTCCTTTAAAACATAATCTTCAAAAAAGGGAGGGTTCCTGTGTCTCCATCACCATGGGACTGGAGGAACCCAACTTAAGTGCCCTGAGAAACACAGATGGCCTGATCACGTTGATGAACCTCCACTATCTCCAATACCCTCTGGTTCTCTTCTTTTAGCTGACCTCCACGCATTAAAACTCCCCTGCTTTCTGTTCCAGTGGAGTTGAGTTCTGTTCTGTTTTTTTTTTCTTTTTTGCAATATCCTTGAACCCTATGGCAATAACCTTGAGTGAAGTCTTTCCACGCCCGTTCAGTTTTATCAAGTACACTCTTTTCTTCAACACAGGTCATCCTGCAACTTTTCCCGCTTTCAGGCCTGAAGAGTGAGTTCTTTAAATGTTGCATCCCAGGTTATACCCCTTAGATTCAAACAGAAAGCATGCTTCTAATGGTTTTGATGACAAGTTTTCACCATCTGCTTCCCTGGAGAAGGTCGTAGGCTAGTTTCTGTATTCAGCATGCTGGAAAACTCAGTTATCCTTCTCACAGTCGAATGATGGCAATGCAACATGTAAAACACATACAATGTCATATTGTATCCCCCAACAACGTCATGACAATGATAATGTTTTTATACACCTTTTACCAACAGAAATTGAGGTGTCGAGAGGGTAAGAACCCCCAAATTGCAAAGCTACAGAGAAGCGGAACTAAGACTGGATTCATTTTTGAGTGAATGCAGGGGAGCTAGGATGTGACTCACTTTTTGAGATTGGCATGCCTCTGGTTAATTTGTTTTCATTTCCCTATGGGTCCTGTTCATATCATGGACATGGTCAAGTGATGCTAGTTTAGGTAACAGTCCAGGAAGTCTCAATGCTATAGAACAGACCGTGGAGGGGGGCAAGATGCTCCTAGCAAATGGATCCCCCTTTCCCGGGGTCCCCCTGCACCGGGTTTGCCTTGCCCATCACCCCTAGGAATTGGAATAATGGCTCTCAGTGCCAGAGTTTGGTGAAAAGAAAAGGAACTATTTATTCAAAAGATATACAGGTTTAGAGTAATGATTTAATGTCACCGTTAAATACCCGAAGTCCTTTAAAACACCCAAACATGCACAGTCCTTCTGTCCCCCTTTGCCCTGGCAGGCCAGTGTCAGAACATGCCCATCAGAAGTACTGTCCTCCAGAAGGAAAAAAGAACAAAACAGAAGTCCACAGCTCACTCCTCCCGGGTCCTCTAGGTCATCCGTGCTTGGCTGGCAGGCCTCCTGCAGTTCCCAGCACCGTCAGCTGTGTTGCCATGATCCCCAGTTCTTAATCCAAAACCACATGGCACCTTCTCTTAGCCCACCCAAAAAGGTCCAGCGAGAGTCCTTTCACCCCTTTTCTTCCCTGCAAGGGCTCGAATTCTCTCTCCTGCTTCCTGAGCCGGGAGGTAAAGGGAGCCCCAAAACCACGTGGCTCCAACCACACATGGCTGCCACTCCTGGGTTTAAATGCTGGCACCCATCTTCCTCTGCAACCCCATTTCCAGCTCCTCCCACAATCGGCTACACCTGCCTGCATTCCCACGTTTTTCCAGTGTTTCTAGGCTGCCAAGGTAAGTCTGGGCAGGTGTGGCCCAGTGGCCTGGAGCGAACCATCTCCAAGCTCTCACGCAGGTGCCCTAACTGGAGGGAATTGCCAGCCTTTCAGTCATGGGTGGAGGAAGTCACTCCCATCTCCCAGGCTCAAAGCAGGGCCACAGCTACTTAACATATCGAGGAAGCTAGCCAGCAGTTATAGATATGAAAAATAACCAGCTTTGCGTATCAGGTTTGAAGCTGCGCAACTGTTGATATGCAACACAACTCTCCACGGCCCTGCTCCAAGTGTCCCAGCCCCTAGCTCAGACTTGTGGTGGTGACCATATCCATATTTTTATATTTCCTGGACACTGTGAGTTCTGGACCCCCTTTCAAATCCCTCTTTGCGGGGGAGGGGGCTGGCTGCACCCTGTTACATCAATAACTATCATTTTTTTAGTTTTTTTCCCTCCTCCTCTATGTTGACACCTTTAAGGATGGAGGCCCACACGTGTGTGCCAGAGGTTCACTTCATTTACCCTCTTCATCACCCTCACCCCTCCCCAGCTTCATTGCTGATCTTTCCTCGTCTTCTTCCCCTTAGGCCAGTCCAAAAAATTCAGGTTAACTACACATAGACACACATAAAAAATGGTGCTATAGGAATACCCAAGTTCCTTTGAGAATTACTGGCAAAATTTTCAAATTCAGCTTTACGGAAATTGTTGTATTGCAGATGCAGCCCTGTTTGGGGGCGGGGGGGCAGTCACAGATAACAGCTGAAACCACTCCATCTACAAGTTAATGGGCAAAATTAGCATGTTAAAGAGTCGGAGGGCTTAATTAGAAAGGCAGTCCTCAGGCAGTAGCCTCTCAGGAACACTGGAGCGGTTTGTTGGTTTTGTTTACAAAAAGGTTTCTTGGTAGGACCTGAAAACAGAAATTGACTTTTGGGAAACCTACATTCACAATGAAATTATGTCATTCCTCAGTTTGCTCTAAAGGCAGTATGTTCACCGTGAATGTGCGATCTCTGTACCTTCCGTGACTATTTATTTTAATCCTCCCACAGTTCCTCCGAGAAATGGCCTATTTATTTCTGATGTGTCCCTGGTGTTTTCTCTCACTGGGTTGAGGAAGGGTTTTGGCACTCCAGTGGGACCTTCCTGAATAAAGAGGTGTCTCTATTTTGCCAGCAGCTGCTGCCCCTTCTCCTCTGTGACACTCACTACACCGGAGGTGACGATCCTCATTCTCTTGAGAGTGTTTATTCCGCACTAACTTTGAGACTTCTAAATATGCCTTCAAATACCACTATTTCTGAATATTCAAACTGGAGGCATTTTCTTATTGCCTTCCTGTTATAAGGTAGGGTTAGGTCTCTTATGTTCCTCGCACATACAGATTGCCTCTCTCCGTATTACCTCCCTATAGGTACAGGACAGTCTTGGTTAATTTAGTAAGGTAACTGTGTTTATGACCACATGTGTTAATGTCATAGTGGTCTGTGCATGTAGTGGTATCTTTCCTTCTGGTTCCTCAGGTATTCAACACATACGTACCAAACACCCATGCTCTTGTGTAGCCACACTGCCAGGAACTGGAGATGTTAGCAGTGAGAGTCAGGTGAAAACGTCCTCTACCCTGATCCCTGATGAGTTTATTTTTACCGAGGAAGCATTGGAGCCCACGTGTAAGAGCACAGTCTCTGAGACGCCCCCCACCCTTAGTTTAAAATGCTGTTTTGATATGTAGCAACTCTTTGGCCTTAGCAATTCTTGGTAGGACTTTGGGAGGAAGGGGGTTGTTGAATTTTACAGGAGAAAGATACTCCCATCGCCTGTGGGTGGTGGGGGGTATAGCTCAGTTTTGAACCCTTCTGGTTCAACCAGACCCAGCTCCTGCAGGAGGGCGGTCACTTAGCTAACGAATGGCTTGTGGGAGGGGCCTGAGGGGCCTGACCCCAAACGGAGGCACTGAATTCGGTCATTTTTCAGATCTAATCGACGGCCCCACCCGATCCTCTTCGGAGGCTCCCAGGGAAGCCAGTTTCTGAAACCTCGTGAGGTCCTGTGGTACAAATCGACTGGCTCCTCATTGTCTTTCACTGTTTTTCTTCCATTTATCGATGTTACAACTGAGGTTCAGAAAAATGAAGCCTCTGAACTGAGGCCCCATAACAAATAAGTGGTAATCCTAGTGCAGTCTTCGCAGAAGATCTGAGCATAAAGGCGGTGCAACAACCACCCGTTACACTGCTTGGCGGTGTAGCCTGCTTGTGCCCTGCTCCACGCGCGGTATTGGGAGCGGAAGCTAGCAGCACAGGAGGTAGCAATGATTACATGTTAGACAGTCTTGTGCACACCTCATGCATTCACCAACTCTCAAAGCAGTCACATGGCACTGGTCCTTGTATCAGCATCAATTTACTGGTCAAGAAACCAAAGCAGCAAGAGTGCAGGTAACTTGTTTAACAGTTGTTACCAGCACATGCTTGTTCGATTGCCAGAGCTTAAATCCCTCTTTGCCATAAACTACTATCTCAGGGCACTGGCTAGTTAACAGACTACTGTCCTGTTCACCACAGCTGGGACTTGACTTCAGGACTGCCCCCGGGTGTGATGCCACTGAGTTTCTCAGGGCTATCCTGTTATTTTGGCTGATCACACACTGAGCTTTTTCTGTATATAGTTTCGTGCATCTTATTTTAAATTCACTAGTTTGGGCTGTTATTAAATTCCCTAAGCCAGACTCATGGGATCGCAGAGACGGGAGGTGGAGATTTATCAGACAGGGTCCTGTGTCCACCCAGCACCCTCTCCCATGGCGGCCGCGAGCCCCGCTCTGTGATTTCCATGTCATTACCGCTGGGGGAAATAAATGTTTGGGGGGCAGGGTGGTCTGGCCAGTTTATCCCCACAGTTCTTCCCGCACAGAGGCCTGGAATCCAACGTCTTCCGATCACCGTTACAGCACGGTGCCTGTGCTCCCCTGCCACGGATTCTTCTTACCAGAGTCAACATTCTCTCTCTCTGTCCTTCCTGATCCTTTACACTCAGCATAACGAGACTTTCCTTCTGTTGTCAACTGTCTCCGCTGGGGTCCAGTTCACAGGCTCCCTCTCTGACCCTCGGTCCCTGGACACCACTCAGGAGCACTTACACTCCTATGAATAATAAATAGCTCTTTAACCTCATTAGAGAAAAAATATACATTTAAATTACATTTCTGAACAGTATCATAGACTCTGTGATCTCTTATTGGCATCATCCAGTCATAACATAGCTTAAATGGCAGTTAAGCAGAAGCGTTTTATGAATCGCACATTTGATTGTGCCCCTGAAAGAGTTGGATTGTTGACCTCTCGCTGGTGGGACATTGCTTATCTCCTTCTGTTTTCCCAAAGCGAATCTGGGCAGTGAATCAGCACTTTCTTTGTTTTGTGGGAAAGTGGTTATCAGTTATCTTCTTGTGGTATCTCAGATCAATTCTATAATCTCTGGGCACCGTGTGTCACCGTGTAAAGGGTAAGACAAGCCCCCCCAGCACCAACTGGAGACGTGCACTCTTGTTATCTCTGAGCTCGTTGGGTTTATAGGGAAAGATGGGGGGGGCAGG
Source organism: Phyllostomus discolor (assembly GCF_004126475.2). Taxonomy (NCBI): domain Eukaryota; kingdom Metazoa; phylum Chordata; class Mammalia; order Chiroptera; family Phyllostomidae; genus Phyllostomus; species Phyllostomus discolor. The sequence continues at coordinate 10,319,573 of NC_040913.2, read as the reverse complement.
CCCCCAAAAAGTGCAAATAGCTGGTTGTGATGTATGTGTTAAAATATTTTTCCCAATTGTACTATTTATTTGATACATTTGCAATAGTATGTAAGTACAGGGATGCACATAAACTGAGACTTGCTAGAATTAGAGAAGTTTAATTACAGGAAATTAAGGGAAGAAAACACTGAAGCAGAAACAGCAGATGGTCAAAGAAGAAAATGCTAATTCAAGGCTATTAGAAACAGGAAGACTGAGAAATGGAGCCGGTGTCCACAGGCAGGCGCAAAACAATTTCTTTCATTCTTTTCCCTGTTGTTTTTTTAACATTCTTAACATTTGTCAGGAATGTTTTCTTGTACCCTCCTTTGTTTTTATTTTATTTTTCCTAGATCCACCCATATTCTCTTACATGGTTTCATTTCATTTAGAGAATTATTTCTCAATTTAAGAATGTTTCATGTTAAGAGTTTCTCAATTATAGTCCCTAGCTTCACATATTAATAATATTGATAGCAGATAGTTTAAAAGTATTCCTCAAAAAATGCACACTTAGCATATTTATGGCGAAACTAGCACGTGTTTATTCAACAAAACCAAGCAGAATACGAACTTTATGCCAGAGATCAGTATGTGTCAATATTGGCTATAGGATATTATTTCATACTTTATTAAAAATTGTATTAGGCTTATCAGAAAATATTTTAAGGTTGTGCTTGCAGATTTCTCATGAGGACTGTAAATCCTGGACATAACTTTCTTCATCCGGTCTCTCCTCGCTTGTGCAACTTACTTTCACAGGAAACGTGCAATTACAGCTTGTTGCTGGAGTTAAAACCAGTGACAATTTTGTGTTCAGATAAAGATTAATAGCACGAGTGAGTGTTCGCACCTGATCTGAAATTCCATTTTATGGAACTTGGACTTTGTAGACTTGAAAGGCCTCTTCCCCTAGTGTTTGACACATGGAAATAATCATCATGTTAGTTACACCCTCGTCATTTCAGCCAACTTACTCCCACCCTATTCTGGAGATAAAGCAAATTTGATTTAGCATCGGGGCTGAACTTTCTCTTCACAGTTGTACTTCTTTATTAGCCAACAGCAGAACCTGATCCTTAGGGGAGTAAACAAGGTCTTGTACCAGCAGGACTATTTATAATTAGTTATTTAGGGAAATAATTATGTTTATACATTGTTAGAATTTCCTTTGCTCACCGTTTGCTTAAAAAATACACAGTGATTTTGCAGGCTGAAACCTTCTTTCTTCAGTCACTCTGAGAGAAGGCATAAATTTGAAGTTGTCAACATATGACATGAAAAGATGAAACCTCATTAATATATTTTTACATACCCCTCGGATACTTTACTTCACATAATCGTGATTCTGGATAGTAGTAAAAATTATGCTGAAAAGAAGAGTTTGGATAACTAGGTTTTTAAAAAATATTTAACAATAATTTGCTTTTGTTAACAGCACAATTGCAGTTCACGAAAGATAACATTTTAAGGAGCAAAACCCAGAAACAACAAACTTCTCCAGTCCATAAAATGTTCTGCGAGGGGCAAGTTAGCTTCAGCTGGGCCTTACTGTTGCAGAACATTCTGCATAAAATCTGTGGGTAAACCCTCACTCCGCAAGTATGAGAAGAAATAAACAAATGAGCAAAACTGAAATGTTAGTGAAGCGATTTATAGCACATGAAAAAAATAAGCATTCAGTATACACATGCCGGAGTTTTTTAATCGAACCCTGTTTTCACAGCATTATGAAGATCGTTTTTTATGTGTGCAACAGAACACAATGCATAAATAGGCTGTGACAACTTACAATTACTGCGTAAAGAAAATCTGAACTCGGAAAGAACTTCTTGCACTCCTAGAGGAAAAACTAATGAAAGAAAACGTTACATAATGGACTAGTCCGGCCATCAGAATAGGAAGGTCAGTATCTGACTGTTGACCGAGAACTTTTGTCTCCTGTTTTCCCCCACCAGTGGAGAGTAATAAACGCATCTGTAAGGAATTCCACTGCGGTGGAGCAGGAAGTTTTCTCTTCACTTTTTCCAAGTGGTATCCAAATTAGATTAGAGACGAGATTGAATGCTTCGGGATATTCTTTTAGCTTTCTAATTCTCAAGCCCTTTCACGAACTGCTTGCTGTGGTTAATCATCACACAGAAGAGAACTAACAGGCCTGGGACTGCACTCCTTTGAAAGGCCTGCTGGCAAGGTTGGCCTTTGGCTGGCTTATGGTCATTGGATTTCAAGAGTCATCCCACCATCCCCAGAACCAACAGTAGGGTCTCCGTTGCCTAAAAATATTTGTGCAAACTCTGTGGTTTATCCTGAATACCTGCTTTCCTTCCAGGAGTCCAGAATTATTTGGGGATGTACTAGGTAGATATTTCCTCTGTAATTGACCCCTCCCCCCACCAACAAAAACCTCAGAGCCTGTGACTCCAGTGAGCTTTCCTGTGGATAATGTTTCAGACTTGGTTTGGTAGTTCTGTTGCTGGAGGAGCTGAGCACATTCCATATGGCTTTTCTAAGAAGACTCTTCAAGATCGTGTCTGCTTTCCTGTAGACATTTCCCCATATGCCCTTTCTCTTTGTTGATCTTGCTTTTTATCAATTTGCTGTAATAAACCGTAGCCATGAAAATAACTATATGTCAAGTCTTCTGGTTTGTCCTAGCAAATCACCAAACTGGGAGTGATCTTGGAAACCCCGGATATTGTAGGGGGTTGGCCAGAAAGTTCATTTAGTTATTTCTGTAAGGTGGTTCTAGTAGCACTTATTTGTCCCTAACTTCATTCTACACAATTATGTTAGGTTGTACTGTGACAGCTGTCACATCAGCATGCAATTAAAAAACATCTAAATTGGTGAACTTTTGTGTAGCCATTTTAACGCTGAAGATAGAAGAATATCTGCACCATTTTTGGAGTATTGTAACTTATTATTTTAAGGAAGGTGAGAATGCAACTGAAATGTAGAAAAATGTTTGTGCACTGTATGGAGAAGGTGCTGTGATTTATTGAACATGTTAAAAGTGGTTTGTGAAGTTTCTTCATAGTATTACATTTTGGCCAAATCATCCTTTGCTGTGGGGCTGTCTTATGCATTGGCAGATGTTTAGCAGTACCCCTGGCCTCTCTACCTACTGGAAGGCAATAACGGGAGATAGCTGACATATTCAAAATACCCAAATTAATACTGTTATTGGTGAAAATGAAAAATGGCCTTTTATAGAAAAAAACTAAACATACTTTTGAGCCAACCCAATGGTTTCTTAGAAACCGATTTTGTCAATTGCACCGTCTACCTTCTATACCTGTTTTGTACGCTCAGATCACCTGCTACCCCGTCACCTACTGAGTAACTTTTCAGTGGCCGGTGTGGATGACATCCCTTCGGGGGATGAGCCCTGGCTCACTCTTCCTGTTCCCCAAGTAGAAATGACTCTGAAAGAGTAAGACTCTATTACTTTGATTCACGTATGGCATTAATCAGTCGCCTTCATACGGCTTCCACTTCTCTCTCCTATCTGATTTTAAGCTGCTAGAACATGTGGGCTTATTTTTGTGTGTGTGTGCTACCTACCCTTAGCTGTCTGCACTCCACGGGACTCGTGTCTTTGATTTAATGATTGTGTTTGTGTCATAGTAAGTGATGTTTTGATAAGAGATTATCTTTAAAGTAGATGTTGCTTCACAACTTGCATCTCATCTCAGGATCTATACAAAGACTTGGATTTAGAATATCTGAGGGGAAGTCTTAAAGTAAAATGCAGCTGTTGTTGAATTTTAAGCACTTAGCGTTCTGTAAATGATTAGTGGAGTCTAATAATTTTGATTAATTGACCTGAAATGCGTGAACTTTTGCCAGCTGCTTTCTGGATAGTTAGTTATAAAAGAAAGCCAAAATTAATCAAGAGGATTGAATTATTTTTTCAACTGTGTGTGTGTGTGTGTGTGCATGTGTGCACAAAAATAATATAAACTAGTCTTAAGTTAGAAGAGTAATTCCTGGGGAAAAGAATAAAACAACCAATGCCAATCTCAATTTCTTCCCCACACGCTTTCATAAACCTTTCCTAAAGGCACATGTCATGTTTTTTTTAATTTTCTTTTCCTGTTTCTGTTGAAATTCCTTGTACAAGCTGAAATTGCCAACTAGGAGGCAACAGCTGAAAGCTAACAATGCATGGGGTAGGACAGGATTTCAAAAATAAAGAAATTTGAAAGCCACTATTGCATTTTAAGGACTTATTATTTTTCTTTTGACATAATAGAATTATCGAGGGAGTTTATAAGAAAAGAACAATTACTATTCTGGAAATCATCTCTTCCCCATGTTAAAATTTTTTCAGAGTTTCTTGTTTATATGATTCTTTTCTCAATTGAGTATAAATTTACAACTTTAAGATTACTTTCACATTTCTGAATAATTATGGCAGATTCATGAAACAATTTCTTTTCCTTCTTCAAAGCATATAAAAATGACAGCAAAGTGTTAATCAAGATATAAATCTAGACAGTGGGAGAAAAGACACGGAGAATATGAAGGACTAAACTATGAGTAAACAACCAAAGGAACTATATAGTGTATGCAGAGATGCCAAGTACACTCAGCTGGAAGACCCTAAGAAAGGCTCTGAACTTGGACCAGTTAAACCTATATGCAATGGACATCTTTGAATGTCAATACATGGGGATGCTAGAAATTCAGGTCCCTTCCTCGCCTTTGAGTAACCAGGCAAAAACCAGTTGAGTTCTCTTCCTTCTGGAACCCTCTGAAGCATGCTAGGAGTTTGTTATCTGTGTGGAAAAAAACTGAATGATAGAGGCTCTAGACATGGAAAACCAGGCTAAGAAAAAAGAAATAAAAGTAAATCTACCCCTTGGTATAGTGAGTTAATGTCTATAAACTGAACTTTGTCCTTTAGGCCCTTTGCTTTGTCTTGCCTCCCAATCACCTGAAGCCAGAGGCTCAGTGAATTAAGCACCAGCCCGAGAGCCAAAAGGTTGCTGGTTCGATTCCTGGTCAAGGAACATGCCTGGGTTGCAGGCTAGGTCCCCAGTTGGAAGCATGTGAGAGGCAACTGATTATTTCTCTCAAACATCAATGTTTCTCTCTCTTTCTCCCTGCCTTCCCCCTCTTTCAAAAAATAAACAAAATCTTTAAAAAAACCTAGACATAAAATTAAGTGATTATTTTTCCAAAAAATCCAAATGGCTTGAAAAGGTAGTTCCTCAGAGAGTGGCATAGATAATCCCCCAAAGAAAAGTTTGCCTCACGCAATGACCCTTTAGTGAGGCCTATCAAGACTATGCTCCCATAAGGTCTTGTCATCAATATTCATGGGCTCTTTCCTTAAATATAAACAGACAGCCAAAGATCACAGATACTTGAGGAAGGTCTTCAATGTAAGAGAGAAAGCAAAACAAAAAGAAAAAGTGCAAAAATAAAACAAAATAAAAAACAGTGAAAGGAAACATCACTAAAAGTAGTATGTTCATTGATTTCTCTAGGGACACATGCATAATCAAAGCTAATTAAATATAAATTAAAATATTAAAATGCATTATAATATTTCAAAATACTACAAACTAAATAAGCAATGGAAGAATAAGAAGACAAAGTCTTGCAGAAATAAAGAAAATATGGATCTTGGAGGATAAATTCAAGATATCTTATATCCATTTTAATACAAGTTCTAAAAATATTAAAATAAATTATAGGTAAAGAAATGATCTAGAAATCATTTTTAAAAATCTGAAATTTATTTTGAAGTTCCTGTCAGGTATGCACTCAATAAATACCTTCGAAAGTCTGAAGGAAAAGGATCCTCAACTAGGAATATACTTGCATACCCACTTCATTGACCAAGGAGAGATAAAGTACACATTTTAGACATAACATCAAAATCATCTTCCAGGTACCTGTTCATAGGAACTTAGTGGAGGATGTTCATCAGAAAAGAAAAAACAAAAAAGAAATGAAGGAAAGAGAGCAGGAGGATCCCTCACTGGAAATCGGCCAGGCAGCGTCCCCAGCGATGGTGGCAGTGCAGGGTCTGTGAAGAGCAGCAGAGCTGGCGGACCAGCCAGCTGAAGCCAGCGCAGGGGCAGGGGTGGTGGCCAGGGAGAGTAACAGGGGCTCACCTATTCACTTGATTATGTGGAAGACGTGGACAGGTTTGGAAACTTTGTGTAAGCATTTTGGGAAAAAATTGTATGTGTGCGCATGTGTGTATGTGTATCGTAAGAATATATATGTTAAGCCTGGCTAGCATAGCTCAGTGGATTGAGTGTGGACTGCGAACCAAAGCATCACAGGTTCGACTCCCAGTCAGGGCACATGCCTGGGTTGCAGGCCACGGCCCCCAGCAACCACACATTGATGTTTCTCTCTCTCTCTTTCTCTCTCCCTTCCTCTCTAAAAAATAAATAATAAAATCTTAAAAAAAAAAAAAGAATATATGTGTTAAGGAAGCAAACTAAAAATAGCAAAATATAAACTTATAATATAATATAATATAAACTTGTAAACTAATAGAAAGCAAAAGTAATCATAATACATTATGTGGCTTAGCAATGAGCAGTATTTACATAGACATGAAAATGTAAACTCTAACCACTGATTTAACCAAATATTGTAATAACCCTAGATATGGTTCTGGAGGAGAGGGAAGTGTTAAAGACAATAGTCTGAGAAACGGAATCCCTACCTGCCAAAGCAGGAAGTCACGGGGCAATTTCTGAATTGATAATTCAAGTCATACCAGTGAAACTATACTTATTTGGGTATGGTAGTGAATTCCTGGAGAAAGAATTAAATTAGTTAAAATTTTCCTCTAGATAGCAGGCATGGAAAGTGAGATACAATTCAAAAAATGGGGCTGGGAATTGCTTTTCTTAAAATCATAAGGCATAGGTGATTATGCTGTATGAATTAGAATCTTAACAATTTTAAAATTAAAATGATATACTGAGAAAAAGCAATGTTTCATTCTTTACATTCCATCTGTCATGGGAAAAGTATACTGATATATTTTTAACTGGATTATTATTTAGGAAATGAAACAAAAATATTAGTTTCTTATCTGAATCCTTTCCTGTGATTGAGTTTGGATTTATGCTGTCAGAATCAGTATTTCATACCCTTAATAAAATCTCACTCGTGAATAAAGTACATTTTTAAATTGAGCATCTGAGAAAGAAAAGCTAAAATAAAGGTTATTGTTGCAGAAATGACTGCATTATGGGGAAATCAATGCAACCTATCCTAAATCCTGCTGAGAAGCTGTTGGATAGCATTCCTTTATAGCTTTGTTGGGAAGCTAATCAGCTTTGAGCTTGGCCGCATAGTCAGCTTCTTGGGTGTAATAAAGCAGCCACCACACTCAATTACAATTTTTTGAAATTTCAAAAGTTACTCTTTAACTTATCGGAAACATAAGAGTGAAATAGTATGCCCTAAGCATGGGAGCTGTTGCACAGAATTGTCTGGACTTGAACTAGACTGTCAGGGTGGGTCGGCCCAGAAGCCCTTGTTGTACAGTCCCTCCCTCTGTCTTGGTATTCCATGCAAGCACTTTCAGTACAAATTCATATTAATATAAAATTTAATTATGACCACCTTAATTACTATGAGAAACGCATTGTTCTAAAGTGAATTACTCTTACCATTTGACTAATACTCTGGAGATCACTGTGTCGAGAGCTGACATGCTCTAAGGAGAAAAATCTAGACCAAATAGAAGATAGCATTTTAAGTGATATTTTTGGGGTGAATAGCAGCCTAGTCCTTATCTACGAAGTGAGAAGTATGAAATATGCCCTCATATAATTAGGCTTTTTAAAATAAAACACTGGCATTTTAGTTAGTAAATTCTATATTTTCAGGCCTATTCTGGAACTATAATGCATTTTGGGATTTTTAAAAACTTAAGGTGGTCAAATTGTATGTAAAACATCTCGCTGCCAATGTGTTGTATCACATCCTGTGAGCAAACACTAGTTTAAATTTTCAGCACCACTGAAACCATTCAGTTATTTTATATAATTTCTCTCTTTTTGATGTGACCATATCTACTTCTTGACTTTAGCTAAGTTTTAGTTTTGAAATTTCTTCTCTCTGTGGTTTTGTCATTCTCTGTGTATTAAGATCAGAAGGAATGTAACCTCTGTGCTTATTAATGATCTGCTCAGTCAGTTACCTTTTCAAGACTGTAGCCAACTCAAGAGATACAGTCTGATGATAATGGATATAAATAATTATTAGAATAGACTTAACATTTTATATTAAAACACGGTCCCAATTATTCCTTTACTTAGCGGCACAGACTACTTTAATTATCCTCCTTATTCAGGGCCTGGTCTAGTGAAGGGTGCATAGTAGATTCTCAAAATTGCAGTGATTAATGAAAAGAAGCGTGCAGAGAATTTTTCATGAAACCAGAAAGTCATAATGAGTGACTGTGTAAATGCATCCTGCTAGTCCACTCTCATAAATAAAGTCTTCAGTAAACGAGATGTCCTTAGAACATACAGAGTGAATGAGGTGGGGTCAAGGTGTCACGGAAAAGCAAAGGCTCTTTCTTGGGCTGACCGGTGTGGCTCGGTTGGTTGGGCGTTGTCCCACGAAGAGAAGGGTCCCCAGTTAGATTCCTGGTCATGGCACAGGCCTGGGTTGTGGGTTTGGTCCCTGGATGGGGCATGCCCATATGAGAGGCAACCATTCGATGTTTCTCTCTCACAATGATGTTTATTTCCCCCTCTTCCCCCCTCCCTCCCTCCCTCTCTCTCTAAAAAGAAATAAACCGTCTTGAAAAGAAAAGGCTCTTTACAGTCAGATAGTCAAGGATTATAGATTATTTCTCTACTTCCGAGTATGTTAAATATCATCTTCAAATATCATTTTCCCTGAGGGTAAATATGATAATATCAGCACCTATTTGCAAGACTTCCCTGAGACTAAGAGATACATTATTAGGGTATTCAACAAATACATGGTGGCGCTTGTAGATGGGAATCTAGTTTGAATTGTACACAATTTAACATTTTTGTTTCCTTGGAAGGAAGTTCACTCGTGGTAACAGTTTTGGAAAAAAATCGATTTTTCCTTTTTCCGCGCTTCTTCACAGCAGAGTGCCTTTTCACTGGCAAAGAATCGTCCAAGGGTGAAATAATCATCTATATGGCTATTAAGTGTTTCTTCCAGTGCTCCCGATTCAATCTAGTCAACAAAAATGCTAATTAGTCCTAATTGTTTGGAGAACACCTGTCGATCCATTAATAGAGATGGAGATCCCTAAAGCATCCCTCAGAAAATAGGATATTTTAATTCCCCTTGAGGTGAATCTAACTCTGTCATTAAGAGGTAAAAAGGTTTAGAATTAAACTATCCTTAATCTACCATTTTAACTATCTGTAGAAAAATATAGATCCAGGCATATAATCTCCCAGAGGTTGCTCAATCAGAAGAACAAATGCTGAGAAGAAATTCCCTAAGAGTATATTTGTGGCACCAACCTTGCTCTTGATGGAATGAATGAAACTTCTTGATGATCATCAACTGTTCTGGTAGAATCTAATGGGGCAGTAAATATGGGTTTACTTTTGGTAACTGTATTAATTGTGGAAAGAAAATGAAATGATTTTTTTTTCATTCAGTCCAACCTATTTCAGTGGTTAAATTAGCCAAATTTTCCAAAAACATGTCTATGAGTGTGTGTGAGTGTGTAGTAGTACTAATTAAATTCTATGCATTAAATCAAATTCAAATAATTTGATTTTAATTTGGAGACAGGCAACAAGTAATATCACATGGTAATTTTTGTTGTTCGTAGGTCCAACTAAAGCTGACCAGGGTCAGCAATATTGTCCTGTGCCTGGTACAGAACTATCTCCAATCAGTCATGGAAATGTATGGGTGCTGCTCACCCCATCTTATGCTCCCCTGGACACATCTTCTTGTTTAAAGTGCTGTCATCTACATCTCTAAATGAAGACCTTAATATCGCCAAGTAGTTATCAAATTTGTAGAAATTTATCTTGGGTTTCTAGCCTGAAATATTGCAAAAAAGACTTGAAGTATAAAAATATTTCAGGTGGAAATTTTCCGTGGTTAGCAGATTTCATCTAAGCTGTCCTATTAAACATAACATAGTAAGTATTTTTAAACTGCTCCTTTTCTAATCGAAACACAATATATTGAATCTGTAACTGAAGTAGTTATCAAAACTTGCACATTTTTTCAGCCATTCAGGCCAGAGTATTGAAGCTGTTTTCAAGAGAATCTTCAACTTGACCCCAAGAAAGTCTTAGGATTTATGAATGGTGCTCTTTCAGAAACTGCTGTAACTAAGTCGAGTATTTCTATCATATCTAAATGTCAGCCACTCTTTGTAGTGGCCATGTAATCTTTCAGGCTGTCTATCTTTACATGATTGCTTTACTGCTACTGTGGCTACAAAATATGCTTGCACTTGGTCATCATCTCATTTCAGGGTAATGGAAGGACAATGTCTATGGCACCACATCAGACAGGGTTTTTTAAGTGCTATATCTGCCTTCTAGCAACCGACTTAATTATAAAACCAGATGAAGAGGAGGACATAAAAGTCATTGCTTTCACCAAGTACCTTATTCTACTATAGAAGACAAAAGGTGTAGCTATTAGAAAGCCATTGCTATTTTAATGGTTTTCAGCATTTCAGACTTAAAGTGCAATAGGAGCATTGGTGGTTTGAGATACGACATTGCAAACACTTGTTCATCTGGGGCTGACGTCGGATAATTGGAAGATTTGGTAGAAAAACCTAGTCTACGTTTTTAAATAGGATCAAATATACAAAAATAATATTAACAATGTGGGGCCATGAAATCAGATAGAAATATATTAAAAATCCATGAAAATGAAGGAGCAAAGTCATGGAGATACAGGAAAATTATGAGAAATGCAAAGTCAGAATGACCATCATCAGTAAATCAACAAACAAGTGCTGGTGAGGACGAGGAGAAAGGGGGACCTCAGTGCACTGTTGTTAGGGATGCAGTTTGGTGCAGCCACTATGGTAAGCTGTGTGAAGATACTTCAAAAAAATAAAAATGGAACTTCCTTTTGACCCAGCGATTCCACTTCTAGGACCATATCTAAAGAAACCCAAAACAGTAATTAAGAAAACATAAGCAGCCCTATGTTCATTGCAGTGTTACAGCAGCCAAGATATGGAAGCAGCCCATGTGTCCATCAGTAGATGAGTGGATAAAACAACTATGGGACATTTACACAGTGGAATACTACTTAGCTGTAAAAAAAAAAAAAGAAAAATTTGCCCTTTGCAACAGTATGGATGGATCAGGAGAACATTATGCTAAGGTGAAATAAGACAGTCAGAGAAAGACAAATACATTTGTCTATGTCTTCACTATCATTTCACTTGTAGGTAGAATCTAATGAACAAATCAAACTAACAAACAAAATAGAGACAGAGCCACAGATGGAGAGCAGGCTGACAGCTATGTGGGGGGTCCGGGGGGTACAGGAATCAAGGAAAAAGGGCTCATGGGCATGGACAGCACTGTGGTAATTGTAGGGGGAAAGAGATAGAAAGGGGATAAATGGTAATGGAAAAATACAATTAAAAAAGGAAAAAACAAAAAATACAAAATTGGATAAGAAAACATTTTAAAGAATACTTTTATACTATCATTTCATAACCAATGACATAAATTATATAAATTGTATATAATAATTTTGTACCTTCTCTTTATGAGATGCAGTATCATGAAATGGATATTATATGTGCCAATGGGAACATATCAGAGGAGTGTATATATATTGGATAGAGATGAAATAGTGGAACTGACACTAAATTTAACTCACTTTGAGTTAATGTCTCAACATTAGTGTTTTGAGTAATTACTTAATGCTATGTGAATATGAATAAGCTGTTTCATGGACTTTAAAACTTATTTTTCCTACTTATATTCTTAAAATTACTCTTTTAATATTCTTTGAGGATTAGATACTTTTTATTAAGCTTCAGCTAAGTATATGTAATTACAATTAAATTAATTATGAACTTGCACCATGTTGATTCAAGTTTCGCTCAGTGATATCAAGGGTGTAAAGACGAAATGAGTACAGAGTTCCTGCTGGCAAAGCCAGATTACCCAGGGTGCTCTGCGAATCTGTGTCTCTCACATGCACACGGTTTTTCTTTTGGAATACTTTTACTATCTCTGCCTCCATGCTATCTCAAATTATTGATCTTGTACCATCTTTGTAAGTATCATCCTATGTATCTTATATAAACACCAATAATTAGTAATTAATAATCAATATCTTTCTTTAGTTTATGTAATATTCTGATATATCATCTGCTCTGAATGCTTAAGGTAGGATTCATGGAAATATTTTGTACCTAGTATCTTGGGGGTTAGCCTGAAGGAACTAATCATGTTCTGAAGACTTGCAACATGAACTTGGAATGCGCTCCGATGGCATTGCGGCACACTTTAGCTTTTGTCTTGTCTTCCTGTTAACGCTTGGATGCAAGTGAAGGCCTTTGTTCATTCATCTTCACTGTATTGGAATAAAATTTTTTATTCTTTTTTATTTTCCTTTTTTAAAGATCTTATTTATTCTTAGAGGGGAAGGAAGGGAGAAAGAGCAACATCAATGTGTGGTTGCCTCTTACAAGCCCCTACTAGGGACCTGGCCTGCAGCCCATGCATGTGCCCTGACTGAGAATTGAACCAGCAACTTTTTGGTTCACAGGCCAGCACTCAATCTGCTGACCCACATGAGCCAGGGCTGGAATTAATTTCTTAAAAATCATGATCCTATTATTGTCTTTTCTCAGTATATGTGAATTTAGCACACTTACACTTCTTTCATTGTATTTTAAAGCACTGAATATTTTTAAAATGTATTGAGATATAGTTTACATATATACAGATAATCTATTACAAACGAAAAAACTCCATTTTTTTGTTGGTATAGTCATAAAGTTGTGTAGCTCTTACCATAATCAATTTTGTCATTACCCCGGAAGGAAAATACATACCCACTCTCAATGTCTCCCCAGCCCTAGGCAACCACTAATCTACTTTTTTTGTGTCTCTATATTGGCTACTCTGGACATTTCTGTACATGGATTTGTATAATATGTAGTCTTTGGGATTGACACCTTTTACTAAGCAGGATGTTTTCAAGGTTTGTTCATGTTGTAGCATGTCACATGCCTGCATATTTAGAAATGATAGGTTCAGCTAGCATCACTTCATTATTATGGTTGAATAATTTCATGTATGGATATATCACCTTCTTTCATAAGTCGATAGATCTCTGTCTCCTATGCATATTTACATTAGCTGTATGGATATGTTTTTATTTCTCTGGGATATATACTTAATAGTCAAATTTTTATATTATGTAACAAGTCTGTTTAATCTTTGAGGTACTCACATACTTTTTTTCCAAAGCAGCTGTATTATTTACATTTCTACTAGCAATGGATGAAAACTCCAATTTCTAGCCCTGGCTGGCATAGCTCAGTGGATTGAGCGCAGGCTGTGAACCAAAGTGTCACAGGTTCAATTCCCAGTCAGGGTACATGCCTGGGTTACAGGCCATGACCCCCAGCAACCACACATTGATGTTTCTCTCTCCCTCTCTTTCTCCCTCCCTTCCCTGTCTAAAAAAATAAATAAATAACATCTTAAAAAAAAGACTCCAATTTCTTCACTTCAGATGAGTCCTTTCTTCTGTCTCTTTGACTCTAACCATCCTGGTAAGTGTGTGGTGTTATCTCATTGTGGATTTTGATTTGCATCTCTATGATGGCCAGTCTGAACATCTTTTCATGTGAGTTGGTTCTTTGGAGAAATCTCTCCTAGGATTCTTTGTCCTCTTTAAACTGTGTTATCCGTGCTTTTACTATTGAGTTATAAGACTTTGTATGTGTTCTAAATGAAAGTCTATTTTCAGATGCAAGATTAGTGGAAATTTGCTCCCATTGTGTAGTTTCTCTTCATTTCCTTCATGATCTTTATTGAAACACAAGTGTTTCTAATTTCGATATCCTATTTTTCTGTGTTTTCTTTTGTTGTTTGTATTTTCAGTATCACACTAAAGAAACCATTAAGATGTAGGGTTTTTTGTTTTGTTTTGTTTTGTTTTCTAACAGAGGTTAGGGAAGGTCAGAGTAGAGGAGTATGCATTGGATCGCATAGTGTGTGAGGCAGGTGGGGGTTGTTAGTAGGCTTAATTAACTCTCATAGAGCTGACAAGGTTTATAGTTTCTTGTTGTGACTTCAGGAACTGGTATCACTTTAAACTCATTGTCACTCATTGTTTACCAAAAGGTTGGTGACACCATTTGTGTAACTATCCGTCCAAAGTAAGCACCAACCCTTCAAAGGTAAGGCTAGAATCATTCTGATTCCTAGAATGGTGAATTTTGCTGAAGTGCATTATGACATTAGACCTGAATTAAGAAATATTTGGAGGAATAGCTCCATGAAATGTCATGTTAGCCCATTACCAGTTCAAGTAAAACCATGATGTTTAAATATGATGAACTAAAGTCGATATCCTGCATTCTGTGAGAACCCAACATGTTCTCCAAGATTTCAGCACATTCCCCGAGAGTTATAACATCGTGTTCCACTCCAACTCCCAGGTCTTTTCCTTTCAACTCGCATTTCACCTCACTAGTTAGGGTCCTACAAAACCTCAGAACACTGTAATCCATCTTTTTGTTAGTATTTCCAGCTTTTGGACTCCTAAACTACTAACACAATGCATTTATACATGTGTCATTTTCTTGTAAAGCTGGGATATTTTTGTAACTATCATTGGACATTGAAAAAACAACTTAAAACTGCATATTGTTATGCTGACTACCTGAATGAACCAGTTCAGGCTGTCTCACAGCTGGTTCTTGGATGCTTGTGTCCCTGAAAACACAATCAAACCTCTGAGCTGCTCCCAACTAATAATCTTTGAAGTTACCATCCTCCTTTTTTTCTGTTTTTTTGAATGTCACTCTCCAGATGAATCGTGGCTGACCCTTGTTTCCCCAAGGTGTCTGCTGAAAAGAGGCCACCTAGTCACCCAAGTGACATGGCTTTCTCCCCCCACCCAACCTGTTTGTATTTGTAATGTTCATTCCCACTTGACTTACTTACTTGTCTGTCCTAAGCACCACTCTCTCCCCGATAAGCTTGGAGCCTCATGAACTTTGTCTGTTCCACTGTATATTTTATTTCTAACACCCAGGGTGGTATCCCATCTGTGGTACAGACTAGGTCAGAGTGGTGATGGAGTGAATGAGTGAAAGTGTGAATGTATCTGCCCCTCCATTTCTTTATCCATAAAGTGAAAATAATACCTCCTTACTTAATTCACATGAATATTTTTACAGTCAGTGATATATGTGATATTTATGTGCTTTAGTAACTATAAAGTTAACTGTAATGCTACATATCTAATATCATAATATTGCACACATATGACAGAAAATACATTTAACTGTTTGTTTGCTATAGAAATGATTTGCTGATACCACAATCAGATTTACAAAGCTTACAAAGCTGATGGATCCTATCCTCACTAAAGTTGTTTTTTAGGTATATGAAAAATTATATTTTTTTCATTAATTTCAACATCTTTGTGTGGAATATACATTTTTTGTTTGGGTTCTAATTTTTTGGTGATGGTTTTAACTGGTATTTTGTTTTTGAACATTCTTATAAAAATGGGTACTATATTGTATGTTTTCTTAGTACAAAAGTAAGAAGCAGACCCCATTTATAAGAAAAATGTGGTAAATTAGTCCTGAAAAGTTGTTGTATCACCCATGATTGCTCCATTGATTTTAGAAATGTGATGGGTGGAAAGAGGTAAGAGGTGATAATAGGAATACCTTATCTTCTTAAGTTGTAAGCACTATTTTGTGCTATACATTGATCATCCCAAAGTACCAACTTGGGGAAGTTGTATTTAAGAAGCATCATTTATTTCAAACTTGACGCCTTCATTATCTGCATTAGCTTCCTGGTTAAAGTGTTCTGACATGCTTTGTTCTCTATAACAACATCAGTAATGAGGATGCATTCATTGGGTTTGTGCATTAGGATGATGTGTCTACTTAGGCCAGTGGAAGATTGTTTAAGTACATGGTGCTAGGAGGGAGAATCTTAGTTGCTGTCTTTATCTGTTCCTTGTTGGGAACTCAGGTGTAAAGAGAAATCACTGTCATTTGCTACAAACCACATCCCTCCCATTGCCCAACCGCCCTGCCAGCATTACTGTCCCACGGTAGACTCGGAGAGAGGTGGAGGAACTCACTTGCCTATTACTTTGTGAAAAAATACCCAAAGCTTATGCTGGAGTTGAAAGCTCAGCTCTTCCTATGGAAAAAAGAAAATCTACTTAACTATAATATTCAGAGGTGAACCTATAAACAGTATAGAGTTCAGTTTTCAAATTCTGGTCTCTGGCTATGAAAATGTCTTTCTTTAAAATGCATCTTTTTATTTTGTTAGAGTTTATTGTGTTGAGACACAGTGTAATGTTTTCAGCTTTTTAACAGTGGTTTCGACATTGATTTTTAAATTAGTTCATCTTAATTGTGAGATTTGGTACAGTAACTGCAGTCTTTTCATTAGCCACTTAGGCAAAAACCTCCCAATGTCTATGATAAAATCCATATTCAGTGATGCTGATGTGATGTGAATATTTCTCCCCTAATTTCTTTTTGCCATGCTGGATCATGATTCTCCTGAAAGGATACTGGTTGCCCTATATGGGATTATTAAAACCCAGCAGGGTACTTAGACTTGTGAATGACACTGTGCAAAACTAAACAATTAAAACATATCATCTAACTCATATGCTGCGACTTACTTTGTTTTTATCCTAAAACCCAATGATTCTGAAGAAATAATAAGTGAAGACCCCTCTTTCCCAGGGTTGTTATTAATAATTAACATGTTGAACATTTGCAGCTTATAAAACACCTGCAGGAATGTATGTGTGTGTGTGTGTGTATCCTGTTTGTCCCTCATCAGAACCCCTGGAAGAAGGTGGTATTTAATGCATATTATATTATAAAGAAATTAAGACAGATTAAATACATTATCCAAAAATGAGCACCCACTTAATAGTTGAACTATAATTTATACTTATATCACCACACATTACACTTGGTGACACTAATATATAATTATTCTTCTTTAGTATTGTTTATATTACTATTAATATTGTCTTTTTACACAGTAAGCAGTTGTCAATTATGACTACATTTCAACAGTAAGTAGGAACACTTTAATAGCATTCAGTGCAACACAGTCTATGGAACATTATACATCACTCCTTGTATGTGTAATGTGATACACATAATGCATAGGACACAGTCATAAATACTTAAGATGAAGTAGGCCATGCAAGTTAAATAAGCTGGTGAGTGGTTATTCGCAAAATACACTGCTGTTCGTATTCAGAAAGTCATTTTTCTGTTTGATCATTGCATGTAATTATAACAGAATTCTAGCCTCATTTTTCTGAAGACCTCTTAACATTATCTGATTATTTATTATTTATAAACAGTCTAGTTTTCTACCAAATAAGAATTCGAAGCAGTAGTCACCCATATGTGATTCCCCGCCCCCGGGTTGACTGATATATGCATTACTCTCTTTTTGATACTGTGAGGATGCAGATATATAATACTACTCTTAACATAGTTATGGTCCAAATAGACAACAGGACACATAAAGACGTTGAATACAATTTGAAGAGAAAAGGTGGATTGTCAGGATGTTTGGGACTCAGATACTCAGCATGTTGCCAGGAGAAGTCCTGTCTCCTAGGCAACCTGAGCTCGTCCATCAGGTGTGATACTGACGCGAGGGGACCGATGGGTGGAGAATGTGGAAGGCCTGGGCAGGTTGGTGGGGCATGGAATAGGGGAGTGGCCACAGGGAAACATTAGATTAGACATTACATTTTTAGACCCATAGGCTGAGGAATTTGGGAGGGCCGGCTAGGAGTATTTGGGAAAGCAGGGTGGTATACCAGCAAGTTCAGCTTAGTGTCTTGGAAATCGGCCAGCAGATAATGTGTGAAAATTCAGACAGGTGAAAGCAATCAGGTGGTAAATATCGAGAACCTGGCCACAGCCACCACAGCCACCACAGCCACCAGAGCTCAGGACTTTGGAATCATCACAGGCTGCTTTGTAGTGCTGTTGTCATCACAGTTTAACAGTGTGAACTTGAACAAGTTGCTTACCTCCCAGTCTCAATTTTCTCATCTGAAAAACGGTTAAGAACACCACCCCCTGCATAGAGTTGTGGCAGGACTGAATGAGAAAACGTACATCAATAGTTCTGTAGAAACTCCTAATAAAAGTAAACTATCCCCCAGTCAGGGCACATGCCTGGGTTGCAGGTCATGACCCCCAGCAACCGCACATTGATGTTTCTCTCTCTCTCTCTATCTCCCTCCCTTCCCTCTCTAAAACTAAATAAATAAATCTTTTTTAAAAATGTGTTTAAAAATTAAAAAAAAAGTAAACAATCATTTCTGTATTCACCAGCAGACTTGGAGAGAAGTTAGGGTTCTATTTGCAAAGGGCACGAAGCTGTGTTTGAACACAAGGCGATGAGATGGGGATCCTATTTGGAAAATGCCTGCTTCGTTGCTGCTGAAGAGGTTTTTGCCACTCAGAACAGCTGCAGGCTGCCTAACCCAGCCTTTGGCGTATTGGAGAGCTATGGCCGAGTTCTCAAGTTCAACTTTCCTGAGCTGACTAAATTGTGGTCAGCACAATGCTTGCTTTAAGCAATGTTGCAGAGCAGCAAAGGGGTATGAGTAACGGAGTATCTGTGTTCAATAACTCTCACCTGCAGTTCAAAGACTTGGCCCTTCAGTTTTGTGTGTGTGGATTTTCTTGTGAAATACCCTGTTTGGTCCATTTAAATAGACATCAGAGCTGGCTAAGATTCTCTGGGTGTATTGATTCTGGTATTTCCCTGCTCCTTTTCTTTTCCTACAGATTAGTATTGAGGGACTGGCCAGAAGGAGCCTGTCTTGAGACATGGTAGAAGAATACATTACAAAACCATTAGGAGGAGGAGTAATGATATGACAAAGGCGATCTTTTAGAACATTCTGAGTTCTGACAGAATGTAGAAATGATGGTTGGGTAGAGAGTGCAGAGGTAAATAAGCCTTTCAGGAATCTGTGTTGGTTATTTTAATTAGTTCTGTTTTGTCACCACCTTATTTGACCTGAATAAAATATTATCTAGGAGCTGTAGAAATTAAATACATGCATAGTGGGAACTTTGCATAGTGGAAAGGTTATCCATTTATCTCCCTTAGGTTGTAATATAATGACTTTCCTGGCAGCTGTCATACATGATAAATATGGTCGAGTTAACGAAATCATATTTTATGTAACTGCATACTTTAAACAAGAGATCAATAACAGACTTACAAACATGTAGTAATAAAGGTCAGTGGATAACGAATACTTCTGCATTCATTTGTATGAATTTATCCTATATTTTTTCTTTTGGCAAATGGTCATCAGATTACGAATTGGAGAGTAATCTCATCAATGCTTAATTTATAGGAATTCACTGATGTATGCTCAGCCAAAGGAACTGAGAGTTAAAATAATTTTAAGGTTTTCTTTGTGTGAATGTTTACATATATGTAGAGAAGCTGTTTGACTTTTTATGTGTACATCTGCCTATTTGTGTTGGTAGGTAAGGTTTTAGATGGGTTTTCGCTCACAATACAGGCAACTACCATATGCCCATTTAAATGTCAATCTTCAAACAAATGAAGATGAGTTTGAAGGAAAGGCCTATTAGGGAAACTTCAAGTTGTGCTCCCACCTGACAGCCGTTGTTCAGTGTGTGTGTAGACCCTGAAGAGGACAGCGCCCTTCTGTCTGAAACAGAGTTCACACACACCTCACCCTCCCTTAGAGAGGCTGTGTGTTTGAGGACCCAGGCCTAGGACAAGCCCTTCATTGAAAGGCTCATACAGCCCTGGCTGGTATAGCTCAGTGGATTGAATGCAGGCTGTGAACCAGGCATCACAGGTCCGATTCCCAGTCAGGGCACATGCCTGGGTTGCAGGCCATGGCCCCCAGCAACTGAACATTGATGTTTCTCTTTCTCTCTCCCTTCCCTCTATAAAAATAAGTAAATAAAATCTTTTTAAAAAAAGAGAAAGAAGCTCATCCAAACAGCGTGCACGATTCCCATTGCTTTCCTTGTCTCCACTTCAAGAGGATCCCCTTTGACTCACAAAAGCGATGATAGCTTATGGTTTGTTAAAAACTAGAGATGAAATGTGTACGATCGATTGAAATAATGCATGAAAAAATGATTTTTTTTGGCTGACTGATGTAATTGGATTTTCGGACTTTTTCAGATCCTGCTAAGTGAGGATGTAATGTCAACTAATAAAAATAAAGCCCGAATAGCTTTATGGTGGCATATGGCAGGTCATTTTCATTGTTTGAAAAAGTGTTTATATAGCATATATGAAAATACAGTAAATCAGTTCCCAAAATGAGTTTTGGATTAGAAGCCCAAGTGAAAATAATTTAAATCCATAAAATAGTAATTCTTTCCAAGTCTAAAAGCTATATTTAGGATTCTCCTACATCCTCACTTGTTTTGTGGTTCATGTGCTGTACACTCAAATATCCTGATGATGCCACAGAGCACCAGTTAAATTGCAGTCCCTCATAAAGCTACGGGAAAAAAACTGGCAAATAGGAAGCGATGCTGGGAAGGCAGTTCAGGGTCGTATTCAGGAACTGACAACACTAAAGTCAGTAGGCTGGATGTATCCAACAGCAGGGTGGTTCAAGTGGCTTTCGGAGCTGATGAAATCACAGAGGACGCTGCAGTCCGTGCGTGAGGGCGGGTTTGCTGTTGGAAAAACAACGACGTGAGAAAGGCGGCTTGCGTTCGCCTCCGCGCTTGGTTCAAGGCATTCCTCCTGGGTCGGTTCTTTTCCTTTTCTGCCCGCTGTCTCTTCCTCTCCTTCAGGACATAGCTAAAGCATTTCTTCCTCTTCCCCAATGCTGATATTGATTCCTCCGTCCTTCCTATGTGCTGTCATAGCTGCTTCTATGAAGATCTATCATAGCTTGTATGCGGGGGGCAAGTTACTATTACGCACAATCATGTCACTTCAGAAGGGTCCATAAGTACTAATGGTATTGTGCTTGTACTCTTGGATTTGGGTATACTAGGCATTTTTGAAGTAGACATGTTTGTAATATACCTATAAATATAGTATCATAGATATTAGAAATATTTAGATATCGTTTAGCTGAATTCATAGATGGTATAATCCATAAACTCAAATGGAATTATGAAGATTATATTGAGTTCCTGCATCTTTAACAATAATTAATCAATTATTTTTTGTTTCTTTTAACCATGGAACATATTCAGTCACTAAATGATTTACTTAGTTTATGAGGTCTTTCCGGAAAAATCCAGCCATTCATTGTTAATATAACAAGAATGGTTGGTGTGCTATAACCTGGCAGCCAAGGAGAGTGGACTGGAATGCAAGTGCATGAACAATGATGACTTCACTGTCCTAGTCAGCAGGGGCAGTAGGTGCTGTTGAATGAGCACATGTACTGTGTAGCTGTTGCATTCAAAATGACTGAGCAAGTACAGTAATGAATCTGCATCAAGTTCTGCATTAAGCTTGAACATTTGCCTGTGGAAACTATTCGGATGATTCAGAAGGCCGCAGCTATGGGCAACTGGTGATGGGCAGCTTCATCACAACAATATGCCCACTTACGTATCCCATCTCATGCAGAGTTTTTTGGTGAAACCTCGAATTACCCAGGTGACTCAGCCCCCTTACAGTCCAAATTTGGTACCCGATGGCTTCTGGCATTTTCCCAAACTGAAATCACTTTTGAAAGGGAAGAGGTTTCAGACCTATCAGTGAGATGCAGGAGAATATGATGGGCATCTGATTGAGTTCCCAGGGTGTCTACTGTGAAGGGAGCCGAGGCATCCCTGTCTTATGTACTATGTTTCTTGTATCTTTTGTCTTCAATTCATATCTATTTTTCATACTACATGGCTGGATACCTTCTGGACAGACCTCATATAATTTTAAAATGTATTATCCTAATTATGCCAGTGACCATGTACATTTATGTGGCAAACATGAAAGCTGGGGAACATATAACCATGGTTGTGAACTTTAAATAACTTCACTTATAATCAATAGTTACACACCAATAATCATCTTTATTTTTCCAGTGAGCAAAGAATACTAGTAATTTCAGTTCATATACTAAGTGATTAAGAAGTCATAAAAGAACAAAAAGCTAGAAAAGGATTAGTAAATCAGAACAGGGTTTGAGTATATGTGATTTGTTTTCATCATCAACTTTTAAGGCGGTTAAAGTGGCCTTAAGGTTTCTCCATTTTTCTCCAATTTTTTTCAGTCAAATAGTATAATAACTTTACAAGTCTTCAGGAATCACTTTGTAAAATACAAGTTCAGACATAAGCTGGATTCTTTATCATTTAGGATTAGGTTTATGTTCATACAACAGAAAACCCCAAATAGCAAGTTTAAAGAAGACCGAAATTTCTCTCTCACATAAACAATAACAACAACAACAACAACAACAACAAACAACAACTGGAGGGTAAACAATTGAGAACTATCTTGTTGTCTCCTGGTCACGAGAAGTAAATTTCTTCAGTTTTTCTGTGCTCCCATTCTTAATATATGGCCAATCATCAGGGTGCAGAACCACCTGCAGGAACTCCTGCAAGGTAATACCCCATCCACATTCCGAGTAGAGGAAGGGTGAATGAAGGGTCACTCCTCCCGGCACAAGTTACATTTTCTTTAAGAAGCCTTTCACCTCTCATACAACACCCCTGCTCATATCTAATTGGCCTGAACACAGACATATGGTCAAGCTAAGCTGTATGGACAGCTGCTCGCTGCAGCCTCCGAACTTGCTATTATCAAGGAATAGAAGGTCATGGGTGGCAACCGGCAATGTCTACCATTGAGCCTTATCATTATAGATCATTAAATTAACCACTTTTTGCAAGGGACAGTTTAGCTTGATCGAGTTTGCAGGGATGAACATCCCTTATCTTTTGTTTATGGTCTGTCACGATAACTCTGTTGAACCTTCAAAGAGATGATAGGAGATGGGCTGTACTAAAATCAGCTAATTAAACTCAGCCAACAAGGGCCGTAGGGAGAAGGACATAAGCAAAGTCAGAAGAGGCTATTCATAATTTAATTGTATCTCATTTCTGTTCCTTTGTGTATATATGCGTAGAAGTCCACATGATGTTTGTATTGCATAAATCAAAGTTTTAAAACCAACTAGGATATTTAAGAAACTAGAAAGTATATTAGAAGAATACTTTAAGGAAGTGGAAATAACCAGAGAAGGCAAAGTGAAGAAGTGTACCATAGCTGCATTCAGTGATTTTAAGAGCTTTCTGGTAGAAAGGGTTTGAATCCCATGTGGCCCGAAGTGTAGAATGAGAACCATTGGGTAGACATTGCTAACCCATTCACTCGCTCACTGACTGAGCACCTACTATGTGTCAGAACCAGTGTTCTGTGTACTATACATACAACCATGATTAAGCCAGACCAGTTCCCAGCTCTTGTGTTCTAGTAAAAGCAGACAGACACCAGACAAGTAAGTGAACAATTCAGACAATGCCATGACATGGAAAAAAACTAAGGTACACCTGTGGGAGAGAATACTTCATGGAGGAGAAGGTGAACTACGAATATCGAGTGGTCGGAGAAGTCTGAGCCCAGAATGTGTTCTCGTTATCTTTTTCTTCATCCTGGTCCCTGTCATTGTCATGTGTCACAGGGCTGCAGCAGTACTCAAAATCATCTTTTTTAAAAAATGACAGATTGTATCCCTTCCTGCCTTCAGATGCCCTAATGAGTCCATTTTGAAATTAGAATGAACTCAAAATTATTTAGCAAGACACGTTAAGGCTGTTCTTAATGGGCTTCTGCAAAATTTTCTGACTACCTCATGCTGAAATTTATTAACCGCTCTATTCCGGGGCTGCAGGAGCCTTCCTTCTGTTTCTAGAATAGTTTGAGCTCCTGCTTCCATCGGAGATACGTGTCTTTCTCTTTCCTCCTCCCGGCCAGGTGTGTTCCCAATCCGTCTGTGGCTGGCACCCTGAGGAGTCATGTTCTCAAGCTCCTGGAGTCTCAAGTGGAAGCAGGCGGAGTGATGGGGGTCATGGGAGGCCCCGAGGGGGATGTTCTGAGAGATTTCTTGCAGTCCACATCTTCAGGGTCTCTTTTACCGGCCACTTTAGTCCTCCTGTCACTTACTTGCATTCCCTTCAGTCAGGTTTTAGTGGTGTACGTCAGTGACTGAGATTGCCTGATATTATTCCGAATTCCTACACTCCTCTCCTTCTTTCACTAGAATGCAAATCCTTTAAGACCAGGGAAAATAACTGACTTGGAAACAATTCAACAATTTACCTGCTTCCTAGACTATTACGTACATATAATGGGCACTCAAATACTTTTTGATGAATGAAGTTATTTTTCTTCTAGGTGTCTAGAGTATGATGAAATGTTTTGGGGTACTAGAAACATTTTAATAAAGTAGATCTTTTCTATGACCTGTAACTTTTAATATATTAGCTTGGGTTTTGGAAAATTTAAGTCCTATAGAATACAGATCTAATATGTATGATTTGATTTCTGTCTCCCTTTAATGGAATGAAAGTAAATAGCAGGATTTTTAGTCTGTTTTGGCTACTAGTAAGTTTCCAGGGTCTGGAACAATGCAGTCATTTGGGAAGAGCTCAGACATTATTTAAGGAATACAGCACTGTGAATACGTACACCCACGAATGTGAATTTATATACTAGTGTCCAAAATTGGAAGAGAGAGATTTGAAATATCTCCTGAGACTTTTATTTTTCTGACCTATCTGGAAACATGTTCTGTTCCTTGTCAATGTCTTATCCTCCTCTTTTGTGAGGTGTCTTTATCTCCTTGCTGTGAGTAATCCGACTTCGTGTTGCAGCTTTCTGATGGAAATAAAGTTTTGCAATAAGCATCGAGCATTCTCCAAAAGTGGTTCAAATTTGAATGGAATAGTTGCTTTGCAACACAAAAGAAAGTGTATTATTAATGGCCAGGTATATCAGGGCAGAAGTCACCCTGTGTGCCTCACACCTGTCTTTCCGACACTCACTAATTGGGCGTTAGACCATGTGTGCATATAGATTTCCTTGATAGCACACTCGGAAATATCCAATGGTCTGTAGGAGTTTGCTCTTAACAGTTTACAGGAGCCAATTATGGGTACTTCTTCCCGGGTCTGAATTCAGCAAACTTGTGTTGGTAGCCTGAAATTAGTCATGGTGGGAATACTTCCAGCATGAAATTTCCAAAGACTACAAATCAAACCCTCTTTGGTCTCATGAATCAGCCCACCACTGTGTATATCTGTGTAGCTGCTGGGCGTCGTGACAGCTGCCCTCACTCTCAGCCCTTCTGGACCTTTCCTGGAATCCAGCAAGGAGCATGGGAAAGACTGGGGTTTAGAAACTCAACCCATTGACTTTGTTCCCACTGACTGCCATAGGAACCAGGTAAGCTTCTCTGGATCTCATTTATAAAATGTACTGTTGGAAAGGGAGTGGAAACGAAGTAATATGTGTAACAGCCTAGCGTGGTGTCTGGCATATACAGGACCACAAAAGAAATGTTTCCTTTTTAAATGATGTGGTACTAGGAGATGCAGAATAAAGCCAGACTTTCACAAAGCTCTTCTGTAAAAGCATGTCTATCAAGATGTACTTAACGACAGCCTCTTAAGGAGCCATTCATAGTCCCAATGAGGTGCATTTATTCTGGCTCATTTTTAAATCGCATGTGAATCAAAGGAAGCTGGGTCTCATCTAGCGCACAGCATTGTCCAATAATGCAGAGCAAGGGTAAATATCGTTAGAAGCAAAAGAACATCAAACACTCTGATGTAATTATCCCAAACTGAGTTTATGCATTCAAAAGGTAAGATAATCTCTCCAATGTGGCCATATCCTTTAATGTCCCATCTTATCTGGAGAGAGAAATTATCTGAGAAAGAGTGGAATCTAAGTAAGCTGGAACATTAAGCAACCATTGCTTCGAGGTAGCACTCAAGTCTGGACAGGCATTAGTGACATGGGGTGGCTCTCTGAAAATAGGGCTGGTGATATTTTTTTTTTTGCAGGAGAATAGAAAGGAAATAAGTTCTGCGCTTTATGTTAAATATGATTACGTTAACGGTTATTTGTAAGGCAAGGAGACTAATATCTGGATAAGCTATAGATATTTTCAGTTAACCTAAAGTAGTCATTATGCTACAATAAATGCCAATGCATGTGAGAAGGAAGGTCCCTGGGTGGTTACAATGAGACTTTTATTACATATCTACCAAAGTATTAAAGATGCATTTCATAGCATTAATATAAAACTACATAAAGCATTTAGTCTAATTTTTCCTGCTTGTTTAACTTAATATCTATACTAATTTTGGGACTGCAAAATGACAGGTCTGGTCTAGATCCTAGAATTTAATGGATAAAAAATGCACATATAGCCATATATTTACATCTATAGTTTTATAAAGACCTGGGCACTTATATTTCTATCATTTGTTAGATAAAAAATTACTATTCTGCAAAAATCTTTTTTTCAGAATTATATTATCGCTGCTAGAGGTCACCATAAAGTTATACAGTCTACGTAAGATTTTATTAAAAGATGGAAAGAATTTGATAATGCACAGTTAATAGTGATTAAAAAGTTTCAGCGAACCATTGCTCTCAATATGCTGAGTTGATATTTGATATTAAAAAAAGGTTTATGAATGTCATCTTACTGGAGCCTAATTTTTTCAGTCAATTAACCTCAAATACTGCAGACATGAACAAGACACATTCCTTTAGCTAAAGGGTCTACACTATAGGCTGGGCATACAGATATATACATGGAAGCTGAAAGAGAAGCACATTGTGCCACGGGGTATGCAAGAATGTGAGAACACTGGAAGATTAGAGAGGCAAGTGGTTTTTCTCTTGGCAGAGGAAAGCTATATTGGTATTTTACTTGGGCATTTTATGATTGGGAGTATTTGATTACTTTCTAAAAAGGGAGAATTTTCTCAGTATAAGAGATATGTAGTCAAGACATATGGATTGAGAAAATCAGGCACGATTGTATTGTAGCTATTTGTTTGGAATGAAATGCACAGAGTAACAAGGAGAATAGTGGAAAATAAGTCTTGAGGGGTTAACAGCTAGAAAATTTTGGACTCCATAAATTACTACTGGCAATGAAAAGCCACTGAAGGCTTTGGAAATTGTATATAACGTGAATGCTCTAAGAAAGGTTATTCTGCTGCTGATATACTGGGGTAAGGATGGTGGGCTTTATTTAAACAATGGGAATAACCAATAAAGAGATAAGAGGCATTATAGAGATGGAATACAAATAAATTAACAGCTACTCATTCAGGAAAATGAGGAAGAAAAGAGAAGTCACCTGTGTTTAGTGGAGGCCAAATGCACTGAAGCTAAAATAGCGTTCCGGACGACCACATGCATGCTGTCACTAGGCAGATTTCTTCCTATGTGCCATAGAAGGGATGATGCATAAATTGTGAGATCAAATGAAAGGATGTCCATGAAATTGACTCGTTAATTATAATCTTCTAAGGAAATGAGTATTGTTATTACTTTTATAAAATTGCATGACAACCTGGCTAGAAAATTGTAATGTTTTATTAACAGAAATGCAGTAACCAAAAGAAAAAAAAACTGGGGGGACATGAATGCATTCAATTTTAGAATGATCAAGATATTGTATCAGGGAAAAAATTAGGTTAGTTCAAGGAGTGTTTTCATTACCAAATGATTAATCCTAAGGGTGTTTGTAGGGAATACGGGTACCCCAAAATGTACTGTACAAAGCCAGAGCAAGCAGCGGCCCAACTAACTCCCCCACTAAGCCTGAAAGGACGAGAGGAGAAAGAGACGGAAGAAGAAATAGTTCTGTGTAGCTAAGTGACCTTGAAAACAGTCCCAGACCATGGCAACGTCCCGGGGGAGTGTACCAGGTGGAAGAAACTGGGTGACACAGGTCTCCCTGCCTCCGGCACCCCAGGGGGATTCTTCACTGGCAGAACTAACTGGAAACCATAGCGTGTGGAACCAGCTCAGCTAACCCATACCCAGCAGCCTCTTGGGACAGAGAGCAGGATGGAGAACAACCCTGTACAGAGAAGATACCCAGCACAGGTGCCAATCATTAAATAAACGACTAGAAATATGAGTGTTTTCACATAGTTTAAGAAATAGTGTAAGTGGCACGGACAATTGGATAATCAGACTCTATTCCCCAGTTAATACCCCAGGCAGACTCCAAAAAATGATGGAAGCTTCTCTGAAGAACTTGTAGGTAATGGTAGGTATTCTGCATTTAATGAGGTTTATGTAGATTCACATTAAAGTAATTTTGAAACTTAAATAGTTTCTCACTCTTACTCAGGTGACCAGAGAGAGGAACAACTTGTGCTGGACTAATGGGAAAGGAGAGATTCTGATATATTTCACTCCGGAGTACCCCCTGAGGAAAAGAACATATTGGTAAAACAGCTGTGAAAGCAGGCAAAAAAAAAAAAAAAGGTCTATACTTAATTAGAAAGGTGCATCAAAGGCCTAAGCATACTTTCTAATGAACAGTAAACAAGAAAGCTATGATTCTTAATTTAGAAGCCATGGTCATTTGAACCAATGATTGCCTAGCATCTAAATCTACAAAACAAACAAACAAACATGCAAAATATAACCAAAGACACTGAAATTGAGAATAGGCTGACAGTGACCAGAGGGGAGAGGGGAGGGAATTTCAGGGGAAAAGGGGAAGGGTTTGCAGGAACAAGTATAAAGGACACATGGACAAAAAAAATGGGGGGCGGGGGGGGTGGGCTGGGATGGGGGTAAAAGGCAGAAAACTGTACTTAAACAATTAAAATAAAATTTTAAAAAGCATTAAAAAAGAATAAAAAATTCAGATTCTTTCAGTTTGTACATGGGGATAACTTTGTTTCCTATTGAAAAATAAAATAAACATTATTTTTATATGGCATGTCCCCTTCGATATTTAAAAATAAGGACATATGAACTTCAAACATCATGCTAGCCAGGCCCCATCTTAAGGAACAGAAAACAGTTGCTTGGGCAGATGTTTTCTTTATGCAATCACTACTAGTCTGGATTTCTCTGTTAGATCCTTTGGTCGATTTTGAAATATTAGCATAGAGATAAATTTCAGCATAACACAGCTGGGCCCCTTGGCTCGCAGTCCTTTGGAACTCTCACAATATTTGGCTTCTTTCAGGATTGCCATTATTTCCCTTATTCATTTATCTTAGAAGGTTGTCTCCAGTTCTGTTCCAAGGGTTTTTCACAGCTCTGCTGATCTCAGAAAATATGAGTACACAGCGTTGAGAAAGAAGGGGAGAATTCTATATAATTTTCTTTGCATACATTTATGCAAAGGGGCCCCTTGAAAATCATTTAGGATGAAAATCACTAAGACTTAATATTCTGAATTAATGATTCCCTAAGGCAGGTCAAACAACGCTAATAAAACTAATGTATATTTTACTTTTCCTGAGATGCTGTAATTCCCATATGTATAAACCCTTATATATTTTTGCAAAGGCTTAATTTATTTGTAGAGTCTGTTGATTTGGAATATATATATATATATATATATAGGTAGAAATATACTTACACATTTTTTTGTAATACAGACTCTGGAAATTGGTAGTCACTCAAGGATGGCATGTTTTATTGAATGTCATGTGCCCATATATATGTGAGCATATAACATGAGCATAATATGTGATTGCATGTAACATATTATCTCATATTCACAAGGCCTCTGCAGGGTAGACACATTTTATATATTTAACAGAGAAGAAGAAAGTGAAAATCAACTAGATTAAGTTATAGAAGCAAATCCCACAATAGTTTAATTACTTTAAAATCCGGAGTATCGTCAGGGGTTATTTAGAGTTAGCAAAGTTTAAGGGGGAGTCCCGGGTACCCACTGCAGCTGTGGGTGGAATGTAGTTCCATTTACTTGAAGCATTGTTTTTCTTTCTTTTTCACTCAGGATTTTCAAGGTACGGTTTTACCATGCACTTTCAGAATTTAGCATACTTCTAGTTTTAATCTCTTTGTCGTCTGTGAACCCAGAAGAAATGTACTATTAAAACATGTACCTAGCTCATTATGAATGCTTGCCAATTAAAATCTATCCTCTGATAGTTCCTGGGGCAACATTATATTCTCCATCTTCTATTTTAAAAAGGGACATATTGCTGCATTAGTTTCCTTCATTTTGAAAATACAGAATCAAATTTGCCTCTTTGAGTTTTTTTTCATTACTAAGTACGTCTCATTTAAAAATCATATCAGAAAGCAAGTAGTTGCTGAATATCTCCGAGAAAGCACGAATATGCAGCAGTAAATAAAAGGGCTCAGCAGGGACCAGACATTTAACTTCACATGAGTACTTGAAAAGTATCAAAACAAAGCCAAAAAATATTTGAAGTGAACCATCTGCCATGAAGTGTCTGGCAGCCGTCTTAACTCGTGACTAAATTGAAATCTGATTTTGTATCAAAGCAACGGCGGCGCATTCTTCAAACGCTGTGAATACGCCCTACGACTTGCGAGGGAACAGCGAGCTGCCACGTTATTTTGCACGTTATGCTAGTTGGAGCTGTTTTGCTGTTATAGAAACAGCTGTATGACTACCATCATCTCTGATTCTTAGGATACTAGGAAAAATATTGAGAGACGCTGAATATTCTCACTTACCGCCTTTTCATTCGAATATCAAAAATATATGAAGTTCCTACTAGGTGCAGTTTCCAGACAAGTGCCGATGCCTACGCCCAGTGCAATCACACAGCCGTGGCTTGTGAGCTAACGGAAGAAACCCCCAATTCAGGGCTGTTTTCCATTAGAATCATTGGAACTGTAGAGTGTATAAGCTACGTGAACTTGTCTTTGAATAGTAATTACCCAAAAGTAATAAAATGCTCTGTTTAAAAGGTATAATAAGATGTAATCTGTTGTGCGTTTGTTTTTATGTAACCATTTATTATAGTTGCCTTACTAGGTCACGAATTGCACATCATATCTTTGAATAAAAACATAGAAGAACTTGTAGATCTGAAAGGAAAAAGAACTGATACAAGTTGTTTCTGATTTGTAAATGCCAAGGGTTCTTTTCCTAATAACTTTTTGGTGACAAAATACAATTTCATTTATTTATAGGAAGATTCTAATGCAAACCCACTTGGAAAAAAATAGTCCTATGTACCTTAACAGTGCCAGAACATTCTGATTCCAGTGTTGGTTAGCTTAAAGCTACCAGGCACTGTCTAACCTAAAACTTGACTCCAAACCCAGTTCCTCTGTGGGCTCATCACAACTGCAATACCTGCTATAATTAGGATTGTCTGGGGGTAGCCTTGGGGTAGCCTGTGGATGCCTTATCGACACTGATGCATTCCAGTAATTAAACTTGTTGAGGCATATGTATAATTGCCTTCTGATCAGTACATTAATAGCAATAAAAATTAAAATAGAGAATCTGAAGGGTTTTTTTTTTTTTTAGTTATAACTGATATAAAGGTAACACATTTGAGATTTTTATAAGATGGCTTCAAATAAATTGAACTGGGATTTAAATAGAATTAATATTCTGGATTTAATCTTAAACCTGGTTAATGGTTATGAGTAAGCTCTACAACAGACTTCATACTAAACATACACATACACATATAAAATCGATTCTGATCAAGCCTGTGGCTTTGCGACTAATACCGAGATTCCGTTTTCTTGGCCCTGAAATCGGTGAAGATGCGGGAGCCTGGTGAGAGGGAGCAGCGAGGTCTGCATCTTCACACGCCACTCAAGGGGGGAACAAACCTACAGGCCTGGTTAAAGGTGGTTGGTTGTTCTTGGTCAGTGACGGTGTTTGCAGGATACATCTTGGATATGTAGAGTGCATGACGTTTCTATCTAAATCCAAATTCAATTTGATTTCAGCCTCCTATTTTTCTCTTTTGGAAGGACCCACTTAGTATGCTGCTCGAAGTTGCCTCACTTCGCGCTTACACGTTATTATCTTGAGAGTAAACAGCTCATCATGCTTGGTTTTCATCTTCCACTTTGCATTCAAGTAGGTTTCATGCAATATTTTGAACAAGTAGAATGAAAGGGATATAGTCAAAAAGACTTTTTGTTTTGTCTTCCCTGCCTATTTAAAGTGTATTTTGTGGAGGAAGTTTCTCCCCTAGTCTTGGTTGAAAACTTGAACAATCCTGTTTTATACTTACACAAGGATAATAAAACTCTGTCCGTGGGGCTAAATGGAAAACAGACTCAATTCATTACTTAAGATAATCTACTCTATCTTGTACCTTTCTTCCCTGGCTTATGTTTTGATGCCAATTTCTCATCTTCCTAACTATTAATATCTGCTGCAAGATGGAAGCAAGAGAGCAAAGGAGATACGAGGGGCTGAACATTCTCACCCGACTTATTCTGACATGGCTGGACCTGGCAAGTGCACAGAGTTTGAGTTTTTCCTCTGTAAGAGTCTCTTGTGGTCTCAGACGATTTTATCAGTTTTGTGGGCCTCTCTCGGCTTGAGCAAAGCATTCCTCTCCGGCTTGGTGACTCACTGAGATTCAGAAACCCACCTGCAGCTTCGGTTTTCTTGGGTTTTGTCACTCCTCTAAGTGGCCCATTGGGGAAGGATCCTAGGTGACCCTCAGGCAGCTCTCTCCCTAGTGTGATCCAAAGCTTTTGGATTAGAGTAGACCACGCAATTCGTGATTCAACAAACTTTGGAAAACAGGCCAAACCCATCGCAACAGCAGCTCCCTTCCAGGATGCAGCCGGAGCAGCTAAAACTGTGTTCCTCTCCCTCCTGATTTCCATACATGAGTCAGTCCTGTCTCCCCGCTGAGACCGGGGTTCACATCAAGTTCTTCGGAAAATCCAGTTGAAGTCTGTCTGACTGAAATTGGAAGAAAGACATCGCTCTTGGCCAGCCTTCTACCTTGGGAGTAGGGAGGATGCTAAAAACACAGCGGCTCACCCCAGAAACTCCTTTCAGAGACTCTCCCAGTCTCTGTAACAATTCAATGTGGATGACTTTCCTAAATCACTGCTAAGCCCCTTCTTGGAAACCGCGCAGTGTGGCTTATCTAAGTGTTTCTTGGAAGGTAGCCTCTATTGTCTTTATTCCTCCACTGAAAATGAGACAGGAAGAATCTGACTGTAAGGTCTGTGACACTCAGGTTCTATCATGGCAGCAGAGAGAAAGAACCCTGCTCTCTCTGGGTGTGTTCTCCCGCAGGCCCTGCTCACCCAAGCCATCCTGTGGGTGGCAGCCTCCCCTCAGATCTGCGCTCCCTGACTCACATTCCGCCCTTCACTTCCATGACATCCTAAGCCAAGGCCTCTGCCACTTTACTGTCCCTCTTGTCATTTCTGCAGCTCCCTCTGGCACTTTCAAAATTTTCAAAATATCTACGTGAGCCGTGAGAAGTCAGTGGAATGGGTTTGGCTACAGCAGTAAACTGTGATTGAGTTATTTTTTATTTATTGTTGTTCAAATACAGTGGTCTCCATTTTCTTTTTTCTTCTTCCTGTCTGTTTTTAACATTATTATATTTTCTTGGTAGAGAATCTATTATACGACATCAATCTTCATTCCTATCTTAGTACTTGATTTGATTAACATGAGAACTCAAAACTAACCAGCTCCTTCATTAAGCCCTTATTATATGAAAGGTTAAAGGGGTTTATCTAAGAAAAAGAAGATGATAAAAAATATGAACAGTAAAATGACAACAAACTCAACTATCAATAACTGAACCTTAAAAAAAAAGCAAAAACAAAAACAAACTAAGCAAACAACTAGAACAGGAACAGAATCATAGAAATGGAGATCACATGGAGGGTTATCAGTGGGGAAGGGGAAGGGGGAGAATGGAGGAAAAGGAAGGTGCAGGGAATAAGAAGCATAAATGGTAGGTACAAAATAGACTGGGGAAGTTAAGCATGGTGTAGGAAATGGGGAAGCCCAGCAACTTACATGCAGGACCCATGGACACGAACGAAGAGGGAGAATGTTGGTGGGAGGGGGTGCAGAGTGGAGGGGGATACAGGAGAGAAAATAAACAGGACAACTATGACAGCATAATCAGTAAAATATGCTTTACAATATGAAATACAAAAAATCAATTAAAACTGAAAAATGAAAAGAACTAGATGTTTAAATTGAAAACTAAATGTTTAATCCTTAGGACCTTAAATGTTAGTGGTTTTAGTCATTGAAATGACAGGAATTACTGGGAATTACACATCATATAAATTTTCCAAAACTAAGATCTCAAGTCTTATGTAATAACGTTTGTGTACCAAAATGACCATTGGTACATAACATCAACATTATAAGCACTTTTATACGTAAGCTTAAATATCATTACATAAATTGTATTGAAATGATATGAAACCAATTCTGGTGCATGATTACATAGAAAATAGAGTGGCTAATAAACATGATTATCTCTTTCGCCAAGCCTCACTCTTTAGTTTTTATTCTTCTTTAGTCTTTGTTATTTTCCAATCTTTCTAACGTAACTTTATATCTGAGATGAGAATCCAAAGTGACTTAGAATTATGTAACCTTTCCCATCAGTACCTTATGTACTGCAGAGGCAATTAGAACACTTAAAAGTGCCTCCACTGTAATAAGGAATTTCATACTGCATAATAATTATTGGCATCGGTTAGTCATCGGTATGGTGAGTGGCTCATTGTCTCTAAAAAGAAAATGTATTTTCATGTGAGTGGGACCAAAAAAAAAAAAAAAAAAAGCCACCTCTGCAGAGCGTCCATTACTCATCTAAATGGGGAGGATGTAGAGCGGATGATTTCTGCCAGCGCAAAAAGAGATGATGTTTAATTACCACTAATTATGCCGGTGACCAGAAGGAGGTACAGCTCAATGGGAAAACCTCCCTATGCTCCTATGAAAAAGACATTAATTCGTGACACATTTTACTTCATAATAAAGTGCTTTATAAAAATATTGAAAAGAAAGCTTCATTTGTTGAATTTTAATCAAAGTTTGGGCAATGAAAGGAAGCTGATACTTAACTTGCACCTCTTTGGAGAGTCCATGCCCCAGAATGCATGGAAAATGACTCATCAGATAAAGAGATGATAAAATTGCTCAGGGTTCCTCGGAGCGATTAGCATATGTTCCTTTGAAAAATGGGACTTGGCTACTTATTCGATTTAGCAAGTGAAATAGCATCATTTGAACATAAAACGGCACACTGTGGCTTTCCATGGGTGACTATTAATGACTAATATTTTTATGTATAAAACCACAGTGGAGAAAGAAGCTTTGGAACTGTACATGCCATATTTATGCAAGTCAAAGTGATTTCCAGAGAGAAAGAAACCTCAAACTTTTCTCATACAGCATTTTTCAGCGTATTTAAGTTGTTCAAATATTGGCTATTTTTCTCAAGGTGTTTAACTTAAAATCACCAATTTTAAATATCTGAGGATTGAGGGAAAAAAAAGTATGGAAGGGAAATATTTTAAATGAATGAATTGATTTTTTAATAATGAAATGACTGCTAATACTATTATAAGGAAACCACTATTAATATATGGATTTTTTGAGAAATGGTTCTAATACTTCAAAAATAGACATACCAAAAATATTACAATCAAAACTGAAAACTTAACTGAAAACAGAAAACTGATTCATTGGTAAAGGAAGATCAAAGGAGTGAGGCAAATCAAAGACAGATACTTCCTTTTCTTACCCCTTTTGTAGGCCGTTGTAAAGCTAGCATTAATGATTCAGATGGAGAATTTGGAAAGAAAATAATAATGGTTAAGATGGAAAATTTCTCTAAACCATTAAATGCAATTATGAGACTACATTAAAAATGGAGAACAGAATGTGATCAAATATTTCATAAAATACATGATAAAACGATGCACGTATCTCAAGTACAGTGATGTGTGTGTGTGTGTGTGTGTGTGTGAGTCCACACCCGCATGTGAAATTTATTTGTCTTACTCTTGTAAATGGTATGCGCTAGGTATCCTAATGAAAAACACCTAATGGGCCTTTACTGTATATTCAGTATTTGTAATTATGTATTTCATTTTCCAAACTTAACAGCTTTAATACAAAAAAAAAAAATAACACCCATAGAAAGGAGGAAGAAAAGAAAAATGCTTGCCCTCCCCGAAGAGAAAGAGAAACTGAACTTTGGCCCCGTTTCCGTCCAGCGCTCCCCTCGCTACAGGTTCTTGGGCTGTCGTGCACTTGGAGTTGCTTTATAACATCTGATTTATATTTGGTTTTTAGTATTTCACAAGTGCACTGTAGCTAGAGCTGGAGCCAGGATCTTATTAGCGGAGACGTGGTGCCGTGAAATGTCAACACGGGGCATTTGTGTATTACTCATATTGCTTGACTAGATAGTACATTTTGTGACAACATGGTCTATTTGAATAATGTGACATTTGGGAGAAGGTTTAAAATTGATTTTATTCAATTGATATTAATGTTGGGTTGAGACCTGGTGTAATAAAGAAAATAGACGTGTCATTCTTTGTCTTTCAGAGTGGAGGAGCGTGGGCCAGGAAGCCGACAAAGTTTGAAAGGAGTTTTAAATTTAGCAGGAGTTGTAGGCCATCTATTTTCAGATTACACCTAATATGTTCATTTGAAACGATGTTTACTGGAACGGAATAATTGACGGATACTAATCAAATACAGCCTAGGCAGGAGCAAACTGTTGCTTTAGACAAAAGCTTTCTAATGCAAAAGAGCTGGAATTCATGATCTCACAAATGATAATAATGTATGCTGTTTCATTCAAACACATTTCACACAGTGCATAATTTCACGTTAACAGAAAAATGTAAGTATGCTTCCTGCAAAGATTTGAGGGACAAAAAAGGTATAAAATTCAGAATTATTTCCATCATCACTCTTTCAAGTGCTTCATTAGTATACCCTACTGAGTATACTAAGCCCAGAATAAAGCTATTCTTGTCTTCTTATCCCAGTGTTTTCTCTGCCCTTCCACTTCCATGCTGTTTACCTATCAGCAGGGACCCAACATGTTACAGCCTATCATAAAGGTGTAGTATCTGGATTTCAATTTCTCTATCAGAGAGAGTAGCCATTTTAACTTAGTGAAGAGTTCAAAGTCTCCCTCCATGGTACAGAAAAATGAAACAAAAAATAATATGAGAAGTAAAAGAGAATAAGAGGAAACAAGCCTATGATGTAAGTGATGTAGAGATAAAAGTTATCAGCTGGGTATCTTAAAAAAAATATTTACAGCTGTGGCCAGGTGACTGAGCTAGTTGGACATTGTCCTGTTGCACCAAAAGGTTGTGGGCTGATCCCTGGCTGGCATGCGTGTGGGAGAAACTGATGGATATTTTTCACTCACATCCATGCCTGTGTGTCTCTCTCAACCCCACCCTTCCTCTCTCTCTCTCAAATCAACAAACATAAACTTGGGTGAGGATTTAAAAAAATGCATATATAAAGTAGAAATACTTGCTATTTTCTGCGCGGAGGATGAGGCCGAGTTTTCCCAGGACACCTCACACCCACAGGCTAGCGCTGCTTCCCATTCATCTGAGAAGGGCCGACACAGCATCACAGGGCATGCTCGCTTTCCTTCCTCCTCTCCCGCACAGTGGTTCTGTAGCGTTTTCTTGCCTTGTTTTCTATTTGAGAAAAGAAACAGATTTTGCTTTCCACAGATTATTTCCTCCTTAAATCCTTTTTTTTTTCCTGTTTCCTGTCTTCAATGAAGTATAACATTTAGGGGATGGAGAATAGGGAATTGATAGTTGGAGTCAGATAATACTTCACATCCAAGCTTTGCTATATTGGGGGTGTTATGGAATCTCACTTATAAATGGGGGGCAAAGATCTTGCCACATAAATCTCTAAATCTTTAGGTTGTATCAATCTTTAGCTTGTATGAGAGGAGAAATCTTTAGCTTGTATCAAAGGAGAAATCGGAAAGAAAATTAGTATTTGGAATTAAGTGACAATGAAAATGTGAGATGCAGCTGTCGGTGTGCCGCGGGGAAAATGTGTAGCTTTAACTGCATAATCTGACAGGGGAAAGGCTAAGCACCTGTACCTCAAAAAACAGTTTAAAGAGCTGCAAATTAAAAAAACCCCAGCAAAATATTGATTTAAAAACAATAGCTTATGAAATAGAAACATGTTCAATTAAAAGAAAAAAAACCCTGCTTTTTGAAAAGGTAAATAAAACGGAACTGATCAGCCCCTGACAAGAACGAATGAGGGAGAGAAAAGGTACAAATTAGTAATTTCATGAACAAAAAAGAGAACATTGGTGTATATTTTAGAGTATTTAATTGCTCATTAGAGAGTAGCATAGCCACGTTTTTGCCAATAAATTTGAAAGTTTGGATGTCACGAACAGATTTCCAGAAAAATGTAACATACATTTTAATAGTTTATATTCTGTTACTCAAATTTAATTTTTAATTAAAAAAATGAAACTTTTCAGAGGTGACTCCAGGCTTAGTGGTTTTAATGGTAAATTCTTCCAAACAGAGATAAAATAACATCTACCTAAGACAGATTCTTCAGGGAGATAGAAGAAGAAAAAAACATTTTTCTACTTTTTAAAAAATGCATTTTATATAATAAAATAATTAAAATTCCTATTGAAATTTGGAACAAGCCAAGCAGTCCACCATGTCATTCTCAATCTCAGTTCTGGCTACACAGTTACACACACATTCAAAATCCACCCACTTTCTTCTATGCATATCATGCTTCAATTTTAAAAGTTAAAAATGTGGCTCATATCACTTTTATCTTTGTGATCCTCATGCCCACCAAAATTCCTTTCCTCAGGCCTGAATTAGTAGACTGATTTTGTGGGTGAGAAGAAAAATAAAGCCAAATGCTTTGATGATGCTTCTCACATTACACTGTAGATACACTGAAACTTGAACTCTTTCAAGAAACTGATGTTATATGGACCAATGAGGGGTAACTTCACCCAAAGGAGTTGAGGGCTACCATGCACTGAATACTTCTGAGGATGTGTCCTTTTCCAGTCCTGCTGAGAGAGAGAATATTCCTTGAACATCACTGAATATCTATTCGAAACATATGAACATATTATAAGTTTTTTTTCTAAAAGTTAAACATATTTTTCTCTGTCACATTGGTTCATCATAACAAGATATCTGCTGTTTGTAATAATGGTGCAGACAGAGTTTCTTTGCGATTTCAACTAAGAGGTCTTCGATTATCAAGACAATGCAATTTGTCATGATCCTATTGCTATCCTATTCTTCGGTCTTCGATTATCAAGACAATGCAATTTGTCATGATCCTATTGCTATCCTATTCTTCGCAAAGTAAATTATAAAGATTGTAATAAGGGTAAAGGAGAGAACAAAGGAATACTTTGATTGAATTGATGTTGCCCCATTTTTATCTCATAAAAACCATTCTATTACCACATAATCTTCGGGAAAATGTTTTTCAGTTTACTCTGTTTGATGGAGGTTTGAATGGTGATAGAACTTCAACTTCCAGAAAATGATTTTTCTTTTGTCTTTGGCAGTGAACCAATTTATCTACATATCTTATTTGCAATTCTTCAGAAAGTGTATAAATTGAATGCTTTTTATAGTTTCTATAACTCCTTTCATAGAGAGCCAATGTTTTCACATGATGCAGATCTATTTGTTCTTCAGTGGAGATTGAGTATTTATCTATTTTCTGTTCACTTCTTAATTTTATTTTAGTTTTAAAACACTTCCATATGTTCTGATATCACAATCGCACATACAGACAGAGACCAGGGTCAGAAAGACACCCAATCCTGAAGGATGATAGGGATGATTATTTTTGAAACAATTATGTTTTGATGGAAGATTTGACCACTGGAACCGTATTTTAATAGGTTGCTGAATATTTTACTAGTGGCGTGTTGTTAACATCACGCTTATCCTAGGAATCAGCCGTTCTTTGTGCACTGCTTTGAGAGAAATAGCAAAATGAGTTGAAGCTAAGGACTGTTTTAAGTCTTTATTGTGGTTAGGGGAGATATGCTTCTAACAATAAAACCAAGAAATACTAAGGACTTTTTTTACAAGATGCATGTTTATTCAATCATTTTTTATTCACCCAATGCTTTCAGATTTAGACATGTCCATGAGTAGTCATGTGAACAGAACAGACTCTTGTTCTCTCCCTTTTCAGTTGAGATACTAGCACTGCATGGGGCATATAGTCAATAATATCATACCTCTGTATAGGGCCAGGTGGGTACTTGCAATGGGGAGGGGGGGCACTCTGTAAGGTACATGATTGTCTAACCGCTGTGCATCTGAAACTAATACAGAATCATATTCCATGTAAAGTGTAATTGAAAAATTTAAAAAGCCATATTTCATCAAAAGGTAGCTCTAGATAATAAAGGCATGCAAGAAACTTCTTATACTTGAACTGTAGATTTTTATATTGTTGTGAACAGGATAAATTAGAGTAAATAAGTAACTGGTGCCTCTTTAATTTAAAGTCATAATTATACCTGAGAATCTATAATTTGGAGGCAGAAAAAAAGCTATCACTGTTTCCTAGTTTAAGCTTACAAATGCCTTTGAAGGAATTTTCCAAAAATAGCAAAGACCAGCCGTCATAAAGCAGAGGTAACTCTACACAGGTACTAGCTAGCAGGACCTATATATAATCTATATTCTGTCACTGCACAAAATTTCTAATGACTCTCAGTTTGTGTTTTAAACCTTAGAAAGTTTTGGTTCCAGACTCCTAGGACTTAGGCTCCTGTGCTCTTTTGGATTATCTCTGGGTGTGGTCAGTGTATCAGCTGGGCTCTAATGGGAGTCTTGGTCTAAGGCAAGATTCTCAGAAACAAACAAAAAATTTCTCTGGGATGCATCATGAGAAACAATGCACTTGCCCAGCTATCATTCTGCTAAATAAAACTGGACATTATTTTGTTACTGTCTATTTCAAAATTACATTTAAGGTGAATGTTTCCAGTAACTTACATTTTACAGAATTCTCTCCCTTTTACCATTACTAATCACTCTTATAAAATAATCACATTATTTTTCTCATTGATTTATCTAGGCCCCTTTGACAAATGTCATTTGATCGTACAGGCGTGAGCATATTTCACTGACTTATACATCCTTTCTCGGTTACTACACTTTTGGTTACTGTAGCTTTGCAGAAAGTCTGAAATCAGGAAGTAGGGTCTACCAACTTTGGTCTTTTGAGTTCTTTTTTTCTCCTCCCAAGATTTTGGTGTAGTCAGGTCCTTTGCGTTTCCTCATAACTTTTAAAATTATTTCAGTTTCTACAAAAAAGGGAGGTTAGGAGGATATGGGTTGTATTGACTCTTTAGACTAATTTTGGGATGGTTAACATCTTAACAACCTTGAGTCACACATTTCATGAACATGGTATAGCTCTTCTTTTATTTCTAACTTAAATTTTTTCAGCATTTCTATAGATTAAAATGTATTGCATTTTTATGCCTTTCCTTGGTAATTTTGCTATTTATGGTGACCCCCAAGTTTATTGCTAAAGTTCTGCTAAGAGTTCTTGTGGGCAAAAGGAAATGCTATACCCTATGGAGAAAAATGCACATATTAAATACACTTTATTCAAGCTCCAGTTACAATGCTATTGGCTATAAATTCAATGTTAATTAATCAACAACACACATTTCATGTACCGTATATGAACAGAAACACATATAAAATAAGGGTCTGTATGGAGTATTTTGTGACACTGTTGTGACCGGAGACTTGCAGGACCTTCTTCTGTCTTTCCTGGAGGAGCAAGGGTTCGGTTTTTGCTAATTTAATGTTTGTACTCACTTAATAGACCCCAACTATTGCAAATAACAAGAATTAACCATATGTTACTAACTATGAAGGCATTTTTTACATTCATTTATTCAAACAATCAACAAATATTTATGAAGAACTTACCACGTGGCTGCAATTATTTTGGCTGCCAAGGACCCAGCAGAAACACAAGGATTCTACGGGCCATGTCCTCTTCATTCTTTCAGGTATTGTCAAGCACAGGTTACTCCACAAAGACCTTAATTTATAATATAATAATACTAATATACATAACAGTAACATGAAAAGTAATTTAACATAACTGAAAATTAGGATCACTTATAGAGAAGGTAATAAAAGACACTCTTCACGATCCATAGATAAAGATGTAAGTGTACAACTTGCATCCCGTGGGCCACATGCAGCCCAGGATGGCTATGAATGCAGCCCAACTCAAGATCATAAGTTTATTTAAAATACTATGAGATTTTCTTTGTGATTACATGTGACAGTGTGTGGCCCAGGACAGCTCTTCTCCCAGTGTGGCCCAAAGGTAAGGATGTCAACTAGTTGCCAAACTAGTTGTCAAAAGGTTGACCCCTCCTGATGGATGCTAAAGATGCCCAAAGGTTGGCCCCCCCGATGGACACTGACAGTGTGATATTTAGGTTAGTCACTATAAAATTGGGATGCTCATATTCATTAAAATGGAAATTGTTGTGTAGACACTGATAACCTTCTGTTTTAAGAACACATGCATAATTAAGGTAATAAAATATTTATAATTCTGTTAGCTATTTTTTATTGAATAAAATATTATTTTGTCAGGTAGCTTTATGGAAACATAGTGCCTGGCGAGTAAAAACACACATAAATCTTGTATTAATCCATAATTTATTTCAAGTATGTCCAGTTAGCCACTTCAGAATTAAATATCTAGTTTTGTTCACTGAGAAATAAGTTGAATAGTAGATACATTTCCTTTGGCTCAGCTGAAACTCTATGCTAACGTTTGTCAACTAAGAAATATATAGGAGTTTTGGCTGGTGTGGATCAGTGGATTGAGTGCCAGCCTGTGAACCAAAAGGTTGCCAGTTCAACTCCCAGTCAGGGCACACCCCTTGGTTGTGGGCCAGGTCACCTTGGGGGTGTGTGAGAGGTAACCACACATTGATGTTTCTCTCCTTCTCTTTCTCCTTCTCTTCCCCTTTCTCTAAAAATAAATACATAAAATCTTTACACATATATTTATACAAAAACAATACCCTTGTGAAACAAATTTACTAAAAAGTTAAAATTTTTACAAGTTTTACATCAATATAACAAATTATTATTCTGATTATGAGGTATAGTTACAGTAAATTGCTATTTATTCTGAGCACTATTGAAATAAAATCACAAACTGCCCTCCTTCATTCAAATGACCTGGTTTATTTTTCTTTAGAAATCTGGGCTGTTTCTATTTCACTGAATTACATATTCACTTTCTCACTAATAAGTACCTTGAACCTTTCCTTTTTATCAATATGTGTATGGACTTTCCATGGGGCAATTAGGCCTGCTATTTAGAATAATATGTTCAAGTGCTGATCTACTTCAGACTAGAATAACATTGTCCATAGGATAAGGTTCAAAACTCTAACAGGACTTTTAAGGCTTTTTATACCTAAAATCCTTTTTAATACTCTGGTTTTCAACATATAGGCCCCCATCTTCCATGATAATCCACCTGCCACAATGAATATTGTTCTACTCTGTTCTATTCTGTCTTCATTTTCAGAATTTTTCTTGTTATATCCATGTCTACTATACCCCAAGAACAGGCAGAATAATACTAGTTGACATCTCTACCTAACAACACGTAGAAGTTACCCTTCGTAAAAACACATTTGTAAGGGAAAGCTCTGTCTGTGAGGGCACATTTCCCAAAGTCTGCCCTGCAGGGACCCCCCCACCCCGCGCTTCTGAGCTAGAAGGAGTGATGTTCCCTTCAGACTTTTTCTGACTGTACGCATTTAGAGTTCTAGGATTCGGGCTTACAGAAATCCCCAGCAGGGTTATATAGGAGGCAAAAACCACCAACCTGGGAAATGGTCATCCCTTAGGTCGGCCTGCTCCTACCTACCCTTCAGAATCTTCTGATAGGTGCTTTGTATATATGCCTAGGTCTTATACAGGAGACCAAATGCTACAGATGAACAAACAGGGTTCATCTCCCTGCTTGGTTATCACTCAAGTCCTGAATCTCCCAAATGAGTATTCCCTTTTGGTGCTCTATCATGCATCCATTTCTACCATTATTGCACCTTATTTTAGTTACTTTCTTTCCATTTTATTTGAAATAAACAAAAGGATACAA
This sequence comes from Phyllostomus discolor, assembly GCF_004126475.2. Taxonomy (NCBI): domain Eukaryota; kingdom Metazoa; phylum Chordata; class Mammalia; order Chiroptera; family Phyllostomidae; genus Phyllostomus; species Phyllostomus discolor. Next base: position 10,275,092 of record NC_040913.2, on the reverse strand, counting down.
AGGAATTAGAAATTTCCCAAATAATGCAGTGTTCATTTTGAAATATAAGAAGAACCAATGTTACTGGACGGAGTCTGGGCCCCGGAGCCGGTCTGCCTGTGGCGCGCTGGTAGTGTGTGGGTTCCTGACTTCGAGTAGGAAAGATTTCACAACACGAGTCCAGGTGATGTTGAGAGAATGTTTATTAAAGCTGAGGACAGTCAAACAAAGAGAGGGCTTACTGTAGAAGAAGCAACAGGGAGAGCCTAGGCCGGGCAGCTCGGCTCACTAAGAAATACACATCCCAGTACAAGAACTGAGTTCGCTGGGGAGTCAGAGAAGCAGGGGCCTTGGGGACAGGTTCAGGGACTAGCCTGGGGTGGGCTGCCCCTGCCTGCTGCTGCCCTGGTGGCAAGTCTCACAGGACCCCCAGAGTTTGGGAGATGAAGGCTTGTGGGGGAAGAAGTAGGGGAAGGGAAATGTGCAGACGTGATCTTGGGAGGGTGAACTCTTAATAGAAAATTCACTAGCTTTTCAGGTATGTCATTCAATATGTTCATCCATCAAAATGTGTGTATGTATGGAGGGATCAGGGTTATTCTTTCTGGTGCGTTTTATTTTTAAGAGTGTCCCTGAGGAGAGGCTGGGACCGAGGCCAGTCTGTCCTGGATGGTCTGGAATGTGTAAACCGTTCACTCTTACGTGTCCTTGATTAGGGAGGACACAACCTTGTGATTCATTAGCTGGCTGTAAATTGCTCAGATCGTTTGGCCTTGTTTAATTATTTTTTCTCAGTTTTTCTTATTTCACTTGTCCAGAAATTCCCCTAGCTCCTCACTATCCTGCCTCATATACACTCCAGCCCTTTAATTCCACCCCATGCTTGCCTCTAGAGATTACCACTCCTATTTGTTCCATGTATATCTCTTTCTCTAATTTATGTTCATGGGACAAAGTAAGATAGGAACAGATATGTAACAAAGTAGAATGATATCATATACAGGGTTTTTTTTTTACCCCCCTCAGAAAGAGATCTGCTACAAAGATCTACTGAAAACCCACTGCTTCTCATTTATACGTGGAATGTGAAACAAACAACAGCAAAAAAAAAAAACCACTCATAGATATATATTTAGAGAATAGATTGGTGGCTGCCAGAGGCAGGTGATTAGGGATGGGCAAAACAGATGAAAGCATCAAAAGGTACAAAACTCCCAGTTATAAATGAAATCACTCATGGGGATGTAGTGTACCACCCAGCTGCTGTACCTAATAATACTGTATAGCTTATCTGAAAGTTGCTTAGAGAGTTCATCTTAAAAGTTCTCATCACATGAAAAACATGTAACTATTTATGGTGATGGATATTAATTAAACTCTGTGGTGATCATTTTGCAATACATGCAAATATCAAATTATTATGTTGTACACATATAGTGACATATGCCAATTATACCTCAATTAAAATAATACCTCTTTGGTAACTGCTCTTAATGTCAGTACATATACACATCAACCTCACTTTGAAAATAGCTATGCTGTGTTTCCTGGTAGGGGCGTGTGCTATCAATTATTTGATCTGTTCTATATGATGGACATTTAAATTGGATCCTCTCTTTTTTCTGTTGTACACAAACAGCCTTATTCATTCCTTTACCTTTATCAATTCATGATAGTAATTTTGCTGCTGCATTTTGTGACGTGAAACTCCAAAGCGATTTTATGAGATTCATTCCCTCACACTTGTCTCGCAGCGTCAGCACCCTGGGGCACCCCTGCGACCCCCTGCTGTGTGTCTAAACAGCAGCTGCGGCACTTTCCCTCCAGGGCAAAACGTGTGGTTGTGAGTGTGTTTGGTTTTTTTAAAGGTTTTATTTATTTATTTTTAGACGGAGGGGAAGGGAGGGAGAAAGAGAGGGAGAGAAACATCAATGTGTGGTTGTCTCTCGCACACCCTAGTCATGTGCCCTGACCGGGAATCAAACTGGGAATCGAACCGGAGACCTTTCAGTTCGCAGGCCAGCGCTCAGTCCACTGAGCCACACCAGCCAGGGCTCAGTACCTGTTTTTGTGTCATGGTCAATAATAGACGTAACTAGATTTTAGAAGTTGAAACTTTATTACTTGTGTTGACACACATTTTTAGTACGTTTAACAGACATTCGTATACAGTTTTGCAAATTGCCAGTTTGCAGTTTTCATTTCTCTATTTGGTTGTATGTCCTGTTCATATTTCTGTACGAGAGTTCTAGATTTAGTAAAGAAGTTATCGTGTGATCTGTTTATAGTCTTCAAATATATTTTCCCAGCCCGTGTTTCATCACTGGACGTCACGTATGGCTCCTCTCAGCGTTTTTGTAATGAAGTGTACCAGTTGCTCTTTTAAGGATGCTACATTACTTGATTGTCCTTTCCCTGTTACTACCTACAGAATGTAAAAGTTGTTCTCATTTTTAAAATGTTTATTAATATTGGGATCCCTTATTCATTGGATTTTTTAATATAAATGCTAGTTTGTAGAAATAATTTATTTTTTAAATCATATAGTTAATTGCTAGGTCCCACTTATTTATTTTATTCTTTCCTCTTTGAATTGAAACACTTGTATTGAACAAATCTGGCTTTATTTCTGCACTCCGTTCTGTTGCAATTTAGTATTTGCCATCCATGTCCATGTCAAATTGTTTTAATTACAGTAGCTTTATTTGTTTACTCATCTGCCTCCAGATTAAATTCTCATTTGATTTAGATTTAAATTTTTATGAGATTTAAATTCTTGCAAGGAGAGGCTGCTCTTTCTCATTTCTTTGATTCTACTTTGTCATAGTGCTGACACGTGGATATTATATCTAAATTATTATCTGATTTTATGGACTTGAAACATTATGGCTCTATGAATCTTGTTCTGTTTCCTGTTGGCTAAATACTTCAAACATGTTTACTGAAGGTGTGCTATAGGCACCTATCTGTATTAAGGACTATAGAGATTGCAAAAAATAATCTATAAAAAACTTTCACGCTAGCATGGTAAGCATAAATCCATGTAAATAAGAGTAAATAAATGTGATATAATAATACTATATGCAGAGTGATATGAAGGAAGCATAATGTGTCAAAAGAAGAAAGAACAGTGAAGTTTCCTGAGTTACTAAAAAAAGTATGTGTCTGTGTACACACACCCATACATGTATAAAGTTTATATTGTCATTTTGAGTGACTAGCTACATAAGGGAATATGAAATGAAAAAAAACTGTACATAAATCCTCTGAAGAATTCCTTTGACTGGAATCTTAATCCCTACAGAGATTTTTGAGTCCTTTCGCTTCCCAAGACACAGAAGTCTGCCCAAGTTATGGCAGAATTTTGGGTTTGGTTCATTTCTTTTCCTGTGTTCTTGCTTTCCAAGTGAGCTCATGGCTTGGATGGATGAGTTTGGTATTGTCCTGTTGTCTGCATTTCTCATTTATGTTTCTAATTACCGTATTCCTACCAAAACCTAGTTTATCGTGAGTGCCCTGTACTTACATCCTGTGGATGATTCTATTGGCCGTTTGGAGACCTTTCCCCTCTCCTGACCCCACGGCAAACCCACGTGGTAGCAGTGGTCCAGGCAGCGGTGAACGGCTTGATGTGAGGAGGAGACAGCTCTGCAGTATCCTCAGTGTCACCTCCAGCAGTAGGAAGCAGAGGGACCATGATGCAACGGTGACGGAACCTGCTGACTGTGGTAACAGAAGTGTGCTGTGCATGCCGGGTAAGGTGCGATTGAAGACTCGATGAGGTGCACTGGATCTTCACATTGTATCTCTAGGAAGGGTGCACATTTATCAACTGCTTCTCATGAGGGGATAACACTTCAAATTGTCCATGATAGGAAGATGGTGTGAAAATGTCTTTGGTATTATGCATCGGTTTGTCTTAACAGGGAAGCCTCACATGAAAATTCTGAACTCAGTTCTTTCCTTTAAATGCTGTTCTAAGCAAACAACTAGAACAGGAACAGAACCGCAGAAATGGAGAGCACATGGAGGGTTAGCAACAGGGTAGCGGGAGGAGGAGAGAGGAGGGGAAAGGTACAGAGAATAAGTAGCATGGATGGTAGGTAGAAAATACACAGGGGGAGGACAAGAATAATATGGGAAATGTAGAAGCTAAAGAACTTATGACACATGGACATGAACTAGAGGGGGCAATGTGGATGGAAGGGGGTGTTCAGGGTGGAGGGGAATGAAGGGGGGGAAATAGGGCAACTGTAATAGCATAATCAATAAAATATATCAACAAAAAATTAAAAATAAATAAATGCTGTTCTGAGCAGATTACCAAACTATATATATTTTTTTAAAAAATGTGTTTTTTTTCTGAAATGTTAACATTTTCAGAGCTAACATAGCCCTGGATCTATACTGTGCTTGCATACAATTCATAATCTTTTTGTGTGTTTGGGTATGAAAGGTCTGTTTTAACCCCATGGGCTCGTGTGGGGTTTGTATGCATCGGTGCTGCACTCTGCCCGGGAACTGGGAAGCTGACCCATCATGCAATGCACCCTGCAGTTTTCGGTGCACCCACAGAAGCAATTTAGACCCATTCTCTGGAGCCCCAGCGATGCGAGACAAGTGTGTGACCTCAGCTTTGAACAACATCAAAGTGCCGTTGCTAGGGGGTGTGCATTTACTGTGCTTTGCCAAAGGTGACATTTGGAGGAGAAATGAAACCTGTCGTATGGGCATGTTGGGCTCCCCATTTAAACTAAGTTTAGAATAAAAGCAGCCTGTCACTTCCAGCAAAAATATTTTCCTAGGAATCGTGATGGATGGACAATCTGGTTCTTACACTACTCTTTTATGGCTCGCACCTTACTTGTTAACTCCCTGGCCCATATGTTCTCCATGAATCAAAGAGAGCAATTTTAAATAGTCTGTAGCTTGGTGGTGTGCATCGTTGTTTATAAAGTTAGCTGCCAAAGCCATATTTTTAAGCAAGAGAAAGAACCTGATGGATAAAGACAGAATGCTTCAGGAGTATCAGGCAATAAGTCATATGCGATAAAAAAGAACATTCTGAGTTGTCATCTTCTAAAAGCTTTTAGTAAGAATGTAAGGCCTAGTGATATTCCTGAGATGAGAAAATCAGGGTGAGGTTGTGAAGGAAGGAACATAGGAGAGCACAGAGAGACAGAAGGCAGAGACCTAGGGACAAATGACGGTAATGAGCAAGTCCACCCAGTCTTATTATATGTACATCTGACTGGTAAGTAGTTAAAGATATGAATGACATGGAAAACGTAGTTGTTTCTTCTGTCTTCCTCCTCTTCTTCAGTACAGGCACATAAAGTCTGGGTAATGATCCTTTGGTAGTAATATAATGGCTAAATATACTAAAAATATGATGGATGAGATGATACATACATAAAGTCTCAAATTAGCAACACTGAGCCTAATGGCATGGCGGGAGACAGTCGTCTGATTGTATAGGGGCTCCCTACACCCTCTCCGTTCCGGTCGCCACCTTTGCTCACTGATCAGCCAGCGAAGGCAGGGATGGGGTACGTGAGTCTTGCATCTCTAAATAGCCCTGAATCACTCCACTAATTAGTGAGTTTTAAACCAAGGGTTGACATTTTAATAATGGACTTTCTATGTAAAATGCAGTTGACTAGCTGATCCTAATATACCCTTCCCATATACTTTACCAAAATGTGTATGAGACTCCAAGGGAAGAAAAGAAGACAGATAGGAACACAGGAAGGAAAGGAAGGGAGCTGTCTGAGCCACAGAGCACAAAGGCTGGAAACCCCAGGCCACTGTCCATTTCTGAGAGGAGCACCTACTAGCCATGAGGCACCAGCAGCCACACTGCAAACGCTGCCTGCAACCATCTAATGCTGTTGGATGCATGAAATAGAACTGATACACGTGTCTGAAATACAATAGGAAGATAGATTTAGCCTCCCAGCTGCCGAGTTTCCCACCAGCTTGTTAGAGGGCCAGACTGGGGCAGAAGAAGTTACCCTCCCTGCACAACCGAGGCTCACTGGAGGAATGGCAGTGGGGCGACTGGGATGTGCCCTCAGCCTGATGCTGCCGCCTTCTTCCAGGAGGGAATTGTCTGGGCCTGGGGCCTGCCTGAGCACTGATGCAAGCCAAGGGCAGGTGCCCGTGTTGTGTAGTTCCCTCCTTGTTGGGAATGAAAAAAGTAATGATAACCAACTCCGTGGGCTTCAAGAATGACATATTGCTGAGTGAATTGGGGTGGGGGGAGTAAAATCTGTGAGACTCAGAGGGAAACCTGTCTATCAGTGATTTCCTACAGAGCCCAGAGAACATTTTAGAAAGCAGGTTGACTTTCTCGAAAGTATTCTGGAGACAGCATGGCCTCAAACGGAGAAGAACAGAAAGCCAAACAGATGGTGGCCAAAATACAGATGTGAAACAGAAGATGCTCTCTTGTTTAGCTGAGTATTCCCGATGCCCAGGAGCACTGTGGATATCCTGTAACTATCTGCTGAATTAATCAATGAATGATGATTTTACACTACAAGTGGGACTGGTCAGCCTGAGTCCACCTCTGATCCCCAATATTCATTAGCTTTGGGGCCTTCAGCAAATGACCTCTTTGTGCATCAGTTTTCTCGTTTGTAAAACTGGGATTCTAACAACATCTTCTAAGTACAATACAAGGTTGCTTTTTTTTTTTTTTTTTTTAAGATTTTATTTATTTATTTTTTTAGAGAGGGAAGGGAGGGAGAAAGAGAGAAACATCAATGTGTGGTTGCTGGGGGTCATGGCCTGCAACCCAGGCATGCACCCTGACTGGGAATCGAACCTGCAACATTTTGGTTTGCAGCCTGTGCTCAATCCACTGAGCTATGCCAGCCAGGGCTACAATACAAGGTTTTTACAGGGACAAGGAATATAAGGTGTTTATGTCACTGCCTAGTACAGATACATGCAGAATAAATATTAGCAACCATCATTGTATCAAAACAACAATAACAAAAGAATAAAAATAACTATGATTTATGTAATTCACATTTGTTTGGATTCAGGTATAAAATATGATTTGATGTTCTAATCAATATAATATAAGAAGTTTAATGTACTTAGGCTCTGATGAAATGTTTAATTACATGGATTTATGGAAACAAAGCTACAACAGAATGTGGCAAAAAAAAAGTTTCCATGGAAGATATGGTGATTTGAGAGAGAAGTTTGAACTTCTCCTCTGTGAATTTCAATGCCAGGAGAAAATGGGCCAATCAGTCCAAGGTTTCAGGGAAATGACTGAGGCCCAAGTATTTAATCCCTAGCAGATAGGCAGTCATGAGTGAAAGTAAGAGGAAGGTGTTCTGTGATATGCAGTCCGGTGAGAAAAATTACCCACTACTCACAAACGGGCCAAATGACTACTGTGTGACCAGTCAGTGGATTGCCGAGCACAGTCTGGTGGGCCTCCTGGGATTACCTGATTATACAGAGCACACAGGAGAGCACACAGGAGAGCACACAGGAGAGCATACAGGAGATCATGCAGGAGAGCACACAGGAGAGCATACAGGAGAGCATACAGGAGAGCACACAGGAGAGCATATAGGAGATCACACAGAAGAGCATACAGGAGAGCACACAGGAGAGCACACAGGAGAGCATACAGAGCATACAGGAGAGCATACAGGAGATCATGCAGGAGAACATGTGTAACTGATTTATTTCTACAACTCTGTAGGAGTAGTGATCGACCTGTAGAAAACTGAAAGCAAAGCAAATGATTCCTGTTCTCACAAATGACTTTTTTTCAGTCGAGAATATAAATCTCTAATTTAAATTCTCATTTGATCCAACTTGAATATCTTACTGGTTCTCCAATTAAACGAGCTTTTGGCACGTATTTCCACATCGATTAATCTTAGGCCACATTTTAATTTTATTTTTGTAGTCAAGTCACATTTGATATGTTTTGAAAATTATACTTTCTCAAAGTGATTCAAAATATTTTGAAGCACAGACTTCTTATTTATAGTATTTCTGCAAGATTTTATGATATTTTATCACCCTGAGAACTTTATTGTAAGCATGACTGTTGTCTAAACACAAGTCACATAGCTTTTCATGCTCTGGTCTGGGCTTCATTCTTTATCTTCAGCTCTGACTACTCCTTGGCTTGCTTCCAGCATCCCAAATGGTTAATGTGATAATGCTTTCTCTCACCGCTGTGTATTTTCACGTGCCAGCACCATCCGCCCAACCAGACCTACACTGTCTACTCTTCCCATGATGCACACAAACATCCCTTCCTTCTCCTGAGTAACTCATACCTACCCTTCAAGCCTCAGCCCCTATGCCTCCGGCAGCCTTCTCTCATTCCTCAGGCCCTGGCTTGGTCCAAATTTCTGTCCCTACAGTTCAGCCACGGCCACCTTTCTCTCCATAGCGTTCCCCGTGCTGCATTACGTATGTGCGCTCCTCCCCCGTGGGCGACATCCGCTCCCTGAAAAATACCACCTGTTCACGGTTTTATTCATTGAGGCATCCCTAGGTTTATCAGTTACCCCTTGGTGCGTGACAAATCACCACGCATTTAGCAGCTTAAAAAAGCACACACGTTTATTGCCTCCCAGTTTCTGTGAGCACAAGTTAGGTGGGTCCTCGACGTCTCTCGCAAGGTCACAGTTAAGGTGAGAGTCAGGGCCGGAGGAGGCTCACTAAAGCCTGAAATGGGGAGGGATTGGCTTCCAAGCTCAGAGACTTATTGACAGAGTTCAGTTCTGAGTGTGTTATTGCCCGGAGGCCGCCCTCAGAGTTTTGCCACGTGAGACGAGTCTCCAAGATGACTCGCTGCATCAGACGCTTGCTTCATTTAAGTGCTCAAACCGAGAAGACAACAGTTTGATAGCAAGATGGGAGCTACGTGCAAGTGGCATCTCATCAGCTTTGCCGTATTCTTTCAGTGAGAAGCAAGTCACAGGTCCAGCCACACGCAAGGGGTGAAGTTACGCATCTTAGAGCATCTCCAGCACAGCAGGGCTTGGCCTGGGGCTGTCGGGAAGTACATACTGAAATAACAGCTGTCAGATGGACGAGTCATTCAACGAATGGGCAATTTAGAGAGAGACTGCCTCGTAGAAACAGGCAGAAGGCAATAGTTTGTTTCCCTAGAGTCATGATTTTTCCTCTGACTCTATTATTTTACTTCCTTCCTCTTTATTATTTTTTAGGTTTCAAATTATCTCTGAACACATGAGCAATTTAGCTAAAAAGTGGGGACATAATAAACAATTAAAATAAAAAATAAATACATTTCACAAAACTATAAATAATTTTGTTTAAATTACACATGCATTCTGTATTTTTCTGCGATTGTGAATCTGCATTGCAAATAAAACAGGTACTCAGCACAATGTGGACATTACCCAGTTTTTGCAGAATCTCCCATTGAAATGATTTTGTCATAGAGTTTCCTCAGCCTCTTGATTTATGACTTTAATGGTTCACACAAATTATTTTATGTAGTGAAATTGATTTCATTGGATTTTATAACGGGAAACAATTTTGTCTCCCAATAAAAATTTAATGAAATAAGATAATATCATCCTTGCAAATTTTGTCTAAACAGAAAGACAGCATTGGGGAGTACTTCTGTAATAAAAGAAAACAGCATTAAATTCTGTTTCCCTCCCTATTTCACCTATAAGACATCTGGACATTTTTCATCCGTGATTTTGGATTCCTCTAAAATGCAGACGAATGGCCAAACGAAGCTGAAGAGGTGGTTTTATAAATATAGTTAACGATCCTTGCCATACACACAGTCCCTAATTTTATAGAACAGTGTTCGTAAAGTATGCATTCACTGTTTTCAAGGATAATTAAACTCTTTTCAAAAGTGTCTTGTAAATGGGTTAATGCCTACAAAGGTTAAAAACATCACATTCTGAAATACCATGACCTGACATTAATGACCCAATAGCAGGTTGACATTTGCAGTTCTTTTGGGTGGGCTAACGGCCCCCCGTATGCAAAGATCAGCTTCTGCATTTAGCTGCTTATCACAAAGGGAAAATAATATACAAGTAGTAGTAGTACAAGGGAGGCTAATAATAGGTACCAGCCTAGCATAGCTTTTATCAGTCCGTTTAGAAAATGAGCCGAAAATGGCTGTCAACCTGATTGGGAACAGGAGAGGAAGAACGGACCCATATGGGAGGCACCGCTCCGCTTCCAGTGTGCGTGTGAAGGTCCTTTGCAAGGTTACCTGTGCCGATGCAACACACAGCTGAAATTTGCATGTCAAAGCTCTGCTCCGTTTGTAACAGACTGCCACACAAATCACTGGCCCTGGGGTTTAAGTTTCACAGATGTCTAAGCTCATTTAAAAATTAAAGTGCAATCATTTGTGATCCACGGCGTACCTAATCACTCTGATTTTAAAGAATGTTTTGTTTTTTTGCCATTCTACTTTGGCCTTTCCATTGAAAATTCCGATTTTTTAATAGACTTTCTCAGTTTTTCTTTTGAGAGCTGATGTATTCTTTGACAAGAAAATGCATTTTTTGAGCCACTGTATTATTACTGAATGTAAAAGATTAAAAATATATATTCATACTTAAAATCACAACAAAAAATAACTCAATATAAAGCTGGCCATTATATTTTTCTGGGCCCCTGGGAAAATAAAAAATGTGGCTCATGGGTGCTAGTTCTATGTTTGTTATTGATTGTTGTTTCAACTACCTGAGGTCGGGTTGGCCTAACGTCCATTCAGTCTTTTCCATAAAACAAAAGGCACACTTCATTTTCACCAATAACTTTTATTGATTTGGATATTTTGAGTATGTCGGCTATCTCCCACTATTGGCTTCCAGTGGGTAGAGGCCAGGGGTGCTGCTAAACAACTTCCAATGCATAAGATAGCAAAGAATTATTTGGCCCAAATGTTACCAGTACCAAGAAACTGCACAAACCACTCTTGATGCATTTGATCAGTCACAGTGCCTTCTCCTTCCACTGCACAAATCTTTTTTGCATTTCCACTGCATTTTTACCTTCCTTGAAATAATCAAGCATAATATGCCCCAAATGTCACACGTCTTCTTCCATCTTCAATATCGAAATGGCTGCACAAAAATTCACCAATTTTGATAAGTTTTTTTTTAAATGCATGCTGACTTGATAGCTGTCACAATACAATGTAAGAAAATTGTTTCAAATTAAGATAAAGATAACTAAGCACTACTCGATCCGTCTTATGGAAAAAACCAAATGAACTTTTTGGCCAACCCAAGAGAATAGTATTTTCACTTTTTTCAGGCTTGGCTATAACAAGTTGTAATTATAGGCCTGAAGAAAAAAAGAAAAAAAATCTGTGCTTTATATAAGTTTATGCTACTAGAAGTTTATATAAGTTTATAAGTACTAGAGCCCTCATATGGAAAAATCTAATGAATGTTTTGGCCAACCCAAGAGTTTCCAGAACACATTACAAGGAATGTTTGCACTGTATTTTGCTCTTTGAGCTATGTCATGAGAATTCATGGCTTTATATTGCTAGAAAATATCCCGATGTTACTGTCACGGGTGGGGAGAGAGAGACCCGAGTCCGGAGGCCTCCTCCTCCTGCCTCGGTTCTTGTCTCGCTCACAAGACGTGAGTTCAAGAGACAGACGAGCGTGTGCAGTGGAAATGAGATGACGCGTATATCATGAAACACACAGGACCACGAAGTTGCAAGCAGGCACCCAGCTCGTGTAAATGCCCCACGCAGAGAGGAAATAAAGTTGTTGGTAAGTTAGTGAGTGTCTTCTATACACGTGCACCCAGGCTTCAAGTGGGTACTCAGCTAATCTACTCAGCAGTGGGTATGCCCACTGTTGGGGTTTGGGGTGATATCTGTTGTCTGGCTTCTAACCCCCCCCCCTTCTTCCCCACTTTGGGAATAATGTACATCTACAAAGGCTTTCTTTCTCACTTAGTAAAGGCTCTTTGTCTTAGTGGAATTGTTACAGAGGCCCCCTTTCCCAGCACAGGCCCCCCTCTTCCTCCTGCGCAAGGCCCACTCCTGATGTTCAGAACACCCAGTGATCTTAGTAACATTGCTACAGAAGCCCCTTTCTCAGCACAGTCCCAAGGACCCTCCCCACCTCCTATGCTATTTGCCTCTAATGCTCGGGGCACCCGGCAATCTTATCAAACCGACCTCGGGACTGCTGAGTTAATAGGTGAGACATGTTTTCCTTTTGCTTCTAGCCCCCTGCATTAAGTTCTTTGTTAGAATGGCGAGGGTCCTGCTTTTATTTCTTCTCTGGCCACTCATTCCTAGCTGCTACCTAACATTACTGGCTGTGTCAGCTCTCAGTTTTTGAGTTCAGCAAAGAAAGAGTTCAGAGCCAAGAACTCTAGCGCAAACGGAAGTTAATTTAGAGTAGAAATAGGAGGTGCGCTTGAAGACAGGATTTGATTGGGCTGCTCAGAGAGCTGCCTTGGCCTCTTAAACACAAAGTCACAGAGGCAGAATAAGCGATTCCTGCGTGGACTCAGGAAACAAGATGCAGAAGTGAAAGGAGGGCCCTTGGAGACAGGCTCAGGGGGTGAGCCCAGGACGAGCTGCTGGCTACCCCCTTAGTCTCATGGGGACCCTTAGAGCTTAGGAGAAAGAAAGCAAAGATACACACCTGAAGAAAGAAGGCGTGGGTGTGCTTTTTAGAGAGAGAGTGCACACTGGATCCTTTGTCTTAAGGGTTTTTATCTGTTTTCTAAAAGTGGGGATTTTAGGGGAGGTCTCAGGGGAGGATCTCAGTAGAATATTCCTCAGCTTTCCAGAGTGTCCTTTAATATGCTGATTCACCAAAGTTAGCATATAGGGTCAAGGTCCTGGTCTCTACTGACTGACTGGCAACAGGGTAGGGGGTCACGGTCATTGCATCTGCACCTGAGGTTAGCTATGGTGTCACTTTGTCTGGCTTTGCTGCTTTTGTGGGCCTGGAGCTGAAACACAGCTGAGGTCTAGGCGTTACTTCTAGTTTGGCCAAAACTCTCTCTTTGTGGTTAACAGACTTGAGGCTTTGTTCCTGAGATTACGTGATACTGATGAGACTCTCACTGTCTCGAGGGCTTAGTGCTTAAGGGAGTCCACCAGCCAGGGGCAGGGAGGAAGTTGAGCCCGCTGGGTGAACTCAGTTTGAATCTGCTATCTGTCTCAGTTTCCCCGTTCCGCTTGCCAAGGAGGTTTTTCTAGCATATCACTGTCCTGCCTCACTAAGATGCAATGATCCAATAGACTTACAATAATTCACTCTAAGTTATATTTGTTAAGTATGCCATAAATTAACATCTTAGTAGAACTGAAGGCATTATGTGATAAAAATTTCGTATGAAGTTCCAAGAAAAGAATGATAAATTATGAAGCAAGTAGAATTTTACTCATCCCAGCTAGATATACATTTATAGGATTACGTTAGTGAAAAATATGGAACTACAAAGAGTAAACATTACTGTTAGTCATTTTTTTTTTCACTTTACTCCAAGAGCCAAAGCAACATTCTTGTGTTTCCAACGTGTGGCTAATCCCAGTTATGCCTGGTTGAGTCAATGTTTCAGATTTTGCCCTTTTCTTCTTATTAAAGAAGACAGAGATGGTTTTCGTTTCATATTTTTCCCAGCTCTGTAGATTTTTATCAAGAGAGTAGAGAATGGACATGCACCGTGGATCTGGAACTCTGCACAGCGTGGGTGCCCTTGAGCAAGGGGAAAGAAGGCAAAGTCAGCGACTGCGCTGAGGTTTCATGGGGAGACATACAGAAATTAAGTGTAAAATATGTCATAGACCGAAGCAATAATGAATTGATTAGAATTACTTTATAAAAACAAAACAGTGTTCCTATGTGTTGCATACTGTAAATATGGGTTAATTTCAAGGTTGGTCAAAGATTAGGATGGCATATGGCCAGTAAAGGGCAAGGTTATCCATCACTTACTATTTTGCCCAAATGCTGAGAACACCTCCCCAAGTTCCAGAACACATGTAAATTAATGATGGATTCTCTCCTGTTGCTAATAAGATTACATTAAGAGTGCATTAAAGAGTACATTAAACACTTTCAAAGTACATTAAAATTCAATACTCAGATTTATTTTTTTCCTTTTTACCATTTATTGTGGCTATTGTAAAATGAAATGGTTAAGAATTTTTATGTTCCAAAACTGGTTGTTCAAAATTTTGATGACAAAAAATGACATTGTGGACATTCTGTCTCTGTTTTTCTATGATATGTAAAAAAGTATTGAATCCATAGGTAGTCCCTGAACATCTGTTATATGAAGTATAGACATTTTTGTAGAATAAAATATGACCGTTAGTTTGATGATATTTAGCATTAGAAAAAGTGATACATTCTTATTTTAGTATGGTGTCTAAATACTATTTCATTAAAACAAGAACATACAGAATAAACAGATGAAAGTCACATAAAAATGTTGAAAATTTTTACTTGGGAAAGCAAGTGGAATTTCAGGGTGCACCTAACAGGAGGTAGCCAAAGACCTTGTGCTCTCCAGACAAATTCACAAAGGCAAACACTACACTCTTGATATTTAAAATAGAATTTTTGTGGGTGTGGATCGAAGTTTTCTATATAAAGAATCATGTAATCTGCAAAATAGAGATGGTTTACTACTTTTTTTTCCAATTTAGGTGCCTTTCTTTCTTGTTCAATAGGAAATCTAGTACAGTGTTGAGTACCAGCGGTGAAAGTGGGAATCTTTTTCCAGTTTCTGATTTTAGAAGCAAAGCTTTGTCCTTCACCATGGCATATGCTGTGTGTTTTTATCATGAAAGCTTTGAATTTTGTCCATTGTCTTATCTGCATGTATTGAGATGATGATGATCATCATCATCATCTTTTTTTTGTTCTGTAAATATGATGTCACCATTTTGTACTGATCTCAGACTCTCAGTAACATTTGTTGTCACTGGATGACCCTGTGAGATTTTTGTTATTTTTGCAAGATATCCTTCTGTAATAACCATCATGAAATTTTAAAAGGTACAGGTTTACTGCTTATCAGACCTAGAAATTACACAGGACACCTGAAGACACACAGCAAGGTCATGGGTGTGGAGAGAAGGTTCACTTGTGCCTGGGATTGTGCTGAGTTACTGAAATCGACTGAGATCTAAAACCAGGAAGCCTCAGTGTGGGGAGGCAGATTAGCCTTTATCTAATCAAGTGGCTGTGGCTGTGCTTATTGCAAATAGCATAGTGAAAGGGCTGTGAAATGACTGCTTCTGCAATCAAAACTTAAGACAGGCACTTGCATTATTTTTTAAAAAATGTCAGGGCTTACAAATCCTGCTTGGCCATAGCATATTATCCATTTAATATGCCTTTGGATTTGATTTTCTAGTATTTTATTGATCATCTTTTTTTTGTTGTTTCAATATCCATAAGAAATATCGGTCTGTAGTTTTCTAGTCCAACTACCTGGTCTGCTACCTTTGTCCAACTTGGGTATCAGTGTAATTCTGGCCTTTTACAATATTTTAGGGGCATTTTTTGCTTTGTATGTTTTTGGAAGAGTTTGAATAGTTAGTTTAATTTAAAAATCTAGTAAAATTTGTGAAGCAATCTTGCCCTGGGCTTCTTTTGTTGGTAGGTTTTAGATTACTGATTCAATTATTTCCTTATTACAGATCTACTGAGATTGTCTTTTTTTTTTTAATGGAGCAAGTAGTGAAGATTTGTGTGATTCTCAGAATTCCCCCATTTTGTCTAGATAGTCTAATTGTCAATAAAATTGTTTCTAGTATTGTCTTATAATTCTTATAATTTTTATAAACTTGGCATTATCTTTTATTTCTTGGTATTACCTTTTCTTTCTGATTTTAGTTAATTGTGTCTTCTCTCTTTTTTCTTAGTCTAAGGTTTGTTGTTTTTTTTCATTTTTCCAAGGAACTAACATTGGTTTTGAATATATTGTATATTTTTCCATTTTCTTCCATGTATCTCTATTAAAATTTGATTTGTTAATTTCTGCTTCTTCTGGGTTTAATTTTCTTTTATTTTTCTAGATTCTTAGTGTGTAAAGAGTAAAGTTAGATTGTTGATTTTAGGTCATTTTTTTAATATCATCATTACAGCCACAAATTTCCCCATGAAAATTGCTTCTGCTGCATCCTGTAAATTTGGGGATATGGTGTTCCTGTTTTCATTACTCTCAAAATCTCAAGGTATTTTCTAATTTTCCTAGTGCCTTCTTCTTTGACCTTTTATGGGATGAGGTATGCACTGTGCCTCGCCCTGCCCCCAAATTTTGATATTGAGCCCCAATTCTCAGTACCTTAGAATGCCACTGTATTTGGAAATAGGATCTTTGGAGAGGTAATTAAGATAAAATGAGGTGTTTGGCATGGTTTCTAATCCAACGTGACTGATGTCCTTGTAAGAAGAGATTAGGACACTCACAGACACAGAGGGAACAACCTCGGAAGATAAAAGATGGCCATCACAAGGCAAAGAAAGAGGCTCTCAGGAGAAACCAACCCAACAGTTATCTAGATCTTGGACTTCTGGCCCCCAGAAATATAAGAAAATACATTTGTTGTTTATGATGCCCATTCTGAAATATTTTGTTATGGTAGTCCTCATAAAATAATACAGACCTAGTATCTATTTAATATCCACACATATGTGACTTTTCTCATTTTATATCAGTTATTGCTTCAGTTCATCATGGTTGGAGAAGATACTTTGTATCATTCCAGTCCTTTTAAAATGTATTGAGTGTTCTTGTGTAGCCTAAAGTATGGTCTATCCTGTAGAATGGTCCCTGTACATTCGAGAAGAATGTGTATTCTGTTGTTGTATAGATGTTCTGTATGTGTCAGGAAGGTTTAGTTTATGGTATTTTTTCCAAGTTATTTCCTTGTTGCTCTTCTGTCTAGTTGTTTTCTCCATCATTGAAAATGGAGTATTGAAGTCTTTCATTATTGTAGAACTGATTGTTTCTTTTAACTTGATGAATGCCTGTCTTACAAAGACTAAGGCTCTGCTATTTGTTGTGTATATGTTTATAATATTTGACTTCTTAATGAATCAGCACTTTAAACATAACATCCCACTGCCTTCTGGCCTCCATAGTATCTGAGAAGAAATTGGCTGTTAATATTACTAAAGGTTCCTTGTACACAATGAGTCACCTCTTTCTTGCTGCTTTCATGATTTTCTTTTTGTATTTGGTTTTGACAGTTTGATTATATTTTTCATATGGATTTCTTTGAGTTTGTCCTGCTTGTAGTATATTGAACTTTCTTGGTAGGTTAACTGTGTCTTCCCTCAAATGTGTGAAGTTTTCAGCCATTGTTTCCTCACAGATAATTTAATTTTTAAAAATAACATAGAAATGAAGGTCAGAATGGTATAAATTAGCCCTATGAAGACATTTTATTTCTTTACCACATACACTACAAAATATTTATTAATAGTAGCTCTAATATCAATGAATAATCTTTTACTGTATAACAGAAACTATGTTAATTAACTTCCATAAATCATCACAAATGATAATCATAGTAAATTTATGAGGATGAGTATCCTTCAACATTAGATTTTATTATGATTTTTTCCTTTATTTTTATTGTTAACACTATTACAAACATTCCCATTTTCCCCCTATTTGTCTGCCTGCACCCATATCACTATAAATTTCATCAAGTTAATAACAAGGCAAATATGCTGATATTAAAAGCAGCACCCTCTTTCTCCTAGTGCTCACAGGGAAACAGCAGTGAAATAGATTCTTCTATTTTTAGAAAGGTCATGAGGTGTCAAAGATTTCCTAAAAGGCTTCTCAAAGCTACCTGTCAATTACCCACTCCAAAAAAATATTTTGTGTTTTATAACCCTAAGCCTTGTTTCTTTTAAATTGTTATAGGGGGTAATTCAGCATGATCTGGAAGATATATTTTTAAAAAAAGTATACACATACACTTTTGTACATACATATTGATGATATGGAATTATATGAAGTACTTCCTAAAGTGGAAATTCAGGACTATTGTCTATAGTCCTATGAAGTGTGAAAAGCATTATACAATTTTATCATTTTGAAGTGCTTGAGGAAAACTTCCATAAAGTCAAGTTTACCAACATACAGTAAGTGAAGACAGATTGTGCAACATGTTTGGCCATTGCTTAAGAAGTGTCGGCAGTATGCCCTTGGTGAGCAATCTAAGCCTGTATTTTAACCTAAATTTCTATGAGAAAATGGATTTGACTTTCATTATTTTTGACTTATAGCATTTGACTTACATTATATTTGACATATAGCACTTTTCCATGAATGCAAATCATGATTAATGTGAGAAATCCCTTTACTTTGCATACTTGCTGATTAAAACACATTTTAGCAATCATTTTTGAAATATAAATTAAACAAACTGTGCATCTAAAACTGGATATCTCTTAATTGATCCACAGTTAGAAACAATTTCATATAATTTTGTTTTCCAGTGTTTTAAATCAAGTTACAGAATTGTAGAGTATTTTTAGTGAAAACACAAGCTTGAAATATAAGTGATATGCATCATTCCACCTCTTAAAATGCCCTACAGTATCTTTTCTTTGTCTCACAAGTTATGATTAAGGTCTTTCTGAATATCTATTTGAATGGTCGTAGTTTGAAACTTCAAAACATCCCACATGATGAACTGTGGGTTATCTTTGTCAGTTTCTGGAGTAAAGAAACTCTTCTGACATCAGATGATATACTTGGGAGCAAGCCTTTGGTGGTTCATTAGACATTCAGAGAAAGGTGGAACACTGGGGTGATTAGCCAGACTTCCAAAAAAGAGTGACTATGAATAATGACTGCAATTAAAGTTCAGATTTATAAATGTCAGTTTCCAATACAAACAGTTCCTTTTAAATGAAAGTACTGAAATCTTTGAGAATAATCTTACCAATTATAGCATGCAGTTCTAAGAAAAGTACTTTCCATATAGATGATTTAAAAACAATACAATACTAAGTAAGCATAGCATCAACTTATACAAAGTGCAGAGTTTCATTTTTCTTTTTTTAGATCTATGATTATAAATTGTTATACCCAAAATTGAAAAAAGTGAAAATACTATTCTATTGGGCTAGCCAGTTTGTTTTTTTCCATAAGATGATTCCAGTACTGCTTAGTTGTCTCTAACTTCATTCAAAACAATTTTGTTAGACTGTATTGTGACAGCATATTTAAAAAAAAAAAAAAAAAACATTGCCCTGGTTGGCATAGCTCAGTGGATTGAGCACGGGTTGCGAAGCAAAGTGTCACAGTTTCGATTCCCAGTCAGGGTACATGCCTGGGTTGCAGGCCATGACCCCCAGCAACCGCACATTGATATTTCTCTCTCTCTCTTTCTCCTTCCCTTCCCTCTCTAAAAATAAATAAATAAAATCTTAAAAAAAGGAAAGAATTTGCAAATTTAAAAAAAAAAAACAAAAAACATCAAAACTGGTGAATTTTTGTAGCCATTTTAATATTGAAAATGGAAGAAAACAAGCAATATTTTTTTCATATTATGCTTTGTTATTTCAAGAAAGGTAAAAATGCAACCGAAATGGTAAAAAGAAAAGATTTGTGCAGTGTATGGAGAAGGTGCTGTGACTGATTGAATGTGTGAAAAGTAGTTGGTGAAGTAGTTTTGTCCTGCATAGTCAGTTGAAGGTTGATAGCAATCAAATCGAGACATTCATTGAGAACAATCAATGTTATACCATGAGAGAGAGAGATGATATAATCAAAATATCCAAGTCAAAAAAGTTATTAGTGAAAAAAAATGTGTCTCTTATTTTATGGAAAAAAAAACTAAATGGATTTTTTGGCCAACCCAATAGTTTAAAAATTCAAGTAGTCATTTGTGTTTTCATGTGTTTATCTTAGGTATCTAAAATTATGTGCACATCTGCCCTGGCTGGTGTGGCTTAGTGGATTGAGTGCCGGCCTGGGAAGCAAAAGTTCACTGGTTTGATTCCCAGTTAGGGCACAAGTCTGAGTGTGGGCCAGGTCCCTAGGAGGGGGCATGTGAGAAGTGACCACACATTGATCTTTCTCTTCCTTTCTTCCTCCCCCCTTCCCCTCTTTCTAAAAATAAATAAATACAACCTTTAAAAAAATGGTATGATT
Organism: Phyllostomus discolor; assembly: GCF_004126475.2. Taxonomy (NCBI): domain Eukaryota; kingdom Metazoa; phylum Chordata; class Mammalia; order Chiroptera; family Phyllostomidae; genus Phyllostomus; species Phyllostomus discolor. Next base: position 10,254,944 of record NC_040913.2, on the reverse strand, counting down.
AAAAAATAAAATTATGTACATGTCTTAATTTACTAAGAATTCATTAGTAATGACTGTTTTAAAGTGGATTTTATTGGAGAATATAGGTGTTCTTATAAGTACTGCATAAATAGTAGAAACTTCTAAGCTTTAGTGTATGGTTATGTTGTATCATTTGTATGATATGCAAATTAGGTAGTCAGCCAGAGGCTTGTGAGAAAAACAGGTTTGTGAAATTGACCTTCTGCTGGGAGTGCTCCTCACCTAATTCGCCCACACTGGAACCAGACTTTACAGTGTGATAACATGTTTGTAACAATACCTGACAGGTTTTTTTTAAAGTCAAAATGTTTCTGAAAACAATTGATTAATCCTTCCCACAGAAATAAAACCACACTCGTTTGCGTGTGCAAGCACAGGGAGCAGACACATCCTATTCTCTCCCAAAGACAGGTTTTGGTGGAAGCACACCTCCCACCTGCTGGGCACTGCAGGGCGAGGGGTATCACCCCAGAATGTTGTTTTGAGGGGCACAAGACAGTAGTGGGGGAACACAGACCACACACACACAGTGTGGCTCTTGAAGATCTAAGTCCAAAACGGCCTTCAGCAATGTACGATTGTCTTACCCTCTTCTAGGGAGCCTGGATTCCCTCTCACCTCCCTGTTCGATGCCTAACATAGTGTTTCTCAAACTTAACTGTAACAGAATCAACTGGAGGATGAGCTATGGGCAGATGGGATTTGCTGAGCTAAGCATTAGCAAAGGTAATGTGATCCTACTAGGAAGATCTTGATCCTCTTCACTCAAAATGTTAAAAGATGGGTTCTTGGCCAATAGGATTGCCATTACCGTTCCGACAACAGTAAAGAGAAAAAGTCCGCTCTTCGCCTTCTGAAGCAGCAGACTGACCTCCTAGAGCCGAGTATAAGAAAAGGGAGCGAGAGTGCACTAAAAACATGCCACTTAATGGAATCACCCTGTCTGGAAACGAAACCTTCCTTTTATTCTTTCTCTAGAGCAGGGGTGTCCAACCTGTGGCCCGTGGGCTGCATGCAGGCCAGGATGCCTGTGAATGTGGCCCAACACAAAAGCATGAGTGTACTTAAAACATTATGAGATTTTGTGTGTGTGTGATTATGTGTCATAGTGTATTTCATGTGTGGTCCAAGACAACTCTTCTTCCTGTGTCTCTTCCAGAGACGCCAATAGGTTGGAAACCCCTGCCCAGAGGGAATATTGAAACTCGGGATAATGTGAGTTATTCTCTGATACCAAGATGAGTATTTATTGCTGGCAACTTTAGTTTCCTCAAAGTCGTAGATTATGTCATCATCTTCTAGACAGAAGGCAGGAGTGGGCCCAAGTCTTGGCAAGCTGGGTACTTTGGAATCCCTAGTATTGAAAACGGGAGGCTGACCTGCACCACGGCATGTAAAAATACTTCTGCAACTCTGGTTAAATGTGTAGGTTTTATCAGTGAGCAGGCAGGCTCTAAAATATATTAAAATATATAGCAAGGAAGTTGTCTAAAAGTGAGAGAACTTGGTTTCTTACAAAATAGTGATTTTTTACTTACTAGTTTTTTTGACTCGGTATACATTACTTCATCTATACATAACTGTTTATTCACTTCTAAAGTCCGCATAATGCATGTACTAGTTGATCAAGTTATTTTAAGGATTCTGTCTAAAATGGCCATACCTCTAAAGGGTTTTATAAAGAGTTACTATAAGTCTAAGATCATGATACTATTATTAATAATGAAATTATAATTTAAATTTATTCATTTTACCTGAATCCTAAGACAGTAGAATTTATATTATGCAGTAGTGGAACAGATCGATTTTGTGTGTGTGTGTGTGTATGCACACACATATGAATTTATATGTAAGTGTATATGTAGTATAGTTTTATATTTATGTAATTATATAGACATAAATATGTAATTATGTTTATATTTAGATGTTACAGTATATGTCCATAGATACATAGATAGATAGATAGATAGATAGATATGTAGATATACAAGGGAGTACTCCCCCTAAAATGGGATTATCTTCTGGCAAGCAGGCCCCTTGTAGGACAGGCTTCCCCCACTAGCTGAGTGTTCTAGGAGATTATCTGTATCAGTGTACCAGCTGGCATTGTTGTGAGAGGCTGCGTTCAGCTTCAGTGAATTTTTATTTTGAAGACTCTTTCAATATGTTTGCGCATGTCATGACAGGTGATGTATGAGGGCTCCTGCCCACACTGCTCTGAGAGTTCAGCAGTTTTTGACCAAAAGTGGCATGCCCCCCATGCCCCACCCTCCCTATTCACCTGATGTCACCCTGAACGAGTTTTTCTTTTTATGTTCCCAGAAGCAAAAAGTACTCAAAAGGAAACATTTTGCAGATGTGGAAGAGGCAGAACAATAAATGGCAGAAGCTCTAAAAGGCATCAAAATCCATGAATTCAAAAACTGTTTTGAGCAGTGGAAAAAACATCTTGATAGATGCATTGCATCAAATGGAGAGCACTTTGAAAACGACTGAAGTTTAAACATTAAGAGTAAACACACAATTTTTTATAAGCAAATTCTAGCTTTTGAGGGGTCCATCCTTATATATGAATACATATGAATTTTAGCCCCTGGGAAATAGTATTCCATATATTTTTGGGTCCCCTCTGATATATGAATATACATGAATTTTAGTCCCTGGGAAACAGTATTTTATATAGCAGTTTTCCATTTAAAATATTTAAAGTTGATATTAATTTTTTGCTCTTTAGTTAATGTTGCATTTAATATTTGTGTTTTCCATGATGTTGTTTGAGGATGGGTAAAATAATGCCCATAGGGACTAGAATGAAGTACTATAATTGTTGATATAGATTTTTTAAGTTCTTCTATGTGCATGAATTAAATGATCTCAGTTTAATTACGAAAGTGGAAATTGTGAAATCGAATGGTGCCCTTGGATATGACCCAAATGCAATTATAGTAGTTTGCTTTAAAGGAAAGAAGTTAGCAAACTGAAAATCAAAAAAATCCTATTTTAAACTGAGTATTGCCTTTATTTGTATTCTAACTTTTGTATTAGTAAGTTCTCTGTTGGACTAGCCACTTCTTTAGAAATCACCACAATTAGTACATGAGAAAAAATCTATTGTTTTATCTTGAGTATAATAACAACTTCACTTCTGTTGGACGATAGGGATAGTTAATGAGTGCGTTATCCTGTTAGCATTTTATGATATTTGGCCAACTGCATATATATGCTATATAACATCATCTGGGCTGTCACCTCTTTATTATTATTTTTTTAATGTAAAGCATCTTGAGTCACTGGAGAATTGCCACGACTTTCAAACCTGTTCACTGTCCCCTGAAGATCTCCGCTTTTCTCTTTTGTGGGGGAACTTTGTCCACTCAGCCCCCCGTCCACCACAGATGAGAATAAGTCTACCAAGACATGGTCTGCTTAGGGGAGGAAAGGTGGCCTTTCTCTCGAAGGAGAAGGACCAAGAGCCTTTTCCTCAACAGCTTTTATTGGGTTCGTTTACACAGGAATTCAGGTAAAGCTCATTACTCATTGCCGGGAAGTAAGGATCAAATAACAAGGAACTCTGAGGGCCTATTTGAGTCAGGGTCAGGTAGCTAAAGAGCTGTAAAACTTTGAGGAACAAACTTCTTGTTTGGACCCTTATCAGTTAATTGAGAGCATTCCAAACAAAGCAGATTTCACAGGATTTTACGTCTTCTTTCTTAGGGCTGATCACCCAGGGAACCCGCCCTTTCCAGTACAGGGCTGCACCACCCTCTGTCATTGTTTCAGGCTTAGGTGGAGCAAGGGAAGTAAGGCAGCCAAGGGATTAGGAGACTTCTCTCAGACAATGAGGACTCCTGCCAGGGAGATAAGCTTTTGTCTCCTTGGTGGATTATGGTCCAAGGTCATTCCCTCAGCCTTAGCCTTGGCAGGGGTTACAGCTTCTGATACCAGGCAAGGCGGTTCCCAACACTCTTTCAATTTTTTTCTGTTGCCATGAAACCCTAGCTCCTTTATTCTGAAGTAGTGAAGGGAAAGACCATCTTTATTCCGGTCCCTGTACCCATTCTTTTTTCTACTTTGTCCTTTTTCAGAGTCGTCATTCCTGTTTTCCAAAATTACTCTTTCATTTATGATCTAGAATACATTTTCATCTTTTTCTTTCCAGGTAATTTCTCCTTTTTCCCCCTCTAGTGGTAGCATCCCCCAGCCCCACCCTGCAACTGGCCCAGTTCCTTTACTACAGTTTTGAAGTGCACAGATACTAGGCCAGGTCTCAGGCAGGGGTGCGATGCAGCTGTGCAGTCCAGAGCTGTGGGGGCCGGGGGCCGACAGTGGTTTGCACCACATTTGGCCCCTGGGAAATGTCAAGAAAGGCAGAAGCACCAAGCCAGAGTCTCAGTGACAGGACAAAGGATGATTCAACATCACACTTGTGAGAGGAATTAAGTTACTATAACCAATAAGCTTCAATGTGCGTAACTTAGAAGTGAGTGCAGAATATCTAGTTCTGAAATAGTTCAAACATGATGTGTGGGAAGGAGCAGATGTCAGAAATGCAAATGGAGATGTCGTACTTGGGGAATACTGTAATTTATATTAAGAATTACATGAATCTAATTGGCCAAATAGACTGGCCATCAGAGAAAATTAACAAGGGAAGAGGGTGGGGACCCGGTGTTAGGTCTCTGGTGATAGGCCAGATGGCGGCTGTCAAAGATTCTGTGCTGACCAGACCACATTGTCCAAACACACGACCAGACCACGTTGTCCAAACACACCCCGAGAGCAGCTGGCCCACCAGAGCTTGAAGTCATATAAGGGCCATTATGCACAAAGACTCAGAACCCAGGAAACGAGTGATTAGGAAGTGATAGATACCCACCTAGTGCTTCATACAGGATCGCCTTCCTTTATTCAACAAATAGTGGTTTGCTTTGTGGTACATCCTGTGATGGATGGTTCCTGTGGTCACACCGGTGAGTGAGAGCAGATTCCTCAGTCTCCCTTACACACAGACTAGGGGGGGTGAGCACCTAAACAGATAACATGACAACAGTGAAACATTGCTAACGGAGGACTCTACATGCTAAGATAGCTTCTATATATGATGGACTTCTATCAGCTTCTTCATGTGTTCCAATCTATTATTTACTCTTGCGGCATGGTGAAGGCATGTCAGTTAAGAGTAACTTTTCTGGCCCCATGATGTCGGTAGATATTGAACTTCATATCTTAAATGATTCATTTCTGTTCCAGATACCAAACTCCTAAAAATTTAATGCAAAGTTTTGACATGACCATTTACTTTCAACTTTGAGAGTATTTTTCCATCTTTATGGCAATTCTCGTGTTTGTGTATTGTGAAGAGAATCAGCTCCTACACATCTTTCTGGGAGTGGCCAGAAGTAATTGGTGTAATGACCTTTCAAGTATGTACATTAAAATGTGAACATTTCAGTTTATAGTTTTTCAAATGTATTAAGATTCCATTAAATACATCATTTAAAGATTGTAAATTTGTGTTGTGACCATGTATAGTTGCAACATGGGTTTCTCTCTCCTTAGATTCTGGTATCTTTCCCCACCTGAACTTATACTGAAATGAGTGAAACAAATTGACTGTGAGATAGGCCTCGTGATCTCAAAAATTCATTCCCACAGTTGAAGTCTCTTTTAATTCATTTCAATGTCCCTAAGAAGGGTGTGAACTGAGTGAGTCCGTGATTTGTATCTCAAAGGAATATATCTAAGCAGAATTTATTTTCAAAGATCGTTATGGAATTATTTTCTTTTTTTGAGAAATCTTTTTTTAAGATTTTATTTAGTTATTTTTAGAGAGGTGAGGGAGGGAGATAGAGAGAGAGAGAGAAACATCAATGTGCGGTTGCTGGGGGTCATGGTCTGCAACCCAGGCATGTACCTTGACTGGGAATTGAACCTACAACACTTTGGAATTATTTTCTTAACTGATGTTTTGATCAGACACCAGTGTATTGCCAGTATCGAACTCTTCCTACCGAAGAACTACCATTGTCACCTGTATCGGCCATCAAAGTTACCATCAGTTTGTTACAGGGCAAACACATATCACCATTCTTTCAAAATCCACCAGTGATTTAAGTCTAAAAGTATGTTCAAAGGAGAGGTGAACATTATTAAAATCCATGCATCAAATCCATCCGATTAATCTATTTTAAGTAGATAGAAATCTATAGAATGGGAAGATCAAGCCCCAACACCTAACATGACATTAAGTCCCCAAACCACGTGTTTGGGCATACACTGGGAGGGAAGACATCTGCCCTTCAGCCTCTGCCTCACCCAGCACATTGCCTTGACTCACTCAACGTGCTGTTTTCATACTTTCCTTTTACACAACACCATTGTGGGAACATCATGAATTAAGAAACTGGATGGCCAAAAATTTAAAATTAACTTCATTTTACTTCAAAGAACATCTCGAATGAGCATCATTCCAAAGCAAATATTTCAAGTCTGTCATTGAAAATTTATGTTCACATTTTTTTTCTAACACATTTATTATATTCTTTGCAATTAGGTCTTAAGCACCTATTGTATTAAGGACTCTGATATATTACATGCTACTTGATAGAAATCCAAAACTTCCCTCGCTGTGGTTTCCAAGCCTTCAGATTCCAAGTCCATTGTTTCTTGCACGGCCATATTTGTCTTGCCCTTATAGTCAATGTAGGATGCAGGGGAATAATCACGTTTAGGGTACCCGGAAGGTAAATGGAAGAGCAATTCCCCAACAGGGCAGAGCCCAGTGTTTTACAGGAGGGTACTATCAGTCGTTTCAAGTGAAACAGAGGCGGGAAAGTATGTGGACTGAAAGCGCAAATGAATTGGCTTTATCCATTAAGTCTGGTTGTGAACTTTAAGGTTGCTTCCGTTGAGTTTGGAAATGAGATTTCAAGATGCGGTGGAGTAAATGAGCAGGAAGAAATGAAATGGGGTGTACATAGACCAACGCTTTTCAAAGATTTGGAGTTCTTGTTTTTGCAAAAGTCCATTTTTTAAAAGGAAGTCTTGGTGAACCCCAGAAGCTGTTAAGAAGTAGAATTTTCAGCCCTCCCCTCCTTCTGCCCAGGTCTCTGACTCAGGATCTGCTACACGTCACTTGCACGCTAAAGGCAGACCATCCCGCTGACGTGTTTAACTGGGCGAGAAAGGAAGGATGCGGCAGAAGAAGGAACACAGAGTGCTGAGCTGGGAAAGAGGGGAAGAGCTTGCAGGATCCTCGGGGATGAGGCAGTCAAGGGAAGGCTTCAGGGAGAGGTGGCTCAGTGGCGACTGTACTCAGGTCACATGAGTCCTCCTCACTTCTCTGCCATTCATTCCTGCCTAGTTTCTGATCTCAATTTTTTTTTTAAGTGGCCAATTTTTTATTGTATTTTTTTCCATGACCACTTATCTCCCTTATGCCCACCCTCGCAATCACCACACTGTTGTCCATGACCATGAGTCCTGTTTCCTTTTTGCTCCATCCCTCGACCCCCATACCCCCACCCCCAGCTTCATCTAAACAGCAAGCATATAGTGAATGTTGGCCTCAAACAGCCTTATCCTTGGCAAACAATCTTTTTTTTTTCTAATCTCACCTTCAACCTGTTGCATTATTACTCTGCACTTGAGCTCAATTGTTCAGAGTCTCTGGGACCAATTTAGAGGAGCGTAACCTAGTTTTCCTTTTTGGACAAAGATTTTATGGTAGAGAGCAAGAGCCAAAGTCAATGAAAGAGGAATCACAGGATATTGAAAACGGTCTGCTAGTTATCCACTCTGCCTTCTTTCAAAACTTAACTTTTCGCAGGAAGGCGAGATTTTGCATATATCCTCAGACCCTAAGACAATTCCTATGATGAGACACCTGTTGAAAAGTAAAAGTAGTTTAAAATATTTTTAATCTTTTTTTCAAGAAATCTATTTTTATGCTGATACTCAGAATATTGTACTTCTCTCTTCATTCTAAAGTTTGCTTCTCTTTTGTGAGCTTTAGACATTCCAGTCTTAGCCCAGGAAATATTTGTTTCATTAGGTTCAAACTTCTGTAAAACAAAAATCGCAAACCTCCCGTGAAAAAGTATCCAGGGAGGTACTGGGACGAGAGAGGTGGGAATGGGGGACACAGAAAGGACCCCTGGGGGTGGGGGACTTGAGGAAACATGTAATAGCACTGGCGATAAAATAAAAATAAAATAAATAAAATAATATCTCCAAACAATGTATATTGATATTATGGATAGGCAAATAGGGCAGTACAGTTAAATAACTTGCCCCATTTTCTCTCTTTCTGGGGATAAATATTTCACCAAGTATATGTTTTCAATGTGTGTGGACCCCACTTTAAATTGTCCATCAGAGAGTGAGAACTGAGGATTTGCCTTAAATGACTAAATCTCTTTTTTCAAACAAACATGCTATTGATATAGATCTTTTACAAGGTAACCAACCAGTGGGTGGTCCAAAAACCGTAGAGAGGTGGCTGAATGCAGGATCTGCAGAATCAGAAAAATCTGTGTTCAGTGCCTCGGGTTTCTAATGGTTACTTCTCAAGACTAATATTGGAGGAGAGTCATTGGACATTTCAAATATTTCCCCTTATCTTGACAGAGAATATCATCCAACTCCGAGTTTTTCAGAATTAATTAATTAGCACAGGGAATGTGCCTGGCACTCAGGACATGCAACAAACATTCTCATCACCATAGTCCTGAGAGGGGGTAAGGCCATGCTTCGGCGTGGCGTTCTGTTTTCGTTTCGGTGTATTAACAGTTTCAAATGTATTGCCTCAGTTCTCCACCATCTGCTAGTTGATGTGTATTCAGCGTTCTTCTGTGGAACTCAGAATGCATGAGCGCAGTGACTGTGTTCTCAAGGACCAGGTTCCTGTCGGGGATGTAGAAAATCTCACACATCTGTAATAAATAACAATTCTTGCACAATGTGTGCGAATGGTACAGCACATCCTAACAAATAGAGATTGAAGATCCTTATTTTAAGAACTCAATACGATTTTCTGACAGGGCATGGCCATGTGATATTTAGTTATCTTTTCTAATTCCCGGCATAGATGGTTTATTCAATTTCATAAAGATTTGGAAAAAGAGATTCAGTGGGGGATTCAGGTATTGACTTCGGGTGAGGTCTTTAAGTTTCTTTTTAATAATCCTCCCCTATCCTTTTCTGCATTTCTCCTTTCTTAGCACAAAGCAAGTTATGGTTCAATTGATTTTCTGTCTGCTTAATAAATATTGATATATTGGATGCACTCAAGCGTGGCTACTTGTGATCCATCTTTGGAGGTGGAGTCATTCGTTGCACAGGGAAGTTGCAATTTATTTATAGCTCATTCAATCTCTCATCTTTGGAGTGGAATCATTATGCAAATATTGACCACAGCCATGACAAAAACAAATAAACAAAATGACTAGATTTTTAATAGCTATTGAGAAAAAAGATAGCAGAATGGAGTGAATATAGATCTGATTGTGCACATTGTATTTGTGTATTTTCTTTGGATTATATGAAAAGGTAATTGCAGGTAAATGCACAGTTTTGGGATTGTAAGAGGTTCCATACACTGCAACGATCGAGGAAATAAAATACATATTTCTTTTACTGAGAATCTACAGGCACAAGATGAACTCAATCCTGAAATAGAACCTAATTATACGAGCTTTCAAAGCTTATTTCAGACATCTAATAATGCATGACTTAATGTGTATATTTAATTAAACATTTGGATTGTTATTCCTATTGGCATAGGAATAGGACAATGTAAATGTGTTTACAGATAGACATACCAGATTAAATTATTCATCACTACTCTCAACTCAGGTCACTGGTTTGATTCTCTTTTATGCATCGAGTTTATTGGTTAATAATTAAGAAATAAGTGTCCTTTTAAAAATAAATATTTTAATATTACTTGAAAAAACCTTCTAGTAGCAATATGTTATCTCTTCATTTTCTTTTTAATTTTTTTCATATAGAAATGAGGCTGTATTGTATATCAGGATGCTGAGCTCTTCGGAGCAAAATTGCCAAGTGGTTTAGTACTGTCTCTGTTGTCTTATTCCTCAATCCTGTATTTAATTATGTGTGTCTATAGCACCGATGAAACGTTTACGTTTGCCAAAAGTTCAGAATTGTAGCTCTGTCTTTCTAGAAAGCAGGGATTTGCATGGTTCTAATGGCTGTGTGGCCGTTTTTCAATGCAAACTACATGAAATGGCCTTTATAAAATCCTTTGCGTGAAGTCCCATGAAAGTAGACCAGTAGGAAATTCAAGCCTTTATGTGCAGATTTGCCATATCATAGGAAGGGATGTATTTTTCCCAATTGTTTTACAAAGTTATCTACCTTATCTCATTGTCTATTTTTAAAATTTGAAGAATTTATTTTTCTATTTTCTTTGCTGCCTTTTTCTAAGATTTTACCTTCTATTTTTTCTACTATGTTCCAAATATATATAAAAAAACATTGAAAAACCAATAAACTTGCACTTTGTATACAAATAATAATCATGTTGAGGGAACCTAATGTGAATGGCTATCTGCTAATTCATAGAGGTAGCATTAATATTATTTTTTGAAGAAAGTTTCAAGGAATAAATGCTTTGATGATTATCCAACTTGAATATACTATATCATTATTCCATGAATATCTCTTGCATTTAGTAGCAATTTGCAGGTTTAATGATAAATTAGTATGAAATTGAAAATGGAAAATTAAGAGGGATAATAAAAGATTCACAGAGGAAAGGGCTCCTTGATATCTTTTATGGGAAAAAAAAGTAAACAGAAATAGTTATAAATTCAAAAATATGTACAGAAATCCATGTAAGATGCAACTGAGGCAATCCTGAATTATAGAATAGTCACGTACTGATTTAAAAAGAAATGAAAAGAGGGCATTATTCCAAATATTTGTAGAGGAGCTAGCATGCCCTGGAATACTCTCTCAGCCACTGAGGACAGAGTAGTGGGTAAGATACACATGGCCCCTCCCCTCACTGGATTTACCTCCGGTTAGAATCAGGATGTAAAAAATACTTTGTTTCATTAATAATGATCAGTGCTGAGGAAGGAAGGGGAAAGCGAAGGAGATTTGATTTGGTCTCTGTGCTAGGGAATTGTCCCCTGAGGAAATAACCTCTGGATGAGCTCCGAGGGCTGGAAACACTGGGGGGTGTGGGTGGGTGGGTACGAGGGAGGGGATCCAGGCTGAGGACGGAGCTCGTGTGAAGACCCTCTGAAAGAAAGAGCAGGGAGTACCCTGGAACCGAGAAAACACCCAGGTGGCGGGAGCTAAGCAAACATGCGAGAGAGTGAAGTAACTCAGGCGACACAGTGACACCCAGTCATACATTGTGACCACCTGAAAGACCTTGGTCTTTATTCCAGGAGCCATGGGAAGCCAGTAGAAGAATTTAACCAGTCTGGTGGCAAGACTAGATTCACCTTTTAAAGGATTGCTTGGATCTCTGCAAGACAGGATTAGATTTAAAACATTTTCAGTTTGTAAAGAATATGAATGTAAAGCCACTGTCTTAGTCCTTTTTCTCGGATACCTCCAGTCTCGTCTCATTTTCCCCTCGAAGAGAGAGGTAAGGTGTGTGTGATATACTGTATCATACAAATGAGTTGCAGGGGAGTATATCAAAATAAGGCAATTTCTGCACAGCTAAGGCCCCATGTGTGTGACGTAATAGTTTGAAAGCTAAAAGAACTCTTACCATTGGTTACCATAAGGAAATCATTTCTGGCTTGAGAAATTTACCCTCTTAGCAATGTATTATTACCTATAACCGCCATGCTGTTCATTAGCTCCTCAGTACTTCCTCATCAAATAACCAGAAGTGTGTGCCGTCTGACCAACTTTTCTCCGTGCTCCCCACTCCCCACCCCCTCCAACCCTAACACCTGTCGAACACTGTCCCACTCTCTAGTTGTATGATTTTGACTCTAAAGAATTCCATATGCAGCCCTGGCTGGCGTAGCTCAGTGGATTGAGCGTGGGCTGGGAACCAAAGTGTCCCAGGTTCGATTCCCAGCCAGGATACATGCCTGGGTTGCAGGCCATAACCCCCAGCAACCGCACATTGATGTTTCTCTCTCTCTCTCTCTCCCTCTCCCTACCTTCCCTCTCTAAAAATAAATAAATAAAAAATCTTAAAAAAAAAAAGAAAAAAAAGAATTCCATGTGCAAATGACACACAATTATTTGTCTGCGTCTGGCTTATTTTACTTAACATGATGTCTTCCAGGTTCATCCATGTTTTTGCAAATGGCTAGGTTTTCTTAATTTTTATGGTTGAATAGTATTCCACTGCATTTATGTATATAAGTACAGTGTGTATACACGCACACAATATTTTCTTTCTTCGTGTGCCGTTGGACATTTGGGATGTTTCCCTGTCTTGGCTGCTGTGAACAATGCTGCAGTGGACATGGAAGTGCAGACATGTCTTGAAGAGGCTGATTCCACCACCTTCACCTGTAAAGCCAGAAGTGAGATTGCTAGATCACATAGTAATTCTATTTTCACTTTTTTGAGGAACCTCCACATTGTTTTCTATAGAGGCTGTACATTCCCACCAACAGTGTAGAAGTTTTCTCACCTTCATACCATTGCCAATACTTGTTATCAAGATATGGTTATTTTAATAATTTATGTGATTGATATTTTATACTGAATATTTATTACCAGTAGTAGAGAAAATCCATTGACTCTTCCTTTCATCTTTAAAAAAAGATGAAATTTAATTTAATAATAAAACTGCCATTGTTGACATAATTTTATAGTGAAGGGAACATTCTTAACATCAAATTAGAAAGGAGAGTTCTTCTTTGACTAGAATATAAATTTGTATTCAATTACTGTCAATAGGCAACATTTCTGTTTAATGATTTAAATCTCAAAATAAATTTTTGAAATGTTTTTTCAGCTCTTGGTTGAAATGTCCAAGTCCTAAATCATTTCTAAAATATATCTGTGATACAAAATTATATTAGTTATTCCAATTCAAATTGGTAACAAATTTCAAAATCATTAATTTCAAAAATGCCCATTTTTGAGGAAACATGCTCCATGTACTAACTCCAGAAGACTTCTTAATATCGAGTTAATGATGTGAATCATCTACTAGTTCATATAAATAATAAGTTTTCTTAATATCAGCACCATCACCCTTTGTCCCTGAAATAGAAATCCTCGTTGTTTTTGGCTCAAGAAACAAGAAAAAGAAAACCAGTATGGGAAAGGCAATAGAATTGCAACACAGCCGCTGACATTCAGGAATATTTTTTCTAGCCGATGAGGTCATCGGAGGGGAATTTCGTGCCAGCTCCCCACTCCCCGAAGAATAAATAACACGTCAATGCCGGTCCCTGGAAGCATGCTGGGAAGAGTAATAGATTTCTGTCTCGATCCACCCAGTACACTTAGGAGCCACAGAGTCCCAAGTTTCACTCAAAGAAAAGGACCTTTCTGTGTTTCAAATATTTGCAAATAACTTGTGACAGAGCAACTCAGACAAAACAAGTATACAAACAGTTAAAAGCAAAATGTATTATGTGATATATCTAAAGTCTACTGTTTTCAGAAGTTGAGGTTTTCTGCTTTGCCGACTGAGCCTGAAGCTAAAGCTTCCCTTTCCAGGGATGAGAGAAGGCCTCACAGAGCCAGTTTCTGCCCGGCCTGAGCCGTGTTGCATGGAAGTCCTAGAGGATGCTTCAGTGAAGTGTCAGGTTGGATTTCAGCCCCCAGTCCCTGGTCTATTCTTATCCGCACGAGCTAACTGGGATCAAGGACTGCTCCCAGTCCTTGGAGCCTCCTTAAATAAAATTTTCTGAGGCAAATGAAGAGAATTATATCACATGACACATTGCAATACTTTCTAATATTTCTTTTCACAGATAATTGCCCTTTCCAGAATTTTCCTGGAAGCAAGGGCAGTTGGGCCATACCAGGTGTCTTGTATCTCTTTCTTCGCTGTCAATTTCTATCCTCAAATTTTGTAGTGTACTATGCAAATGAAAACACAGTCCTGACCAAGTACTTCAGCAAAATAACGGATTGGCCAAAAAGTCTGTTATGTTTTTTCCATATGAGGGCTCTAGTAGCACTTACTTGTCTTTAACTTTATTCAAAACAATTTTGTTAGATTGTACTGTGACAGCCATCATATCAGTGTGCATTTTTAAAAAATATCAAAGTTGGTGAATTTTTTGCAGCCATTTTAATATTGAAGATGGGAGAAGATATGCAACATCTTGGCGTATTATGCTTTACTATTTCAAGAACGGCAGTGGTAATGCAAAAAAGATTCGTGCAGTGTATGGAGAAGGCACTGTAACTGATCAAATGTGTCATCAGTGATTTGCAAAGTTTCTTGGTACTACTGACATTTTGGCCAAATAATTCTTTGCTGTGGGGCTGTCTCATGCATTGGAAGATGTTTAGCAGCACCCCTGGCCTCTATGTACTAGAAGCCAACAGCAGGAGATAGCAGACATACTCAAAATATCCAATTCAATAAAGTTATTGGTAAAAATGAAGTGTGTTTTATTTTATGGGGGGAAAAATGAGCTTTTTTGACCAACCCAGTAATTTTCCACCATTAGACAGACACACTGCAGAATCAGAGTGAGAGGGAAGGAGGTGATGACTATTTTGCTAAGTAAAAGATGCTGTGTTACATATAATGTATTCATATGAGGCGTTCATTGAATATAGCATAACAATGAATTCTCAAACAGCATTTCTTCATTCACCACTTATCTGTTTTCTTTTCTTAAACACACATTTGTAGAAATTCTATGTTTATCATAGAACAACAAACAGGAAAAGGGCAATTCCCGTAGGGTAATGAGGCTGACCAAGTCTCTGTAAGAACACAAAGTCCTCAACCAGTCCTCTCTGGGAACTACGGAAAACAATGGTCAGCCGACACTTGGTAAATACGTAAAAATTATCCAGACAAAGGCAAGGGAGAAACTGAACAAGTGTTCAGAAGTGTTCCAAAGTGAAATTATGTTTGGAGAGATTGTCATAGGGGAAAAACAAACACATGACAACAGAGAAATAAGATGATAATATGATTCGAACCCAGGAGGCTAGATAAGAGAGGCATTGAACAATGGGACAGTTCATAAAATTTCTTGTTTTTTGTATTTTGGACTTTGGCTTTTATCAAAAAGGAATAGAACACTAATTTAGGTTTTATATTTAAGGGTGGCATCGTATTTAGGAAAAGGGCATTAAATTCTGGATTAGGGTATGTTGCAAAAGCCATGAATGGAAGCAGAAGTCTTTTTTGGAAGATTCTGGAATAGTCCAGCAACAAAACATTGTTTCTCTGGACTACAGTAATAGACAATGGAGTGGAAAAATGTGAACAGACTTGTGAACTTTGGAGGCTATAAAACATCGGAAACACTTCTAAATAATCTGTTTTTCGGTGTGGGTAATAGGATAAGGAGTGATTCTCCAGTTTCAATTCTGTAACTTCCCGGAAGCTCTCTTCATTGACTGTCACTCAACGACAGGTCTCCCCACGCAGTCTTTAAAAACATTCTGACTCATGCCCGCAGCCACCAGAGCATCCGAGTCGGAAGAGCCCACTCATCCCCGCCCACCCACCTCTTGAACATTGTACTTTCCAAAGCTGGCTCATTGCTTTCATTCGTGTTGGTGCTAAACCGATATTACTAAACTGATATTACAATCCAGTTTAGTGTAATGTGAAAACTTAAGGATGGAAGAAAAGAGGCTTAAGAGACAATTTCCCATAAAAATTAAAACTCAAGTTTTAGAACAATTTGCTAAAGGTAAATTGCTAAAAGCATTTTGTTGCGTAAGAAATGAATTGGAAAAAATGATTAGAAACCATTTAAGAAGCAGCGCCAATTCAGATCATTTTTAAGTGTTTTAATTTGTGCTCTTAGTGGTTAAAATAAAATAGGAAAAAAAAAAAGTTGGTTATAAATAATATTTAAATAGTTCCTGACTTTAACTGATTTTTCAATTAGTTAACGGGAGGTCAGGTAGTATTGGGTTAAAAGCTTTTTTTATTGTGTTTAAAATCTTTCTGCTTGGCATTTACATTATCTCTCTTCTCACATCTTAATCTGTACACACTGCTGACAAGGCAAAGATCAGTAAGAGATTTCAGAGGGAACCATGGAAAATGAAAATGAGAATGGCATTTGTGTAACCTTGATGAACACTGACCAACACCTTCATCTTCTCATCTAGTCAATGGAAATTTATTTTTAAATATCTGCAGGCTAATTACATAGAAAGTAGACTATTGCTTTTCTTCTCAAAAAGCAGGAGGAAAGGTAATACTCAAGAAGCAGAATATATGGATAATTAAGCTTTTCTTAATGTAGCATTTCCTTTAACTTTGAGCATTAATCAGATTCATATTTTGTACATCCGTATATTTCTTTCCTTTCAGTAAAGTGATTTGAGACATGAAATGATAGCTACTTAAATGTTTTTATGTATGTAGTTTTACAAAGTAGCTCTCTGTAAAGAAAAACATAATGAAACTAGAAACATGGAGGTTTGAGTTCTGAGTATCAATTAATTTAACTGAATGAGCATTGATTCTCTTTAATAGTGTCAAAGTAATATATTACTTCAAATACACAAGGAATTTAAAATATGTTCTTCAGGAATAGAATTCTGTTTGATGAAGTAAATAAAAGATACAGTTTCTGTAGAGAGATTGCATCTATCTAAATGAGAGTTTTGATAGGAATAATTTGGATGAAGAAAGGGTCCACAATCATATTTTGATGTTGAACTCTTTATTCTGCATAGTTGTTTAACAATTTTTGCTTGAGGTTAGCTCTATCTCAATTTTTATATGGGATATATTCCTGTTAATCAATCATAAATTATTCATATTTTAAGTGCTAAATATGTTACCTTGTATTCTTTCTAACATAGGAATAAAGAAATTGCTGTCCTTCTTTTGGATGTGCTATTTCTTGTTTATTCTATATTAAAAGGGAGCCATAAGAAATTCCACATCGAATCACAGCTCAAGAAATTCTATTTATTAGCTCTCATGCTCCTAAATGTGAAATATGTCATGGTTCAGATTGCCAACAATTATTAACGTGCCGATGTCCAGAGCCTGCGCCAGTCCCCAGGGGAGTATGTGGGAGGGAGGTGGCCCACAGGGCAGGATTCTCGAGATGAACGCCATCACGGTGAATGATAGTGTGTCTGGGACAGCGGCACGGGCTCGGCAGGGGCTGTGGGCAGCAAGGGAGGGTGCGTGTGATCAGCCTGGAATGTCTTAGGTGGAAGGGCGAAGGGTGTGGGGTGAAGAAAAGGACCCCAGATAATGGGCAAGGGAGAAAACACTTCAGTAAATTCGTGGGAATTTCAGGCTGCTGAAAAATAGAAGAAAACAAATAAGATTTTAATAAGATTTACTCTTCTACCGTATTTTTTTATCCTTATATATTTGGAAGAGGTGCCAGTTAATATTTTAGTTGGGACCTGCTGCTCTAAGTGTTAAAACAATGTGGAAGACATTGTAGGAATAAGATTTTGAGGTATTTTGAGTGTAACAATTTTCAGTTCTGAGTAATGCACTTTATTGGAAAGGGTATATTTCAGAAGTTAGCAATTACTGTGGATTTGGTAGTCTCCTATCTGAAACTTACAAATGTAAGTGGGGAAAATCTTATTTTAACATAAATTCCTAATTTGCCTGATAGAAGCTATTTATATTTGTGAGTATAATCGCACCTACCAGGAAGGACATAGATTTTATTTTGTTCATTTTTTGTATGTTCAAGGCTTCTTAAAATATGGGAATCCACTTAATTTAGCATATCATCTGTTTACTTTTATTGTTTGCTGCTGATATGGCTACGAATCAAATGTGTGGCTTC
Source organism: Phyllostomus discolor (assembly GCF_004126475.2). Classification (NCBI taxonomy): domain Eukaryota; kingdom Metazoa; phylum Chordata; class Mammalia; order Chiroptera; family Phyllostomidae; genus Phyllostomus; species Phyllostomus discolor. The sequence continues at coordinate 10,236,984 of NC_040913.2, read as the reverse complement.
CAGGTGCCTCTAATGGTGTGCTGGAAGATGTTTAATAACTAGCTTGCTTAAAACACACACACACACACACACACACACACACACACACACACACAAACACAGACGCATACACAGAAATACATATACACTCTCACAGTCACACTCCAAACCCCGAGTTGTGGGGTTCACTCATTTATGTCCTGTAAATATTCCTGGCACTGCTGATCTCAAATCGCGAACATGACATCACTGAGTGCGGAGCAGAGAGGGGATGGGCTGTACCACGTCCTTTCATAAGAACTCTACCCTGACACTTAAACAACCTCAAAGCATAGATAATAGTAAAATGAGTGGAAAGTTGTAGGTGTTAAGTATATTCTTTGATTTTAATATAAACTATTATTTATATCATTTAATTTTAATGCCTGCATTTGATCTTTATTGCCCCAAATTCTTGACAATTGCCATGTCTCTTAAATGCATTATGCTTTTGAGAACAGATACATTGTCCCCATTTAGTGCACAATACATGATTCCCTATTGTCTTAAGAAGAATTAATCAGGGTTATCCATTAGCTAATGTTATAAAGTTGGCTAATGCTCCTTGCTTTACTACAGATTTGCAGATATGTATTTGACTGTAGAAATTATAACAAGGCACTCTAATGTTTCAAGTGTTCCAAGTAGTCTCTGAAGTCTTTGAAAGATGGGCTAAATAGGATTTATATATATATATATATTAAAGATTTTATTTATTTATTTTTAGAGAGGGAAGGGAAGGAGAAAGAGAGAGAAAAAAAAACATCAATGTGCGGTTGCTGGGGGTCATGGCCTGCAACCCAGGCATGTACCCTGACTGGGAATCGAACCTGAGACACTTTGGTTCGCAGCCCGTGCTCAATCCACTGAGCTACACCAGCCAGGGCGGATTTTTATATTTTTGTTCTTGTTCTGTACATGTTGTTTTATTCCATATCCCTGGGAACAAATGCAGCAACTGGTACAGAAGATATTTACAATGTTTGCTGTTTTGGTTGGTTGAATAAAGAAAAGACAGATATAGGAGCTAATTCAAGAAGAGCTAATATCTTTAAGAACTCATTTTTAAACATAAACATCAGTTGCCAAATTCTGTTCATTTTCTGTCTCAGCTGGTGGAGAGGGGGCATTACCTGCATTCAAGTTACTTTTAGTAAGTTAAAAACAATCAATACAATGAAAATACTTGTTGTGTTTGAATCAATGTGGTTTTGAATGTTTATTAGAGTTGATTATTTTCTTACTAATTCAGGATTGGTATTAACAAGTTAAATCTATGACATTTGACATTGACTAAAGTAGAATACTCTTGTAAAAAAAATAGGAATCTTAACTGTGACCTTTATTACAATTCGGGGCCCAAGTATTTTCCCATGAGAATACATCTCATCAATTAAAGGAAGAATTAGTCAGAAAAGTATGAATTTAGATGGAGATGCATTCTTTAGGGAGGTCTCCTCTCCCTGTTCCCACAGGGAAAGTAAAGCATGCAGTTATCTGGACAAGGTGTCGGGCACATCAGCATATACTTAATATATTTCAAATAAATGCTGAACTTCCAGAAGCTAACATTTTCATGATGACTTCACCAATAGTTAACTTTTTCATTTCCTTCAGGAAAAGAAGAAACTTAGGTGAACAGTCTTTGGCATTTATTACTATTTATTCAATATTGGGCATTTCCATATATTTAAAAATCATAGTACTATAAAGTATAACACTTCAACATGGTTATCACTGCAATTTTTCAGAGAGAATTTTTTGAAGAGTTTAAAACTTCTTGCACTGTCACATTCTAATTTTAGTTCAACAGGCTATGAAAACGGCTGCTTTAGAGCATCAAACAATATACGTTAGTTATTTTTTTATTACTGCCTATTGCAACTCATTCTGTTTACATATTACACCACTACATTTCCATTTGAAATATCATCAGCACGTAGTAACAAACAGGTTGTTTTTAGGTGATTTACCTATTGTTGTGCCACACAGTTTCCCATGGTCTAAATTAGAGAAATGAATGCAGCGTGTAACTTATAAATTAACATTCAACTTAGTTCAATTTTCTTTTGCTTTGGCTCTAAAGTTCCTTCTGAGGTATGAAAGAAATGACAGCTCTTGTTAGTATATGGAGTTTCCAGCATTTTTGTGTTGAGCAATCTAAGAAACTTAAAGTATTTATCATCTCAAATATTTTACTTGAGGGAATATTAAAATCAAAACAAAATAGCAACCATTATATTAAATAAAACATGATATAGGATGAAACAAATTTTATAAGACCTCGTTTACTCTCGTGAAGAAAAACATATTTCTATAATATATAGGATAATGACATGCAGGTGCTTTTTCTAGCTCTTCAACTTTTACCTTTCAATAAATCTACTTGATGTCATTTTGCTTGTAATTTTTGGCTTGGCTTTGTTTATTTAAAAGACCATACAAATATAGTCATTCTTTGAGTACACGATGTTCCTCATAAGTGTTTTATTACACTGGCTAATGAGTTCCAGCTTGCCTTTTGCTGGATGCCTTATTTCTTAATGATCCTTGATAAGGGAAAATATACTTTTGTCTAAAGTCTCTTTCTAACAAAGCTACAACCTTCTCATCAACACATAAGGCAAATGCCGAATCTGGTTAACAACTAGAAAGACTGGAGACAGAAAATTAATTAAGGTCCCTAAAGCCTGAACTTCATCGAGTTGTTTTAAAGATTTGAAGGACAACATGATTCATGAAAAAGAATAGACTGTTTTGAAGATTTTTTAGTGTGGATTTTTTAAAAAACAATAATGATCTGAGGAAATATATAAACCATGATTCTCCCTGAATCCTTGAGCCATTCACAGTGAATCCATGGTATCATCTTACACTCGAACTTTGACTGGAGCTATTTTGTTGGAGAGTAGCAGATTACTCGTTTTCTCTTTTGTACAGTGTAGAATAATATTACTAGAAATCACCTCCCTAAAAACAAGCCTGTGGTACAGGTGGAGTAAGTTATTTAGCTCCTCCGTTAACAGAGGACAATGTCTCGACAGCATGCCTGTTTAAAACTCTTTATAGTTAATTATAGTGTTGGTTTTTAGGTCCTGTCATTTTTGTATCAATGCATTTTTAAGTAAATTACATTTAAATGTAAAATAAGTTAAATGTAAAGACTTTGAAATGCATAAATTGAAAAAAAGTTAGAGTTAAAGACTAGAGCCTAAAATTGAGTTAGTAATAAAAAATTAACAATGGGAAAAAAATAGCCCAGGGACAATTATACTTTTATAATAGCAGGCATACTGATTTGGCCACTGAATTTCTTTATTATATTTTCTGTTGTAATTCAACTTCTGTGGTCATTATATTTATATCTTATCTTTCGGACATTTTATAATGGGTTGAAAACATTTGTTGTATTGCTCCTCCATTTTCTTTGAAATAGTTTTACCTGCCATGATACTTTGTATTAACAATCAACAGTAAACATAAATAACAGCTAAAGTAGTCTTTGTGATTTTAATTATTCTAATTTTTCTTTTTAAATGGTCACTTACATCAGATAATAATTAAATACATTTTTCTAGGCAACAAGTGTTTATTTACTGTATAACACATCGGCTAATCTAAGGGAGACAAAGATAATTGGTACAAAGCCTCTGTTAACTCAGGTGAGGAAACTGGGGCATATAGAGGTCAAACAGCTTGTACAGGGCTCCGCTTATGTAAGTGGTGGAGCTTTAGATGTGACCTTAGAAGAGAGGTGAGTAGCTATGGGGATGGTGAGTAGGATAAAGAGAAGCTCACAAATGGTGGAGAAACACTAGATTTGGCCTAATGTAGGGCTTAAATAAAAATAAATAAATAACGGAAAATCATATGGATCATCTGATGACAATTGTATCACAAAGAAAAGGCAGTTTTGTGAAGTCTGAAAAACAAAGCAGGGCTTTGAAATGAATTTCTATAGAAAGCAAAAGAAATTACTGGAAAAGTCTTGCCTTCTGAACAGGACGCAAGAACACCTACAAGCACGTATATTGTTAATTCAAATCTCACCGGCTAGATTGTGTTGTACCTTTGCAATTCTCTATGGATTAAATTCAATTCTGTGAATACAGTAGGTATTCAACAAGTACTTGTGAATTTATTAAGATTTTAATATGTGTATAATGGCCTATCTTGAAGTAGAAACGTGTTTCAGAGACTCAACACGGGTTTACCTACTGCCTTGAATGAAATAAGGTTTCATGCTTAATTTATATCATGGACAAAATGGTTCAGAGGCTCAATTTACTCTCTAATGAATTTGCCCACATCAGGCAATTATTTAATTTGCTGCCACAAGCATGCCCTAAACAAAAAGTGTGTGCCCTTAAGGAGGAAGCTTCCACAGCGCACCCGGGAGAACAGGGAGCCTGCTGAGGCCTCGGATTGGGAGACACAAACTAAGGTGTTGATGGATTACAGAGAAGCAGAGTTTGTTGTTGTTGTTGTTGTTTTGTTTTAGAGATTTTATTTATTTATTTTTATAGAGGGAAGGGAGGGAGAAAGAGAGAGAGAGAGAGGGAAACATCAATGCGCAGTTGCTGGGGGCCGTGGCCTGCAACCCAGGCATGTGCCCTGACTGGGAATCGAACCTGCTGTGCTTTGGTTCGCAGCCTCCACTCAATCCACTGAGCTACTCCAGCCAGGGCAAGAAGCAGAGTTTTGATATTATTATAAGCTTCTTCCCAGGAAAACAAATAATAGTTAAATTTTTATACCTCCTAAAATCTCTCTCCCTGTCTCTCTCTGTTAATAAGTTGGATGTGCTCTGAAGGAAGCTATGTAATCAATCAAACAAATCCAAGAGACCAAATACCGCAGCCTCCAACATCGACTTCGTTAACGAGTATTTCTGTACCCCCAAGCAGAGTGCTTAGTACTTTTGAGAGTAGGTGTATTTTTTGTCAAATAGAGCACAAGGTATTGATTTGAACTGATTAGATGATGAAAAAATATTTAAAGGAGCTGGTACACATTAGCTATTCACTTATTTCTAAATTAATAAAATCATATTTTAAAATAGACTATACTGCTATATCCTCCAAAGAAAAAAATCCCCAGACCTTTTAATTATGTATTAAGTATTACATCTAATCATAAAAGTGCATTTAAAAAGAAGGTTTTAGCTGATATGAAAGACTGAACATTTTAAAAATATCGAATGTTTCCATGTGCATGATTCCTGATCTTAAGAAGAGAGTTTTTAAAACCCATAAATCATCAAATGAGCTCTTTGTTCTACAAATAGCCATGTTCTCTGAATATAATATGCCCTCAAAATGCAATTTATCTCAGAGATAAATATAGTTGGTATGTCACAGTATTGGAAAACGGAAATCCATTAATTCATGTGATTTCAAACTGATGGTGCTTCACTATATTTAAAAAGCAGCATTTTACAAAAAAAGATTACATAAAGGTGAGTACATTTTTAATAATGTCCTTTGCCTGTTGTATTTTGTTTACTATAATGTTAAGAGGAAGTTGGCTTTCACGAGAACTAATATGGCAATCCGTATTTGTCAAGAGGTGTAAATAGCGTCATGTGTAACCTTTAGAGATTTCTGGAGTTACTAAATGAAGATATGTGAGTAAGACAATGGGGAAAAGAACATCACCTTTATGTAGACTTGACTTGGCGATATAATGCAGCAATAAACACACTTCAAAGTATGTTTGCATATATATGACAGTAATTTAAAATTAAACAAAATAAGGAGATCCTATGTTAACGATGACAAAAATAGTAAATTGGGGACATTGGTTATACATGTAAATCTAATATATTTAGTAGTATAAAATTCTGAAAACTTTTATTACTTGATGTTTCCAGTGCTAGATTCAAAATAAGTATGGTAGTTTCCCCAAACAGCACATAGAGGTATGGATGATGGAGAGTAAAGCACATTATTTTATAAATAAGTTTGCATTCTGGCTTATGATTAGATGAAAAAAAAGTTTGCTGTAGGCCTATTTAAAACAAAATACCCTATACCTGAATATTAAATCAATAATAATATTAATTGAGTTAAATGTGTGGCAGCATGCCAGTGCTTTGTTTTAGATGAACACAGGCTGGAGAGCAAGGTACTTAAAGAGGCTTGAAAATAGAAATGTGACTTTTAAAACGATAATGAGAAGAGGATCCCTTGTGGGTATCAGTTTGTTGTTGTTGTAGTGTGATCTCTAATCAACATTTTCTAAGTTAATGATAATACCATAAAATTATTCTGCAAATTGCTACGTGTATGATCTTCAATTTTCTCAATATTTTTGCTGCAGAAATCTTAGAGATCTGCTGAACTTTATCATAGACTGTATCATAAAAGGAAACAAACTTTGATCAAGAATAGTTTTTGAGTCATTCTTGAAATACCTTCTCTTTATCTAGGCATCCTTAAAATACTTTATATCCCACAAGACAAATCAGAAAAATATTATAGACTGAGAACACAATTTTACAGTTCAATTGGCAGAAGGAAAAATTAGGTTTACAAAATATGTTGTCATAGTTGGAAGAGACAAAGGAAGATTCCAAATGGAAGTCAATCTGAAGATGTGATTTGTAAGATTTTTCCAAATCATCTGAAACCTTACTGCGTTATGTAGATGTTGCCATTCTGAGTGAGGAATAAAGAACTATTAATAAGGAAAGAAATAGCTTTCTGATTTTTTCAAGTGTCATATTGTTTGCATATCTATGGTAAAACATCACACTTGCACGACAAAAGAAATGTGTTACCATATTTTTTTTTTCTTTTCCCCTCCCTAAATCTTTTAAGAAACAGCTTTCGTGTATCTAGTCTGGAACTGAAAAGATTTCATAGCCTTTTCCCTAAGTGAGACATATCTTTATAGAAACTTCAACCAGAAAGTACCTGTTTATATATTTGTTTGGTTTTGGTAGATTATGATTTAGTTTTTTTTAAAAATATCTTATGAGTCTATCGGACTTCATATTATATTCACAGTATTGATAGACTATTTAAGTTCCCATGAAAAACAACTTAATGAACATTAATGGTTTGAGAAATAGTGTTTTCCCCAGCTGGTGAAGTGGAGGAAGATGATATCTCCTATTTTTCCATTTCCTTCTGCTGGCCTAGCCGAGGTACTCATCGAGGTGATAATTTCAGCAACCGTAGTGCGAGGTCCCTGTTCAGCCCTTGGTTTCTTTGAGGACAGGAAACATCTCCCCCTAATGTAATGGAAGGACTTGCCCTTATAAACTGGGCCTTTGAACAGTTATAAACATTTTTTCAGGACCACATATTTACTATTAAGATTTTCTACAATATAAATTGTAAGCAGAGGACACCACCATTGAAGGAATTCTTTTAGTCTGTTTGGGCTGCTATAGCAACATACCGTAAACTAGGGGGCTTGCAAACACCAGACACTGGTTTCTCCTGGTTCTGGAAGGGAGAATCTGTCAGTGAGTGGCCGACTCCAGGTCTGGTGAGAGCCTGCTTTCTAGACGGCGGTCTTCTCAGGGGGCAAGCTCACCTGCTGGAAGGCACCAGGGAGCTTCCTCAGCCGCTTTCATCAAGACACTAATCCCATTGGTGAAGGCGTCACCCTCATGACCCAAGCACCTCTAGGAGGCCTCACCTCCTAATACGCTGGGCGTTAGGTTTTGCTATTTGAATTATGGAGAGACCCACATATTCAGTTCATAGCCAGAAATATGTCTTATGTTAGCACACGCACACTTCTTTAGCACACACATACATACAGGCACACAGCCTATTGAATGCTTAGTGCCTAGTAAGGGATTATTAAATATTTACTTGTAAGTAATGTGTAAGTTATTATAAACAAGTAACAACTTTGTTGTAAGTTAAAGTAGAAACTTACAAATACTTGTTTTTGTAATATTTTATTGATTATGCTATTACAGCTGTCCCATTATCCCCCTCCATCCCCCTCCACCCTGCACACCCTCCCCCACCCACATTCCACCCTTCTAGTTCATGTCCATGTGTCATAAGTTCTAATGAAAAACAATATATCAGTACCTAAAGAAAGGCGTGTGCCTGGTTATCAGAGAACGCTGCATTGTGTCATTTACGCTGTGTCTCCAGCATTCTCTGTAACGAGAGCAAGGGCTGAGGGTGGGGGGTTGGGGGGAGGTAGGGAGGCGGTCCCTGAGACTGCGCTGCTGGCCCGACCTGTCCTCTCTCCTCCACTCACACTGAACTAGTGGTGGTAGTGCGGTCAGTGTTTGTGCTTTAACTGTTTTTATCAGAGATGTGTTAACCTGTCCTCAACTAACTTGGCCATCAACCGTTTTTGCTCAGCCATTGGGCCGGCAAAGGTAGTGTAAAGGGCTGGCAAACAGCTCATCCAACCAAAGTGTAGTCCCGCCGGCACCGTGATCCCGTCCCCTCGGATTCGAAGTTCCTCTTTTAGCAACGCCTGAGTAGGAATCTCCAGGACTTTGAAACGGTGAAATTAATTACAAAGGATCACAGAGTAACATATGACGTGAGTTACATATGGATACTTAACTAAGACATATTTATAACTAAATGTAAGACCAACAAAGACACATGGTAATCAAAGCTTTTGTATGCATTGTGTACTAACTTTTGAAGAAGTTTATGCTAAAGTAGCAATTTTCAAATTTTTTCATCTCATGGCACACACAAACTAATAACTAATAACTAAAATTTTGTGGCACACCAAAAATATATTTTTGGTTGACATGACAAAAGTAGAGGTATAATTTTAATTGACTCACAAAAAATAATAGTAATTACCTACCTTTTTGCTCCAATATGACTTTAAAAAAAAACAGGTGCCTGTATTTGTCTATAAGGATTTCTGGTACCAAGCATTAGCCAATCAGATGAAATGTTATTATGCAATATAATCAAGAAGATACAACTCTCTTACATGACCTATATATTTATGGTTCAAGACAGGACACCCACATGGGATGGCTATTGTTGTGCTTCTTCTTCTTCTTCTTCTTCTTCTTATTATTATTATTATTATTATTTTGACAATCTCAGGGAAAAGAGTTCTGTGCCCCGACTAAATAGTCAGGTATTGCGTGTGACTCTCATCCAAACCACATTTGAACAGAGGTCAAAGATTTCATTGAACATATCAGTTCCTGAGAGGGTCAGTGGGATGAGTAAGACCAGTTCCCAAAAAGAATTAAGGGGCAGAGATATTTATCAATTGCTCAGCAAGAGGAGTGGGGAAATGAATGTGCTAATATTACACATGGGAGTGTCTTTCAAGGCCAAGGACAGTAGCAGCTGGTGTCACCTTTCATCCCAGACAGAAGTTAATTCTATTGCTATGGAATAAAATCATGGTCATTGCTCTCACACAATCATTTCCATTTTTCTGGTACTGTGTATTAACTTCAGTTCTTGCAGAGCTATTAACTGAATTTGTTGATAGCGTATAGGAAAGCCAAGGTACATATAACTTGAAAGTCAGGTAACTCCTCAAGCACATTGAGCTATTAGAACATCTTCTGCTACTCTGTAAAGACATCTTGAATCCTTTGCCAAACCCGGCATCACTATTTTTAAATTATATTTTATTGATTATACTGTTACAGTTGTCCTGATTTCCCTCCTCTGTCCCCCTCCACACAGCAGCCCCCCACTCCCTCAGGCAGTCACTCCACCATTGTTCATGTCCGTGGGTCATGCATATTCGTTCTTTGGCTACTCTATTTCCTATGTTGTACTTTACCTCCCCATGGCTGTTCTCTAGCTAGCTATTTGTACTTCTTAATCCCCTCACCTCTCACCCATTTCCCCATGCCCCCTCCCATCTGCAACCATCAAAATGCTCTTCGTGTCCATGATTCTGTCTCTGTTCTTCCTGTTTGCTTAGTTTGTTTTTTTGATTCAACTGTTGATATATGTATATTTGACATTTTATTCATAGTAGCAGTAGTCTTGGTAGTAGTAGGTCAAGGACAAGGTCAGGGATACTGGTTTATCTGCTAGAGCAGAGCGAATAATCTGTGTAGCTCCTGGGAATAAGGGCTGGTGGAAATCGAGCACACACAGTCACATTTGACCTTACCATCCATGTTATTTTCTTAACTACAGGTATAACTCTGGTGTCTACAGTTTTAAAAGCTGTAGATGGCTCCCCAATTGCTTGTCAGACATACAACTCTTTACAATGATATTCTAGAACTCCTCATTTTGTCCCCAGATCATCTTTCTTTGCATCATTTCCTCCTTCTCTTCCTTACTAGCAACCCCCTCACCTCGAGAACACAGCTGGTCCTCTAAGGCCTCCCTGCCACATGCAGTGCAGTTCCTTATGCCTAGAAGTTCCTTCCCTGTTGTCTCCACTGGGCAGAGCCGGCCATCTAAAGCCCAACACAGCCCTTGTGAAGCTTTCCTTAGCCAGCCCCGGCCTCTCCTTGCAACGTGCTTTGTGGAATTGTTACTGCCTTGCCCCTGAGCAGAAGCAGCCTTGTGTATACCTCTTAAGGCACTGTGATTTATCTAATTGTGATCAAGTTATTTTTATTAAATGGAGAGTACCGTAAGAGTATCAAATAGCCTTTTCTCTTTGTTCTTGCAGAGTGTGCACATGCTTGGGACAAACTAAGTGTTTGGTCTATACTTATATACTATTCACTCAGTTTTATTAGTGCAGGTTCACTCAGCTTCTGTGAATGCACGTTTAATCCAAATCTATACTAACCTAATAACAGCACTGATCACTCAGAAAGAATCAGTAATAACATCACACAAGAGCACTGGGAGCTAAAGAACTGGAGTCCCAGAGCCTCCGTCTGAGGGTCCAGGAGACAGCACTGTGGGCCAGGGAGTCTGATGGCAAGTGGAGAACTTCCCCAGGAGCCTACAGGTGGTTCCTCTGTACAGGCAGAGCAGAAGCACTGCAGGCATGGCTGTTCTGGTTATGTGTGCAGGTATGTTAGGTGTGTCTTGTTGCCAGATGTGTCTAGTGTGATTTAGGTAGTTTCCTACTTGAACCAACGTGTCGGGGCCGACTGGCAGACATCTTGGTTGACGTGAGTGACTCCACTTTGCTTTATATCCTTCATGCTGTCTTGAATGGACCAGTGACATTTTATTGGTCCTGCCCTCCACATTATGGAAGGAACAGGTGAAAGTATCGCAATGTAGGAGGTGATATTCATTTATAGGCAAAACACGCTCGGCAACAGAAGCATGTGGATGACTACAAAATGCAGATCTGCAATCTGGTAGGAAGTTTCCAAGAGGAAAATAACAGATACTCATAAAGGAGTCAAGATGTAGGATCTGGGGTTAGTAGGCACTTTCCCTGTTCCTAAGAGAGTAGGTAAAATAAGTTAGAATGTGAGTCCCAAGTAAATGGAAAATTTAGGAAAAGTTGGTAGTTAATTGAGGTCTTTGTCACAGAGGAATGAGAATGAGCATGTTACTGGAATTTAGGCTGTAAGGTAAGCACTGTTTATGTGACAAGAATCAGAGTAAATAGTCCACATGACACGTGTAACAAGGTACCAGTAATAGGGTGCTCCTTCAGTCACCTGTGCCCAGGAGCATGCTTATCCCAGGGTGCCTTTGTCTGATCGGATTCATCTACATTGCTCTGTATTCATGGGAAGGAAAAGAAGGGCTGATCAAAAGGCTTCTTGTTTTATTTCCACATTTCAGAGAATTTCCCTAGGTTCTGTACCCTTACCTATTTAAATGCTCTGGCTCTGGCTGGGCTCCCTATTATTTATTATTTTGTGGTAGTGCTTTTAAAATCCATACTGGATCGTGTGCTTAGGAACTCTGGTTTGCTTACCTATTTGGGCCCCACGCACCCTTAGGTGCAGCTTTTCCTGTTCTCCACCTTGAACTTATAGCTCAGGTGACAAGGCAACTTCTGATTTACCCCGTGCCAGTTTTAGCCACTTACAATTTTGTGCCCTAACCTATTGTCAGGGCTTACAGTCTTAAATTTTGGAAAAGCTAAGGATGTGGGACATTGTAGGGAGTCAAGCAGGTTATAATCATCCTTCCGTCAAACATGCATAAAGGATTAGGTCAGTTACCCAGCATCCTCTCATCACCAGTTGTTGATGCCACACTGGAAAAAAAAATCAAGTAATAGTATAAAAGTAAGGGCAGAAATTATTAGTCTGCCTGCTGTATTTATTCACTCATTGTTTAACTTGAGGAGTTTCTCGAAACCAAGATGTTGGGCCTGGAAAAGCAAGAAGACCATGGCTGTAGCTGTCTGTGGACCCTGGCCAAGGAGACCACACCAGGCCGCTGCAGGCAGTGTGCAGGCTCAGAGAGCGGCCATCGGAGGGGTGTGTAAAGTGTGGAGATCGCTCATTCAAGGCTGCTTCACTTCAGAGAGTCAAGTGTGGTTCTACCTAATTGTTCTGGAGTGAGAAGAGGCCTTGATGTTATCGCTTTTCCTTTCTATAAATCAGAGCCATTTATGAGACTATTGCATTGCAGAAACAAAGATTATCTTTTTTTTTCTCATGTATTCATGCCTCAAGCCAATTTTTCCTAATTAGTTAGTTGGAGACCTAATGAAGTTGCTAGAAGGCTGATTGGATACTTAGCTGTCTAGGAAAACATTAGTTTCACTAGGAGATGGGAGGTTGCGTTTAGCAAGGTATATACTGTATTTTGCCATGTATAATGTGTACTTTTTTGCCCAAATTTTGAGGGGAAAAAAAGGGTGAACATTATACATGGATAGTACCTGGAACACCTTGTATCTGTTCTTGTGTTTTGTATTTATTTGTTACATAAAATTTCTTCTACCACAATATGTTAAAAAATAAATGCTAAAATTTCTTTATAATACAAAAAAAAACAAGTATCTAAATATAAATAAATAAATAATTTAATTAAAAATTAAAAGCTTTTTTTTCCCTGAAAGTTTGGACCAAAAATGTGAGTGCGCATTGTATACAGGAGCACACTACACACAGCAAAATACGGTAATAGGTTGGTTTACTGAGGTGGCCCAAGTTCCGGCCCCAGGAAAGTTGCACAGAATCCTTAGACCCTGATTCCAATGATGTCACGTCAGTACTTAAGAAAGGGTGGCGGGGGTGGAGTACTATAAAATCAACTTTATACTACCTCTTCCGAGACCTTTAACCTTCGTTCTTGATGAGATAATACTAACACCAGCTCTGAGAATATCTTGGAAACGAAACAGTTGCCTGCAGAGAATCATTTTTTAATTGACTATTTTTTAAAAATTCATCTATTCATCAGCCCTGGCTGGTGTAGCTCAGTGGATTGAGCGTGGGCTGAGAACCAAAGTGTCCCAGGTTCGATTCCCAGCCAGGGTACATGCCTGGGTTGCAGGCCATAACCCCCAGCAACCACACATTGATGTTTCTCTCTCTCTCTCTATCTCCCTCCCTTCCCTCTCTAAAAATAAGTAAATAAAATCTTTTAAAAAAATTCATCTATTCATCAAACAAGCAGTTTCCATGTATGTTGTAATTCTATGTATATAATTTTTTAAAAAGATGTGTGGAAATTACCAGAAATATATACAAATATTCTTGGCATTGTTTTCCTGGCCCGGTGAGCACAGCATCAGAAGTTGGGGGTCTGTTACAATGTTTGATTGCATTGACACTGCATTTGTGTATTACTTTTTATTTAGCACATGCCTCCTGGGAATGAGCTCACGCTGGCCATGCTTGTGCAGAGCGCATAGCACCTAATTCGGGTGTGAGGCAAGGCTGAGCCTTCGGGGACTGTAACCCTAGGGGAGCAATAATCTTGCTGTGATACTCCTTGCCCAGCAATGAGCCGACAATGAACTAAGGGATTCTTGAATGGTCTTGCTCCCGTTCTTTCCCTTCTGCTTTAAAAACAATAGATTACTTTTGTTTTCAAAGTTGACTGATTGTAAATAAAAACAGCAGGCAGTTCTTTCCAGCTTTTTATACTTTAAGGTTATTTAAGTTATAATTAACTTGTACTGCTCCCATCATTTTATATTCATCTCAGGCAATTTAACAATAAAAATAGAGATTTTTTAAAACATTCTGATAGGGAGATATTACTTGTTGAGTCTTTAATTGCCTATATATTATCTCTGCTCATTCTCCAGTGAAATCTGGGTGAGTAATTTCTTGAATGATCCAATCTTTTCCTCTTTTTACCCCCTCCATCGTTTAATGCACACAAGTACACCCTAAATTCAGTGAGGCAGAAAACGAAGTAGAAATGTATTTTAAAACATAATTATTACAAACTGCCTTCCGTTTAAACCTTGAAATGAATCAAGTCTGTGAGTTGAAGCTGTTCTCTCTCCACTGGTTCCTGTCTTTGTCTCGGGATCCTTTGTCACAGAATGGGAAGGTGATGAATGGGAGAATTTGAAGTTCCACTGAAGGGGAGACTAAATGGAAAAATTAGGGTTTTTCCAGTTTTTATGTTCACAGTAATGTTAATTGTAAAGCAAAATAGCAGTGACTGAGATAATCTGGTTGAAATATAAGCGCAATAACACACTGGCTGTGTTGAAAACTGATGGGGTTTCCAATGGCCTCTCTTCTGTTTGTCTTCCTTTAGTCCAAGTGTAAATAGTATCGAGCTTGAGATAAAATAATTCCCGATATGATTAATAAGATGTTAATTTTTGTCTGCCTGCTGAGCTGAAATATATCTTCTACTTCATTTCACATTGCATAGCAGCACAACCAAGCTTCCCCTCGCCCAAAAAGCAGTCTTATCTAAATCACTCTCTTCAGATCTTTGCCAGAGCGGTATAACTTTTACTACACATGAGTGTTTCACATTCTTATTCACATGCACCCAGAAAGGGATTCTTTATCATAATTTCAGTTCTATAACAATGACAAGCAATATTGGAACACTAAATAACATTTTAATTACTAAGCAAAGAAAAAAATAATTCTGCTTTCAACAATGCAAAAACAACTGGGTATATAAACTGTGTAATTAGAGGCATATATGTAAATTTCCTCTTTCTAACATTAAAAGTCAGATATATTTCTTGAAAAGTTTGTTGCTAACATTTATCAGACTTCCTCACCCGAACCTGGTACCCATTCTCAACATTCTCAATGATTCTTTTTCTTCCGTGACTTTGAAATCCTTTAACTTTTTCAACAGTATCTTTTCAGAAGTTTTGATTGAACGTGTAATATTAAACCATATATTTGAGGTGAGGTAGGATGTATCTGAATGTTGCTTAAGCCTTTTGAAAGATAATAAATTTTTTACAATCCTTAAGGCCACTTTATTTATATTTTTGCAATCACTAAATAAATAAGCAAACATTAAATACAGCCCAAATGAATTAGAGTAGAATAAACAAGCTGAGGATATTGGTTTGGTATCTTCCATATCATTTTTCTGTCTTCTGTTTTACACTTGTATGTGGCTTTTAGCAGTGAGGAGTAAAGATGGTTGGCATACAATAAATAGTGTTAATAGCCTGAGCTTTGCAATTACAGGGACCTGTGCCCCATCCCAGCTTTAGCATTTAACACCGGATGGTCTGACACAATTCACTGATGCAACTGCTTCTGTCCTTAGCTTTCTCAATCATAAAATGAGGGCTATGGGAGTACTTTTCTGTTTTTCAAAGATTATATTTATTTTCAGAGAGATGGGAAGCAAGAGTGAAAGGGATGCTTCAAGCACACCCCCAATCCTACAACTGGGAACCTGGCCCACAACCCAGGCATGTGCCCTGACTGGGAATCAAACCAGTGAACTTTTGGCTTTTCGAACAACAGCCAACACATTGAGTAAACAAGTACACCTTAGGGTACTAGGGGAGTACTTCATAGGAATGTTGTCAGAGGTAACAGCAAAGTGTAAACTAAGCAATCAACATATTGTGACTACTGCAACTTAATTTGGAAGCAGATAAAAAGTTTTTGTTTTGGAAATTAGAAAAAACATTATTGTCAAGAAAATAGCTATTTAAAATCACCCCCACCACTAAGTTGATTCTGAGCCCTGATATAGACTCAGCCTTAATGGAAAGGACAGGGAACAGAGAAGATATTTTATTGCCCTGAAATACTTGTTAGATGAAAGTGCTTCCTTGTCACAAGTTAGAGCATTTCAGTATTATTTCTGTTGAAAGGGCAGGTGCTGGAAGTGAATACATACAAGCGCGAGACAGGTTCTTTTTGTCCGTAGCATCTCCTGTTCCTAATATTTCCTCCTGTTGACTTTGCTGGTGATAAAGATGATCCTTCAAGCAGAAGGTTTATTATGCTTGTAATGTGTCAAGGTCGGAGAATAATTTTCCATTTAGAAGTGTTTGCTTTATAGATTTCAAATGAAAAGGCCACAGGTGTTTGAGCAACCATTAACATTCAACTGGAAATTTTTAAGGAGCCATTAGTGTTTTGTGTAATATTGATTCGCTTTATTTCACGTCTCAAAATGTGAGACACATTCAGAGACTCACACTTTGTAACATCAACTGGAACTCTGCCATGTTTATTTCTACTCTCCACTTAGAATGAGCTGAAGGGCATTATAACTACCCAATTTGGCAATGTGCACTTGGAATTATTTTTAAGAATATTTGATTTCACATGCACAGGAAAATGTTAATTGGGTGTGTACAAATACTGGAGAATGTATATTGAGCAAGAGAGTTTTCAAAGCTGAAAATGTGCTAATTTAAAATTGATTTTCATGAAATCAGGTACTTCTGATCTGGACATTTTTGGAAGTCAGTAAAGACAGTTAGAGGAGCTCTGTCTGGTGTGGCTCAGTTGGTTGGAGTGTCGCCCAGTAACTGAAAAGTTGCAGGATGGATACCCAGTTAGGGAACACACCCAGGCTGTGGGTTTGCTCCCCGGTCTGGCACGAACTATCCCTGGATAAGGTACGTGTGCAAAGCAACCAATCCATGCTTCTCTCTCGCATTGACTTTTCTGTCTCTCCCTTCTTCTCTCTCTAAAAAGTAATGAAAACGTGTCCTCAAATGAGGATTAAAAAAAAGTTAAAGCAAGGTATTCTTATAATTATAACAATTTTAGTTAAAACAAATATATTTTCTAATAAATAATTTATAATTAGGTAGTTTATTTTATAGCTATGCTTTTACAGTGAATTGATTGTATTTATTGCTAAATGCACACACAAATATCTACACTTTAGTCCATAAATGTGCAGAGTATTGTACATATGAACACAAATATGCAAAAGTGCATATATTAGTCAAATATTTACTTTTTTTGTCACCTTTACATGTTTTACCAAAATATAATCTGCATAAAAATTAAATGACAAAAATTAGAGAAGTAATATTACCTTAGTACTTAATGTTGGATGAGAGATGAGATTTTGGCTTAATCATATTCACAATCAGAAATTACTTATTACCCATTTCCATAATAAAATTATATTCAATTTATAATTATGTTATTTACATTCAGAGAAGCAGTAATAAGTAAGGATGAAAACAGGTAAAATCTGGAGAGAAGCCTTCCACTCAGTGACAATAATTACAATCCAAGGAAATAGTGTCAAGAGAGTAGATGAAACGCAAACTTTTAGTATCTATATCCAGTCTTTGAAATCTGACTGAATCTAAAACTTCATTTTGAAACATTTGTCTTATATGTTAAATGTTGTAATTTTAATTGATCTTTTTTATTTACTTTTTGAAAGGTCTGGATTGGAAATTGTTGGAGCATGAAAATAAATCAGTCCCATGGTGTGTTAACAATTAAAACAACATTTCTGTGGCTTTTGTAAAAGCCTAAATATTTCACTTCTGCTCCTAACAGGTGTTAAAAACTCGTTATTTTGGCTTTAATGCCTAAAAATACTGAAAAAAAGTGTTATACTTCCTGCTATGCAGCATTTAGTATCATCTCATAGGTCACTGGGTTGTAAAACCTAAAAAAATCATCCATTGAATGTCATTTTGTCATAAAGCAATAAAGCAACAAATGAGTTATTTTTTTCCTTGTGTTTTTCAGAATTGTATTTGCTTTGTCTGTTTTTTTAGTTTTAAAACTTGATATTTCAAAAATAGACATATTTAAAGAAATAGTTATTAGCAAAAAATAAAAATAATAATTCACTTATATTTTAGTTAAAAAATACTGGATAAAAAGAAACATGTCCACATTCTCAAGTAAAGGAAATTAAATGGTAAAATATTCTGTTAAGAAATATCAAATTATAAGCATCATTAATTTGCTGATTTTTATCCCAGGATAAAGGACTTTCAAGGGCTTTACTTTGATATTTTATAATAAATTTTATCTTAGCAAGCATTTATGGAGGAAATAAATTTAGATTCCAGTTCTACTTGTACTGGGCCTCATCTCTAAAAACACATTGCTGAATTATATAATGGTAACAGTTTCTAAATTTTTGATAAGGTTTATGAAAGGCATGGGTTTATTTTTCTTTCTATAATTACAGTGAAAAAATAAAACATCTGGATTAAATTACAAGATTAAAAGGAAACTATTTTCTAATTTTATAGTAATGCAAGAAATATTTTAGGGACTTATTTTACAACTAAAATATTTTTTTGGATTTTCTTTTAAAATATTGTGATTATATAATTAAGAGTCGAGTGCTAATTAGTAAGTTCAATTTTGAATAAAAGTAAACTTTCATTGGTTATGAACATCATAAAATTTTTGCCAAAGCTAGTCATTTGTCATTAAAATGATGTATTGTTAATTAAACATTAAAAAGTTTTAAAAAACCTTTGGTGTATAATCAATAAAAGGTTATAAAAATGTACAGGGTGCCATTCATGAGGAGGAAGGCTTTATCCACAAAAATGTGAAATGCAAACACACTGAAAATTATATTTATGGAAGGAGAGACAGATCAGGGTAGATGTTTTCTTACAGAGAAAAAAAGCATGGTTCTCCTATGCAGATCGTACAATAACATGTTTATAAATTGTACTGCTAAGATCCTAAAATCTCCATTTTACCATTTGACGATTAGTTTGCTACCTTGACGTCTCAATTCCCTGACATCTTTCTCCAATGATCTTTTCTCATCATGTTTTGGGACCTGCCATCGCCTCCAACTGTGTGACTCGTAGGTGACTCCACGGCCCGTTTCGGTGGTAGCTCTTCCTCCGCAGTCGGCCCTGCCGTTTGGGCCACGGTGTCCACAGCCCCGAGCTCTCTCACCTTCTATTTTCACAGTACACCCCTTCGCTTGGTGTTCTCAGCCTTCTCTGCTCAGGTACCGCTTCCTATCAGTTGCTCCTCCAAGAACCACGGCTCCCCTGGAAGGTTGCAGTGTCCTCGTCACTAGTTTTCTCGCGCCCACTGCTGGGGATGGTGGTCACAATGACGCCCCGTGCTGCCTCAAACATGTGAAAGCTTTGACGTCGATCTCCTGCTGACATTTCCTTCTTTCTCATTGCTTTTCAGTTGATATTCTAAGTCCTGTAACAATCCAGGAGCTGTCACCACTTTCTGTTACTCTAGCCTTAGTCGGATATGTAAACTTTATCTTCAGGGGATTTATTCCCACCTATAAGTTTTATTTTGTCTCATTGCTGCACACACATTTTCTCACACTTCACTTTCCTATGTTACACCTTATTTCATATAGTTCATCCAGAACACAATATCTATATATTTAATATTTTAATGAAAAACTTTAAATAGATACATGAAACAGTACATGGTGAGATGTGATGTTCCAAACAACCATTTACTTTCTGCTTCACTTATCAAGGGACCGACATTTTTTATTTCTCCATAAAGCCATAGATCTGGTGGCGTCCTTCTTGCAGGCTATTAGCAGATCCTGGGTGTTGCAACACCACTTAGACACTCACTACAAAGAGATACGTCATTATCATTCAGATCAATATGTCTGTGCCTCCATCCCAGGAACCAGGAAGGGCAGGAAATTGCTAATTAACTATGGAGTTTAGAAGACCCAGTGAAGTGCAGTTACTCTGTGTTATGAGAGAGAGTACAGTACCTTCAGTTCGATTTCATAGTTGTGCTAATATTCTTGTCTTTAAAGTACTTTTGTTTTACTTTCCTCTGGAACAGAACTGAAAGTGTGGTTTTATTTTTCTTAAAGATACTTTATTTCTTGAGTTCTCAAATTCTGCTTTTGACGAACTGGGCAAACTCATCTCTTTTGAGTCAGACGTGTTGAAACACAGTAGTATGACTTTTTGGATTAATATTGATACCTTCTATTTTTAAAATGAACCCATCTTAACATAACTTTTATAAGATTAACATTTCAATAACTTCCTCCTAACACTGATTGCATTGCAATCAAATATCCATCATATTTATCAAATCACAGTTTGTAAAATCATAGTACAAGCATGGATGAAATACTGCTAAACACTCATCTGATGAATACTGTATAAAAGTCAAAACAAATGAAATATAGATATACAAAATATGCATTTAACTTGAAAGTATATTTAAGTGAAAAAGTATGTTCCTAAAGAGTTCATGTGTCCTGAAATCATTCTTACAGTGAGAATCATCTCAAATCTAAGCAAATATACTTTTTTAAGGCCTGCATACAAACTACATAGCATATGAAACAATCAAATGGAAAGGAAAGGACAACCTAGGGACTGCAATGATTATCAGGTTTTCTCAGACTATAAGGTGAGGGGTCAAATCGTGGCAGAGCCACCTGGTGCATTGCAAATTTGGGGGGTGGTAGATTTGCAGTGTAAAATTCATTATTAAAAATTACTAAGTAAATCACTAAATACACAAGGTGCAGCCGGAGTAAGGCTCGCTTGAATGTGTTTGGTAGGGTAACAATACGGGTGTCATAGTTTATCGTTTTAAGGTGGACATTTCACCCAAATTGTTGTATGGTGTGTTTGAGTGTGATACTGTTGTGCCACAGGATGACATGCTTATGAGTATGTATAAAAAGGGGCATTATTTGTGCTGGTCCCTGTATATAGCAGGCTGTGCATAAGTCATTGACACATGTATGTGATGCACAGAGGCTATGGTTATTCACGTGGTTGGCTTTTGAGGTTCAAAAGTTAGTCATTGTTACAGCCTTAGTGTTATTTTTTTGTCGGGGTGTGGATAAACACTGATTTCGTTAGCGGAGATTCCGAATATCTAGCACTAAATGATTCTCTGTTCTAACCAAAACCTACTTGTACATGAATGTGTTTAGAGATTATTTGGAGTTTATTTCTGTAGTGCATAAAGGGATTAACAAAAGTATATGCACTGAGAATGTTTAGCAGTTCTGGATTGAAACATACAGATCTTATTTGGGATAATAATATTTCTTAGAACCCTGTTTACGCCTAATGTTCAAAAGAATGACATTTTTAAACATGTGTTTTTCTTTCCTGTGCATTCTGTTAGTGGCTTATTGCCACATTTTAACATTTATTTTATGTTTGACCTTGTCAAAACATAGGTCTTGTTATGATGATTATCATGCCCTAAATTTGTGGCCTGTGAAGCTTTTGTGTTATAATTTGACAAGGAATTACGATTATTTATTTTGCTGATGTAATTTCCCACTAAGAAATCATGTTGTTTCATATTTAATCGTGGGTCCTCTGACTTGTCACTTTCTATTGATACAACCATAGTGATATAACTATTATGTCTACCTTCTTTTTAGAAATAACTCAAAGCGTTTTATCATGATTTTTTTTGCTTCATTTCTCCCTTTATCAGTTGCTAGCAGGTTAAATAGAGATGGTTTAGATAACAATTCTGACCAAGCAATATTAGCAATGGGACAAGAACCTATTTTTCACAATTTCAGACTAACATTGTTACAAATTTATTCCTTAATTCATCAAGTATTACAGAGAATTTATTTTGTACCAGGCACTATTCTAGGCAGTGATGCTGGTGATTCTTTCTAATTAGCGGGACAATAAGCAAATAAGCAAGCAAATGTAAAACTAGGTACTGTGATGACTTACCTCTGTGGTAGTGAACAAATGGGTAGCTAACTGTATTCTGTGTGGTCAGACATTACCTCTGAGGAGATGGCATTTAAACTGGGATCTGAGTCATGAGGAAGAGGCAGCCACGTGGAAATCAAGGGAAGGCCATTCCAGGCATACGTAACAGCTGTGCAGAGATCTGAGCCTGAAAATCATCGTGGGGTGCTGGAGAACGTGTATAAAAGAGAAAGTGGTTTTCAGGTGGCAAGGAAGAAGGTAATGGAAGTGACTGATGAAGCTTTTTAGTTCACTCAGTCACTTCTACTCGCCTCTTCCTTACAAATGGCCAATAGATGTAGGAAAAGGTGCTCAACTTCACTAGGTATTGGGGAAAAGCAAATCAAAGCTGCACTGAGACACCACCTCACACCTGTTAGAATGGCTATTGGCAACAGGATAAGGGATGAGTGTTGAAGAAGTGGTGGAGAAAGAGGAACCGTCATTCACAGCTTGTGGGAATGTAAACTGGTACAGCCATTACGGAGAATAGTCTAGAGGTTGCTAAAAAAATTAAGGATAGAGTTACCACATGACCCAGCCACCCCTCTCCTGGTGATCTACCCTCCAAATTTAAAAAGACTTGTTTGCAAAGACATGCGCGCCCCATGTTCATTGCGGCCTCATTCACAGTGGCCAAAGCGTGGGAACAACTGTTGTCCTTTAACAGAAGACTGGATGAAGATGTGGTCCACATATACGACGGAACACTACTCAGCCATAAGAAAAGATGAACTACTTCCATTTGCGACAACATGGATGAACTGTGAGAATAGCATGCTAAGTGAAATAAGTCAGACAGAAAAAGTTAAGAACCATATGATTTTATTCATATGTGGAATATAAAACGGAAAAGCCGTAAGTGAACAAACAGAAAAACAGACAAAAACTCATAGATACAGACAACAGTATGGTGGTTACCAGTGGGAAGATTGGGGGTGGGTAGTAAAGGGTGTCTACCCTTTATACCGTCTATACATGGTGAAGGAAGATGATTTGACTTTGGGTAGCAAGCACACAATGCAATATACAGATGATGTGTCAAAGAGTTGTACACTCAAAACCGTGTGATCTTATTGACCAATAAATGCCACCCCAATAAATTTCATAAAAAGGAAATAAACAGGATAATTGGATGTTTTATACATGTCTTATATTCCCAAAATAATTTATACTTTTAATGTAATATCAGATAAAATCTCTAATAAACACTCCAGTTAACAATTCTAAAAACAAGGAATAGTTCACATAGTTCCACATGTACAACGCACCGAGGGCATGGGATGAGGTCAGTCTCAATCTTCACAGGTGGTCCTTCAGCCGCATGTCAGTCTTCTTTTTTAAAGAAGATTCTCATGTGTTTAATGTATATAAAGGCAAGGAAAGGACAGTCCTGAATCCAACAGCAATATTCTGTGCCATGGTGGTATTGAGAGGGAAGGGAAAGGACCAGAGAACCCACCCCCGAGCAGGTACAAAAATTACTTGCACAGCAGCCCCCACCTGCCGTGGCCCTCTCCCCGACCCCCAGGGCTGGAGGGGCCACAGTGTATAAACTGTGGGGCTGAGTGGCACCAGTCAGGAGCGGGAAGACCTGCAAGGAGGCCTTGAGGCTGTCGGTGGCCGAGAGCCTGCTCATCATTTTGTCCAACTCGGTGTGGGAGAGGGCTATTGGAGCTGGCTGGTCAGCTCCCAGGGGAGAGGCTCAGTGGCTTCTGGTTGATGTAAGTCAGGGCAGCCATCCATGGGCACATGGGCACAGGATGCGTGTGGTGTGGTCCCTGCAGAAGGTGATCTGCACACAGCAATTACTGAGGTGCAGGATGACGACACTGTGGTGTGAAACCAGGTACACAGTAGGGCAGCCGGGCCAGCTCATTACCTTCCCATGGCGTGATACCTGAGTATGCACTCAGGTAGTTACAGAAATACTTAAGGAGGGTGATCTTCTCGATTGAGGAGTTAGGATGGGAATTCACAGTGAGTTAGGACTTGAGCTGTCATACCCTAAGTACTGTAGCTGTCACTGTCCTAGAGGATCAGGTGTGTGGAGTCCCCCCACTCTGTTTTCAAACATGTGATACCCGAGGCATGCTGGTCCAAATGGTTCACCCACTTGCTGACCCAGAAGATGGGGATGGAGGCAGGATCCTCAGCCTCCTCTGGCCTCACCAGCCCCTGCTCTGAGGGCTTGGAGGCATTGCCACTGTGCAGTGGCTGCAGCAGGACACCAGGGTGGCAATGGACTTGTCGGGCTGCTTAAGTATGGGGTTCCCTGTGCCATTATAGAGGACTGAGAAAGGCTTTTGTTGCAGGGGTCCAGGCTGTTGGGAGCAATGAACATCCTGAGTGGAATGATGAAGCAGGTGATGGGGAAATGGTCGGGGATGCAGCCAGAAGTAAAATACTTGTTGTTGAGCAAACAGTGGATGGTGGGGTGGGCTGTGGGGTTGGTCTGAAGCATCTTCTCTCTGAGGGAGGTGGCCATGGATGGGTGTGCTTCTCCCGGGAAAACATTTTCTATAATTTCGTGAATCCTTCCAATGACATTCAATAAAACATATTTAACATATCAATTTAGATTTCCCGAGGCTTTAATTTTTTTTAAAAAAAGAACAAATGATGGAGTTGGGACTAAGTACCTTCCCTATATCTGAATTACATCTTTGAGAAATAGATAACAGATTGAAGTAGGTGTTTTATAAACATTAGCTCAAATCTGGTTCTGAAGCATTTAATGTTCTTAAAATTGATGTGCTATTCATTTATGATAATTAAATTAGTGTGTATATATATGTGTGTATACATATATTCCATTTGAAGAGAAATTATTCACCTTAAAAATTAAAGAGCTCTTGAAGGTTTTGTGGTGTGTTTTAAATATAACTGGATTTTGAAGACTGAAACATCAAAATTCAGTATACAATGAAGAAAATAATTCAGTTCATTTTTATGATAAGTAAACTAGATAAATAAACTAAAAATGGGAGTTCCATAACCTTCTTATATTTTAAGTAATCTAAGGAAACCTTTTCTGATTCATTCATTCAAGATTATGGATTAAGACTTTGACAGACAGCCACCAGTGGTGAAAGAGCTATCATGTACCTGACAGTATATAAACCAAGAGAAGGAAAGAACGGTTTCATTGCTCCTGGAAGATGTGTTATGGGAGTGAAGTGAGGGGCTTAGTGGGTGCATTCAGACAATCAGCCACAACAGAGCATCTAAGGTGTAAGATGTGGACAGCCAAAGAGTAGGATAATATTTTTGCCTTTTAAGTGTAGAGATACCCAGCTGGTATTGCTCAGTGGGTCAAGCATGGGCCTGTGAGCCAAAGGGTTGCCAGTTCGATTCCCAGCTGGGGCACGTGCATGGGTTGCAGGCCAGGTCCCCATAGGGGGTGCGTTAGAGGCAACCACAAATTGATGTTTCTCTCCCTCTCTCTCTAAAAATAAATAAATACAATCTTTTTAGGGAAAAGAATAGAGAGAGTGCCTGGGGAGAAGGTGGGTACTGATCATTTATCAACACACTGGAAACAAGGTCCTGGCTCAAGAAAACCTCAACAGATTATAGAAATAGGTTAATGATGCATTAGTTGTCAAGAAAATTGATAGCTCTCAGAGTTCTGTTTGGCATTTGCATTCCTGACTTGGGTGATAGCACAATAAGCTGATAATCTATATGGATAAACTTGTGTTCTGTGAATATAAACACTCAGGTTTAAATTCGGTTTGTTGCTCTTTTTTTGCTATAAAATTTAGGCACTTTTAAAATTTTGTATAGGCAGATTTCTCAACTGTGATACTGAGATAATAAAATAATAATTATACTAATGCTCTCTTTAAATTAGGGAAAGGAAATATGGAAAAATTAAAGAATCTTCTACTACTTCATCATCTTACTTACCCGATGGTAGTTTTAAATTCTTTTGTAACTCAACTTGTTGTTACAGATGTGTTTATGAGTTTGTATACACATTTGTTATTACCCTCTTTCTTTTTTATTTGACTGTGAGGACTTCCTCTTTTTAAATCATATGCATTCCATCAATAGTGAAGCTGGCTCCAGGTGGGTATTGTTACACAAAAGGAAGTCAGAAGAAGCCAAGACAAATTTATGAAAGTGGTAAAAATGAAACAATGATCAAGAATTAAAAGATCATTTGGTTTTAAAATGTGACAAGGAAGGCCTGTGACCAGCTTGTTCTCAGTCTATATCCAGGAATGCAAAGGTGTTTGACCAACTAGGGCAAGGAGATTTAGTTCTGTTAAGAGAGAAACTGACCAAGACAATTTCAGTCACCAATTTTAGTTTTAAAAGAAGGTTATGTAACCTCCTTTCACGAGCACTATCCCTAGCAGTTCTTCTGCCTTTGCAAATTTAAGTATATATTTCACCCCGGCATGGGGACTGATTTTGATGGCCCTTTTATCTCTCTCATTACCGGGGACCCAATTTCAAGTCCTGTAAAATGTTGAGAACTCACAGGGAACATTTGACAGATTTGGAAATCTATTGCTCAATTCTTTCTCTTCACTTGAAAAAAAAAAGCTGTATGTTTTCTAAAAGCAGCAGATGTTACATTAGTTTAAGGTCAATTATCCTCTAATTCAAATTCTTTATTAAAAATTGGGGAGTGCTTCGACCTCTGTCCAAGATGGAGTAACAATGACCAGGTTTAGCTTCCTGGCTTTAACAACTAGAAAAGTAAATGATATGTTCACAAACACTGGTAAAAAAACAGAGGGGAGGGAAATAGACAAGGTAAGACCTTAAAGTGCCACAGTTCACTTCCCAGAGTTCCAAGGCCATTGGCTAGAAAGGGAAACCTAAACAGAGCTTTGTACACTCACTGAGCTGAGGAAGTAAAACCAAAATCAGAGACTACACTTGCTAGAATTCGTGGAGCAAATTCTAGAGGGGAGGAAGTTCAATAAGAGAGCAGACTTTAAAAAGGGCATTCCCTCAAGCCTTTGGCTCAGTACTGATTGCAAGTGCATGAGATATAACTACCCAAAGCAAAGGGAAAACTAATGAAATAGTTCCTGTTTCCATCATCAACTAGAATGGGAACCTTACAATACATGGGTTTTAGAATTGTCAGAAGGTTATTGTCTTTAGGGAGTTAGCCCTAGGCTAAAGTTCTTTTGCGCTTGCTTTAAGCAAGTCTTGGAAGCATTAACTAATTTCGAGTAACTTAAAATTGCATGCCAGACTGAAGGTGAACACTCTTTTAAAAGACACATCAAAATGCAGCAATAAACAATGTAAAATGCACAGTGTCCAACAGTCATAAATACGTGTGTAAGCAAAGAAGCAGACAAATGTCATTTATATCCAAGAGATAATTGAGTAAATAAAAATGAAATCAACTGAAAAAATATGATGAAACTAGTATTTATACTTATTCTCCACATGGTCGGAAAAGTAGTGGAAAACACATGCATGACTGGGAGAGAAATAGAAGATTTTAAAAAAGAGGAGCTGAGAAGTATTTTAATAAGTTTATAAATTTGAAAATTGGAAATCTAACTTGTTAAAACCATGCAATTCAGACAAACACATGGGTACTATTCTGTAAAGATACCCTGCAGGGTTTAGTAGAATATAGGTTCATTTATCTTTTGCTCTGTGGTGGGAAACACCATGCAAAGCCTATCGTTAAGTAGTCAGTGTTTTGCTGGAAACACAAAACTGGCCTCCAGTTACTTCTATGATAGGTGTGAACTTGGTTTGCAAATAACATTTTTCTAATTTTCATAAGTTGTAGAGTACATCAGGTTTAGATGTTTGATACAGCTCTACTCTTGATATTCAACATTGATTTTGGAAATGCATTTTAATTTTTTGTATTTTGGTAATAAAGGAGTTAGCTTTGTTCTAAATAGATTTGTAACAGTCTTCCTATAGAAGTAATGCCTACCTTTGTTTTTTTCCAATCAATTCTGTGAAAATAAGGAGTAAGCAATCGAAGGATGTATCCTCAGAGTAGTCATGTTATAAAACAAAGTATGTTCTATAAGTAAAATACATAAATATATTAAAACAGACAAAAAACAAAGCTTTATTATTATTATTATTCTAAAATAATGTGTATATAGCAGCAACATTATGTGTTCTAGTTCTGGTCCTGCTGGTTTACCCTTTATTTTATCCCTATTAGCAGAGAAATTTTCCACTTAAATTGTTTTTCACTTTTTAAACTTTTATTAGTGTTTCAGTACCTTGTAGAAATGAATGCTTCATAAATAACTTCCACTGACATAGGCAAATGTAATAGCAAGCAACAATAAAGTTAACATTATTGTGTCATTAAATTTTTTTCTGAAATTCTTTATATCTTGAGTGTACCTCTTTATAAGGGTAATCATGATTTCATTTTTTAAAAAAATGTAGTGTCTGAACAGATAGACTCATATTTGAGAGCTATGTCTGACATTTCAATTCAAAGTTATGCTCACCAGCATTTACAGCTACTGCTGTTCTATTTTCTTTTCCACTGCTGTTCTATTAAATATGTGTCAGAAAGAAAGGCAAAGGATTACTTTTTTCCCCCCATACTTAGTACATTCAGGACTACACCTAAGAAAAACTGTTGCCTACACATCAGCAGAAATCTCATGTTTTGATCGAAACACTGATAGCATTAGCATTCAGACATTGACTTTAGCACTTCAACACTAGTGCACATATCAAAGAAATAAATACAATTTTGCTACCTGAAAACTGAGGTGGAAGATTTGGGAATTGACATATTGCAAAAATATTTAATTTGCAGTTTACTTGGTACACTTTTGGCATTATCATTGCCTAGATTTATTTTACTTTGAAACATAGTTCAAACTTCTCAAGAGTGAATCATCATTTCCACCCATTTCAGACAGGACAGCTATATTGGTATTCCATGTGATTTCTTGCCTCATGTCAAAGTCTACACCAGTAATGCACACAAAGAAGCAACCAAATACAAAGTGGAAAAAAGGAGAACCGCATGAATCAGTGAACTCTCAAGCAAAGAGTTGGTGACATTAGCATACTGCTTTTAAAACAATAGAGAGTGGTAATTTCATAGCCACGAGACTAACAGTAATGTATTCCACATTTTTTATGACTTTTAAAAACAATTTTGTCAATATCACACACAAAGCACATGTAAAATTAATCACCAAGATGCACTCATCATGCATAATATTCTACAACATCATAAAATCATTTACACAGAACCTCTTATTGCCACAAAACTCCTCTAAAGAATTTGCATCCTCATATTATTGATGTTAACCAATATCTTCAACAGCTAAAGTATTTTGTTTTACCTTTTGTCTGTTCAAAATCTTGTTACTTTTTACATTTCTCATATCAGTGATCTGTCTTAGGTTGCTAAGAGATAATCCCTACTCATTACAAAACGACGTTAGTTGTTATGGCCATTTTCTGTTTTGAAATTAGTTTTCAATTTTTTATTTCACCTTGCAGATTCCCAAACTCTAGATTTAGATCTTTCTGTAATTAAGCACACACAGTGATTTGACATGAATGAGTGAGAGGAGGAAGACTTTCTCTTTAACGTGCAAGGCAATTTTATGACAACCACAATTCCTCTAGGGTCTTTGTGACCTGGAATGAAATATAAAAAAGAGCCAAATGATGCATCTCCCCAGTGCCAGCAACGAGGGCAGTGAGTAGGAAGAGAGTTTCCACCCTTCTGCATGAGTTGATAAGTCAGTTGTATTTGCAGAATGGTCAGCAGTATAGTATTCAAGTTTCTCACGGAAAGACCTTTTGTTATCACCAATAAGCTGAAATCGATACCCTTTGCCTCAGAAGCAAAATGTTAACATTTAAATAAAATCCTAAAAGTAAAAAATGGGAAGTGTGACTTTAAAACGTTTGCCTAAATTATGAAATTTGTTAGAATAATGAGTTGCATAACTTATAAGTGAATTACAATTCCAACTACTTTAAAATACTTGGTATTAATTTTATGTCCATTCGAAAGACTGGTGTCTGGTTCATTAGAGTCAACTAAAACCAGGCACACGCATTTTTTAATCAAAACATCCCATTCATTTTCTAGGGAAAAGAGTCATTGTTGGCTTTCTGTTAATGTTTTCTGTGTCTGAGGAGAAAAACTGTCCTTGAGTGTCGCAGTCATTCATGAACTTGCTCCATTGTCTTCTCAACCTACACACTGTCTTGCTGTTATTTGTATGGATAAAATTTGCAATCATTCATAGACTTCATCAGGTCATATTTGCTGAAGATTTACTATTTTAAAGGTATGGGGATGGTCCCAAGGTGATATATTGACACGCGTGATACAATGTCTGCCCTCACAAAGATTGTAATAAGTAAAAAGATAGGACAGTTAAATAATCTAGTGCAATAACTGCCATATAATCACTGCATCTTCAGAGCTGTTTCTAATATTTTACTGTTGCTGTGTCCCACTGGTGCCCAATGCAGTCTATGGAATCAAATGTGTGCTCAATAAGCAAAGCCTGAATAAATAAAACTGTGAATAGGAGCACCACAAACTATTCCAGGAAAAGTAGTTTCTGAGTCTTAAGCTATTCACTCAATGAACCTCAAAAAAAATGAATTTAAAGCAGTGATAACACCAAATCTCAGAGCATTTCATCATGAAAGTCCTTGCTGTTTAATACATAATCACTTACCATTAATATTTCATTTCCTTATCTTTTGCCTGTGTTGTATTATATGTAGTAATTAGAATTGATTTTTATAGTATAATTCCACAAGATACAAAAACAAGTACACTGCTAAAGGCTAGGAAAAGATGTGTGGTATGCTTTCAGATGAGCATCTGAAAACATACCTACAATTCTATTAAACAACAAACGTTTAATAAGCCCATGTAGTACTCATCTGTGCATGGTTCTTTCAGTGTTTATAGACAGTTTTTTAAAAGACTGCTTTAGTGAGTACTCCCCTCAGATAACTTCTCCACTGCTCCAGAATCATCAAAACATCATCTCAACTTTAAGGCTTAATACTTTTTTTCTTAGAATTTAATATTCTTGCTGTCACCTCTTGATTTAAAATGTGAACATATTGGTGTAACTACATCATGTCTGAATGAATATGGACAATATAGTCGAGTACTATAAAGTATTTTGATGAACACAAGCTCAGAAATTCACACAAGATGGACATGAATTGATGAAATGATAAGGAATGGGTGTAAAACCAGTGCTTCCTGGGCATGCCTGGGGACCCAGGAAGAAGGAGTATTATTTGAGCGCTGTGGTCCCAAGTGATCATTTTGTTGCTGCTACATCTCACGTCAAAAGTCCTCTTTCTCTATTATTAAAAAGAGCTGTCTGAACGAGGTGAACTAAGTGAACATTTTCAGCTCCTAAGCTTGTACCAGCATTATGTTATACAGCAAGGAAATAGCTCCATCATTGCAACACATAATTTATTTGGAAGTCTGTAGTTTATGCCTGACTATAATTATAACTCTGGAACACTTTGGAAATAGAATATTTAACATTGTTTATTTTACAATGTAAATAGTAAAGGCACATTAGTTCTAAATCGAGAGCAGTTTAAGTATATTCTCTTGCTCCTATTTGCAAAGTCAATACATTTGGTCTGAATAATTCCTTAATATAACATCCCGCATGCTTCACTCGCATAGGCGACAATGCAGTCAGCTGGACCAACACATGAATATCTGAAATACGTTCCAGTTTTAGTGTGTTAAAGGAAAATGCATATGTATTTAGAGGGAAAACAAGTAAATGTTTTAAAGTAAAACTGGAAGAATGCATAGCACACTTTGTTACACCAATGTACACTTCTTTTAATATTGTGTCAGAGATTCCCACGTAATTGATGTCAGTGCTTCTCCATAAACTGTACGTCACGTTGTCTCTGTAGAAAGGAATGCTAGCCGTGGACCACTGAACTGCTGAAATCATCAAATCGTGCAGACAGTTAGCAGCTGTCTCCATCCTCACTCCCTGTGTTGATTGTTAGTCCTTTTATGAGAAGTCCAGTGCAAACTCTTGGGTCTTTGAGTCCAAACTTCTTAGAAGTTTGATCTCTGCATTCTGTCGTTTGGTAGATGCTTTATTCATGTCCTGTGATTATAAATGTCTTTCTGTCTAACTTACAAGCATTCATATCCCTGACAATATTCTGTTATTGAACATAGCTCATGAGAAATATTCTTTTAAAGCACAGAATGAAGGTTATGGAGGTAAAGTCTATACATCACACAGTCCATTCTAATGAAATATTCCATACAGAAGAATAGTAATCAGCTCTAGCTAGTTCCATTTTACTCTAAGAGGGACAAATGCCACCACAACTAGCCAAGGTCATGATACTGCTCCTTCCTCCGATGAACGATGAAGGAAGGAGACTGGTTAGTTTCATAGAACTGATCAATAATTCATAATAATATGATTGGTGTAATATTGCTGAATGTAGTTATATAATGCCACTCAGAGTTTCTTGGAATTATTCAATAATTCCATTAATATTATAGCATGCTCCTTTGACCTTGGATTGCAGTGTTCCTACAAATGTATTAAAAACCCCGAGGTCACATGTGATTTCATTTTATTAACCCTCTTACTAACTGTAGAATCAAACTTGGTCAATTTTTCCTGTAACAAAAAGAAACCATGGTACAGATTCAAACCTTAATTAAAACCACACTGCTATAATAAGCCAGTAGAAGTTTCAAAAATAGAATAACACTTTCCACAATAAGTTCTGATTCCTTATTACTGAATATTCCACCGCTTACATTGAGTAAAATTTAATAAAATGACCTCTGCTACCTTTGGTATGCAGGTAAAATAACTGGGAAAAGGGATGAAGCCTCTGATTTGTAATATCATTTGCTGATTTCTGTGGTGTAAATGATTTTATAACGGCTGATTTTAAATTCTCAGCATGATGGAACTGAGCTCTCCAGAGATATGCTCAATTGACTCTCTCTCATGAGTCCAGCCAGCAAGAGTCTCCTCCTGGACAAAGAAATAAGAGAAAAGAAAGAGATGGTTGATATTCTTATTATAATTCTGATAGATTCTGCCCAGTGGAATTCTCCTGGGGGTGTCTAACCTGTGGCCCATGGGCCGCATGCAGCCCAGATGGCTGTGAATGTGGCCCAACACAAATCGTAAATTTGCTTAAAACATTATGAGATGTTTTTGTGATTACGTGTTGCAGTGTATTTAATGTGTGGCCCAAGACAACTCTTCTTCTTCTGGTGTGGTCCAGAGACGCCAAAAGGCTGGACATCCCTGCTAGACCAACATTTCCCAAACTTGTATTTAATATGCAAAGAAATACTCCAAGAAATTTCTTATTTAAAATACAGCTTCTTATTCAGCAGTTTGGAGATGAGGCCTACCATTCTGCACTTGTAATGCATTCCTGCATGATGCCAAACCAAAACTCTGGGTTCCACGGACAACTCTTAGAGTAATAACTGTATACAACATCGGTTCAGAACTTCACCATATGACAGTGTGAAAGCAAATTTCTGGGCCCCAGAGTTTCTGATCCAGTATGAGTCGGGCAGGGGGGCCATTTGGGTGGACAAGAATGTGTATTTCTGACTAGCTTCTAGATGATACTTGGAATGCTGGTCCAGGGACCACATCTTGAGAGCCATTGGTCTGGAGAGATCTCAGAACTCTGTTGAACTGTGTTTTTTAACTTGCAGAATACGCAGAAGGAGAACAATTAGAGTTTCAAATCAATCAGTTGGTTCTCTCCTTTCTCCCATTGCCAGCATGACATAACAATCCATAGGGTTTAAAGCATCATGTCAGTGTTACCGTGAAATTTAAATAAATGCTTCTTTGCTTTTGGGAATTTGCTGTTTATAATGAGACAGTAGCCAGAAACAAATGACAGCGATATAAAAGATGTGTAAGAAAATTCATCAACCCTGAAGTGTGATTATGCGAGAATTAAATAAAAGGAGATGAGGGAAATGGCAAAGAAAGGCGATTCCCTACATGAGGTGGGAGATACAGTTCATAATGTCCCAGAGGGATTTTCACAATTTGCAGAAGACATTTTCAGTGGGGATTGTCACATAGAACCGAGAGGTCACTATCAGCAGTCTGAAGAATTTTTGTAAGATATTGTCACATTAAGGTTCATAAAGACCCAAGGGCAGGCATATTGTTTCAGAAGGAAAAAAATCAGGTATATGAGACCTGGGTATTCTAGTTTAACTAAATTGTGAGAGCTGTCCAACTGCTAATTATGTAACTATCAGATTTTTATTCTTCTTGGTAAATGACATTACTAATGTAGAAATGAATGAATGTCACCCAAATCAGAAGAAACAGGTTATTCATGTATAGCAAGCAAACCAGTCACCACTAGAGACTCAAAGGTAGGCCAAGAATGAGAATGCATGGAGATTGTTCTGTAAGTAATCTCCAAGGGGAAGTTGGAAGTCGGCTCACTAAAACAGGGCATGTGACTGGTTTGGAAACATGCTGGATTTTCATTGGTTGGTCCTGAGTTGGAAAGTGGGGGGAAATAGGAAAGTTAGTAGTGATTGGCCAGTTCATCATTCTGGGCTGATTGCTGCCGAGATTTTTGGGTCAGGGTTCTTATGTCATAGATTGTCTACTTATATGGTCAGCCTTGCAGCTCCTGCTTTTGGTTAATCTCTTACTGGCAAGAGATTGAGTAGTGCAGGGGCACTGGTGATACAGTCTTCTCCACTCAAGGATTGTTCGCTTGCCTTCATAGTCAACTGTATCAGATTTTTAATAAGATTTTATTTATTTTTAGATGGGGGGAGGGGAAGGAGAAAGAGAGGGAGAAAACATCAATGTGTGTTTGCCTCTTGTACACCCCGCATCGAGGACCTGGCCCGCACCTAGGCATGGGCCCTGACTGGGAATGGAGCCGGCGATCCTTTGGTTTGCAGGCCTGCACTCAGTCGACTGAGCCACAGCAGCCAGGGCCAGAAGATCTTCTTGACCTTTTTACTGTAGCATCATGGAAATTCCTGATGAGAGACCAGCTGCATAAAGGCATTTAGACTCCAGGGAGAATGCATCGGACTGACATCAAGACCACTATGACAAAAGTAATAATGACTATTCCTCGTAACATACTTTAAAACTAATCCAGACCAAGAGAACAAATAATGTAGACTATAAGGATCAACATCAGAGACATACATAGTTCTTTTTCTAGGCCAGTGTAATGCCTGTTCTCCTTCCCCTATTCCATTATTGCATCGCCCCCAGTACAGCAAGAACTGGCAGTAGCATAGATGCCCTGGGGAGCCATAACAAAACAGAGATCCAGAGCAGTGCGATTGTGTTATCACTGCCTGTGCCACTGCATTGTGACTAACTGGTATCGTACCTTGAGTTAGCATTTAACTTAAAAAGAAAAAAACAAATAGTTGATTGAGGTGCACTTTAACATACCACAGATTTAATCAGCCTAAAGTACGATTCAGTGACTTAATAAATTTACAGTTTCGCAACCATCACCACGATTTGACTGTATGTATTATTTTCAGCTTAATTGAGGTATAATTGACCAAAAAAGGTGTTTAAACTGTACAACATGATGATTTGATATAGTTGCTGTGAAAAGATTCCTTCCATCCAGTCCATTAACACATCAGTCATCACATAGGTTTACATTTTTGGGGGGGTGTTGAGAACATTTAAATTCTACTCTTAGCACATTTCCATTATGTATAATACAGTGTCATCAACTGTAGTCACCAATTTGTATATCAGCACCCCAGACTCCATTCCTCTTGTAACTGAGAGTTTGCACCCTTGTGTCAAACATTTCTACTTCCTCCACCCTGCTATTCTGTATGAGCTCACACTGTTTGTATGAGTTCAGCTCTTCTTTGTAAAGATTCCACATATAAAAATAAATAAACACATCACATATAAATGATACCATGCAGTATTTTCTTGTCTGATTTCACTTAGCATAATGCTCTTCGACTTCATCCATGTGGTCACAAATGACAGGATTTCATTCTTTTTAAGGTTGAATAATATCCATAGTATGCATGCATGCATGTGTGTATATGTATACTTATGTGTACATGTGTATACACACACATCACATTTTCTTCATATGTCAAACTTGTCTGGATACTGGTGGCCACTTGCAGCCATTCAGCAATCTTAATACCTACAGGATCTTGGAACGGCAGCTCCGGCAGGGGTGTCCCTCAGAGCAGTTGTCATCACGCACTGTGGCCTGTCATGTCTCTGTGCCTTTTGTTACGCTGTCATCCCTACTCTGAAATCCTTTCCACACACCCCTCTTTGTATCCTTCATGGCACATGCCCTCCCAAAGATCCAGCCCCCAGATCTCTCGGTTGGACTCTGCGCCCCTCGCTTTGGCTTCCACCCACTGATACAGGCACACAGATGGTTTGCATGCCTCGGCTACTATGAAGAGTGCTGCGTGAATGTGGGAGTGCAGACATCTCTTCAAGATAATGGTAGCACGTCTTCTGAGCATCTGCCCACAGGTGTGACTGCTGTATCTTATGGTAGTTGAATTTTTAATTTCTGGAGGAAACACTGTACTGTTTCTCATAGTGACCGTACCAGTTCAAATTCCCACAGACAGCGTATAATTCTTCTCTTTTTTTCTGCATCTTTCTGGGCACGATCTCTTGTCTTTTTGATAATAGTCATTTTAACAGGTATGAAGTGGTATCTCATTTTGGTTTTGATTTGCTTCTTGATGATTAGTGATGTTGA
The DNA here is from genome assembly GCF_004126475.2 of Phyllostomus discolor. NCBI lineage: Eukaryota > Metazoa > Chordata > Mammalia > Chiroptera > Phyllostomidae > Phyllostomus > Phyllostomus discolor. Next base: position 10,200,222 of record NC_040913.2, on the reverse strand, counting down.
ACACCTTTTCAGGTACTCGGCCATTTGAATATCTTCTTCAGAAAAATGTCTATTCAGATCCTGTTCCGTTTCTTGTGTATTTGGGGGTATTTTTGCTATTGAGTTGTGCCAGTCCTTTGTATGATTTAGATATTAATTCCTTGCTGGATATGAGGTTTGCAAATTGGATGTGGAGAAAATTGGATATTGGAGAAAATATCTCATATCCAATAAGGAATTAATATCTAAATCATACATTGCATAGAAAACATTGCACAGTCTGTCTTTCAATTGTGTGGGTGATTTCCTCCACTGGGCAGAGGCATTTGAATTTAATGTAGTCCCACCTGTTCATTTTTGTTTTTGTTGCCTTTGTTTTTGGTGTCAAGTTTAAAAAATCTTCTCCAGGACTGATGCCAAGGAGATTACTATCCATGTTTTTCTAGGAGTTTTCCAGTGTCAGGTATGAAGTTCAAGTCTTTAATCTGTTTTGAGTTGAGGTTTGTGTATGGTTTAAGAATGGGTCCAATTTCTTTCTTTCTCATGTGGCTCTCCAGCTTTTCCCACACCATTTATTGAAGAGGCTGTGTTTCCCTGCTGTATATTCTTGGCTCCTTAGTCATAAATTAATGGATTACATATGTATAGGTTTATTTCTGGGTGCTCTAATTTATTATATTATCTGTGTATGTGCTTTTATGCCAATACCATACTGTTTTAATAGCTTCATAAGAAAGTTTAAAATCAGGAAGTGTGATCTCTCCTGCTTTGTTCTTCTTTCTCAAGACTGCTTTAGCTATCTGGGATTTTTGTGGTTTCATAAAATTTTAGGGTCGTTTGTTCTGTATTTGTGAAAAATACCATTGTAACTTTTAGAAGGTTTGCAATCTATAGATAGCTCTGGGTAGTAGGGGCATTTTAGTAATATTCTTTCAACCCATCAATGTGGAATATTTTCTTATTTATTTGTGCCTTCTCAATTATTTTCTTCAATGGTTATGGTTTTCAGTGTATCAATATTTCACTTCCTTGGTTTCCTTTTTATTCCCTTTGTTGTTAGAATAAATGGGATTTAAAAATTTTTCCTTTTTGATAGTTCATTGTTGGTATAGAAATGTAACTGATTTTTGTATATTGATTTTGTATTCTGAAGCTTTACTAAACCCATTGATTAGTCCTAACAGCTTTTCGTTGTTGTTGTAGTCTTTCTTTAGGGTTTTCTACACATATTACCCATAAATAGAGACTATACAAATTGTATACTTTCTTTCTGCTTTGGATGCCTTTAATGTTTGTGTTTTTCCTAATTTTTCTGTCTGGGATGGTCAGCCCTCTGGTGACTCAGAGTGGTGAGAGGAACATTCTCGTCTTGTTCCTCATGTTTGAGGCAAAGCTTTGAGATTCTCACCATTGAGTGTGATGTGAGCTCTGTGTGGTTGTCACGTGTAGCCTTTATTATGGTCCGATACTTCCCGTTTAACCAGTTGGGTGACAGTTCCCATCGCGAAAGGATGTTAACTTTTGTCAAATGCTTTTCTGCAGCCGTTTAGACAATTGTATGATTTCTTATCCTTCATTTTTAAATATGAAGCATCATATTTATTGTTTCGTAGAATTTGAACCATCCTCCCTTTTTTTATGGGGAGAGAATAAATTCCACTTGATCATGGATTATGATCCCTTGAATGTGTTACTGATTTCAGTTTGTTAATTCTTTGGTAGCAATTTTTGCACCTAAAGAGATATTGATCTATAATTTTATTTTTCTGTAGTTTCCCTTTGCGGCTTTTGTGTTAGGGTAATCTTGGCCTCATTAAATGAGTTTGAAAATGGTCCCTCCTCTTCCATGTTTTGTAAGTTTGAGAAGGATTGCTATGTATTCTGTGAACGGTAGAATTTACCAGCGAGTCCTGGAGTTTTCTTTTTTGAAAGGTTTTTGATTACTGAGTCAAATTGTTACTAGTAATTGTTCTGTTCAGATTTTTTTGATTTATGATTCAATTTTGGTTGGTTGTATGTTTCTAAAAATTTATCCATTTTTTCTATATTGTCTAATTTGTTGGTGTATATTTGTTCCTAGTCAGCTCTTAGGATTCTATGTTTGTATGGTATCAGTTGCAATGCTTCCTCTTTCATTTATAGCTTTATGCCAGTATTCTTTTGTCTTATTTAGTTCAACAAAACATTCTGTTTTGTTTTTCTTGTCAAAAAAATCACCTTTTTAATTAATGATCTCCTTTGTCTTTGGCTTAAATTCTACTTTGTCTAATATAAGTATAGCTACCTCTGCTTTTTTTTGGTTTCCATTTCCCTGGAATACTTTTTTCCTTCCCTTCATTTTCAGTCTGTGGGTTTTCTTAAAGCTGAAGTGAGTCTCATGTAAGCTGCATATATTTTTTTCCCATATAGCCATCTGTCTTTTGTTTGGAGCACTCAGTCCATTTACATGTAAAGTAATTATTGAAGGTATGAATTTACTATTTTCTTTCTCCTAGTAAGGGCAGAAAAGTAGCAGGATTTAGGTGTTGTAGCGACAGAAATTACCACGAGTGGGAGAAAGTAATAGTTTCGTAAAATGTCGGGGGTGCATATTTGGCTTTCACTTGTTGGTCCTGGTTGGAGTCAAGGTCCAAAAATAGAAAAGCTAGAAGACACAGCCATACATACTCTGAGCTGATTGCTACAGAGGTTGTGTTTGCTCTGGTTGCTATAGAGACTGTGGGTCAGGATTCATTTGTTGTATCTTGCCTAGCCATGATCCACTGGTGTATTTAATCTCTCATTATAATAAAGTAAACTTTAAAACAAAATGTAACACCTCAGAGTAAATTAATTGCAATCCCTTTTTAAGAATCTATGACAAATACAATATACCTAATAAACTGCATTTGCTTGTTATATTTTTTTACCCCAAACCACATCACTTCTAAAGCGGTAGAACTGACATAAGTTTAACAGTGTAAAATAAAATGCTATATCTAAAATGAAAATATTACTAATTTATAAGAAAACAGAATACTAATTTTAATCTGAGTTTATCACTGCCTAACACATTTGAAGTCCTTCAGGAGGAAGCTTCCATAGATGGGGGCCAAGCAGCATGGTGAGAACATCAAGACGAAGTAGAAATAAAATGCATTGTGTGAGCAGATCTGAGAAAGTGAGATTGGTAGTCATTTGGATTTGAGAAAGTCTTAGGATATTTTTTTTTTTAGCCAAGTGTGGTAACCTGCATCGGAAACACCAGGAGGGGTGGCTGTCAAAAGTCCACATTGCTTTGGCCTATGAGTGGGAGCATTTAATGGACCAAATTTTATAGACTTTGAAGCCTCACATTTAAAATAAAATGATTCTCCCCAAGGTCTTTCAGGATGTATGGACTAGTAGGTATTTTGTTTGTTTGCTTTTTATAATTACTAACACATGTATAAATGTAAAAACAAACAGAGAATAACTTAATAAAACTATAATGTTGCATAATATAGTGTGATTTAGAAGAGCTTAAGGGAAAAATCTTTTAAAAAGTTAGGAGAATTACCACAATTTATTTTTTGTTTATTTTACACAAATAAAAAAATATAATAAATTATTTTAATTAGCATTATCTTGAAGAATTTGTATGTATACTTGTATATACAAAGTACAATTTTTTCCCAGTAATATTTCTGAGGTTTCCGTATTTTTTCTGTATTTGAAATAAAAACAAGGTAAATTTTTATTTCCTTTATTTTTGTCTCTATATCTGTTTAGTTTCATTTGTCTATATGGTAACGGAGGAAACCTGACAATTCTGTTTTACCGAATGACTATAGCTTCAAAAGATCTTGAGATGATTGCTTTTTAGAGAAAATACACATCTAGTAATAATTTTTATTCTGTGCTCAAAGAGTTGTCCCCGGTGTTCCTTAAATACTTTCACTTGCTCTTATTCTGTGACAAAATTTATTCAATCCCCCAAGTTGTTGTCATTTGGAAAGCTAATTAGAGGCCTTCCAGAGTGTTCCGTCCTTTCCCAAAAGACACATTGAAATAGGAAGGCAATAAACCCTGTACCTGCTTTCTGAGCTCAAAAAGAAAGACCAGAGCAAGGAGTCTTCAATAATTTAACAGATCTTTTCTCTCTCCAGAATATTGTATTGCTAGTACGTAGAACTCTGGCTAAAATTAAATATCATTTTCTTTGCTCTGTGCTATATGTACATACTATATACTTAGGAACTGCAAACTATGGACCACAGATCAAATCCAGCCCATCACCTATTTCTTTAATATGGTTTTATTGGAACACTAATGCCCCTTCTTTTACTTACTACCTAGGACTGGGTTGAAGCCACAGCTTCAGAGGTGAGTAGTTGTGACAGAGTCAACACAGCTCACAAAACAACGTATTCACTACTTAGCTTCCCAGTTCTAATAAGCCCGATACTTCTTTTCAGTAATTAATTAACTTTTAACTCAGAAAAAAATGCCCTGAAGTAAAGGTAAAAATGAACTATTCTCTCATTGTTCTGAATTTTCATTGCAGATGTCCTTCCTGGTGAGTTTCCCAGTGAGCTTGTTTTTCTCCTTTGAACCTTAGTTCTTGAATCACCTCTCCCAACAAAGCTTTTCTAAATGCCTCCAAATTGAATGAATCGTTCCTCTGTGCTATCTTTATACTTGGAACATGCTTGCACTGCTACAGTTTTCACTGTGATGTTTAATTACATTTTGCATTTCTGTGTCCCCTGCTATACCGTGAACTCCTGGAGGAGGAGAATAGAATTAGTTCAGTGTTCAATGAGTGCTTATTAAATTACACCACATTAGCATAGTATTCGGACTGCTGGCTATGTTTGCTAGGCCTAGTTCTACACTATATAGCAGGCCAAGTAGGTGAAAGAACCAAGCAATATGGAAGCAAATTAATTGTGTAATATTGCATGGAAAGGACATTAGAAAATTTTATTAATTAGAATTTTTTAAAAATGGTTTGGTTTTCATAGTTTTAGAATTCATTAACCTGGAGACGGGGACAGGGAGAGAGAAGGAGGGGAGAGGGAGAGGGAGAGGGAGAGAATGTGTTGGAGAATGAATAATGAATGCCCGTTTGCAGAGACTGAACCTCTAAATGATTAGAAATAAGATTTAAAGCTAACTTTCAAAATATAAGAAATAACTTGAATCCCCCCTTTTTTAAGATTTTATTTATTTATGTTTAGAGAGGGAAGGAAGGGAGAAAGAGAGAGAGAGAAACATCAATGTACAATTGCTGGGGGTCATGGCCTGCAACCCAGGCATGTACCCTGACTGGGAGTCGAACCTGCAATACTTTGGTTCACAGCCTGCACTCAATCCACTGAGCTACACCAGCCAGGGCTTGAATCCCCTTTTTACAAAATAAATTTTGCATGTATACATACATACATATATACATTCAAGCCTACCTATGGTTACATAAATTAGACTGAATTCAGAAAAAGAAATAAGTCCCATTAAAATATCTTGAATAGTAGTCATATATTATAAAAACTTAAGAAACACATAGTGATTCATACAGAAAAAAAACTGTGAAAGTGTCAGACCCTGGGTCTTGGTGGGGCATTGAGTGAATGCTTTTTTCTGGGCTTTAAGTTAAACACCGGATACAGCCTTTACCACTGAGTTAGAATAAAACAATAGCATGTTCTATAGGAATGAAGGAAGTTCAGAAAAGAACAAAAGAATTTCATACATTAACGTACTTTTTCTTAGGCTAACGCATTTGGGTGTTTTGTGCAGGCCTGACACACACGAGGTATTCAGTAACCCTGCTTTAATGAATTTTGTGTCTAGGGAAGATGAATTCTCTAGTCTCTCTTCTTCCTCATTCAGGCTGTGATTCTACGCCCAGCTAGAGGGCTGGCGTGCGGGTCCCTCTTCTTCATCGCAACCCCTACTCCTCTCCCTTTCACTCCTTCTCTCCTTTCTTCCCTTTCTGCTCTCCCTCTCTTACTTCTATCTTCTTGCCCTCTGATGCCTTTATTCTCAGGGGTATCTGCCTAGAGGTAGAAAACACGGCCACTAGGTGGCCATCGAGAACTCTAGTAGGTTTTACAGGAACAATTATAAAGGACCTATGGACAACAACAAGGATGGGGGGCGGGAATGGGAGAGGGAGGCGGGGAGGGCCAGGGTGGTGGGGAGGGGTGGAGTGGGGGAAAGGCAGAAAACCGTACTTGAGAAACAATAAAAAAAATTGTAATAAAACAAAAAAGAACTCTGGATTTCAATCACCCCTGGCGTGTAGGGATCTCATCCAGGGAAAAAGAAAGCAGTGGGGAGGGGTGGAATCACTTTCCTGCTAGTCCCAGGGAGATTCTGAGATTGTGGCCTGCCCTACAACACATGACAGTTTCAGAGGTATATAACTATTCTTTCTTATGTATGTGACACTGAAGGTAGGCTTGACTAAGGCTCATCAAACAGACTGCGTTAACAGTTGCTGTGGCAGTTATACAAAGGACATTCTAGGCAGCCAAACAAAAGAAAAATGTCCAGCACAGAAACCATGGCTGTTGCTCATGTCATCACCTAAAACAGGTGGGAATTACTTTTTTCAAATATCCTTCGCATCCCGTAATAACTCATTTGCCTTTGAGATTAAGATTAATAATAATGTCAGAACAGTATGGACTTTGGGGCCAAGGAGACCTATATTCAAAGCCATAATATACCTTTTCTTAGCACCTTGACTTAATTTTCTCATCTATAAAACTGGGTTTAATGAGATAAACTCTTTTGTAATTTTTTTGTGGCATTTAAAATGGAAAACATAGCTATCATTGCATTTATTATAATTAAAAAATAATCTGTATGTGAGGTTTCACCTTTAGGTTGTAAGCATTGTGAGGGCTGGAATGTTTTTTCCCAAGTGGGTAATACTGTTGCCAGCAGGTAGTATATGAGTTATAAAGGGTGGGTATCTCTTACCTTGCTTTGACTTCTTGATGACTGTTACTTGATTGAAGACTAACTCTCTGCAATGCCCCATAATAAACTGCCAAACTGCCAGTCTTCTGATCATATCCATTAGCCTTCTGTCTGAAGAAAAATATCAGATATACATTGTACAGTTAATAGATGCTCGTGGAATAAATGCTAGTATCTCCATTTTTAAAATGAGGTAACTGAGGCCCAGCAATATTAAGTAATGTCTGAAGATTACCCATGAGACCAGTTCATTATTTTGGTGGGAATCAGACATGGTTCATTTATTTCTGCAGTCACTAAGTTCAGACATACTCTGTTGAAACTCCCTTTGTTATGCGTTGGTGTTGTCTAAGGCATACTCTACTCTGTTTCACTCTAGTCTACTTAATTGATGTTCCTTCTAAAGCAAGGCTCACACGTCCCCTCTTTCTAATGCTAACCAGGCCCAAGAGGGAGAGGCCTGAATTGTGGAGAAGACCTGCTTTTTTCTTTGCTGCTCTAAACCCTCTAATCCAGTCCGAGTTCCTCTATTGTTCGGGCCAGAAGGAGGGGTTGGAGAAAAGGACCCAAAGCCATTAGCTTGATTAGTACTGTTGGTTCCTCTCTGTATCCTCTGCATAATAAATAATCCAAAACTGGCTCTCTCATGGCTTGCGCAGGTGAGTTTGCTGGGGGGGAGCAGGGTTTCTTGCTCACACACCTTTCTCTAATAGAAAAGATCCCCTCTGGCTTTGTATTTTCTGGCTTCACAGGTTTTTGTAGTTCAGCTAGTCACTACCTGGGACGGCTCGCCTCAGCAGCAGCCCCCTGCATCTGGGTGCTCAAAAGATGTGGTTACTGTCAAGGGTGCACCTTTTTGGGTACACCAAAAGGTCACTCGCCCTTCCCACAGTAAACTGTTGTTCTGTAGACTGTTTTGCTGCTATACCTTCCTGCTATCACAACCTAATTCATTTCTCCTTCTCAGCTTGGCAAGGTACAAAGTATTGTGAGCCCACGGCCTAAGACACCCAGTACCAAGAAGATCCTTTTCGTCAATAGCCCGTCTCCTGAAGAGTGATTGGCTTGGTGTGCCTTCTTCACTTAGCTTGGCTTCTGGGGGAGAGGCCATTCCTTCCATCCCCAAATAGTCTCTCACCAAGAACATCACACTCCTGACAACACCTTCTGTTTCCTTTTCCCTCATGACTGTGCTTATGTATGTTGGAGGGGTAGCATCTGCTCAGGGTCACTAGGCTGGGTCTGCCAACTAACTTAGCAGGTTTTCTGGAGATGGGTCTGGAAACTTCTTAAGGCTTTTTCAAAAGTGGGCTTACCTAAGGTTTTCACCTTTGAGACTTTGTCTTATATTCTCCAAGACCCATGGAAAATTTCCTTTTGACATTGCTACAGAGGTTGACAACCTTCTTTAATTAAATACTAGCTTCTATTAGTCCATTGCTATTGAAATAACTGGTTACTTTAATGCAAACGTAAAACTACCAGAGAAAATCCAACTAGGGCTGATAAGGAAGTATTCGAAAATGCTTCCTGATCTGACTGGTGTGCCCCAAACCTTGTGTGTCTTTTGCTGTTCATTTTAACCAATTTTCACAGCATGCTGCATAAGATCTGAGATCTGCCAGACACTAGCAGCTTCTAATTTTGCACACTAAATTGTACTACCTGTCCTTGGTTTCCTGCGTTGTCACTGATTATATCTGTCCCTACCTACTCTGCAGTGATGTTGAATGAATAAATGAATAGAAGGAAGGTGTGGTTTCCTATCCGTTCTATGATTTGGACAGGGGTTTTGGTTGTCTCACTAGTCTGGGGATGGTTACAAAGATTATTGCATTTTATACTTGAATTACAGTGCCATCGATCACAATGAGAAGAACATATTCCCAGATGGGTTTAAATATATTTATTTCTCAAAACTTGTTTGGTTGAGGTTGTATACACTGGACTTCACGATATCAACAGAAGTTCAAGTTTAACTTCAGCAAAAATGTTAGCATAGTGCTTAAAAAAAGTTGCGTTCATGGTTAGCTTATATCAGTTAATGAAACATGCACATTATAATGCACATTATAAGAAATCACGTTACATATACAATTAATTCATTATTGCAATAGAGTAGACCGGTGTATTCTGCTCACTGGTCATGAAAAGGACAGTCTCATCTTAATAGGCTTGGTGCTCATTGCTCTCACATCCCCTTCACCTGACATTTTGTTTCTCAGAGAAAACATTAAAATGTTTTACCCCATTTTTTAAAGAGATTTTATTTATTTTTAGAGAGGGAAGAGAGGGAGAAAGAGAGAGAGGGAAACATCAATGTATGGTTGCTGGGGGCCATGGCCTGCAACGCAGGCATGTGCCCTGACTGGGAATCGAACCTGTGACACTGTGGTTCGCAGCCCGCACTCAATCCACTGAGCTACGCCAGCCAGGCTTACCCCATTTTTTAACGTAAAGAACGTTTAAGCCAATATCTTATGTAGAAGTTACCGTGACCTATTAGAGAAAGAAAATTTACTTAAAAAAGCAAAATTATCCCACATGTGCTCACAAAATAACTACTTGCTTTTAAATTAGATGATAAATCATCTGATCATTTGAATAATATCATAGCCTTTCAAAATCAATAGGAAAGACAGTTTCCTATACTTTTATTTTGCTTCCAAAGCTGATTATCACATAATTGTATAATGCTATAAACAAAAGATACAGTAATATTATTTCTTAGTCAAAGGCCAAACGACAAGGGTTTTGTCCTGCACGTTTGGGGTTAGTGCACATGCATGTGGATTCTTCTCGCGGCCTTTGAAAGTGGAATGAGTCTTATCACAGGAAGGGGCCCCCTTGGAGGGAACACGGAAGAGTCATTGTCAGTTTTTTAGTCAAAAAGTATTCAGGGTGCACTCTACCAGTCGCCATAAATTCCTCTTCATTTAATCTTTTTAGTAAAGCCTGTTTTTAAGTTCATTAAAGGATTATGTCAATTAACCACTAAGGCCTGACTATAAATAACATGTTTTACCTAAAACTTAATTTTTTCAAAATTTATAATTTTCAGGTTGAGAGTTGTTGAGAGATGAGATTTCAGAGCATAAGCACAATCCTGCAGAGAAACCCATGGTACCCCCAGGAACACCTCTGTTAGGATGTGCGCCTGTCCTGAGAGAACAAAACTACTGAGAGGGCATTTGGAATTTAAAATGCCGAGTGTTCATCAACTTCACCACAGTGTGACTTAGTAAAGTGAGGCTATATGTTCCACAATTTCTTTAATGTTTGGAAGTAAAAAATAAGGCATTTGGTTCCGTGAAGAGAGAAATATATTTAATTAAATATATTCACAAAATGCCATATTAAGATAGAATATACATATTGTTTATATATATGTTTAAACAATCTACCCTTTTCTTTTTTTTAAGATTTTTATTTATTTATTTTTAGAGAGGGAAGGGAGGAAGAGAGAGAGAGAGAAACATCAATGTGCGGTTGCTGGGGGCCATGGCCTGCAACCCAGGCATGTGCCCTGACTGGGAATCGAACCTGCCACACTTTGATTCGCAGCCTGCACTCAATCCACTGAGCTACGCCAGCCAGGGTTTGTTTTTATATTTTACTTTTTCACTCCAGGTTCTTCCCATTGGTTTTTGATTGGTAAGTGACTGGAACTAGTTGGCAGCTCAGCCAAATCTCATTGGAAATGGGGTGGAGATTTGTACAGGAATGGACAATTATGCAAATATGACATTTGTGCCCAGTGGTTTTTATTTTTTAAATTTTTTGTTGTTGTTCAAGCACAGTTTATAATCAATCCCATCTTTCTGCTCCAAGCCTCGAAAATTCATTGGGAGACCCAGGATAGGGTTTCAACCACAGAACTCATTTGTTCTTGTGATTTTTTGTTTGTTCTTTCCTGCTATGTTGGACAAAATCTTGCTTTTAAAAAATCAAATTATTTTTGTCAGCTTTATTAAGGCACAGCATGACTTAAGGAAATGTAATCATAATCCTCTCTTTTATGTAATCAAATTTGAGTCCTATCCTATAATATTTTTCTGAAACATAAAATCTCAGTGGTACCAAGGCAATGTATGCTATTTCTCTTAAAAAAAATCCCACAGAGTGATCTGAAAGGCAGTTAAATCCAGCATGTGGACTTGAGTTTGCTGGGCACAGTAAGGTAACCTCACAAAAAGGACTATTTTCATCTGGGCAGAGAGAATCAATGCACAATTGCTATGAATAAATAGTAGCATGGTGTGTGGGAGGGGTTTGGAGAGGGAATAATGACTCCACCCCAAAGAATTCTTGTCTTCTTTCACCTCTGAGCAATAGTCTATGATAACAAAGATACAGGCAGAAATGAGAGCTAATGATGTCAACAATTGGATGGTGTTTATAACCCATGTCCACTAAGGTGCCAGCTAGACTGTCAATGACGCCAGAATTGCCTTACCCATTACTGACTGTTGCTCTGGAACTATGCCCAAGGTGAACCTCCTGTGAGGTCAGACCTACCCTGACTATATACCTTGTAAAGGTGTGACTGATACCTTGGCTGACTCCAGGCTGCTGAACTGCCTGTGGTACAGGAACAAATAACTAGAACAAATATATTTGATCTGTAAAGTAGACATGAAAATGCTTCCCCCAAAAAGTAGCCTTCATTTTCTAATTGCTGTTATGGGAGGAAAACCTTCGTCTTTCACTTTAATGTACTGAAATATCCGAGTGATAACCTACTCCTGGCCAATTAAATCTGAATAAAAATGCTATATAGATACATTTGATACTTTCATTATATTTCAACTATTATGGCAAAAGTGTCAAGTTTAGAATTTGAGGGGTGGTAGTCACAGAGACAGAAAGAGAGAGAGAGAGAGAAATAAAACATGAACAACTTCATTTAGGTACCTAAAACCATACCCAAGTGACTCACTTAAGCTTTAGCAGTTTGAGTAGTCTACCGCCTGCCAATGAAGAGGCTATACCCCATAAAACAAGCCAATTTCTTGCTAGAGTGATGTAATGAACCGTAGAATATCTGTCGATATAACTAACTTTGACTATTCTATCAAATTAAACTGAGCCTTTTTTTAAAGTTTCACAAACCTAGTAAGACATAGTTTCTTTTAAATTCTTAATTCAACATATAAGAAAAGTGATGGTCCATGAAAAACCTCAGAAAACTGTTAAGGTGTAGAATTCTGGAGACATTTTAAAAGCCGTGATGAAGAATTTGCTAATGTAAACTCCAGGCCATTTGCTGTTCTTAAGTACAGAATTTTCTGGCATTTTGGCTCAAACCTTCTGCAGAACTAAATGTATCAGCTATATGTAGAGAACCAAAGGGATCTTGACAATATCCCTTTTACTGGGTCTATTATGGTCAGGGATAATGATACTTGCACATTATCAATGTGCTTTGAATGACAGTTGGACATGAGCAAACCATGAGGTCTAACGATGTATTAAAAAGGTAGATTCTGCAAGTCATACCTGAATCTCTATCTCATTTGCTGTGAATCTTAACTCCTCGACAGCCAAATTATTTTTAATATACCCTTTGTGTCTAGTGTAGTGTCAGCTCCTAAAAATCCCAGAAATGTGTTTTAACTGTTAAATGGTGTAAATTTCCATCTGCTTTTTAAGGGTTCACTTGTGGAATGATACCTACTGCATACTGTGAGAACAAGCAGCCACTCACAGATATAATTACTATTCTCCAGTGAATTTCCTCTTTAACTTCTCATTTGTTGTCCTGGTCCAGAACTTAATGTGTTATTAAAAATATTGTCCACTATAACAGCATAATAACTGAAAATAAAGTCTCAAGGTATTTGACATCACATTGATTGTTAGCCCCAGGTTTGAACTTAAGCCTTTTGCTAACTATTGCTATTTTGGAATTCAACCTCCAATTTGTTCACCCGCAAAAAGGCGTGGGTTGCTGAACTTGACCAATGCCTTTAAAAGAGTCAGGAATAAAACTCATGTGTCCTGACATGTCATTCCAGTGATCTTTTATTGACAGTGTGTTGCGTGGTCTATACTTAACTTGATTGCAAATATTTTTAATGAGTTTGTGGACAATGAAACAGAAATAAGGACACCAGCCTTTGAGTCATTACACTTCACAAAGCAGCTGCTTTCTGATTTCTAGACAGGCTTCAGAGCTGCTCCCACATGGATGGTTCTCTGAGTTTTTTAAACCACTATTATTGCTATTATTATATACAAATTTATCTGTGTGTGGAAATTAAATTTCCTAGAGGAAATCTCAACCCCTTGTGAGTTCAGAAGCAATGCTTAGAGGTGAAACATGTGAAATTAGATTGTGTGATTTTGCATTGCGATTGTACCATCAAACGATTATAAGCTCAGCCATGTTTCTTATCCTACAAAGTCCTGGTTTGCTCATCAGTAAAGAGGAGATACGGTAACTTCTAATTCAAAGAGTTGTTTTGAAGATTAATTCAGGTAATAGATAACAGATGTAGTACCTATAAGATAATCAATATGAAATTGAAGTAAGACATGATTACCATTTCACTGATTAAATTGTTTGCTTAATATAGCTAGATTTTTCCATATTTATTGAAGATTTTAATGTATCAATGTATTACTAAAATACAAATTAACCATGTATATTATAGTTTAGTTTTAAAGTATATTTTCCTTCAGTTAGATTTTAAAATATGCATGTAGTATGGTTTTAAAACTCCTTCTGAACTATATTTTTACTGTAAACATCTCATTTTAAAAGTTTAAAGTAATTTATTTTTTCCCATTTTGCTAATAATGTAAGATAATGAGGAATAAAAAGGGAAGCCATTTACCTTGACCTTTAACTCATATATGTATGTATAAGGGAAAGGAAATGGCTTTTTCTTTTGATGTTTTTGCCTAGGAAAAATAATACAGTTGCTATTAATTTTGTGTGCTCTCTGGGAACTAAGTGTTTGTTATTTAGCTTGAAAGATATACCCCCTCTGATGAATTTTCTTCTTGTATGGTGGCCGGGACAACATGACTATAAATGTCATCTCTGACAAAATGGCTTCCCCATTTTAGAACTTTCCCTGGTAGTTTTTTTGTGTGAATCCCCTCCAGCTAAAGACTTCCAGAAATACACCTGTGATTGAACAATTTGGATTTATTGCTCGTTGAGGTGGGAAAAAACATACACCGTAGGGAATCATGGGGCATCTCAGTAACAGGTTGTTAGTAAGATATATGATTTGGGCTCATATTGGGTGACTTGGCGGATGTTTAAGGAACCAGCATTTTCCTGTTGATTGGATACTGTCAGGAAGCAGAAATAACTTTATGATTGGGTATTTCAATAAAGCTGACCTAGAAAGAGGAAAGACTAGACTGAGACTAAACTGTAACTGGCAAAGAAGTAGCAGTCCTTGATACTAGGCAGGATACACCGAGATGTTTGGTCAGTTTTTGTATTAGAAATAAAATTATGCGTTTGTCTGTGTTTGAAAATGATTGTGGAGTAGTCTCCTTTTTTACTTTTTATTTTTTTGTCTTCATCTATCACAGTCACAAAGTGACCTTGTCTGATCATAATGTTCTGTGAAGTTGTTTATCTCACCGGGAAAATACCATGTTCCAGCTGTGATCGGCAGAAAACAATCAGACGTTGTTTTTCCTTTTTCTTGCTGTGTTCATAACATACAGGGTCCGTGAATATTGGCAAATAAAACCAATATTTACTCAGTAACAACTAAGTACCAGGACTTTGCTGGATGCTTCAAATACATGATTACATTTGTACTGCACAAGAGTCTTAGCTTTATAAAACACGAATACTATGTTTATTTGCAACTGAGGTGGAGAATCAGAGAGATCCTGTGATTTACCTAATGTCACATACACAGTAAGGATTAGATCTTAAACCCATCTCTTTTCAAAAAGCATGTTCTTGCACTACGTCACAGTTCCTCCTTGTGTTTCAATTAGCACACTGGAGAGAGAGGTGCTAAACACACTTTTCATCCAAAAGAAGTCGGGTGATTCTCTTCAAAGCTGCACCATAACTTATGGAAACCAGGACTCCAGTTAGAACTGTTCTCTCTTTTAGAACCTACTTACATTCAGTTAGCTGTTTTTTGTAATAAACTAACTACCTGTAGTTCCAGAAAATATGTACCACGAAGCAAAATGGAACCACTGGGGAGGAGAGTGCTGCAGACTAAGCACATTGCTGCTACTAGTAGAGGGCAGAAAACCCTAATCACTAACACACACATGTTCTCAAAGACCAAATTCATTCAGCACTTTTGAGTATAAAGACAAGTAGCATAATCAATCTCTAAAGCCATCATAATATAGGATATTATTATAGTCCTATGGTGATATTATAGTATCATCGCTAAGTTTTCCAAAAATGTAAAGTAATATGGCTTTTTATTGGGTGTCTGAAGGTAACACATTTAAGACAGTATATTTAAAAAGTCTGAAATGCAACATGTTAATTACTAAATGAGTAAAATGCTGTAATCGAGAAAATGTACTACTTCTATCACTACTTTAGGTAAAACTGACATTATGGTAATGTTATTAAAGATAGAAACCAAGTAATCTCATCCCCATTTTATAACTTGATTAGAATTTTGTCTTCATTCAGGGGATTTGCTTAAATGATATAGGTGGTTATGAAAGGCAGTTTAAAAAATAATGTACAAGATAAACCTAATGTTGAAAAATAGTCGAGTGTGATAGTTATTCTGAAGGCAAAATAAAGTGGGTATAAACTGAAGAAATTGTTGTATATTACACCTTAAAATAGCTAATGAAACTAAAGCAACTAATGTTAATCCTGAAAGATTAATGTCAGGAAAATCAGTTCTGTGGGCTACAGAGTCATCTGGATGAGAGGTGGGAAACCATCAGCCTGTGAAAAACTATAGTGGGCACACATGTTTTATTTAGTCTACAGAGTATTAATCCGCTCAATATTTTTCCTGAAAAAACATAAGCTGATTTCTACAGAGATACACAATGAGCCAGCATGAGGGTGGTAAAGATGTCTGTGTCACATGTGTCTGTATGACATAAGCAGCAGGTGCTAACTGCCACCTGCCTTTTACGGGGCCATGGTCCTGAGAGCCACACCTGCACTTTACCCGCCTGCCCCGGGTTCCTGCGGACATTGGCATTGATGGTCCTACTCAGGACGTTTATTCAGATTTCCTTCTGGCCCTGATTCTTTGTGCTCATCAGTGTGTTTCTGTTGAACTTTCTGACTTTTTATGCATACCTTTATCTTTACGTGTGTGCACAGCCAGCAAGAGGAAAAAAGCAATTTTTCAGAGACTGCACATGTGTTTTATCAACTGTGTACGTTTTACTGAGAAAGTTTTCCTTTTAAATTTAGTTTGTCAGTGATATCTGTTTTTAATAAAATCTTAAAAATTATGGAAGGCATTCATTCAAGTAGTCATATTTTCAGTATATTAATTTTATTTTTAAGTCTAAGAGTTAGAATTGTATTTAAATTATGATAGGTTTGCTTCAAATGTAAAAACATAATTATGAAATCATACCAGAAATGAAAGCTCACTTATTTTACTCAGTGTATTTTTCTGGCCTTTTAAATTTACTTTATATAAGATTAGCAGCCTCCTTATGTGGCTTCTGAGGCTTCACAAATCTTTTTTAGAAATATCTCATTAATTGATGTGTTGATGTATTTATTAAAAACAGAACAAATTACATTTTATATTAATGTTTTTAATTTTTCAACTATATATTTAGTTGATACTTTTGCAACTGTAACTACTAATTTTTCAGGTACAAAGGCTGCATCACATCTCTACCGGTTTTTAATTTTTATCATAATAAGATACAACTATCCATTAAGATACAGTCTAACTATTATGAATAATAGTCTACAACAATAAATTTCTCACAACAACTTGTTTAAAATACCATATGATTTACATTTTTTCTTTGATCAAAACTGAACTTTGTGTATTTAATTTGCTTGAAATCCTAGATGCAGAATAAGATTTTATATACGTTATTAAAGACCATATATTTTTATTTAACACATTGTGTCAACTATTATGATCCTTCCCAAGTATAACAGAATGTTTCAAAGGTTCTGTTTCATATTGCTTTACTATAGATCCATTAATTTGCTAGAAATATGGTATTCATCTTCTGGATTACTACTCTTTACATGAATAATACATATTCTAATTTTTACCTTAATATCTGATAGGGTATTTATTCATGACCTCTTTGAAGACTTTCAATACACAACAGACTTGCTCTACTAAAGACTTTCTGTACTAAAGACTTTCTGTACTAAAACTGGCCCGTTTTCTTCTGGCTTTCCTATTTAAGAGACCACCACCAAACCCATTAGGCATTCATGTAGAATTTAAGACATGTTGATTGTAACTTTCTGGAAGGTCATGTCTAGCAAGATGTAGATCAGACTAGATTCCTCCCAGCTAGGCTGCACAATGATGGATTTTGGAAGCAAAGAGGCTATGAACAGTCTTATCTCACCTACCCTAATTTCATAAGGGGGAAGTATTACATGAATATAGAGACACCCAACAACTTAAGGATATATATCATTATATAAAATAAATGTTAAGCGCTAATGCAAACCTCAGGATGAGTTAGTCTAATAGAACTAAAGAGGAGAACCATTCATACTGTGACAGTATTTCTGAAAGGAAAAAAATGTATATTTTAATAAAATACAAATGCTGTTACCCATGTAAAATTTGTTTCTTGTGAGAAAGGAACTATTGTTTTGGCCAAAAACTCTGTTTAGTTTTCTTCTGTAAAATAAAAGATACACTTTTCATGTCCATCCATAGCTTAATTGATTTGGATAGTTTGAGTGTGTTGGTTATATCCCACATGGTAGAGCAGAGGTGGCGCACGGGGCCTTGAATCTGGCCTCCACCTGGTTTTGCCCAGCACCTTGTTTCTACCCAGCTGCAGAGCCCAGCTCCTTGGTTCTCATTAAGGAGTAGTTACATTTCTACCGTCCTAAAGTTACATGCAGCCCTTTGAAGACAACCATGAGGCTCATGTGGCCCCCGGCGAAAATGAGTTTGACACCCCTGTGAGAGCATTGATTGTTCTCATTTAATATCCCATTTGATCACTGTCAACTTCAGCTGGTCCACCTGACCGTGGAGCACCATTGTCCAGTGCGAAATCTCCAGCATGAAACTTTGCAAATTACTTTTGATACGTTCGATCACTCACAGCACCTTCTCCATACATGGCACGAATCTGTCTTTTTTTTTTTTTTTTTTTTTTTGCATTTCAGTTGCGTTTTACCTTTCTTGAAATAATAAAACATAATAGGCCAAAAATGTTGTGTATTTCCTTCCATCTTCAATATTAAAATGACTTAAATGCATGCTGATATGACAGCCATCACAATACAACTAACAAAATTGTTTTAAATGTAGCTAAAGACAACTAAGCACTCCTAGAGCCATCTGGTGGGAAAATCAGACAAACTTTTTGGCCAACCCAATATATGATGTGTTTTGTTTCAGAGGATAGAATTAAGGGCCAAAACTGGGGGTGGGAGGAAGATAGGTTTTAGGGCAGCAGTTGTTAGACTTTTACAAATTTGATTTCTAAGTGATGATTACTTTTTCTTAAATTTCAGAAAACAATTTTCAACTCCTTTTTAACTTCTAATTTTATTGTTAGCTTTGCCTCATGGCCCATTGGAGACTTCTACTGGGTCTTTATTTTTATGCTGTAAAGCTGTTTTTTTCTTATTTCAAGATGACGTTTTTGGTTGTTTATTTTTTAATTTGTCGGGATAATATTGGTTAAAAAAATGAGAAAGGTTTCAAGTGTCTAGTTCTATAATCCATCATCCATCTGTTTACTGCATTATAAGATGATATTACCTGATATGTTCTCTCCATTATTTTAAACAGTTATCTTTTAGGTGATAAAAATATGCATAAAACATTTTTACTCACCTGTATTCCTTCTTCAACACTCTTCTTTTTCGTATATAGATCAAAGCTTCTGATTTATATAATATTTTACCTCCTGAAATTCTTTTCTGGCATTTTGTTTGTCTTAATATTTATTTTGCTTCACTTTTGAAGGAGATTTTCACTGAACGTAGAAATCTAAGTTGGTATTTTTTTCTTCTAACACTTTATGTATTTCCTCTACTTTCTTCTTACTTACACGGTGTCTGATGAGAAGTCCACTCGAATTTTTTACTCACATTCTTCTAGAGGTCAGGCGTTCCTTCTGCATCAGTTCCTTTCAGGAACTTCCCTTTGTCTTTAATTTTTTTCTTTTTTTGAAATTTGAATATGGTATGTCCAGGGATAATAATTTTTAGTTTGTTAGTTTTTGATATTTATCTGACTCAGTGTTCTCTGAACTTGCTGATGATGTCTGGCATTAATTTTATAAGACGCTCAGCATTCTTTATTCAAATAGTTATTTTGCTTTGTTCTTTTATTCTTCTTCCTCCTGCAGCCCAATTATACATGTTACACCGCAGTCCACGGTTCTTAGATTTTTTTTTTTTAATGTATCTGTTTGCATTTTGGCTTGAGCAGTTTCTTTTGGCTCACTGATTCATTCTTCAGCTGTGTCTGCTGCTAAAGCCTTGACAGGCATTCTTCATTCTGTTACAATGCTTTTAATTTCTAGCCCTTCCTTTTTATTTTCTTAGAGCTCCATCTCTCTGCTTATGCCACCCATCTGTCCTTGCATGGTGTCTACTTCTGTCCTTAGAGCCCTTGACATGTCATCCACCATTACTTTAAATCCCCATCTATTTTCAACATTGGTGTTACATATTTTTAAAGATTTTATTTATTTATTGTTAGAAAGAGGGGAAGTGAAGGAAAGGAGAGAGGGAGAGAAACATCAATGTGTCAATGTGTGGTTGTCCCTCGCATACCCCCTGCTGGGGACCTGGCCCGCAACCCAGGCATGTGCCCTGACTGGGACTCGAACTTCAACCCTTTGGTTCACAGACCCACACTCAATCCACTGAGCTATACCAGCCAGGGCAACGTCTATGTTATATTTGAATCTCATTTTGACTGTGTTTTATCTTACCTTTGACATGCCTTGTAATGTTTTGTCATTGGAAGCCACACCTGTTGTATTGAGTAATAGGAACTACAGTAACGGAAGATTTGAGTCTGAGGATCTGTTAATCTGTCGAGGAGCTGGGTTGAGTGTTTGCTATAGGTACAGGTTCCAGGGCGTTCAAATTGATTTAGGGTCACTGCTTTGGTCTTCCCTCTTGATTTTGGGGTTTTCTAGGAGAGCATGAGTCTGTGTCTTGCCACCCTTTCAGCTGAAGTCCATTGTTGTCATACTGGAGTCCCACTGATGTGGTGGCAAGGTTTGAGGGAGGCTAAGCATTCCATGTTCTTATGACTAAGTCTCAGACTTCAGTGGGCCTGGGCCTCTGAACTGTGATCTCCATGTGAACTTCACGTGGCACCCTCTCCCGTTGATTAAACAGAAAGGTTAGAATAGTCTGATGGGAGCACTGTCTTTCTCTCAACTGAGATAAGGCTGTAGTAAAGGCTTTTTCCCCTGGAGATAGGCCTTAGTTATAAACAATGTTCTTGGCTTATTTCATACTGATTATTCTCCCCCTTCTGTTAGTGCTAAGAGTGGATCTTTCTGGGATCTTCAGGGAAAATCTTGTGGTATTCCTGGAAGGGAAACCCACAAAATAATGGGGTTCCCCTAAGAGTGAGGCTTCTAGCAGTTTCTCACTGTCATGCTGGTCTACACTCACATCCAGCTGTTTGTTAAAATCACCTGATACGTGTTTCTATCATTTTGTGTTCCCACTTCTGCTCCAGGCATGCAGCTCTCAGCTGTGACTTCGTGAATGTGCCTGTCGCTCCAAATGTCACGGGGGTGATTGCCCTGCAAATCAGTTCTTTCCTGGAGCCAAGAAAAGTTACCGATTTTCCCCATGATCAGATTTTCCTTGTAAAAATAGGAATGACAGCTTACAACTTCTTTACACACTGGGACTAAAAATGGAACTTGTTCTGTGTCCTTGTTGTTGTAATGAAGACCTCAGAAAATTTTACTCCTATGGAATGTGTGTGTGTGTATACACATACATATATATATATATATCATAGATAATTGAATGCTACTATCCTGTTATCATTCTGCATTTTGTGTTAATTACAATAATAGATATCTGATAAATATATGATGTACTATTTTAAGATACAAAGGCATATTTTTATTTTTATTCAGTTACCATCTTACCTACTATTTTTAGAATAGAACAGAAAGCTAAGGGCAGGGGGGCGGGAGGTCCCAAAGTGTAGGGTGTGTCCTGGAATGAATTTTGATCATCATCAGATTTTGTATTGTCAATTTTTCCTTCAGAATTCTAAAAATTCTGTAATTTTTGCCTGACGCAAAAATTATAACAAGTTCTCTGAACAACCCATTCTCTGAAATAATTCCACTTAATTTGTTTTAAATAACAACACAGTGACCCTTTGAGTATTTGTTATTTTGTCTTTTTCTCCCAAATTCTTCCTCCTGTTTACCCAGATGTTTAAGGTCGTACCCTTTACCATAGCTGTATTATTTACTCTAATATCATTTCTCTGGAATTTTCAACTACACTGGTAAACATTCCCACCTAAATAGATCAAGCATCCCTCAAACTTACATCTAAAACCCGAATTATCACTCCATTTGATAAAAGTCTTCCCACTTCTGTTAATGATATAGTTGTAGGTCCACAAATTAATATGTTTGGAGTCATCTTTTGCTTCTTGAGCACATAATTAGTAAATCCATTGGCTTCTACTGCTTAAGTCTCCCGCCTTCTCCATCTCCAGCCTGATCCAGACCTTTTCCTTCCCCTCCCGCACTCTTCCAGTAGCCGTGAACTCACTCCAGCCTGTCTTTAACTCCTTCTCCAAGATGTGTTTTATGACCCTTCTAGATTTATCTCCATAAATGACAGTTCTCATCAGCCCAAACCTTCGCTCCAAAACCTCTCTACAGAGGTTTACACCCTGTCTATTATTTAATATTCTCCATTATTCGGTTCCACATTTCTATTTATTTATTGCACAAACATTTATTGATTATAACATGTACACATATTACATATGTAAGTATGTTTATTTACATGTGTGATTATATGTGTATGCATTATATATGCAATTACATGTTATGTGTATACTATGCCCAGTGTTGTGCTGAAGGCTGGATTAGGGAGACGAATAAATTACAGTGCGTACTCTAAAAATCGCACAGTGTAGTGAGATAAAATTTAGATCTTTAAAATAGTTAAAATAAAAACTGTGATAAATGTTTTGGTGCAAACCCTTGTTAGGTCCAATTGGACATTCTACACTATGACCGTACCTATTGTTCTCTGTTAGACCCATCATAGAAGTCAGATCTAAAAAGGCCTTTGCACATTGTTTTAGGCAATATACTCATTCGAGGCATTTTCTCAAGTTAATCCTTAGTTGCTTCTTCCTCTCCTAAAACACCCCCAGCTGCCCCACCCTCCATCATACACATACAGAATGGGAACAGGAAGCAGGACATTGTTTTGCCCCTAATGATGACTGGCATTGCCACACTAAGTTTATATGATTCTAGGAAGGACAGAGGTAGGTGCGTTTTCCATTGGGCAGTTTGCAACAACGAGCATACTTTCATCAGGAGCCAGGTATTCCTCAAAGAGACAGGGGACTGCAGGTGCCCCAGGATAGAACCTACTGCCCTTCCGACTCACCCAGATCCACCATCTATTTGCCCAATCATGCTTTATCTGGCATTATTATTTGACTTTGTGTGCCTGTGTTTCCCCTGTCAAAGAGGAAATAAAGTTACTTCAGTGCAATGATCCCATTGTGTGCCTCTCTGTTTTCCTCAGGGCGTTCCGCACAGCAGTTACCAGTTGTAGACAGCACAGAATTATTTGTGGCCGACAGACTCTAGGCTTCCATAATTCAGTTTGTGGTCAGGTATTGGTCGCATTTAGGGAGAAAAAAATTCTAGCTTGCACTCAGTCCTGGCCTTAGGGATATGCCAGAGCTTGCCATGTTTCTTCATGATTGCCTCCTACTACAAAGCCCATTTTTAAAAAGGAATGGTGTGGGAGAACTGTAGTTCAACAGTCTTCTTTGAGTTATCAATGAGATTCTGAACTCTACATGAGATAAAGCATAAAGCAGCACAAATGTCCATTAATGTCATGTCAAAGATGTATGTGATTAAGCAAAGAAAAGATCCAAAGTGTCTGGAGACACCCCTGGTCTCAACAGCCCTCTTTCCATTTAGGAAGAACAAGAAGCAAGAATAATTTTAAAAAATCTCTTTCACATACATGTATAGCATTTGATGATTTACCTACTAATCTAATACCCTTGTATTCCATTGTTTGTACAAATTCATGCCACCTAATTATGGCATGCTATGCAAGTCTAATTGCTTTCTGAGTGCTATTCTTTTGCTCATTTTTTGCATTGTCCTTGAATTCCCCCTTCCTCTCTCCATGCGCCCAAATTTTAGTGTTTCTAAAGATCTAAAGAAATGTCATCAGACTTCCTTTTTCCCTGCAGTGAGAAGTTATTCCTCCTGCCTCTTGAACTTTACAAAGCACTCAAGTATGTATTTTGTAAGGCAGTTATCATTTTGTTTTATATTACAGCTATTTTTATTCTGCTAGTCAGAGTTCAGGAATATATCTTTTATGTAATTTGGTTAATTGAATCATTTTCAAAATAAAGAGATTATGCCTGAATCATATTTCCTTTCTCTATTTCAGGCCCATAAATGCTTGACAAATATTGTCAGAACTTTCTTATATGGTTTATTAAAGAAATAGAATATATTGTCCCATTGGGTAGGGAGTAAGCGGATAAGGTGACTGAATTTTCTCCTAAGACAGGGAGAAATCTTAGATATTCAAGGACAGATAGAGGTTGTTGGCTTTGTCTTCAGAATGCCTGTACAATGTGGTTAATTAAATAAAATATTCCTGTTTCAGGAACAGGAATTACTATTTCGGGACAGATGTGAACAACAGCCTCTTATATTGGTCAATCATTTTACATACTTGCTACTACTTGTTTTGTTTTCTAATTCTTTTTGCCCATCTAAAGAAGAATTATTCCTTTTGGGAAATTGAAGGAAAAATAAATAACAGAACTTGGTCTTCTCTATAGTACTATGTAAGGTCCATTAGGATATGATCGAAGTTTTTATATTCTCTAGGTACATGGCATTCTGATCTGTCCTGTGTAGATACATTATAAATAAATGATGAAGAGTTGACTTAAAAAATTGACTGCATATTATTATAATAGAAATTAAAGCAGCATATTCTGTTTGAAATTCCTCTCATTGATTAATTTACTTCAATTTAATTCAACCAATGTGACATAGTATCCAGGAATATGAAAAATGATACTCAACTCTAAATTTATTATTCCACAGATAACATAAATTTGTGTTAAAGTTAGAAAAATTGACAAAATGGAAGCCATGCATTTATTTCAAAGAATTATTCTAGTGTTTTCCAAAAATTGTGCTCAACTTTTGAATAAATTCTCTAAAGAGAAAGTTGATATAATAGCAATTCATATGAAAAAATGGTATACAACCCATATCAAATTTGCATGGTTTCTGGAAGTCATTTCATTGTTCTAACAGAAATGCAAAATAATATAAAGCAAAAAATACCCATGGTGACTTTCCCTGGAGACACCAATAGTTTGCCTTTCATTACCCTAGCACACACCGAGGAAGAGCGCATGTGTGTTCGGAGAGCATTGCATCACTGTGCATAAAGACCACAGACACAGCCCTTGTTCCACTGCTTTTGTTGCATGCTCCTCATTTTCCAGGAGGTAAATGGCTTAAAATGAAATCTTGCTAAGCTTCTTGTAGCAAGCTACCTAGACTGGCAGGGAGAATTGTCTGCAAGCTTCCCATTTGCTCAAAGGAAGAGTTCTTAGCCATATTTAATTGCTTTACCAAGCCATCTGAAGGCCCCTCCTTGAAAGCAGTTGAACTAGCTGATCCTTTAATCTCAGAAAGTCTGTATTCTGATTGGAAATGTATGCAGTGGAAAAAAAGTCGGTGAGCATAATTGTTCAACTAGGTAGAGCTCTAACTCGAATTTGAACTAACCAGGACTGGACAATACTATCTCCTTTCGTATTCAACCCCTTCACTATTAACATCAGCCATCACTCCATTAACAGTGGGGAGCTGAGAACAAAAATTTTAAAAATCAGCAAATAGCACCTATTGTGATTGTTTAATAATGATAACAACAAACCTGTCGATAGGCAGTTCCATGCAAATGTTTTTTTCAGCATAGAAATCAAAATACAAGTCTGAGGATACTGTAGATCCAGAGCATGCAAGTTTCTGAGCGATTTGGGGCTGTGTTACTTTTACACAATGTAATAGCAATACTTTTTTTCTTATTTACGATCTTGACCTCCTTTGCACCTTGAGATTGACAGTAGTATTTCCAGGAATATCAAAACATAATATTTTTGTGTGTTGTTTTTTAATTTGATTCTTTGTATCTTCTTTTCTTGTTGCTGTCTTTAAATGAATTGAAGGGGAAGCCAAAAAGTTCTTCTTGCAAGTCGGTTGGAAGCTCTTGACAAATCTCCAAGAATTTCAAAGTCGGTTAGAAGACCCTCCTGAGTTAACTAGGTTCATTTGGAGTGTCTTATTTGTATCACAGAAGATTTGGAAGGCAAACAGAGGCTCTCTTTATGCTACTTCTCCACCCAACTTTAACCTCGATTCTTGAGATTTATTTCCCAAGGTCAAACAGCTTAGCATTACTTGTTCTTTTCTGGAACGTGAAGTCCTACCTCGTTCTCAAACCTCTCTAATGATTCCCTGAGAATATTTTTTTAATGTCAAAAATTAGTTCACTATATTCAAAGCAAATGGTAAGTATATCTACAACTCAAAATTCCCACTTTAATAGAGAACTACTGTACTATATTCTCATAGTCAATTTTATCCAACCATCTCTATTAAGTTTGGCAAAGTTTAAGGCAAGATGCCTAAAAAATTGTGTGGAAGTGCTGAAATGTTATTGGTTAAAGATTTGAAGGCTAAATAAACTAGCTTAAAACCATTAAAATGTGTAATTTTCCTAACTATGCATTATGTATTATAAAAGCAACTTGAAGCAGAATAGCATGTTGAAGCATTAGGGAGATACTGTTCTGTAATTATAAAATATGCATTTGTTTTTTTTTTCTAATGAGGGATTAGAAGAGGATATAGATTCTTCTCAATAAACTGCAAGAGTGTAATCCAATTGGTAATAGAGAAATTGCAAATTTTCTCACTATTGCTGTTTTTACATCATTTTGCTAAATGATAAAGAGATTACCTATGGAGCTAATAATTTCTGCGAAAGAAGCTACTAACAGAACAATTATATTAGCAACTTATTCTAATGTACGGAATTAATAAGTAAATAGTCATTCATAGAAACTAGAAAGCAGTGACTTTATTATTTCTAATTTACAGAAAAAATACTGAGTGCTAAACTCAATGTCTGTTTCAATGTCTCATCATAGTGGAACTAGATCTTGAACCCATTCTTCTGACTTCCATGTTCTTCCCACTAAACCAACCTTTTCCCAGAATGGTTCCATTGAAGATACTTAGCAGAGATAAGTAAATTCCCCGCAAAGATGATAACCTCACATAACTTATTCAGGTGGTACTCAAAAAGTGCATCACAGAGAGCAAACTTTAAGTGTATATTTTGATGTAAAGATAGAATCACTTTTTAATATTAAAAAATTTATGTCTTTATATTCATAATTATATATACTTTAATATTTTAAAAGTATTTTTTTAACTTGAAGACTGGGTCTAAAAAGTCAGGTGAATAAAATTTCAGTAAAAAATGAATTATTTTCAAGGATTTCTAGTCCTTGTTGGAAACATTTGAAGTTCATAATACTGACGTGTTATTTTATTTATGACAACTGATTAGGGATATGAAAATTAGTAATATAAAATAGTTTTCAAAATCACTAGACTCTCATCTGTCTTTGAGTATCCACTGTTTTCTACCTTTTGAAAAAATCTGTCTGCATTTACATGTACTCTGTCATCTCACATATAATTGAAGGTTTGGCTCAGTCTCAAAGAAGATGATTGACCCCCCTCTAGTGTCTTTGGAGTCGAGTCACCTTTCCTGCTGTTTCTAGGGTAACCTTCCAAGTGCCAGAGAGAACAGGTGGATTCCAGAGAGATGATGGATGGGTAATAGCTAGGTGGACAGAGAGGTACTACTGACTGTGATTAAGGGATTCCCCGGGTCTTGTTACTCAGGAAATTGTTGAGTACACAATTCATTAAATTCATTCAACCTACCATTCACCCTTGTGTGTTGTGGCCATACCATTTAAATATACTTCACATTTTCCAGATGGGAACTAACTCAACCATGAATGTCTCTATCATTGATTAAATTTTATTTTACGTGAATATGTCTCTTCTCACTATATATAATTAGGATGAGGACAGTCATTATAATTAAAGCAACTAAGAGAGATGCATGTTCATGGCTCTTTTTCATGAAACCCCAACTCTGGATCTTATTTATCTCTTTCAAAACAGTGTCTTACTAACCCATTTATTCCTTGAACTCACTATTTTAATATGTTTTATATTTATTAAAACAATGAAACATTTCATTCTACTACCATAATAGTAGAATTGGAGATTGTTTTACAATTAAGATCAAAACTCTGACATTTTTGCAGTTCATAAATATTTGTTGTGTACCTGCTATGAGCCAGTTGGGAAATCCAACAAATGGAGACCCCTTTACAACATAAAGTGTGTAAGTAAAAACTCAGATCATATGTTTTCTCTAAAGGTATGAGTAAACCAAGGTCATTTTCTTCAGTCCAGTGTGTCTTCCTACCTCATATGCTTAGAGATAAAGATCTCAGTAAGTCTCACAAAATTAAGCCATGAAAAATAGGAAGTACTATACTCAATAAATAATATGATGGCAAGTGTCAGTCACTATATCATACAGAATATTTTCACTGCCCAACATTAATAAAGTTTTATTGGAACACACACACACACACACACACACATACGAAGAGTGAATCTAAAATTCAACCATACATTGGGGATGGGGAGTTTGCCCTCCTGTTTTTCAATTACTAGATACTGAGGGTCCTTTGTTGGCTATTATAATACAGGGTGCGGCAAAAGTAGGCTTACAGTTGTCCTTATGGGAAATAATACAATTATATAAAATAATAATATAAGAATAAACTCTATTTCACATTCTCACAACTGTAAACCTACTCCCACCCCATCCTATATTCACCATTGTGCAGTTTATAAAATCTGGTTTGTATTAAACTCTGCAATTGATCTTCTAATCAAGATTTGAATAATGAATGTGAAGCTCAAAATTGTGCCCTTGAAATTCCCCACACGATAGCATGATAGTTTATGGATAAATATATAATGATAAATGGATTTACAATTCTCTGTGTTTTCCATAGTGCCAGCAGTAATTTACTAGTGCACAAGGATTTCCATTTCTCTACATCCTTGCCAACACTTATTTGTTGACTTATTGATAATAGCCATTGTGAAAGGTGTACAATGATATCTCATTAAAGTTTTGATTTGCATTTCCCTAATTAATGATGTTGAACATTGTTTCATGGGTCTGTTGGCGATCTGTCATCTTTGGAGAAGTGTTTATTCAGGTCCTCTGCTCAGTTTTTACTTGGATTTTTTTTATGTTGAGTGTGCATGAATTCTTTATGTATTTTGTATATAAATATCTTTTTGATGTTATTTGCAAATTTCTGTCATTCAGTAGGTTGTTTTATTATTTTGTCAATGGTTTCCTTTGCTGTGTAAAAACTTTTTAGCTTTATGTAGTCACATTTATCATTGCTTTCATTGAATTTGGCTGTGGAGACATATCCAAAAGAAATTGGATCAGTGTCAAAGAGTTTGTTTTTTATAGAAGTTTTATGGTTTAATGGCTTACATTTAAGTCTTAAATACATTTTGAGTTTATTTTTTGTGCGGTGTAAGCAGGTGGTTCAGATTCCTTTTTTTGTATGTGTCTATCTAATTTTCCCAAAACCATTTACTGAAGAGACTGTCATTTCTCCACCATGTATTTTTGCCTTCCTTGTTGTAGTTTAACTGACCCGGTAAGTGTGAGTTCATTTCTGGGATCTCTATTCTGCTTCACTGATCTGTGTGTCTGTTTTGTGCTAGTACCAGTCTCTTTATTACTATAGCTTTGTCATATACTTTGAAATCAGGGATCATGATACCACCAACTTTGCTCTTTTTTCCTAAGAGTGCTTTGGCAATTTGGGGTCTTTGGTAGCTATATATAAACTTTAGGTTTATTCTTTTCTGTGAAAAATGCCATTGGTATTTGATAGAGATTGCGTTAAATCTGTAGATTGTTTGGGGGTAATATGGACATTTTAACAACATTAATCATTCCAGGCCACAAGCATGAAATATCCTCTTATTTATTTGTTTTGTCTTCAGTGCTTTTCATCAGTGTCTTATAGTTTCTTAGTACAGGACTTGTATCTCCTAGGTTAAATATACTCCTAGGTATTTTATTTTATTTTTTAATACAACTGTAAATGGGGCTGTTTTCTATAATTTCTCTTTCTGATTATTATTGTTATATATAAATTGATGAATATTAACTTTGTATCCTACAAATTTACTGACTTCATTAGTTCTAATAGTTTTTTGGTGGAGTCTTTAGGGTTTTCTATATATAGTGCCAGGTTATCCACAAATTGTAACAGTTCAACTTTTTTCCAATTTGAATGTCTTTTCTTTCTTCTTATCAGAGTAGACATCCTTGTCTTCTTCCTGATCTTAAGGGAAAGCTTTTGGCTTCGTACCATTGTGTACGATGTAAGCTAAGGATTTGTCTTACATAGCCTTTATTATGTTGAAGTGTGATCCACTTTCTTGAGTTTTTATCACAAGTGAATTTTAACAAATAAAATTGATACAGCCTCTTGGTGTTTCTTGAGAATATGTTTCACAATGATTCTTTTTTCCATTACTGTTCAACAAAATTATGTAATGTATCTTTTTCCAATATGTAGTTACACGAATCACTGCATAGCTTTGTGCTGCATTAGGGAAATATAGATTATTGAGAAACAAAATTCTTTGAGGACTCATGAAAAAATTGAAATACAGATAAATCTAGTAGAATATTCAGAACTAAAGAAAATCTAGGCAATTATTATGTGATTTGTCTGATGTTATTACATAATAAAATTTTAAAAATCTATGAATGAATAGGACAAAAGTGATAAGTATTGAAAAATAATAGAAGCTTAGTAAAAAGTAACTTGAATCAATCAACTTTATGGAAGTGAGATATTGGTCTATAAAGAGAAGGTCCAAATTTAATAAGCATTGATTTTACAAGGTACTTGATGGTTCTCATAATTAATTTAATTATTGTCTTGCAATATTGAAAATCAGATAAAGTATTAAATAACACCAAACCAAACTGCAGAATATGCTCAATGCTTCACTTTTATAAATGCCCTCATTTAAATTCCCCTCAGAATTCTGAGTCAGAGAGTAAATTATAAATACTTAATTTATGGTCACTGAAATATAAAAACATTTCCTTACATCTTGAACTCTCCTATCCTACCTAGAAAAACCACAATTACCCCTCACCTGGGTCATGCCTTGTAAAGTTGTACAATTTACTCGACCCTATAAGCCTTTATTTCCTGCAATGCACAGTTAAACAGACTAAGCTAGGTAAACTAGAACATCCCTCAGTCTTTGATTCTGCCCTGCATGACTTTTCACAGTAACATATATTAGGCATATATTTAAAGATTATTTAAATTGGTAAAAACAAAGGAATTTTAAAACTGTATATTAGAGATTCTGTTACTAAACCACATGACTAACTCTAAAAAGAAAAGCATTGCAAAATAGCAGAAACAATTTACTGATAATATTTTTTAGGAAAATAAAAATTGTGGCCTATACTTGTATAATATAAAATAAAAACATATTTAAGTAATATAAAATCTCTACAAGTAGGAAGTTTTCTAAAATAAACATTCATTACTTTGATTTTTCGTAGCCCTTTATTTCAATGGCACTTTATAGTTTTAAATATGTATCTGTTGACTCATAAATGTATTCATCAAATATTTATTGAGCTACTTGGAATTTTATGTTAGGCCCTTGTGTCACATAACAGTGGGTGGAGCCTTATTCTTTCTATTCTTTTTGACTTGAGTGAACTTCCCTGATATCCACATGACGTGCTTCCTTATTTCTTTCAGGTCTTTGACCAAAGTCATCTGTGTATTGCCTAATGTTAGAAAGAATGCAACTGAATTCAGTTATCTAATGACATTAACAGAAACATTGGCATGTTTCTGTCTTGGCATGACAGAAACATGCCAAATATTTCTTTACTAATCTGCAGATATTCCAGTTTATTTGTATTATTTACCTTTTAATGGAACTCTTCTATTTATTTTTTTACCAATTGATATTTGCTCTTTAACTACCAGTACAAAGGCTACCTCCTCAGTAATGTATCATTTCCAAAAACAGTGATGCTATTTTTGAAATAGCATCATCATTGACATCCCAAAGCAGACCTGGATGTTGCATCTCCCTGCTTCCATGATGCCTGACTTACATGCTCACACTGTTACTATTAGGAAGAAAAGTCCATCAAAGTAGCTCAGATAAGGAAAGGTGTTATCAATATGAAACAGGGGAATCTTTTAGCATTCAGTGGACAAAACAACTTTTTTCATCCAAGCCACCAAACATCCTTAATCCATGGCCAAATAGAAAGCCATGAGTCAAGTCTACTCTCTCTTTGCCTCATGAGCCTTCAGTGGCAGATAGTTTTGCTTTCTTCAAGTATCTTAAGCTTTTCTCTCCTCCACTGGCTTCATTGACCCTCACAGCTTCGAACTGCATGTGACTTTGTGTAGACCCAGTTTTATAAGATCTTTCATTTCTACCACTGACATGAATTTCTCAGTGTCTCAGTTTCCAGCTCCAAATCTGTGAAAAGAAGCAGCTATTTAAATAAGCTTGGGCTAAGATGTTGAGTTTCCCCTAAGGCAGGTGGTCTGTGTCAGGTACCTGCTATGCCCTTGACTGTGACCAGCAAATGGGGTTTTTTAGGAGGAATGAGACCATCTAGGCCTACCTCTTCAAAAGAGTCTCTGGAGAGAAAAAAAATGTCTAAGAGGGGAGAATGGGTTGGGCATAGAGTGGGCAACATGTCTTTCTCTTTTTTTTAATGCCAGTTTCTTTTCTTTTTTTTTTTTAAGATTTTTAAAAAGTATTTATTTATTTTTAGAGAGGGAAGGGAGGGAGAAAGAGAGAGAGAGAGAAACATCAATGTGTGGTTGCTGGGGGTCATGGCCTGCAATCCAGGAATGTACCCTGACTGGGAATCGAACCTGCGATACTTTGGTTCACAGCCCACACTCAATCCACTGAACTACGCCAGCCAGGGCTGACAACATGTCTTTCTGACATTGGATATGTTTCTGAGGTATAGTGTTCCACTGTTATGCTGTCGTATATCTATGAACCCGTGAATTCAAGAATTGTGACTTTAATAGTGATAATTTTAAACAGTAAGGCAGAAGAATTGATAGGCCATCTCTGAGTAAAACATATTTGTACTGGTGAAGATGAGTGCACAATGAACTTGTGTTCATCAAGTATTGTGTAATAAGACACTATGCTGGGCACTTGGAAATACAATAGCGCAATGATTGCAGTGGGGAGTGGTGGAGGTGGAAGAAAGTATAGGGGGTTAATGGTGTTGGAAAAAAGTAAAATAAAATAAAGTAAATTAGAAAGGGTTAAGAACCTATACTGGCTAACAGTGTAGTTACAGGCTCCATGCTTTTGATGCATACTAAGTCAAGTTCAGGCAGAACACAGTGACTAGGATGGTGAGATTTTTGGACATTATATCATATAACAAAATATTTGAAAACAGACAAACATACAGAAATTAAAGTCCTAACATGGAAGATAGGGTAGCTATTTTTAATAAACTGAATGACTCTAATTTGAAAGACAAAATATAAGTACATTTAAGCCATAACACAATAAATGAAGTGCTTCTCAGGGCCTGGGAATAATACATACTAGATATCTGCTGAAGCTGTACAATTAACATCTGACACTATAGCATGGACTTTTCCTGTCTTCTGAGCAGAATGGTGACCTCCAGGCTGATCACATTTGCTATTGCTTGTGGAGCCATGGCCCTATATGGATAGAGGACACTACACTTATTCCCAACCATTTCCCCCCTGGTGACATTCACTGTTGAGCCATGTTAAGATGCTGTTTATCAGAATTTGAGTTACTGACACCTTACCACATTAACAGATGGAAAACACCTATAAGAAAATCTGTGTCCACTGAAATGGTGCCTGTTATAAAAATGGAATTATGGAAATATGAGAGTGGAAAAAGCAAACATTCTCAACCAGCCTTCAAGGATGCCCATAGAAAAATACAACCTAGCACAAGAAATGTGTCTGTCCAAGCTAGTTGGTTTCTGAGTCTCTATTGAATGAATAGTCAGATCCATTGCATCACTAAATGTTTGAATTAAATAATGGGCATCCTTTGTTCTTATTTCGCTCAATAAGCATTCTGATTATACTTTGTGTTATCCTATAGCTTGTTGCATTGAGCTACAAATCTGCAAATATATGTAAAGAAATGGAGACTCAATCACTTAATTACCCTTTTCATTATAAGTTCAAACATTTTAGCATTATGCTTTATTTATTTGGGTTGTCAGACCCAGTGAGCAGAACATGGCATTTTACAAGATGTTCCAGCTTTTGTTGACCAGCTTCCCTGCAGACATCAAGTGCCCTGCAAGATTTTATATCTATATCTATATTTAAATATATACACATATTTAAATACTTTTCTATATGTTGAATGGCACACCAATCAAAATCACCAAAGATTTTTTTATGAAATATGAGAAGCAGATTCCAGATTTCATATGAATAAAGGATGTGGAGGGATCGAGAAAAGAAAGAGAAATAACTCATAGATACAGACAGTAGGTGGGGGTTGATGGGGGGAGGGTATTGGTGAAGGTGGGGGAGGAGGGCATAAACAGTGATGGACGGATACTTGACTTGGCGGCGGTGAGCACACAGTATGGTATAAAGATGATGTGCTGTGGGATTGTGCCACTGAAACCTGTGTCACCCCAATTCAGTAAAAGGGAAACAACATTTTTTTTTACAAAAAAGTACAATGATCATGGTCTTCCCTTGGTGTGTGCCCCACAAGTTCATTAACCTAGAATAAAAGAAACAATGTAATACCTATGAATAAAAAAAAGCCAGATCTATAGAATGCATATTAGATTCTGAAACAGTCTCTCTCAGGAATATACTTTATGATAAAGTTGTCATTTTATTGTATTTCATTTATTTATTTATTTGCTTAAATTTATTGGGGTGATGTTGGTTAATAAGATTATATAGTTTTTAAGCATACAATTCTTTGATACATCATCAGTATATTGCATTTTATGAGCACCACCAGAGGTCAAATCTTTTTTTTATTACTGTGTTATTATTCATGCTATTACAGTTGTCCCAATTTTCCCCCCTTCACCATCCTGCACCCAGCCTGCCTTCACCTCGGGGTTGATCCTGCACCATTGTCCCTGTCTATGGGTCCTTCATATATGTTCTTTTGTCTAATCCCTTCACCTTCTTTAAATCTTCTGCCACCATATATTTGCCCCCTTTTGCCCTTTCCTACTCCCTGCCCCCACCACTTACCCTGGTCATCACCGTGCTATTGTCTGTGTCTGTGAGTTTTTGTTTGTTTGTTGTCTTATTTGTTCAGGAGGTTTATTCAATTAGCAATGCTTTGAGTACTGTCTATACATTGGTAAATAAACAGTTAAACACCTTTCTGACCACACACATGTACACCAGGAACATGAACACTGAAGACTCATACGTGCATACAAGACAAAGTCAAGAGCTAAAATTAAATGCAGTTAAAAAGACATAAGAGTGGAAAGTCATTTTATAATATTTGATGAGAAAAACTTTCCTAACTAAGAGCCAACACCCAGATGCCATACTGCAAATATTTGCATACTTGACAAAGGCAAAATTAAATATCCCTCAATGATGAAATATAGCTGTATACATACAAATGACAAGTAGAAAATTTTAACATATATAAATAGCCATAGGATTATCATGTATATAAACATGAGTGAAAGATACCCAATTTAAAATGAGCAGAGATGAAGAACACCATTCAGAGAGCAGAAATTATAAAAATTTCTATATTTGAAAAGTTACTTGGCATCACCACATCCTAAGAAATACAATTAAGAAATAATGGTCATTTTATTCCATGCAGTTTACCATCATCAGAGAGACTGATACCTGTTGTTATTAAGGATACAAAATTGGAATCAATCACAGGCTACCTAGGTAAATCCATTTTGAAGAAAAATTTAACCCTGTTTTCAAATTTAATAGATGCATCCCCTTTGACATTGAGTTTTCTCTTCAGGAATTCATTCCAGGGCAATAGTCGCACATTACTGTCAGAATGTGTGTGCAGAATGCTCACTGCAGAATTGTGTATCATTTTATGAAATGGAGAGCAAACCGAGGGTCCATTAGAAGGTCATAATTGAATAAATTCCAATGCAACTAAGCTACAGCCTTTAAAATAAATGGCACACAGCTATAAATACTGGCAGGGATCAATTTCCAAGACATGAGGTCAAGGAGGAGAAGAAAAGACAATCTATAAACTATACTCCTATTTATAGAGAAATACTGTGTATGTGTGTCATAGAGGGGCTTGCTCAACTTACTGATATATATCGTATTATTTTAATATGTTGCAATAATGATTTATTGATCTATTGCTATATTAAGCACAATATTTCTTTAATAATTTATGTTTTCACAGAGTATTATAGTATATTACTGTGTTACTCCAGCCAAAGAAAGCCCCAGTGAATAAATGTTATAGAGAAACAACAGGGAGCATCTCTTTAGTATGTAGTTGGGGGCAGGATGACATTCTATCAATGATACCATGAAAGGGGTGCAGCATCTAAGGAAACATGTGCTGGTGGATACACTTTCATTCTATGATTCAAAACGTGAACCTTGGAATGATGAACCTGCATGTATTACTTACTGCACGTATTATCAGTTACCTCCTGCACCGGTGGTGCTATTTACCAAGCTGGCTATGACTCAGGCTTTCCTGCTGTGTTCACGTATTTGGAAATGACATTACTACTAGAAGGGGAACATTTCTAGGACCCTTTATATTTAAATAAGTTACATTTAAATATGTTTCATTTACATATGTTCAAAGCATTGTACAAATTGGCCCTTTTTATTTAACCCATTAAGCTTAATGTCTTTTTCCAATTCAAAGGAGAAACAAGTATTGAATTTTCTAAGCTTTCTAGCAGGGCTAACAGAAACACGGAATGACGACGGTGGAGAATTGTTGTGCTGCAAAAAGAGTGCCAGAATTTTGGGGAAGACGCTTGTTGCAAATAATGTAAAAGCTGTTCTAATTAACTTGAGTTTAAAAGTGGATTAAATGGTTCTCCTCAAGCATTGAACTATGACAGTAAATTTGCAACTTCTAAATTATGATTTGGGCTAATACTCCTTAAATAAACCTCACAGAAGTAACTCCATTGTATAATCCTGTTAAGAGCTGCTGTGGAGGAGGCACCGTTCCATGACATGGCTTGCAGGCTGGACCCTGGACAGGACAGAGATTGCTTCCTGCAAACCCCTCTTAGAGAATGCCCAATAAACTGATGTTTGTTCTGACATAATCAGCACCCCTGCCTTTTACCCTGCTGTGTGCCTGTTCCTAAACAGGTTTTGTCCTCACCTGGTCAACCATGCAAAGTAATTTGCAAACTTGGTAGCATTTGTGTACCAGTACCTGTAACTACCCCCCTTTGACGTAATATAATTTTCTGGTGCCGGCCATGTTGTACAGAAAAAATCCACTTCATCTTGCAGCCACCAGAGTTGGGCTTCCTGTGTTTCTCTTAATAAACTCACTGCTGGTTACCAGACTGGGACGGCTTACTGCCTCCTTCCGTCTTCCCTGCCCTCCAGGTGTGGGTGTATGTTTTCAGTCTCCGGGCTCTTCCCTGGGCCTGTGTGTACTGACAGCTATTATTGTTTTTTTAGTTTTAATTTTAAATACTAAAGATGTGATATGTGCCTTGACTGGTGTAGCTCAGTGGATTGAGCCAAAAGTTTGCCAGTTTGATTCCTGGTCAGGGCACATGCCTAGGTTGGGGGCCAAGTACCCCCTGGGGGAGCATGCAGGAGGCAACCACACCTTGATGTTTCTTTCTCTCTCTCTCTCCCTCCCTTTCCCTCTCTAAAAATAAATGAATAAAATCTTTTTTAAAAAAGATGCGATATAATTCTGGCACCTAAATATAGTCTACTTTAGCCTATTGAAAAAAATCACTTGAAATAGGGAAACTATAACAAGTTTTCTATAAAATTATATAGAATTTTATATTGCAGATTATTTGACTTGCAGTATAAAATAATGCATTCTAAAAAGTTCACAGATAATCTTACATTTAAAATTTTAAAGATTATCTATTTTTTTAGTATCTTTTCTGAGAAATTATGCTATGTGAATATCACTATGTGAAAATATTCTTTTTTTCCCCTTTTCTTACCAATGGGAATTGTGATTTATGGTAAGTGGTTTGGACTTTATGTTTATTGAGTACAAACATAGATTCCACAGGACATTTGACATTGTCCTAAGATAATTATGTTGCAATGTGCTCTTTTTTCAAAAAACAAAGCCAATTAATCTCTTAGTGTTTAATAGTGCTGCTTTTTCTAAGGTGAATTTGTTTTCACTTTGTGATTAATTAGTGTCGTTACCACTTAACTGCCCCATTACACATCTGTTTAAGTACCATACTCAAAAGAAATAATTCGTGCTTAACAATTCATATAAATTAGCTACCTTATAAGAATCAAGATACAACTTTTATATGTGTGTTTTATATATTGTATATGTATGTATATACATGCATCTGTGTATATTAAGATATCTGTATATGTGCATATATGTGTGCATGTATGTATATAACATGATTGCACACTTCCTATGCACACAGATTATTAGCCTTTAACATATACTTGTACTTCTTGATACCATGGTTTAAATTATATTAATCTGGAGTAATGATCAAGTTGAAATTTACTTTATGAATATTTCTATCCTCTGTTTCTGTGAGGACATACCAAAGAGCATATAAATATTCTTGTATTGCTAGTACTTCCTACCATAAAGGGTTTGGGAGAAAAAAGAACATTTTATTCATTCATATATTTCAACAAATGTTTATTATGCTAGTCACTGTTCAAGCCATTGGGGAAGCATCAGAAAATAAAGCCGACAAAGAACCCTGTGCTAATGGAACTTATGTTTTATGGAGGATAGAAAGTTGATGAAAAATGAACATACTAATTCATAATTAATCAGTAAATGATATAGTGTATGCAGTAAGAAACTACCACCTGTGTGGCCAAATCAAACCTGACACCTGCATCTGTAGCCTGTGACCTAAGTTTATATATATATACACACACATACATATGTACACACATATTATACATATTTTTAAACATGTATATTTTTACATATTATATATTTAAATGTTTTTTATTTATAAATGGTTGAAAAACTTTAGAAGATTTTATGACAGGCAAACTTAAATTTGTGTTCATAAATTAAGTTTCACTGGAACATATCCACAATCACTGATTTAAGTATCTTTATAACAGCTTTTGCCCTGTGAATGTTGAGCTGTGGAGACAGAGACCACGTGGTCTGCAAGGCCTGAAATATATCCTATCTGGCTTCTTACAGAAGGACTTTGCTGACCCTTGTGCTAAATAACTTAGTAATATTTCACTTTCCTACCCAAATCACAGTTAATATGTTCCTAGAGATATATGCATTATACATAGATTTCAGTTTAGGAATATTTAATTTTGCTAAAAACTTCTCCAAATTAAAATTCACACATAGGGTCATCTGCTGGTAAGAAACACAAAGAGGTCATGTGAGCTCTACCCAGTACCTTCATTAGTAGACACAGTGCTGTCAGATACATGTAAAATTCAAATACGATTTGCATTAAACTAAAAATTATGGGGACTTTACTATGTGCCATATGCACGACCTATATCATCAAATTAAATTCTCAAAGTTGCCACCTGAAATAGGTGTTTTCATTCCCACTTTATAGACAAAGCCAGACTGTACCTTTGAGGGGCTTGTCCAAAATCAGACTGGACATAGTGAGTGGTTGGGCCTTGATTAAATCCTAATCTCTAGACTCTTAATCTAGTTGCTCCCTATACCTTAGAGTTATGTGTAAGTCAGGCTGTAAGCAAAAGCAGGTCTGGCTGCCTGCCACTCTCAAAGCCAATAGTTGAGAGGCAAGTGCCGATGTAAAAGAAAATTGGTTATTTGTAGATGCTGGCCACCTGGAGGATGGGGGACTCAAGTCTCAGAACCCATCTCCCCTTTTTACTGGAGGCAGAGATTTCTATAAGGAGGGAGAGGGGAACAGAACAAAGAGATCAAAGAAGGGGGTTGCGAAGTTCTCCGTGTGCAGAGTAGCACAGTCCGTTCTGATAAGGCGAGTGATGGTCCGGCGTGCTTCATCCTAGTTTCGTGTCATCCCGGCTACACGTCATCTTGGCTGCATGATTGAAAGCCAGCAGATCTCCCGGGGCTGGGATGTTTGAAAGTCAGAGTATCTTTTGAAACTAGTTCCTAGAATTCAGATACAAACGTGCTGCTCATCTACACGCTACATATGAGAGTCAGCACTTACAGAAACCATGTCAAAAGAATGGTGGGGTGGGTTATAATTCCCCACCATTACAATTTTCCTCTGTTACAGTGCATTATGCAGAGTTTAATTTTAAAGCTCCTTAGCATTGCTTAGCAATCAAGGAACACTGAAATTTAAGTATTATCAGCAATTTGGGTTCAAACAGCCTCAGAAATGCCATCTAAGTCTAGAATACAGTGAGCAAATCAAGCTTATTTTCTTGGCCAGACACTATAAACAAGCATGCTTCCTTCTTAATGATTTCAGCTCTGTAATTTTCAGGCTTGGAAATTAAAGATGAGGAGGGGTTTCTTTCTAAATGAGTCTGAGTTGGCAGAAGAAAGTATATCTGAATGAGCCCTAGAGTTGGGAGAGGAAGAACACACTGTTGGGAGGAAGGGAATGAATAAAAGAGAGAGAGAGAGTGTAAATGCAGAGAATGTGGGAGAGAGGAGAGAAATGTAGCCTGGCCACTAAGCTGGGGTGATTTCGTGTATGCACTTCAAAGCCATGTTTATGATTTAAAATTGTTATCTTACCAACAAACTATATTAAGTAATTTTAAACGAAGCAGGGTTCTTAAAGGAACACTCCAGAAACTGGAGTAAATTGGAAGAACTCCAGAAAACGTAAGAGACCAGCTCAAAAATAATGTCATCCGAGTGAGGGATAAATAAAAGGAGTAGAGGAAGAAGCAGGAAAAAGTAGATGGGTGTGAGGTGTATTTAGAAAATAGAATTACATGTATCTCGTCATTAACTAATATGGGAGGAAGTTTAACAATGAGTCACCCGGCTGGCGTAGCTCAGTGGATTGGGCGTGGGCTGTGAACCAAAATGTCACAGGTTCGATTCCCAGTCAGGGCACATGCTTGGGTTGCAGGCCACAGCCCCCAGCAACCGCACATTGATGTTTCTCTCTCTCTCTCTTTCTCCCTCTCTTCCCTCTCTAAAAATAAATAAATAAAATCTTTTAAAAAAATCAACATAAATCTTAAAAAAAAAACAATGAGTCTAGCTTTCTATGCCTGGATGAATGAATTCACCATTTACTGGGGGAGAGAGAGAGCACTGTCCTGGCACCAGAGTTCAGCGGGACAGACCTTGACTTGGGTTTTGAGATACTAAGTCTGAAGTGACGCTTTCATATCTAAGGCAAGATGTTGAGGATTTAATTACAGATGAGCCTGAGACTCAGTGGCAAGTCCCAAAAGGAGATGTAAATTGAAAAGTTAGTAACACAGACCTAGCAGTATAAGCCCTGGTAGGGGGCTTTGCAGAAGGGCCTAGGAACATGCCCCGAGGGGCTCAGTCACATTCAGGGAGATGAGCCAGTCTGGAATGCTGATGAGAAATCAAGGAAGAGAAATACCGAAAAATCCCGTTGTCTGTAGTAACATGGAGGTTATTGGTGAATGTGCAAGATACGTTTTTGTGAAAGGGGCAGGTTGAAGACGTATTTAGACATAAGTTATTGGTGAAGACATGTAGAAAGCAAATATAGATAGCTGTCTTTAGAAATGTATTTCTGTGAAGAAAAGGAACTTCTATTATGGTATTAGTTGTTATATTACATATATTATATATTGATACTAGTGATGTACTAATATGGGTAGAACATTTAGGATAGAAAGCACTAGGATATATATTTTTAAATATATATATAGTATATATATATACAGTATTTAAATAAATATATTTCAATGCTAAGTGGCATCCACTAGAAAGGAAAAAGTTGAATTTTAATAAAATGGCAGTTTTACTGAGTTCAGGCTGCTATAACAAATTACTATAGCCTGTGTGGCTGAAACAAGACATTTGTTTCTTACAAGTCTGAAGGCTGAGAAGTCCAAGATCAAGGTATTGGCAGGTTTGGGTCTGATGAGAGCCTTCCCTCTGGTTTGCAAATGACTGCCTACCTCTACACAGTCATGGAACAGAGAGATGAAGCAGGCTCTCTGCGACCCTCCTTATAAGGGCGCAGATCCCATCACGAGGGCTTCCCCATCATACCTAATTACCTCCGAAGGCCCCATCTCCACGTGCTATCACTGTGGGGACTAGGGTTTCAGCATATGAGCTTTGGGGAACACACACAGCCAGTTCACTGCGTGCATTATATCCTAGTTTGCCCTTGAACTTTAGGTTGACATGGGTTGTCACTGCAAAATTATTAATGTTTTTTTTTTCAATCACAGTGTGTGGATTTAGATGACCATAGATATAGAAAGAGGAAGTAATAATTTAAGTATAATAAGGGATTCAGAACATAGAAGAGGCTCAACTTCTTTTATAGCGTGCTGGAATGAGGTCAGAACAAGGTAGATAGAAGTGACTGTAAATTTAGTGGTGAACACTGATGCTCCGATTTCCTAGAGAATTAACGGGGCTGCAGATATAATTTAATTGGGGTAGAGCCGTCTTTTCAATGAGTTGTATTTGGGCAAACGGATATATCCACATGCAAAAGAATGAAGTTGGACTTCTACCTCACATTATACATCAAATGTAATTCAAAATATGTCCTAGATACAACTGTAGTATTTTAAACTATAATACTTTTAGGGGAAAATGCAGGAGTAAATCTTTATAACTCTGGATTATGCAAGGCCTTTTAGGTATGGTATCAAAAGAACAATTGATAACGTGAAAAAAGATAAATTAGATTTCATCAACAGTGAAAAAAATGTGCTTCCTAGGTTATGATCAAGAAAGTAAAAAGACAACTCACAACACGGGAGAAATATTTGCAAAACCTGCATCCAATAAGAAATTATATCCAGAATACATAAAGAACTTTTATAACTCAATAGTAAAACTAAATAAACCAATTTTAAAACTAGGCAAAGGATCTGAATAGACACATCTCCAGAAAAGGTACATAAAGGCCAATAAACAGAAGAAATGCTGTTCAACACAATTAGCCACCAGTGAAATGCAACGGCACAATGAGGTATCAGTGCACATTCACTGCAGTTGCTGTAACAGCAAAGATATATAATAAAAAGTGTCGGAGAGGATGTGGAGAAGCTGGAACCACCTCCCCCCTCCATACCCTGCTTTTGGGAATGTAATGCAGTGCAGCACCTCAAAACGTTTCACGTAGATTT
Source organism: Phyllostomus discolor (assembly GCF_004126475.2). Lineage (NCBI taxonomy): Eukaryota > Metazoa > Chordata > Mammalia > Chiroptera > Phyllostomidae > Phyllostomus > Phyllostomus discolor. The sequence goes on along the minus strand of NC_040913.2, from coordinate 10,157,140 downwards.
ATCATGTGACTCAGCAATTATACTCCAAGATGTATATCCAAAACATACACAAATATGTTTACACAAAAGCTTGTACACACATGTTCATAGCAACATTATCCCAAATAGCCAAAAGGTGGAGATGACCTGGGGGAAGGGGTGGGGAAAGCACAGTGTGCTCCACAGAGAGGGCCTTTATCTGCTGGTCTCAGGGGAGGATCTCAATAGAATATTAATTAGCTTTCCGGGTGCATCCTTTCAGGGTCGTTGTCTCTACTGATTGGTTGGTGCTGTTACAGAACAACAAAGGGGGGCCTGGGACAACATACTATTACTGAAAGGAACCCCCCAGGTTCGTTATGTCTGCCACCAGAGGAAAGACGTCTCTCAGTGCCAGAGATTCATGAAAAGGAAAGGAAATGTTTATTTAATGCTATGCAAACTTAAAGTAGTGACCTAATGTCTTCATCAAAATCCCAAAGTCCCTTAAAACACCCACAAATACACACAGTCCTTCCTTCCCCCTTTGCCCAGTCTGGGGTACCGTATCTCAGGAAAAGATATAGAAGTCCGTGCCTCAGGCAGCCCCCTGTTCTTCCCAGTAATCTGTCTCAGCTGGTAGGCCTCCCTCAGTTCCCGGCACCCTCAGCTGTATCTCTGGGATCTCTGCTAAAGCCAGGTGGTGGTTCCCCCTTCTAAAGCTGTGGGAGTGCCCACTCTGGCAAAGCCTTGTGGTTCTCTCCCAAGGCCACGGGAGTCCCCACTCAGCCAAATCCACGTGGTTCTCCCTTCTATTGCCACAGATACATGGTCCTCTCTCCAGTCGCTGCAAGGAGAGGGGTTGCCACTCTGCCAAAGCTGCGTGGTTCCCTCCCCAATGGCTGCCACATCTCGGTTTAAATCCCCAAGCCAATCTTCCTCTGCAGCCCCATTTCTGACTCCTTCCACAATTGGCTACACTTGCCAGCATTCTCATATCCTTCCAGCTTTACTGGGCTGCCATAGTGAGTCTGGGCAGGCATGGCCCCATGGCATGGAGCCAATCTTCTCCAAGCTCCCATGCAGGTGCTGTAACTCAGGGGACCTGCCCTCCAGTTACATCTTGGTGGGGAAGTTACTTCCATTCCCCTGGCTCAGAGCATGACTACAACTATTTAACATATCTGTGCAACCAGTCAAAGGTTATAGATATGTTAAATGACCACACCAGAGGTTAGCTGCAAAGCTGTTGCTATGTGAAACAGCTCTCAATGGCCCTGTTCCATTTGTCCCTTCCCCCAACCCACACCTGTGTGTGTGTGGAGAGGGGTGAGGACATCCTAGTATTTCCTGGACACCTTGAGTTCTGGACCCCATTCCAAATCCCTATTTGGAGTCCCCGCTCTTGGCTGCACCCTGTTATAGTGCCAGGGCAGGTGGTCACTAATCAAGGCAGGTGGTCCTGAAGTCAGCTATGGTATCACTTGTCTGGTTTTGTTGCTTTTCTAAGCCTGGAGCTGAAACACAGCTGAGGCCTAGATATGTATTTGGAGTGGGTCAGAACCTGCTACTTCTGAGGGCTTTAATGCTTCAGAGCTATTCTCTGGCCTCCTTGTTTCTTCACCCCCAAGGGAGCCTAACCCACGTGACTAGCAACGTGCCAGGGGAAGAAAGGTCAGGGGAGGGTCTGAACCACATGACCAGTGATATGGAAGGTCAGGGGATGTAAATGACGTGTCCAGTGACATGCTGGGGGAGGAAAGGTTAACCTGGGGGCAAGATCCTTGTTTTCCCAGTTTTGCCTGCTGTTGGGCACCTGGGGCTTGCACTCTGGTGACCTTCTGTACCTGGCCCATCGTCCTTGCCCTGCTCGTGTCTAACTGCTCACTGTGGACATAATCCAAATGTTCATCAATTAATGAATGGATAAACAAAATGTGATATATACGTACAACGGAATATTTTTTAGCTAAAAAAATGAAATACTGAGACATGCTACAACATGGATAAATCTTGAAAACATTATATTACATGATGGAAGGAAGGAAGCCAGACACACAAAAATCTAATGTTGTATGACTCCATTTATGTGAAATATCCAAAATAGGTATCTGTATAGAGGCAGAAAGTTGATTAGTTATTTCCAGGGCTTGAGGGCAGGTGGCTGGGAGGAGGTGGGGAAATGGGAAGTGACTGCTAGTGGATGTGGGATTTCCTTGTGGGGTGACGACAAGGTGCTAAAGCAGATTAGGTCGTGGTTGCTCAACTCTGTGAGTCCCTGGAAACCATCGAATTGGATACTTTAGGTGGGTCAGTAATATAGGTGAATTATATTCCCATAAAGCTGTTTTATCAAAAAAATAGATGAGATGAGATTATATACTCGAGAGTGAGCAGAGATGGGGGAACAGACAATTGAGGAGTAGGGAGAAGGTTTGAAATAGGTAGTTTTAGAAAGAAAAGGTGGAATAGCAGTGGATTTTAAAGACTCTGTACTAGAAAAGGAGGAAATAATGTTACAGAGAGCTGAGGGATAGTGGTGAGACAAAGACCGTTAACATGTTCAAATCCCTAACTGTGTAAAACATATCCCACGTAAGGCCAAGCTTGGAATGTATAGTGATCAATTTTGGTTCTTCAGAATGTTACATTTAGTCTGATGGCATAATGTTAGAATTTAGATAAGAGTGACTAATTGTACTTTAGTCTGAGTATCTCAGGAATTGTTTTTGTGTCCACAGAAACTGACATGCTAGAGAGAAAGCCAGAGTGATTCTGAGGTCACTCTCCTTTCTCCATGGAAAAGAAGAGTGTATGGGTGGCCCTGGCTGGGTGAGTCAGTTGGTTGGGGCATTGTCTCATATGCCAGAAGGCTGCAGGATCGATTCCAGGTCAGAGCACATACCCAATAAATATATCCTCAGGTGAGGAATAAAAAAATAAAAAGAGTTTATTTGCAGTAAAGTTTATGTTAAGATTTTGTTATGTTAAGGTTTTAAAGTTTGTTTCCCTTCTTTAGCCAGAATGACTTTGATACCATTAAATCCTGTGTCATGTTCTAAGAGAAACTTCACTTTTTTTTATTTTGCCTTTTTAAAAGCCTTTGGAAGCACAATTCTTTCATGACAAAACAACCTGTACTCTTATCCACTTAGAGGTATACGTATTTGACAGTACATGTTTAATAGCTCAGAAAATATGTATGAAAACTTCACTAATGCTGTCTTTCATCATTAAAATGCATCTTCTTGGAAAAAAAAATTGGACAGATTAGGCTTCAGTTTTTAACCATTTTGCTGCATGTTCAGCTTTTCCATGTTGAACAGGAGGAAAGACAGGTTGCCAGAAATAGTTAGAGAAATAAGCAGAGGCAAAGCTTTTTATCTACAGGGCTCTTGCCTGAAGAAAACATGAGCTTATTGCTAGGAAAACAAGTAACTACCTCCCCATCCCCTCCATGGAGCCCGTTCCCCACTCCGGAGAGTCAACACTGACCCCTCAATGTAAATAATAGAAATCGACTTCTCTGCACGTTGCTTTATAAAGCAAAAGACAAGAAGTCTGGGCGAACCAAGTAAAGTGAACTGCCAATTTCACTCAGGGAAGCACGTAAGACTAGCTGTGCGTGCATATAAGTGGCAGCGATGCATTTAGTCATAGAGATCAGTAAAACTGCCACCTGGGTCATCGGGGAACCATTGCCACGGCAGGAAAACAGATTTAGTTAACTCTTCTTCCGTGGCTTCGTACCATGATCTCTGATTACCGTCTAATTCTCTGGTGTCCCTCTCACTGGTTTCCTTTTTTGGTCTCTGTCCCTTAAATACAGATATTCCTTAAGACTGACTTCTCTTTTTTGCTTGCATGCCCTGCTGGTTTTACTGCCACATTTGTACAGTTCATACTGAAATCAGTATTCATCTATTCACCCATCCATCTACCCGTTCACCAAAGCATTCATTCATTCAACATCTATGAAGTGCTACTATAGTTCAGGTAAGTCAACCGAGCGGTAGGAATTCAAAGATGATTAGGACACACAGCTGCTGACTCAAGGGGCAAGGACAGGTTGAATATTTCCATCAGGACAGTCAGACAGTCTCTCAGGTTCTAGGTATCCAACATTGTCCTTTCTTATCCCAGACTGTATTTCCCGGTGATGTTTTCTCTTTCTGTTCACGGTTATGTCATGTTTCCAGTCTCTCAGTTAAATTCGCTGACCTGTTTTCCCCGTGAGGCCCCTCCAATCAGTCCCCACTGTCACCGTGTTACTTACTTCTCTCTGACTTCATATCAGAGCCACTCGGTGAGACAAATGTCCTCGTTTACATAAACAGATCTAAAACTTTTATTTCAGTAAATCATGGTAGAACAAACACATGTATACAGTATCTATGTATAGTGAACATTTACTACTTTCCACCTATATGTTTTCACAGACACACCTCTCAGACATCACAGTATCAGCTGAAATATCTAAAATTTAATGAGTTGTTCCCCTATGTTGGGTACCGGGCAAAGGAAGGTCTTTTCATTCCATACTGTATCATTCCCCTAAAATTACCACAATGGGTTGATGACAAAGATTTTCTATTTTTATCACCTGTTTAGAGGTAAGGAAACCAGTGACTTGATTAAAGTCTTGTAACTAGGGAGTGGCTGTCCAGATTAAAAGCCAGGAGGTCAGATTTCAGAACTTTTTTTTTTTTTTTTTTCTTCACTTATCCCCTATAGAGTCCTTGTAGTAGTAAATTATCTCTGGCTTTTTTTCTTCTATTTATGCCCATAATTCTCTATTTTTAAATGAATTTTAGACAATGTATTTTTTTACGAACTTTAGACAATGCCTATAGGTTCCCCACAAGGAAAAGGGGTTTAGTTTATTTTCCTTAAACCCATTCTACTTCTTCTCTTTTCTAAACATATAAATTTTTTAATGTTTATTGATTTTAGAAAAGAAGGGAGAGAGAGAGAAACATCAATGTGAGAGAGAAACATCAATTGGGTGCCTCCTGTACATGCCCTGACCTGGGACTGTAACCCGCAACCTAGGTATATGGCCTGACCAGGAACAGATCCCCAACCTTTGTACGGGATGACGCTCCAACCAACTGAGCTACCCAGCCAGGGCTAAATACATAAATGTTTTAGATATTTTGTGGTTTGTTTATATCTTTATTTTAAATTGTTTTACTCAAACAATGACATATTATACAATATTTTCTACAACATGCTTTTCTCCTAAAAAATCTTGCTAATATTATATTTGTACATTTCTAATTATATTATTTTTAATGGCTATCTGAAACCTTATACTGCATTGTAATTCCCTTACATCTATTCAACCAGTCCCCCAATGATGGATGTTTAGGCATTTACACTTTTCTATTACAAACAATACACACTGGCATACGGAACACCTGTGATTCCAGGTTTAGGAATACTTTTCTTGGGGTACCCAAACCACCCCAGTGGAAGCTTTAGTTCTCCCAAGAGTGTGTTTATTCCATGCAGAGCCTCTTCCCACCCCCCCAGTCTCTCCCTACCTAGAGTACAAACCATGTTGTCAGCCCCGTGAACAAAAGTGGAACAGAGTGTTGAAAGTCACTCAGTGTTAGGACCGCCAGTGAATACCCCTGCTTACCTCTGGTTCTCCCTCCTAACCTTCGTATTGCAGCTACAAGTGTGTGCTCTGCAGGTCCCACGAAAGTGGTCGGCCGCCGCGTCTCCCCCACATTGGCCTCCTCTTCTATGTTGTTTTTCTCCTATGTTTCAACCTATTCTCCATATTCTAAAAGAAATTTGTATGTCTTATGCAGTGGTGGCAACCTTTCCAAATTTTTCATTAGTTGCATTTACTCTTAGAAAACCAGATAAAAAGTATTTTATATGTTCTATCATAGAAAATTATACTTTTTTAAATGAAGCATCTTACTGCAGGGCTCACTGGAGAAAAAAAAAAGAGAAACTTCACCTGTTTTAGCATTCTTTTGGGTTATTTTTATGCATTTGCTTGGACATTTAACTTGGCTTTGTATATTTCTTCTCCACCTAATTTTTACTCAGAGTTTGATCACATGTGGCATTATACACAATTCAGAAAATAAGAGAGAAGAAAATCAGAAATTTGGGAACTGTAACTGCAGAACAGAGGCCAACAGCTCGAAAAGTAGAATATGAAATGCAGACCATAGGTTATACCCGTTTCGGTGCAATTGACTCATCTGTCTACCTAATTATAATGGGGTAAACTATAGGAGAGTGGTGAAAATGAGGAGGGAAAGAGAGAACTGGCTCAACCATGCTGGGAAGTGGGGCCACTAATCCTAATGAGCTGGTGGTTAGAGATGATGCGAATCTGCTGTCCCAACCAGTACCTGGGCTCACTCAGTTCTGGCTACCTCTTGACGTGGGAGCATCTTATTGCACAGATGGTGAATCTGGAGTCTGAGTGTATAGGTAAAACAATTTCACCTAGTATTTACCTGAGGAATAAAATTCATTTTCTACATTGGCTTGGGTAGTTTTGAAACATGGTAGGCTGGTTTCTAAGATGGAACCTAGCAAGGAGATTTTTAAGGATGAATTTGGCTATATATTATTTTTTCCTTCTACGATAACTAAAAAACCCAACTTCTGTATAACATAGGTCTCTTTTGCATTGCAGTTGGCTGGTAACTCACATATGGGACAACACCAGATAAGTGAACCATGTTTGATATATGAAACAATACATGAGTCATTGTGTGGTTCTTATTGTCCAATCAAAGTAAATGTACAAATTCCCTGGGGGGGGGCGTGGCAACGTATTTCCTGAAATGTATCTTTGGTATAAATTTGTAAATGACTGCATTGAGAGAGAGTATGAGCAAGTTTGACAATCTTATGAATGAATACTTACCAGGTAGCTGACAGTGATGGGAAGAAAATAACTAAAAACAGGACAATACTATAGCAAGGAAGCCTGGTAAGGCCTCAGGAGAGATTCATTAAGGAAATCAATTCCAGCTGTTACTAGGAGTGTTTTTTTTTATGATTTCAGCGGGGTCAAGTCATCTTGCAAGACACATTCATGAAGTACATTAACCAGGAAATATAAGTCTAAACCAACTACTTTTTTTTTTAAATTTTCATGTTTTTTAAATCCTCACCTGAGGATATGTTTATTGATTTAGGGGGTGAGAGGAGAGACAGACAGACAGACAGACAGGAGACTGAACCACAACCTAAGTTCATGCCCTGACCAGGGATCAGACCCACAGCATTTTGGTGCATGGGACGATGCTCCAACCAATTGAGCCACCCTGCCAGAGCCGTAGCAGCTACTTTTAGAAGCTTGTGTGAAGTAGGGCCAAAAATCTCAATTAGTGATGAAAATTCTTTTTCTTCCAGCCCCTTAGTTGTTAGCACATGTTACTTATGAAAGATGAAGCAAAGCCCTGGCTGGTGTAGCTCAGTGGATTGAGCGCGGGCTGGGAACCAAAGTGTCCCAGGTTCAATTCCCAGCCAGGGTACATTCTTGGGTTGTAGGCCATAACCCCCAGCAACCGCACATTGATGTTTCTCTCTCTCTCTCTCCCTCCCTTCCCTCTCTATAAATAAATAAAATATTTTAAAAAAAGAAAGACGAAGCAAAGGATGTATTTGCCAAAAAGTATTTACAATATAATCATACAGTCTCAAAAATGCATGGATAGACAAATTTAACAGTAAATTTTACCAAAATAAAATCATTGTTTAGTTTATACTCAGTGTGTATCATTTTTGTGTTCTGCCTTAATGTTTTACTTAGTATTGTTTACAAAAAATTTTATTAAATATTAATCAGCCAAAAAGGGGAATCCTTATACTGCCATCATAAAATCAATCAATCTATCTATCTATCTATCTACCTAATTGATTTCAAATATTATCTGGCTTTCTCTCTCTCTTTTTCTTTTTCATTGAATTTATTAAGGTGACATTGGTTAATAAAGTCATACAGATTTCAGGTATATGATTCTATATTACATTATCTGTATATTTTATTGTGTGTTTATCACCCCAAGTCTAGTATCCTTCCATCACCATTTCTTCTATACCCTCTTCTCCCTTTCCCTCCCTCCACCACCTTGTCCTCTGCTAATCACCATACTGTAGTGTGTTGGAGTTTTGTTGTTTTCTTGCTTAATCCCTTCATCCTTTTAAGCCAGTCAGAGAAAGACAAGTGCATTATTAATTTCTTTATATGTGGAATCTAGTGGTTTTCTCTTTCTTTCTCTTTTAAATATGCATGTTTCTTTTTAAAAATATTTTTATTTATTTATTTTTAGAGAGAGAGAAGAGGGGGGTGAGAGAGAGAGAGAGAGAGAGAAAGACATCAATGTGCGGTTGCTGGGGGCTGTGGCCTGCAACCCAGGCATGTACCCTGGCTGGGAACTGAACCTGCAACACTTTGGTTCGCAGCCCATGCTCAATCCATTGAGCTACACCAGCCAGGGCGGTTTTCTCTTTCTTGACCCAGCCTGATAATCTCATAGTCTCCATCACAACAGATAGGGCTGTTGCCAAGCTAATGATAAGGATCTGATCTCCTGTCCTGGACCTTGTCTTGGCTGAGTTAAGCCATATTTTGATTTGTTTGCCTTGCTTTGACAAGAAATATCATTCTAACTATATCAAGTGTAAAAGCATCGTTTGAATAAGATACACCCTAAGCCATTCCCCTACCTCCCAGAGTCTTTTTTATAGAGTTTACCCACCAGTCCTGGTTCTTCTGATGCCAGCTTGCCTCTGATGGGTTTATATTTCCCAGGACTATTACAATAGGAGTGAGTTCTCTCACTGAAGAGTGGGTATTTGAGCATTATTGGCTTAAATATGTCACAGAAACTGAGTTTGAATAAAACGAAGCATCAAAATGTTCTAATGATCAGTTGGTAGTGATAGCTTAGAGTTATCTCCAGTTCATATTATATTTTGCACCAAGTGTACCCAAAGGCTTGACATTTTCCATAGGAAAATTTACACACAAGTCCTGACATCTACTTTATTTATCCTAGCCCCTAGGGTGGAATTTAAGAATGCTGCTGTACAGCTAATCATTAGTCATCGATCTTCCTGATCGATGCTTTTGAAAGTGAAATCATGCATCTAACAAAAACAAACAAAAATATATCTATAGCTAGAAAAGAAATCTGGTAAATCTTTGGCTTCAATAAATTCTTAGAAAACAATTTTTCTGTACATGCTAAGCTCACTGTAGATATATACATAAGGAAAGAATAAGTCAGGATTGCCAACAAATAGCTTAAGGACAATTGGCTAGCTTTGGGGGCAGATATCTTTGACCTTAATTTCATGCATTACCACAGATAAAATCCTTTGTAGATTCAAGGTTTAAAGTTGAAAAAATTCTCCCTGGCTGGTGTAGCTCAGTGGATTGAGTGCGGGCTGCAAACCAAAGCATCACAGGTTCGATTCCCAGTCAGGGCACATTCCTGGGTTGCAGGCCACGGCCCCCAGCAACCACACATTGATGTTTCTCTCTCTCTCTCTTTCTCCCTCCCTTCCCTCTGTAAAATAAATAAATAAAATCATTTTTAAAAAGTTGAAAAAATTAAAAACAAAAGATGCCAAAAGTTTACTGTTTATAAATGAAAGTACTTTATATCTATAATATTAATTGCATAAGGTTAAAATGAAAGGTTAACAGAATAATTCACATACAAATATCTGTCATGAAAGCCATTCAAAATTAAAGAAAATAATAGGTGGTCCAACTTCGCAATAAAATATTTTGTAACCATGAAGAATTGTTAATGACATAGCACAAATTCTAAAAAATTATTTATATAGTTCAATGAGAACAGGCGTATTTTCTATCTTGCTCATCTATATCCTGTATGCAGGGATGTCACTGTCATTTTCACTGGGGGCCACATCAGCCTCGTGGTTGCCTTCAAAGGGCCAAAGGTAATTTTAGGACGGCATACACGTAACTATTTCCGAACAGTTAAGTGAGAGTTCAGCCCTGACACCAGACAGAAACAAGGTGCCAGGCCGGGTAAAACAGGATGGAGGGCCTGATTGGGCCTGGGGGCCTTGTGTTTGCCACCTGTGCTGTATAGGAATGCAGTGTGTGCTGAGGAAAATGGAAGAATATTAATATAAATAAATATGCTATGTGCTCAAGTTAACAGTGGTTACCTGTGACTGTGGGATTATAACTGATCTTTATCATCTACATACTATTCAGTACTTTATTTTATTTTATTTTATTTTATTTAATCATTGTTCAAGTACAGTTTTCTGTCCTTTACTCCCATCCCAGCCCACCCACCCATCCCTCCCCATCTCCTTCCCATGTCCACCACCCCCCCAGTTTTTGTCATGTGTCCTTTACATTTGTTCCTGTAAACCCTTCCCATTCTCCCCTGAAATTCTCCCGAAATTCCCTCCCCTCTCCCCTCTGGTCACTGTCAGCTTGTTCTCTATTTCACTGTCTTTGGCTGTATTTTGCTTGTTTGTTTGTTTTGTTGTTTAGTACTTTCTAAAATTTCTAAAATGTGTATTTCTTATATTGTTGGGGGAAAGGTTATTTTTAAAAATGCTAGCTATCAACAAATTGTTATTATGCGGTGTTCACTAAGAAAGGATAACTGCTCAAATAATTGATCTCAGTGGTTTTATTTGAGAATTAATTGCAGCATCACCTGCTTAGAATCATCTGGTGTGCTTAACTTAAAACGCGTGTTTCTGAGCCAGAGTGAGGATGCATACAGAATCTCCACATTTTTGTGTTCCTTTTTTGGACTATCCAGACGGTTCTCACCCACATGAAAGCAAGAGAATTAGGAAAATAATCAAAATTCAGAAAAATTCAAACAGTGAGAATGGTGGCATTTTAAAGGACTTTCTTAAAAAGCCTGCTGAAAGTGGTTGGTAAATTCGTGTAACAAACTTCCTGAAAGAGCCCATGACTATATGAAAGATAATCAAATCCTAATTCAAAGAGTAAAGGAGTCATCCGCAATCGACAGCATTGTTTATAAAGAAAAATCATTGTAGATAAACCATGTGGCTTGGGATTTGGTTTTTACACATATGACTATGAAAAATAGTTCTCCCGATAATGGCAACCTTTCCCGATATGGGAAGCAAATCATCAAAAATGCCATAAAAATATTTCTCAATTAATAGTCTTTGATGCTGACTGGCACTACACAATAGCTGTGTGCTAGGCACATAATTTAGCTTTTTCAAAATTCTCTGTCCTAAGCCAGTTTAATTCTCCAGACAGCCTGACACTCTGCATTTTAGATAATCCTGATATATGTAAACCACAAAGCACCAACCAGTTTGCCAATACTGGTGTAAGAATTGCTTTGTGCAGGCCCCCTTCTGGGTGTTAGTTATGAAACGGTGAGAAACACAACATTCCTTCTTTTGAGCTTCGGTTCTAATGGGCGAACACACACGGTAAACACATAAACATATGTAAAATAACAGACAGTTTGAGATAGTACTGACTACAATAGAGAAAATAACAGAGCACAGCATGACTGAGTAGGAGCTATTGAAGAGGCAGGTTTTTCTTTTCCTTTTAGTTTAAGGTGGTCATCAGAGGAGCCTCTGTGACAGGTGACATTGAGCTAAATCCCGAGACAGCCACACAAGGGTCCGTAGAACAAGCGTTTCAAGAAGCTTAGCAAATAGAGAAGCTCTGAAATGTGGACATGTCGATAGTGTGGAGAGGATGGAGCTGAGGTGATGGACAGGGAGCAAAGATAAGTGAGGTCATGGTAAGCACAGGTGCCGGGGGAGAATTTGGAAGATTTTATACAGGAGTAACATGAGTAGATCTAAAACAATGACTCTGACTGTAATGGACTGAATATCTGTGGTCCCCTTGCATTCATGGGTTGAAATACTAATCCCCAGTATGAGGATGTAGGGCCTGTGGGAAGTAACGAAGTCCTGAGGGTAGAGCCCTCCTGAATGAATTTACCCATCTAAAACGGCCCCTGGAGAGCTCTCTGCTCTCTGCGACATGCGGGTACAATGGGAAGCTGGCAGTCTGCCATCTGGAAGAGAGCTCTCACCGGAATCCTACCCTGCTGGCACCCTGATCTTGGACTTCCAGTCTCCAGAACTGAGAGAGATAAATTTCTATTGTTTTATAAGCCCCTTAGCCTATGGTGTTTTGTTACAGCAGCCCAAACTAAGACAGTGACCGTTGAGTTTACAAGATCTTACAGGCCAACCAGCAGATAGAAAGGAGACTATTTAGAAGGCTATTGCTGTGTTCTAGATAAATCACTGACTTGAACTTGTATTGAGGCAATAGATGGTGATATGTGATTATTTTTGTGAGTAAAGGGACTATAGGAAGTATCAGAAAAGGAGGGATTGAGGATATGTACCAGGTGCTGTAGACTTAATTGTGCCCCTCCCCCCAATTTATACGTTGAAGCCCTAATGCACAATATGATGATATTTGTAGATGAGCCTTTGAGAGGTAACTGGATTTAGATTAATTCATGACAATGGAGCTTGTGTGATGGGATTAGTACTCTTAAAAGAAGAGACACCAGAGTGTCCTCTCTCTCTCTCTCTCTCTCTCTCTGTCTCTCTCTCTCCCTTTCCCTTATGAGAACACAGCAAGAAGGCATCCATCTACAACCCAAGTATCTTGGACTTCCAGCGTCTAGAACTATGAGGAAAGTAAGGTTTAAGCCACTCAGTCTATGGATATCCTGTTCAGTAGCCTGAGCTGACTCATGTATTAGGTTTTAGCCTGGGAAACCTGGTGGTACCTTCTACAAAGCCAAAGAACACTTGGAGAAGAGTAGGTTTAGTACGAGGGAAAATCAAGAGTGTGGTTAAATATAATATGTCAATTAACCTCCAAGTCATTAAATAGAGAGGGGGATTTGATGTTTTTTTTTAGTGTAAAACTTAGGAGGATATTCTAGGTGAATATAATATTTGATAGTTATTGTTATGAAACTGATATTTAAAATTTTGGAATAGATAAGATCATTAGAAAAAGCATGCATAGAGAAGAATATCAAGGAGTATAATTTGGAAAGATCTGATTTGATTATAAAGAAATCATATGGTAGCTGGAGGAAAATCAGTCAACAGAAATTGTTTTTTAGGAGGTTAATATTAAGACATGTTTGTGTGCTGATGGTAAAGAACCACAGAATGAGAAGAATGTATATAATGCAGGTGAAAAAAACAGGATATTCACAAAAGTGAAAGTCATTGAGAAAGTGAGAGAGATGGGATTCAGAGCAGGGATGAAAACTGGGGTACATTTTGTCATTCCAACCTGAGAAGGTAGAATATATACCATATTCTGCTGTATATAATGTGTTCCTTTGTATAACACACACCCATGCTTTTGTGCACATTGTACATGGGATTATTATACCCATGGTATGTAATCATTATACCCAGGTATAATGCATATCCTTATTTTTCCCTCAAAAATTGGGCAAAAATTTACACATTACACCTGACAGAATATGGTAGATATAAAAGAAAACAGAGAGATGAGTTTTGTGAATGCAAGAAGAGGCCATTATATATAATTACATCTATTTTCTCTATGAATTAGGGGGTAAGGTTATCATCTGAGAGTGGAACCTGAGATAGCATTAATGGATTAAAAGATCTGATAAGACACGAGACCTGAATGAGTATATAAGATGGAAAATAGAAAATATTGATCTGAAGGTAGAATGCATGAGATCATGATTACAGAGTGGGTGATATTATTTGAGATGACAGTTCATGACTGATGACATTTGGAGGAATACATAGTTGAAGCAGAAGGTATCATAAACTGAGAAATCAAGGTGCTGGATGGATTATTTATATGAATGTTATCTTCAATAATTGAAGCAGGCATAGAGTTGAATACAGCAAAACACCAGAGGCAATCAATAAATGAATTATAAATAAATAAATGACAAGTTTATAGATTATATCAAAAAAGGGGAAATGTCTGGCACATTGTATTCTTAAAAGGCCAGGAAGTTTAAGAAGAGTCAGGGAAAGAAAGGGTTTGGAAGCAGCAGAGAATGACACCGAGGTAAGCCTTGAAACAGTGTGGAAAGGGTCCTCAAGTAGCAGCCATGGATAGATTGGAGGAGAGAAGTGAAGCTGTGAAATACACATCTTGGAAAATTGGAGAGTAAAAGTAAAAAGGTTGTATAATCATTCTCTCTAGCAATGTTGAGGGCAATTTTGAAAAATTTCATGAAAAATTAAAATGAGTCCTCAGTGTGGTTGTAAGATTTCCTCCAGGATCTTCAAGAACTAATGTTCAGGATTGTATTTTAAAGGTAGCTTAGAGTTACCATCATCTTACAACATATTATCCGAGTTTTGGCTAAGTAGAAAGTCCTGAATGGGAATGACTGAATGTACAATGTCTATCAGGAAAAAGCGCAGCCATTGTTAATATAAAGTTTGCATGACATCAATGTAACCTGGCTGCCAAGGAGAGTGGGCTGGAATACACATGGGTGAACAATGATCACTTCATTGTACTAGTCAGCGGGGGCAGTAGACTCTGTTGAGTGAGCATGTGTACTGTGTGGCCATTGTATTCAAAGTGACTGAGCAAGTAGAACAACGAATCTCCACCAAATTTTGCATTAAGCTTGAACATTACTCCATGGTAACAAATTAGATGATTCAGAAGGCCATGGATATGGGCAGCTGGTGACTGGCAGCTTCATCATGACAATGAGCCCACTCATGCATCATGTCTCGTGCAGACGTTTTTTGCAAAACACCAAATCACCCAAGTGTTGCAGCCCTGCTACAGCCCAGATTTGGTGCCTTGCAATTTCTGGGTTTTCCCCTAACTAAAATCACCTTTGAAAGAGAAGAGGCTTCAGACCATTGATGAGATAGAGGAAAGTATGATGAGACAGCTGATGGCAAATGGGAGAACTGAATGAGGTCCCAAGGTGCCTACTTAGAAGGGGACTGAAGCATTTTTGTCCGGTGTACAATGCTGCTCACATTTTGTATCTTCTTCAATAAATGTCTCTCTTTTTCATATTACATGGCTGGATACCTTCTGGACAGACCTCTGGTATACTAGGCACTGATAAACAATCACACACACTCAGATACTCACTCATGGCATGTTTAAATAAGAAATAATGAAGTAGGGCCTAGCTGGTGTGGCTCAGTGGATTGAGTGCCAGCCTGTGAACCAAAGGGTCACCAGTTCCATTGCCTGTCAGGGCACAGGCCTGGGTTGTGGGCCAGGTCGCCAGGAAGGGGCACGCGAGAGGCAACCATACACTGATCTTTCTTTCCTTTTCTTTCTCCCTCCCTTTCTCTGAAAGTAAATAAATAAGACCTTTAAAAAAAGAAATAGTGAAGGAGGAATAACATTACACCATACCATGCCATATTAGCAATCAAAATCAGACTTATTGTTGGACCTGAAGCCTATAGCATTTCTCATGAGACCCAGGGATTCTATCTTAGTGCGCTGGAAGAACGTAGCATCCAAAGGGCCATGCTGTTGAAAGAAGAAAGCAATGCGTTTTTCCTGTGACTGTGCCAGCTGGGGAAGGGAAGGTCCATCAAGTTGCAAAAGCAGTGCCTCTGAATTCAACATAAATGAATGTACTAGCCTTTTGATCTTAGATTGCTACTTCACACTTTTAGGCCAAAGGTTTCTTATGTGCAAAATTAGGATTTTGATATCTGCAAAGTAGCATCGTTGTAAGCATTAAACACAGCTAAGAGATGACACCTAATCAAAAGTCTAAAATATAGAAAACTCTCAGAAACTAATGGTGGCTGATGGCACTCTGCTCCTTTCTGAGACAAGCTAAAATTGTGTAAATAAACACATACATATAAAATATCAGATCTTTATTGTTATTCACTAGCTATCAGGCTGTTTTGCTATTCTGACCTCTCTAAATGACATCAGCAGGTTCAATTCTACTTCTAAAATAAATTCTGTCAGCTCTTAAAAGTCAGTTTTCCTCTACATGTATTTTCAAATATTTCAGCTGATATAGGCAATTTGTACTTGTACAGTTGATTCATTCTGTCCTTCACTTTCAAAGAGCCATTGTTAATATTAGGATGTTCGTGAAGCTGTCAAAGCTTCCTCTCCATGGACCATGGATGCTCAGCTCCAAGAGAAGGGAACATTGTGGATGGACAATTGAGCAACAGAATGGACGATGGAGAACTCATTCAATCCAACACTGTGTTGATAAGGAAACTGGTTCCATTGTGTCAAACAGAGAAACTTGGGAGGATTTTGGGGCCGAAATTTCAAAACGAGGTAGAAAGAAAGGTACGAGGGACAGGAAAGAGCAACCTAAACGAAGCTTTTCCCTGAGAGTTCTGAGGGGCATTCTAAATGGAATGGAGGTAGACAAAGCAAAAAGAAAAACAAGGCAAATGTGAAGGAATCTTTATTGGTCACTGCTGGTGCAGCATTTGGCAGGTGACAGAAGTATGTCTGAGAAAGCAAATCAATTTACTCTTATCAGCAGTACCTTATGAGTTTGATGAATAATTAATAATCTGTATAAAGTTGTGTGTTAATGAATATAATTATTGTTTCAATGAATAGGCAGAAAGGCACTAATCATGTGGTAAAGTCAGTGGTATGACTTGAACTTTCTTGACCATGGAAAATTAAGCTGTTTGTTATTAATCCCCTGTAGTGACCCACCACCAGTCCATACCCTACTTGGTTGTTAGAGGGAAAAAAAAAAAACTTGGCTAGGATAGTGTGCTCTAGTTATCTATGGCTGTATAACAAAACACCCCAAATGCAGTGGTATAAAGTAGCAGTTTATTATGCTCATGGAATTTGCGAGTTGAATTTGAATAGGTCACAGAAAACAATGATGTTCCACGATGTCTGGAACCTTGCCTCAGCTGGGAAGACTTGGAGGCTGCAGGTGAGTGAAGAGCTAGAGACTAGGTGTCTCAGAGCAGGCTCGCTAGCTCACTCACAAATCCGGAGCTTCACTGCCAGCCCTGGCTCTGGTTGCCGGCTGAAACCCCACCGTGGCCCTGGGGCCTCTTTGCTTCCAAGATGAACACCCCTGGAGCTCCAGCCTGAAGCTGACTCCGCTTCTGTGAGCTTCCCCCAGAAATCACAAAGCATCCTTTATGCTGTAGCCTCTAGCTAGCTGAAATTCAAGTGGAGGGAACATAGACCTTATTCTCATTGGGAGAAATGTTGATATCCCATTCTAAGAAGGACGGGTGGCCATTTTTGGAAAATCCAATCTGCTAAATATGGGGATGGGTACTATCAACTTTTCTGGGATCTATTCCTGAACTTCTATATCCTCCTTGATATTTATTATACTTTGTTTCTTAATACAGCTTTGATATCTTCTTCACTGCTAATGAAGACTACTCATTGATACAATCATGCTTAGAAGTTATACTTGGAGGATTCTTTACTTACTGTCTTTTGTGCAACTTTGGTCGCAGTTTTACTTTCAAGTTTTCATGAAATTATATTAACAAGTAATAAATGCATTGTATGTTATAGATATAATTTCTTACATATCCAAACTCCTGATATTAAATGGTATAATTACTTAAAATACAATTAAGATGATTTACTAAACCAATATGGGTTTTCATATTTATAAAGCATTACTGAGTTCCATGTGAGTTGAAGCCAGTAGACTTTGGTTTTCATTTTTGTAAGACAATTGAACAATGTTGTCATCACTTGAAGATCTTAGTATTTCTAAAAATTTTGTAATTAGTGGTCATGTAATTCAATACAAGTTAAAATTTGTATTTAATGAGTGTTCAATACACTTCAGTACAGTACCACTGAATGTTCTTCTTTTAATGTCAAATAACCATAACAACATCATTTACATTAGATAATATATTTCTAATATAACCACATATTTCTAGTATAACCATGGTCAGTACTGGTTGGTCACAGGGATTTAGACCACCATAACAACCTCAGAAAATGACTCTCTTTTTTTGACATAGTAGAGGATTGATAATCAAATAATTTCCCAAGCTCCCTTGCCATGAAAGTTAAACTTTCAATTAGTTATGGTACTGTACACTGAGAGAAGAAAGATTACCTACCTTGGCTAAGAGAAAAACATATTTTTCCAGAGCCCCAATGGGAAATTTGGGAAAATGTCCTACATGCAGGATGATCTTTTCTCAAGACCTTATTAATTTATTATATCTTGTGATATTAGTATAGAATAGAACTTTAAATAATCCCACCGTAGCCTAAATTTGCTATTGCAGAGGTTGAAAAACTTTTAAAGTACATACCTTAAAGATAAATTGATTTTTAAAAAACAAAATTAGAAAAATCTTTAAGGAAATCACATTTCTCATTTAGAAATTGTAAGACTTGACCAGAGATATTCAATACCCACTCAAGTTCACTTTTGGTTAATTCAAGTTAGGGTCAGAACTAGGTTTCCAAGGTCAGGGAGTCATTGGATTATCCTTCATGGAGATCATATTAACTATATACAAACACACACAATGAAATTTGACTATCAATATTAGCATTAAACTAGGTTCATCCCATTAAAATTTGGAGAAAGCATAAAGACTACCTAGTAACATCCACCAGTGTTTTATTATGACTTATTTCGATTGTGAATACAGGCCATAAATCAATATAAAAAGAGTCTGACTCTCTCTCTATATATTTATATATATATATATATTTACATATATATATGTAAATAAATCTAGGAGGTGGATAAATCTGAATATATAAATAAATCTAGGAGGCGGAGGATTAAAAGGATAGGACTTCTATACAAGGTGTCTTCAAAAGCCATAAAAAGTATAAAAAACTGGAAAATATTAGAAAGAAATAGAAACATTTTGTCAAAGAGAAACAACAATTCTGTCTGGGCAAGAAGCACAAACTACTCTCAGAAGAATCTTAAAAGGGACTGATATCCTGCCGGAACTAGGATGTGAAGGAAGGCTTTGCAGAGACAAAGTAGAAATGTCTGGGAAGAGAGCTGAGCCGTGGGCAAATGATGGGGAAGTATGGAGAGGTGCAGAAAGAGAAAAAAGGCCATCACTGGCCATTGCTGAAGAGGAATGGAAAAGAAGAAAAGACTGGAATATCATTACTTTGATCAACTGACATATTTATGACTTTATGTATGAGAGTATATGGTCATGAACGTTGGTAAATCAGAGAAGGCTAGGCATGTTTGATTAAAATAATAACTGAACATGAAATTTAGCAATATACTAACTTAGCAGAATATATTTAGGCCATTTATGCAATTTAATTCAACAATAAATAACTTGGGATTCACATTTCATATCTTTAAAATATAGCACTGCATTTGCTAAAAGTACATTCCGCCCCCCCCCCAAAAAAGTGGGTGTAGTCACTATCAGTGATCCAGAATTTAAGAGATCCATTTAACTAAATATTTATATTTTTCAATTAATCTTTTAAAAAGTTATAACTGGTATATTATATTTTAATTACATTTATTGAGGTGACAAATAAAGGTAGTAGCAGCCAATTGATTACATTGGTAGTGGTAAATATTATATCCCTATTTTGATATTACAGTGATTCTTCCTCGTTATGGGGTACCAGTCAGTCCGTTAAGATTCTAATCGTTGTAGCACCTGTGAACATCGATAGGAAAGTGACCAGAATTTAGTTTTGTGTTAAGGATTTTTTTTTTGGTAGTACCAATCAAAATATGTATTTCTTGAGTAGCTAAAATTCTTGGGCTATTTGGAAAAGTCTGCCTCAGACTTACACAATTCAGTACACAGCTGTATGTCTGGTGTGTGTAAATGAATATACATACCGTAGCAGCTGTAAGAGAATTTGGTCATTCGTATTGTGTTTCTGGGCAGAAAAATCCCCTTCTCTCATTGCTTCTGACCCAGCCATCTTGTGTGTTCTATGAGCATCCATGAAACTCTGGCAAGCTAACTTGTTCTCAATTATAACTTGCAATTCTAGATCCTAATGTATAGATTGCTCTTCCATCACTCTCTCCTCAGAAAAATTCTGTGCACATTCTTTTTGAAATATTTTTGGACTTAAACTACTCATCAGAAATTTTGACCTTTTAGTATTTAAGAGCTATGTTGATGGGCTGATGCAATCTGCTAATTTATTTTGTGTTAAGATCAGTTTTGCATGACATTATCCAATATCTGATGTTAATTTTGACTAATGTGTTTCTATTATTCTGTGTGTCAGCATTTTTGCATTTTAGGAAGATAATGGATGGTACATACAGCATTTATTACACAGCACCTCAGCAGGGTCTGGCGCAGTACCCTGCAGTATTGCACTTCACTTTTATTCCTAATGTTTAAAAAACTGTGGTAAAATGCATGTAACATAAAATTTATCATCTTAACTATTTTTGCGTCCATTCAGTTCAGGATCATTAAGTACATTTATACTATTATGCAACCAGCATCACCATCAATTTCCAGAACTCTCTTCATCTTGCAAAACTGAAACTGTCCCCATTAAACAGTAACTCCCCATGCCTTTCTGCCCTGGCCCTTGAAATTCCACTCTAAGAATCTGACTGCTCTAGACTCCTCATCTAAGTGAAAACATGCAGTTTCTGTCTTTTCTAAGTGGCTTATCTCCCTTAGTGTCATGTCTTCAAGGCCCATCCATGTTGTGGCATGTTGTAATTCCCTTCCTTTTCAAGGCTATATATTATTCCATTATATGTCTACATTACATTGTATTTATCTGTTCTTTTGTCTGTAGACATGTGGGTAGCTTCTACCTTGTTGTGATGAACATGGGTATGCAAATATCTCTTTGAGACCCTGCTTTTCATTATTATGGGTACATGCCCAAAAGTGGGGTTGCTGGCTCAGATGGTGTACACTTTGCTTTTATTGGATTACCATTTTACAAATCTTCATACTAAACTGGATTTTTATTGTGTTTTAATTTTTCTTTATTTGTTTCAAAGTTACCTGTTTTTCAGTAAAGTAGAGATATAAAGGAACTGAAAGTAATCATTTCAAACAAATTAGAAGACAAATATTTTTGGGTTTGACTCACATTTTGCAGAAAAAAAATAGCTATACATTTTAGACTTGTCTGACATTTTTCAGGGGAAAAAAAGCTGTAAATCTGGTGTAATTCTTTTTTGTTGTTTGTTTCCCCAATTTTTTAATCAGCCCAACACACTTCTTCTCTTTTGTAAATATCAGCTTATTTTACAAATCTATGAATTTGTTTTTGTCTTGTTTATTTATGTTTAAGATCCACATATAAATGAAATGATATGGTGTTTAGCTTTCTCTGTCTTAATTAGTTTCCTTGTCATGACACCCTCTAGGTCCATCCATGTTGTTGCAAATGGCAAAATTCCATTCCTTTTTATTGCTGAATAATTATATATATATACACCACATCTGATATGTTTATTGATTTTAGAGAGAGATGGAAAGAGAGAGAGGGAGAGAGACATCAATGTGAGAAAGATTGTTTGATTGCTTCCCATATGTGCCCCAATGGGGGACCAAACCCACAAGATAGGTATGTGCACTGACCAATAATAAAATCCCCAACCTTTTGGTGCTCCAACCAACTGAGCCGCACTGGCAAGAGCTATACCACATCTTCTTTATTCATTCACTCATCAGTGTATATGTAGGTTGCGTCCATATCTTGACTATTACTAGTAATGCTGCAATGAACATAGGGATATATATATGAATTAGTGTAATTTTTATTCTTAGAATAAAACCCAGAAGGGGATTTCTAAATCGTGTGGCAACTTTGTACTTGGCCATAAAAAAGAAGAAAACTTTACCCTTTGTGACAACATGGATAGACCTGGAAAACATTATGCTAAGTGAAATAAGCTAGTCAAAGAAGACAAACACAATATGATTTCACTCATATGTGGAATCTAATGAACAAACTGAACTAACAAGGAAATAGATACAGACTCAGAGATAGACAGCAAGATGACAGCTAAGGTCGGGAGGGAGGTTAGGGGTGGAAGGATTGAGCAAAACAGAAAAAGGACTCAGGGACATGGACAACAGTGTGGTGATTGCATGGGGAAGGGAGTATACTTGTTATTTGCTGATTTATTGATGACAGCCATTCTAACAGGTGTGAGGTGATAGCTCACTGTGGTTTTAATTTGCATTTCTCTGATGATAGTGACAATGGACATCTCTTCATGTCTATTGACCATCTGTCTTCCTAGGAGAAATGCCTATTCAGGTGTTCTAATTCATTTTTATTGGATTATTTGTTTTGGTGTTAAATTGCATGAGCACTTAATATATTTTGGGTATCAACCCCTTATTGGGTGTATCGCTTGCAAATATCTTCTCCCATTCAGATTATATTTTCATTTTGTTGATGGTTTCCTTCGCTGTGCAAACCTTTTTAGTTTAATGTACTTTCCGTTTTTTTTCTTTTGTTTACTTTGCTCAAGGAAATGTATTTTAAAAATTATGTTTTTATTCAAAATGCCTGACCCAAAATTTTCAATAAAAATTTAAATCTGCCCTGGCCTGAGTGGCTCAGGTATTTGGAACATCATCCCATAAACCTAAAAGTCACCGGTTCAATGCCCGGTAAGGGCACATGCCTAGGTTGCAGGTTCGGTTTCCCCTCAGAACACATATGAAAGGCAACAGATTGATCTTTATTTCTTGCATGGATGTTTCTCTCCCTCTTTCTCTCCCTTCCTTCCACTCTCTCTAAAACCAATAAGCATGTTCTTGGGGGAGGAATAAAAAAATTTAAATCAATCAACACAACATTTCAAAGGTTCATCTAAATTTTCCTTCATAAGATCCTCTAAATATCCTTAATTATTGAGGGGAAATAGGGCCAAAAACAAAGTAGGAGTGTAGAACCTTCACTTCTTTCTCATTATACAATATTTTCTTAATAGACTAAGACTTGGATGGAAAGAGAAATAAATGTCAGCCATCAAACCACAATCCCAGGGCAGCAGGTAATTTGAATACTTGGTCTGAGTAAGCAAACATTCTACAGGCCTCTGACATAGCTTGAAGCATCGCCTCTGGGAGAAAATGGCAAGCCAAAACAAGAACGCTAAGACAGTCACCCAGGGAAACATGTCAGAGACAAAGACATCAATAGAATCAACCCTTTTCAAACCAGTGACAGCACTGAGTGCTGATGAGTCATTGAATTACTAATATTACTGCTGCTATTGGAGTCTTTCTTTAGATAGGGATCTAAATAAACACATCTATAATAGACTTGTTAAATATATTGTAACACTGAGAAGGTCTTGGCTTGGAAATGCTGCTTAAATTACCCAGGAAACATCAAATGATTTAATTGAAAAATGAATGCATTATTCATTCAAAATAAAATATACATTATAGCTTAAAAGTACACTTTTACATCCAAGAAAAGAAATGTTTAGAGTTTTTATTGTATTTTTAACATTGCATTTAAGGTCAATCATTCCATACACATTTATTCAGCTACAACTGGCTCAGGAAGTGTGCCGTGTTAGTTTTCTATTGCTGCTGTCACAGATCACCATGAACTTGGGGGCATAAAATAATACGCACTTGTTATCGCATAGCTCTTTAGGTCGGAAATCCAAGTGGGCTCAATTGTCTCCTCTGCCTAGAGTTCCCAGGCTGAAATCAACCAGGCTGAGTTCTCATCTATAGATTACAGGGAAAACATCGTCCAGTTTCCTTCAGGTTGTCGGCAGAAGTGGCTGGCGTGCTTTTCCTGGTTTGAATCTCTGACTCTCTCTCCTACTACAAGCCAGAGAAAACTCTCTGCTTTTAAAGTGTTCATGGGACTAGAGCGAACCTAGACAGGTAATCTCCATTTTGATTAGCCTGAAATCGACTGAGTGTTATTCTTCATTACGTATATGAAAATTACTGTATTATGTAACATAACAACATGAATGATGTTGTATCACATTCACAGATTCATCTGCCCTCATGGGGTAAAAATCATACATGGGCAAGGGTCATTCATTCGGGATTATTTTTAGAATTCTGCCTACCACATGAGTTAAGTTCTAGGAAGAAAACGATGAGCAAGGCAGACTCAGTCCTCATTTTTATAAATCTTAAAAGGAGGGGTATAGAGTAACACCTAAACTGTAAAAGGCAGGGCGTGTGTATAAGCACGTAAATGGAACAATGTTGTAAGCTGTTGCCTGGAGGGACGACTCAGATTTATTCAGTAAATAAAGATCATTGTAGGGTGAAGGTTAGGATAGTGTTGAAAGCAAAAGTAATAAAACACCAAGGCATGCTTTGAAAGAAGTTCAACTTAACATGGATGACATAGTTTTTAGTGTCTGAAGAGGAGAGGGATGGCCAGCCCCGGGAGAGAGGAGAGTAATAGGATAATATTGAAGGCTTTTAAACAAGTGTGCTATCTAATCAAATCAGTGTTCCAGACAAGTTATCCTGGATACAGTATCCAAAACAACTCTGAGAAGTGTAACAGTCGAGGGAGTGGGGCCAGTTATAAGATCATGAAATATAATCTGGGTGGGAGATGATGGTTATTGGGACCATGGTAATGACATGATGATAGATGGATACACTGAGGGAATTTGGGAAATGGATCCAAAAAGAGTTGATAGTTAAGTAGATATAGGAGTGAAGGGGAAAGGAAGTTAAGAATGATGCCCAGGTTCCTGGCTTCAGATGGGGCATTTTCCGTAATAAGAAACTTGGGAGGGAAAAGGAAGCATAAGGAAGACATGAGTAGCTTGATGTTGCAGATGAAAAGTTTGAACTCATTTTAAGACAGGCAACTGTTGATGCTTATTATATTGTTGGATACACTATTCTAGAGCACAGTCATATATGACTGACAAGGCATATACCTCAGTCTGTAAGGCTCACTGGAGTCACTAGAGTGAAAGCTGTCCCCAAGGGAAGGTGTGTGTAGTATGAGAAGAGGACCAGACATAATCCCCATGTCCACTAGCTCTTAGGGAAATGATCAAGGAAAAGGATACATAGCTATCTAGATAAGGAAGAACCAGGATACTTGCTGTTATGTAAGACAAGGACATGAGAAATTTTTTTATTCCAAATTTGCGGACAGTAGCCAACATTTTCGAATTCCATAGGGAAGTCATGCAAAGGAAGATTGGTGTTGAGTAGACTCGGTGACAAGAAACTCATTGGTGACTTTGACAAAGCATGACTCAGGGGTGCTGTGTGGGTGCAGTACACACTGAAGTGGGTTTTTGATTAATTAAAACCCAAGGAATTTCCTTTTTAACAACATTCCGTTCATACTTGATACTCTTCGGTACAGCCAGTCTCGAGTTATGATTAATAGTTGGGACAGTATCAGAGAAGAGTTTGGCAGTGGAGGGTAGACCAGTGGGGAACCACGAACCATGGACCCCAGAGAGCACAATGACATGGTTTCACAGGAGAGGAGGGGTGGAAGGCTGTTGCATTATTCAACTTTAGGGAAATAAATATGTATTATAAAAAAGAAGATTAAAAAACTGGGTTTGATCCGGGGAACCCACAAACTAAATGTAATGGTATGTAATGTATTGACTATAATTGGTGTCAAAATAACAAGGCATGGCAAAAAATGAATCAGTAAAGGAGAGTGGAATAAAACTAGACTATTGTGATAGGCTTCTGATAGAAGGAAGGTACTCAGCCCCCTCAGGAGACAGCTATGAGCTTGGGGAGAGTTCAGACTTCTGGTGGAAGGAGAGTGCTTATCCCTCTAGAAAGGAAAGGTGGTGCATAGAGTGTGCAGTGAGAGGGTTTCAGAAAGACGCCTATTTCTTAAAGGTGCTAACACCCAGGCCTCCGGGAGGTGACTGGAAAGGCGGTCCTGCATAGTGAGGAATGGTTGCTAATAGATACAGATCCAGTGGTGGAGGGAACAATGTTACAGCAAGTGGGCTAGAGGGACGGCGTGGACTATGCACTCAGTACCTTTCTGAAACATATCACTTTAATGTGCATCATTTTAGAGGCAGAAAATAGTAGCTTTTGACTCACAAAATAACACAACATTTGGTGGGTAGGAGTTTACAGAGTAGAGTGAAATATTCTCCAGATAAGTAAAGGAAATAAAAAGTACCAGTCTCACATTGTTACTAAAGACAATAATGAGTCAAATTCAATCACAATAAATATATCGGTATAAGCTTGATATTTTGAAATTGCTAGCAGTATGCTGAAAGATCAATGGTGACCCTTCTGTAAACCCCAAATTCATAAGATAATATCTAATCCTCCCCCGTTGGGTACCTATTCTTTTCATGCTATCTAGGATTCAGGTAGATATCCAGGAATTTATGGAATAGCAAACTTAAGAGGGATATAAGAATATAATGTAGACTCCCTAAAAAAGGCACTTCAAAAAAACTTTCCAGTAATTTATACCAAGGAAGACTATATCTAAGAGCAAGCTTTGTAACTGCCCTGCAGACCACTAGGATGTTAAAGAAAATAGAAATCAATTACCTTTAGTACCAATATTTTCTATGTCTGTGTCAAAAATGTTTTTACTCAGCAGTAACACCTGAATATAGGATTCTTCAAAAATGATAGGTAAGGATGGCACAAAGGAAATAAGTGATACTGGAATATTGCACAAATCTTCTAAGGAAAAGGTAGCCGTCATTCATTATCCCACAATCCCTAGCTCCAGCTACTGGCTGGAGAATGGAGATAGTCCATAGAGAAGGAACAAAGAGAAATAGCAAGTTTTGGGTGGAGCAAGAAAAAGGGCAGGAATAATTTTATTTGTAAGTATTTTTTATACTTCATGTGACTTTATCCGGTGAGCAGTTGTGTATCCATACTTAGAACTCATGGGTTTTGTCAAAGCTGGAGCCACAGACTTGCAAGTTCTTAATTTATAGGTGGGGAAGATGATCACCTAATTAAAGAATTAAGTTAGGAAAGTATAGAAACTTGAGAATGCCCAACATTTAAGAGCCAAGTGCAGTAGCAGATTTAGTGAGAAAGGAAGAGACCAAGAATGCTGAGTATAATTTGATTTAAGGGAAAGAAGCAGTAGAAAGGGAGACATTACAGGGAGAGACATATAACTTATTAAGCAAAATGCAAGAGGATTTGGGAGTTGGCAGGATTGAGACTATTATGGACAGGTTGGCATTGAATAGACCTTGCCCTCAGAGGCTGGAGGAAAAGCAACACTAAAATATCCACAAGTAGCAACTTGCTGTAGAATTGGGAAGGGCTGATGGCTTTCATGCCCATTAGCTTCCAACATTGGAAATAATGAGTAAAGGTCATCGTCTCTGAATAAGAGGGGGAGGGAAGAATATGGAGAAAGTAGAAGGTCTGAACAGTCTCTGATGAAAATGGATACCTGACCAATTGCAAGCATTCAAACTGTGAGAAAGGGAATGAGATACAAAGGTCTGACATCTTGGAAGAATTGGAGGGATTCTGGGATTTGAGTTACACATTTTTAAATCCGTGCGCAGAGGTAGGAGGAATGAATGCACTTTAGACATTGTCTGGAAGAGGGATTGTAGTTATTCAGGTATATAGATTTTTGAGGTGACACAGTGTTTCTATTCAAAAATCTTCTGTGGAAATCGATAGAGTCAGTTAGATGTAAGAAGAAAAGGGAAACAGCCAACTTATTCATCCAAAAATATTTATTGAGCAACATCTATGTGTCAGGCCTTGTATCAGTTCCTGGGGATACTGAAATGAATAAGACTCAATATTTCCTTTCAGTCTCATCAGTCTCCTGGAATGCTGAGTGTTTCCATGTTAGGAGACATGTGAATGAGAGACTGGCAGTTTGAGAAGTCAGTCCATAAATTAAAAATTCTGTACCCCTTTAGCATGAATAACTGATATAACAAACCAAGTGGCAATATGAACCAAACAAGCCAGACAGATGAATTTTTAATTATGAGAAGTTAGACCTGCGTTGGAAAGACCTCAGGTGCCCCTAGAGAGCATGCAGAGAGAGAGAAGGGGAGAGATTTCTCCCCTTCTAAGAAACTCTAAGAAACTCCAAGATTGAGGAGTAGGTGGAGGAAGAAAGGAGCCATTGAAAGAGAGTAGAGATGATACCATACCAGGCAACTTGCTTTTAAGAAAAATGAAGAAGATACTCCCGCTGGTGTGGCTCGCTCAGTGGATTGAGTGCTGGCCTGTGAACCAAAGGGTTGTCTATTCGATTCCCAGTCAGGGGCGCATGCCTGGGTTGTGGGCCAGGTCCCTGGATGGGGGCGCACGAGAGGCAACCAACCACACATTAATGTTTCTCTTCCTCTCTTTCCCCCTCTCTCCCCCTCTCTCCAAAAATAAATAAATAAAATCTTTTTTAAAAAAAAAGAAAAGAAAAATGAAGAGAGTTGCAGAAGAAAAGTGGTCAATATAAGTCCAATAAATCAGAGATTCACATGAGAAACACCAAATTGCTTGAATAGACTTGGCAAATAGAAAAGCATCAATAATCTTAAAGGTGCAATTTCAGGAGGCTGGGGTGGCATGCCTTCCTATGGGAGGAGGA
The DNA here is from genome assembly GCF_004126475.2 of Phyllostomus discolor. Classification (NCBI taxonomy): domain Eukaryota; kingdom Metazoa; phylum Chordata; class Mammalia; order Chiroptera; family Phyllostomidae; genus Phyllostomus; species Phyllostomus discolor. The sequence continues at coordinate 10,128,633 of NC_040913.2, read as the reverse complement.
ATATATGAAAAACTCATGAAATGACGTTCTGTTAATGATGGCCAGCAACCCTCAGGGCTGTCAAATGATTATGAAGTGTCGGCTGTGTATCATTGGTCATTTCAGGGAAAAGGAAGCTATGTACATGTATTAGAGTATAAGGTACATAAGTGCAATAAGGATAACAGAGAAGAAACTAAAATGAAATAAGAATAGAGGCCTTTTGTGGGGGTAGGGATATATTATTCATGGAAATACAGATGGTTAAAAAATTGGTTTCATCGTACAATAATAAAACAAAAAACCTTGATAGTTTAAGCTAAATCCAATTCTTGACAAACCTCAAATGATGTATGTGTCCTGCAGAAGGTGAAGTTATATGCCTTTGCAAGTCAAGTAATAGATTATTCTGACATGGACGGATACTTCCACATATTGTTGCATTCAGATTTTAAAAGTGATATGAAATGTGGAAACCTTTTAAATGTAACGAGTGAATTCCGATTTCCAGAAAAATTACCAACTTCCAGGGCTTGGGGAAGTGAGCATATGTTTAAGAGTGAAATTGTATTTTTCAACATAATGGAGTCATCAAACTGTGTATCTAAATGAAGCTAAGGGGTTTCCCTGTAGAATTAACTATGATATCTAAGGATGTTACAGTTTGAATTATTGTCTATCAATTTTCTTATAAATATTATTTTCTATCAATCTGCTAATTATTCACAGACAAATTTTAATTTGAGAAATTAAAATCTATTTCCATGCTGTGGCATATATAGAATAGCAATTAAGAAAGATGGTTGTAGAAAATTAATTTAGCTTTACTAATTTTTTTCCAAAAGGAAACAATATTTGAGAAGTTAGGCAAATAATTTCTTTTAGCTCTGTTTTAAAGAACTAAGATATTAAAAATGAATGAGACCTTTAAAATTATTTTATGATATAAAAGAATAAATACATCCTGTTTTCAATAGCTTTAGTTTTGATTGATCTAGATTTTATTTTGCTATATAAAAATAGTAGAGTATATAGATGTATTTTGTTTGAGATTTTGTTAAAGTATGTGTGGAAGTTAGAGTATAACAAATTTATGACTCACTTTAGGGTTATTACTCAAATACAATGTGCTTCTAAAGTATACAAAAATAAATCCAACTTGGTCTAGAAATAACTAGCCATAGGTTATTTTAAAAATTGGTTAGGAATCAGATACATGAAATGCTAAACAAAAGCTATCCGAAGTAATATGACATAACTAAATGGTTTTCAAATAATCTCAGACTCTGGGGGTGGGTAGGGTAGGGAGAGTAATGGGGGGAATGGGGACAACTGTAATTGCACAACAATAAAAAATGTTTTAGAATTGCATAGTAAGTACTGTAGTGGTATATATTAATATTATGTTATCTATATTTTAAAACAAGTTACATGCTTTTTCAGAAAAAAATTAATGTGATATTGATGGATATAAAATTGAAGTAAACATAAGTGGTAACATGAGCCTAAGGAAAATTTTGATTAGATTTTGTTGGTTTTATTATTTTACTTCAGTGCAAGAATTGCTCATTCAAAATGTCACTAGAAATTCTTTTTAAAGTTGGTAATTCAGCATATAGAAATAATCCATATTATAACTGCATTTATCCTAGCTTCAGCACTTTGGCAGATTGCTACCTAATAGCATGAAAGAGACATTCTTTAGTGATGGAGCCAATACAATTATACCCCCAGTAAAGCTGACACGATTGGATTCTGTCAAAGTGCCTACTGGGACAGCTATCGGCTATAAGAATCAAGAGTGGCAAGGTCAAACCATCTGTCATATAACTTCATCGCACGTATCCGAAGACAGTTCTGGTAAATCTCAGGTAAAGTGCAGGCTCTGAGCTCTCTTTACAACCAGTTTTATACATGGTCAGCTTTTCCACGGACAGATCTTCCCAAGGTTCTTATCAACCCAAAGATGTTCCAAGCATGCGCGCTCAAGGCGTCTTCCAGGCGTATCTCCCACACGACCAGTGATGAAACAGAAATAACGGTAGTGATTATCGCTGAAAAAGCTATGCAGTCCCACCCACTTAGCATGGTGCTGCTGGGCTGAGAAAGGGTCCCTTGTTCCTTTAGCTCTTGACCACTGAACTGCGATTCTCTCCCTCGTTTCTAGTTGCCACATGCAGGTCTCCTGTGTCATTGAGTCACATGGGTCATTCACTCCACTCTCATTTTCTAGGGAGTTTCTCAGCCAGAGCAGGGAAGTACCAGATCGCCTGTACTTTCCCTTTAAATATGAGTGTAAGTATCAATGTATGTTAAATAGGAATATGACCCATTATGCCCAGTGTTTTTGTTGGAATGAAACTTGAAATCTAAAGTTTCAGTTTTTCAGCTTAGACAATAAACATTATGTAATACAGTGATTAGATTAGGTAAAGACAGAAATGAAAGAGAATGATTATAAAAGAATGCTAAAAGAACAGTTGAGTAGAGCAAAATGTTGTTAGTTGAGGATTTCACAAATACTGGAAATCAAGAATAGCAATCACCCAAGTAATGGCATTCTGACTTGAGTATCATACTTTGAAGATAACTCATACAGATGGATTGAATTAAAACAAAAGCAATACTTCAGTACATGTTTTTATGACCGTGTGGTTAAAATAATACAAAATCATATGTATACTTCAATGTTGTTATACATTAATCATAGTCTAACAAATTAAAAACTAAGGCTTCAAAGACCCATGTCTCAACCCCTTAACAAAAGAAAATCTGAAGTACAGTTTATTGCTAACATACATTAATCATAGTCTCATATATTAAAATCAAGAGCAGAAAGATCTGGATGTCAAGGCTTAAGGAAAAGGAAAGTGTGCCTAAATAGAACTTTTGAAATGTTTAGGAAACTTCAGAAGTGGAACATTTTTTTCCCTCTAATCTACATTTACAATGAATCTTGAAGCTGAAAACTTTGAGGTAGAGAAACTACGTTTGCACACTCCCCGCATTTCTATTTCCTACCCCAGCTCCATCAGCGGAGATGGAGTATTTCAATTTTCAGTTTTGTTTGGAAATACTTAGGAAGTAAAGACAAGCTTCTGTTTGGAAGCAGGAGACTGGTTGATGGCCTAATCCATGAGGTGACAAAGAGAAGAACATGTAAAACTGACCACTTGAATACGAAATAAGGCCAACATGCAGATTGTGGTTTGTTTCAGCCTGTGATTGGGAATCTGCCAACACAGAGGGCCAATTTCAGTGATATGTGGATTTCGGACTGTGCAGGTGGTTAGCACCCCTAACCCCTCAGTTGTTCAAAGGTCGATGCTACAATGTATCAATCAGAGCTCTTTGATGTCATTCAGCCTTATGTTTAAGAGATTGATTCCCAAATGAAGGTTCTAGAAGAGGCTCTGCATCTTCCAAACCAAACTGTAGCAGTCAGAAGTCTTCTCTTTGTTTTTTTCCCATCCTTAATGTACAATAATAAGTTATTGTGGAAAAATAGAATAACATAAGGAAGGTAGAGGTTTTAGGTGGTTCCTAGCACAAAATCCTCCAGAAAGATATTCTCTTACCTTTACTATGAAATATATTGACTTTTGGGTATCTATTTTTTTATAGAAATAGAGTTTACAAATAGAAATAACTAATGCATTATTATTTTAATAGAAATGTGTACATGTGCTAATATACTTCATATTAGGCTTTATCTTGCAGATTCCAGTTGGTATTTATAGTTTCTGTCCTACCTGAAACAATAAACTGCAATTCACCTTAAGTGGCAGGTAGGGTACAAAATCACTTTCTGTCATTTTGGTTTTGAGTGCCAAAGTGCCAGGAGCCTGATGGAGTCCCCTGGGTCCTGCAGAGCATTACACAGTTGTTAACTGACTTGTCCCTTGGTGAAATGAGATGAACAATCTGGCCCAGGTCCACCCAAGGCATCTGTGTAGTTCTGTAACTTTCCATGCAATCCTGTACTATTAACTCCATGTCATGCCCCCAATATTTACATTAATATAGTCTGTGTAAAAACATAACATATTAACTCAGCACTAGAATGGAGAAATAACCACCTACATAATTTTAGTGCCATGAAGGATAGGAATAAGAGGGATTAGTATTAATTTTATGACAACTGAGATTTCTAGTAGAATAAGAAATATGTATCATAAATAGTAAGTTCTATATGTGCACAATCAATACTATACATTTAAAAATAGGTCATCATAGTTAATAATAAAAGTTTCTAACTCAGTCTTAGTTTTAGAGTAGTTAACAAGTGTTGGTGTTATAGAGCACAACGGGGGGGGGGGGGCAAGGCAATGGTACTATTATCCGAAAGGAACCCCCCAGGTTCATTATGTCCGCTGCCAGAGGAAAGACATCTCTCAATGCCAGAGATTCGTGAAAAGGAAAGGAAATATTTATTTACTGCTATACAGACTTAAAGTAGTGACCTAATGTCTTTATCAAAATCCCAAAGTCCCTTAAAACACACACAAACACACACAGTCCTCCCTTCCCCCTTTGCCCAGTCTGGGGTACCATATCTCAGGAAAAGAAATAGAAGTCTGTGGCTCAGGCAGCCCCCGGTTCTTCCCAGTAATCTGTGTCAGCTGGTAGGCCTCCCTCGGTTCCTGGCACCATCAGCTATATCGCCGGGATCTCTGCTAAAGCTGAGTGGTGGTTCCCCCTTCTAAAGCTGTGGGGTCCTCACTCTGGCAAACCCTAGAGGTTTTCTCTCCACTGCCCCAGCCATGTGTCTTCTCTGCACAATGGCTGTGGGTGTCTCCACTCAGCCAGAACCACATGGTTCTTCCTCCTCAATGGCTTCAAGGAGGGGCCGGGTCACCACTCTGCCAAAGGTAAGTGGTGGTCTCTGCTAAAGCCGCATGGTGATTCTCTCTCGCAGGGCTGCGGGAGTCCCCACACTGCCAAAACTGCATGATACTCCCCTCAATGGCTGCCAAGTCTGGGTTTAAATCCCCGAGCCAATCTTCCTCTGCAGCCCCATTTCCAACTCCTCCCACAATCAGTTTCACCTGCCAGCACCCTCGCATCCTTCCAGCTTTACTGGGCTGCCATCCTGAGTCTGGGCAGGCATGGCCCCATGGCATGGAGCCAATCTTCTCCAAGCTCCCACGCAGGCACTGTAATTCAGGGGACCTGCCCCCCGGTTACATCTTAGGGGGGAAGTTACTTCCATTCCTCTGGCTCACTGGCCACAGCTATTTAACATATCTGTGCAACCAGTTAAAGGTTATTATAGATATGTTAAATGACCACACCAAAGGTTAACTGCAAAGCTGTTGCTATGCAAAACAGCTCTCAATGGCCCTGCTCCATGTGTCCCTTCCCCCAACCCACACCTGTGGTGGGGGGTGAGGACATCCTAATATTTCCTGGACACCTTGAGTTCTGGACCCCATTCCAAATCCCTATTTGGAGTCCTCCTCTTGGCTGCACCCTGTTACATTGGTACAGACTGTCTCAAGCTTTAACTATTTTATGTTCACCATGGAATCACAGCACTTTGGAATTGCTGAAAAATTGGCAAAATTTCAGGTAAGAGCAAAAGAAGAATATGTATATATATCCATGAACCTCAAATTCAACTTCTAGGAATATAAGTGTAGTCCTAGTAGTTGGTTTTTATAACCATATGTCCAGTCCAACTATTTCTACTGTAATAAAAGTTTCCCAAACAAACAAAAAGCTATACCTACTGTTTAATATCATGCATGTAAAAACAAAACAGGACCAATGCTTTCAGATTGGGACCCATTCTGAAAAAGTTATGCAACTTGGTAGCCATAAACAAACAACTATGGTACAGTTCTAATAAAGATAATAGTACAGTTAAAAATGGTAAATCTCTAGTAGGTGAATATTTCAGTTACCATAGGAATTTATCTTTTAAAAAATCATGACGGGAGCACCTTGGAGGGAGATACAAAAGGTGTAGGCTCTGCTATCGATCGAGAGTGGTTCGTGCACCTGCACACCTCAAAGCCCAATCAAACGTGAATGAGTGTTTGCAGCAAAGAAAGTAAAGGTTTGTTTAAGGAAATGGCACCAAACCTGGAGTCACATGGGTGGCCCTTGTTCTAAGAACTGGATCCCCAGTGGCGTCTGGAAGATGGATTATAGAAGGGAATAAAACTGTTAATCATGACGACTGGGGTGGGGGTCGAGTTGCGGTATCCACTGACTGGTGGGGGCCAGCTAGGGGCCATTGATCACTACGTTTGGTCCAGTGGTCAGCCATGGCGGTAGTTCTTTCCGGTTTATTAAGGATGTGGTCCATGGGGTGGTTCTGCTTTTCTGGGTCTGGGGCTGAAACACAACTGAGGCCTCGGTGTGATCTTTAATTTGACCGAAACTCTGTTTCCATAGGCAACAGAATGCAGGCTTTGTTCTTAAGACTGGTCGATACTGACCAGAAACTAACTGGCCTGAGGGCTTAATGATTGAGGGAGTTGATGTGCAAGGAAGAGGGAGGTGGGTGAGTCGGGGGGCGGGTGGAGGACAGTTTGAATCAAAAGGAAAGAAAGGGCAAAAGGTCATCATAAAGAAACGAAGTTTCTGCACTGTTACAAGACTTAGGAATTATAGAAACAAAGGCAAAATGTCCATGTAAAAGATACAGTGAGCTTTCATCTGTATGTATAAAGACAGAGTGGCTATGATTATTTTAACAAGTCCTAGTTATCAAGGAAAAACAAACCTTCTCGGTAAAGCCACCTTTTAAACAAAATCCATGCAGAAAAGTGTGCAATAAATCCAAAATAACAACAATAAAACCAACTAAAGCTCCTAGCGGGAGTAGAATAGAAATACCTTAATAAGAGTTACTGAAAATATGTTTATAATTTGGAAAAGTAATAAAATAATGAAATAATAACTCTCATTTGACACCGTGATTCAGCTTTGTTCTTTCCATTAACTAACGTTTACTACGGATAAAGCCATGAGCAAGGAAGGCACAGTTATTACTCACATTTTCTAGGTAAAGAAATTGGTAGCGGTTAAATACCACCTGTATTCATTACTTGCAAAGGGCAGATACACACACACAATAAGCCCTAGGTCTGGATTTCAAAGGAGGCAAAGCCAGCTCTAAAGCCTGTGTCCTTCCGTGAGCTCTGTGCCACAGTGCCATGCCTTTCTAAGCAACTTAGGGTCAAATTGTTGTTGTAATACAAAAATCATCATCTAATGGCCTTTTATCCATAGTTAATATAAATATTATTTTATCATCTCTAGAATAATACGGGAAAGGAAAGTATTCACCTTCTAAAATGTGAAATGTTTTGCAAATATAATATAAATATTCCCTGTTAAAATTGTATGGTTTATACAGGGGTTAGCAAAAGTAGGTTTCCTGTTGTGAGTGCATGAAACTGAGTCTATTCTTGTCTTATTATAATCACAACCAACATGTCATTTTCCATACAAACAACAGTAAACCTACTTTGCCCACCCCTGTACTGTATATAACAATTAAAAGCAAGTTCCAAGTTAATGGGTACATTCATAATGTGCCTTCAAATAGACTATCACCCTCAAATATTGTTTGCTACTTATGTAGTCTTGATATTTGTGGAGTTTTTGATCCCAATCAACATGTAGGGGACTTTTAGGTTGTGGTGCGAATATAAACATGAAAACTAGGTTGAGCTGAAAGCAAGCAGTGGAAGAGCTGTCTTGGCCAAATCCCACTAGTACACGGAATGCCGTGAGCCCCATGCTGACAAGAAGATGAGAAAATAAATTGAATGGAGAGAAAGTGAAATCACACCAACTAATATGAGTATTTTATAATTTCTTATGAGAACAGAGCTTCAACTAAAAACGTCAAAGTGTTTTGAAGGTTCTAAAATATTCTGACAGAAATTGCATATTTTATTTGCAGAGCAAATGAAATCAAATTGCCTTTTCTCCCCAGTCTCCCTTAAAAATAATGCATGCATGTCTCTGAGGAGAATGGAAAGACAGCATCCTACAGGGTGGCAAGGTGGATGTCGTACTTCATGTTTTCCTTGTTAGTCCAGGTTGTCATTCTGTGTAAATGTTAGAAAATGTGACACTAAGTTCCCTTCATTTAAAATCACCTATTCCATGCTGTAGCAAGGGCAGGCCATCTCTGCATCCTTGTTAATGATAGAAATCTCAATTGTCACATAAATAGCATGCAATCTGGTCTAATTTGATCCATCTGCCTCCCAGTATTCAACGGCATCCTTTTCAGGGCTCAGACCAAGGTTTCAAAAAGTGCCACAGTTCAACACATCTACCCTTGGTTTAAATCACCTTTGTCAGGCTCAAAGCAAAACAATCCAAAGATACTTTGGTGATTTATCTTCATGACCATGATGAGTTGTTTATCTTAAAGACATTTTTCCTTTTGCAAAGTTCAAACATGGTTTTGTAAGACTTGGGCTCTGAGTTACTGAAAGTGCATTTCCTGGTATTTTTGTTTGTTTGCTTATTTGTGTTTGATCAGAAGCTGTACGGCTTGACTGTCTTTATGACCTCGAGGATTCCTCACCAAGGATTCATGAATGAAACACCAGATTCAAGGCCCAGAAATGGCCTTTTGCATTTTTGCAGCCAAGTGTCCTAGCAAATTCCATGACAAACACCATGACCTGGACTTAATTATCATAATAAATAGAGAGTGTTTGGGGTGTGTAACCATGATGCACCAGGGACGGGACTGGTGGGCAAAGTGGACACAGCCCTTGTCCTCTAGGAGTTTTTATGCTTGTGGGATCTGTCTTGATTATGGTATAATTTTCCCCATACTTATAGTCTGATTATCAAGCCAAAGGTGGAGCCTCCATCCTAGACAGTGATGGAGACTCAAAATGGTGAAAAAATCAATAGAGGATTTTGCTGTTCATTATTTTTCTCCTTCTCACACTTTTTAGTAATTTTTTAACCTCAGTGTATATATCTATAAAACAAAAAACAATCTTATTCTACTTAAAAAGACATTATAAAAAATAGCTAACGTGATTAACTTAATTTTACAAGAAAATAGGCTCTTGTAATGATAGGCTCCACTACCCACTAATATTCTTAGGAAGAGGAGCTGTATCTTTTTCACTTCAGTATCACTCACTCAAATTGCAGATGCTATGGATTTAATATATGTGGTGTAAGAACGATGAAGTCAGAATGGGGAGGAAGAGGATTCAACTTCACCCCTGCCCCACGGCCCCCACCCTGGAACTGCAATGTGAACACCAGTGTTACACACTCAGACCGGAAGTTGTCCCTTGTTTATGGTGGATGCTGAAGACTAAAAGGACTTGGCGACTTCATTAGTTTTACTGAAGGTGGCCGTTCTTACTGGAATATGACCACTCCTAAATAGAATTATGTCATCTTATCTCAGTATTCTGCTCTTAGGGAACAGAATAAGAATATTCAAAGGTAAAAAAATTTCAATTTCCCATAGAATTATTCTGTACATATTTCACGTGTGCCCTCTGAAAAAAATTCATGGCTTATTTGGAAAAATTCAACTGATACCAGAAAAATAAAATTCAGGTATAATCAATTTATAATGTCTCTATAAATATGTTTTGCAAACAACTTGTGTAAGCAGAATTCACGGGACATAAAAACATACTGATTTTATGATAATGATTGTGTACTACAATTAGATTTTAATGGAGCAAGACATAGAAAAGATACTGTATGACTGATCAGACATATGGGAAAAAAATAACAGTTAAAGTAAGGCTCTAATTACTGTCCAGACTCTGAGATATATATTTAAAAAAAAGCTAAGTTTTAAAACATTTTTACTGATGTAAAAAAGAAACCTAACATTTTAAAGTTCATTTCAGGGCCAGCAGCTGTTAAAATATAAGCTTTAGGAAATGTTAGCATCTGTAGTTGCAATGTGTCTAGGGCCATCAAAAAAAAATAAACACAAATAATATTACCATTTCAGCTAAATGCTCATACTCACTGAATAGTACAGGTTACTAAAGTCGTGCTACTTCTAGGAAGGAGAATACATTTCCTCTGGGTTCTTTTGTAGAAACACAGGCTTTAAAGACATCTAAATGCTTAAAATCCCTTCAAAATCTGTGGGCACTCTGAGCCTGCAGCCTCGTGTATCTGCACAGACTGCGTGCCAACCCCGCTTCCTCAGTCTTATTTAAATGTCCTCATCCCACGGGACTATTGTCCTGCATTCTTGAAACTGCTCTCTCCGTATTTATTTTCTGTTCTTCTAACCCTTCCCCATAGTCTACCCTCTGCACCAGGGCGCTCAACTATTGCACACTGGACCTCGAATGCTTTGTTTGGAGAGGGCTGTGCTATACATTTAAAAAGTGCTGAGCACTACCTATAGTCTCTACCCAGTAGACACCAGCAGCCCCCTCCCCTGTCACAAGTTTTGATCATCAAAAATATCTTCAGATATTTCTACACATTCTCTAAAGGGTAAAACTGTCCTCTGTTGGGAACCTCTGCTCTACATTATCAATTCTCTTTATGAAATATGGAGATGGTCATGCTACCCCATTCATAAAACTTTTGAAGAATTCTCCCAAGACTATAGGGTAAAGTACAATACTTTATCATGATATTTAATAGTTGACATAACTCAGTTGTGTTTATGACTCTAACTCCAATTCACATTTAGCCCATTTATCTCTCTTGAACTCTAAATTTCATCCTTGAAAAAACACTTAGTTTTTTTCATGTGCTTGTTACTTTCTTGGTAACTGTACTTACTAATCTCTCTAATTATATGATCCTGCCACTCATCTTTTCTCTCAACCCCAAATTCCTGGTTTCTTAGTTTTAAAGATTAAGCTAGAATATCATCCTATTTTAATGAAGTCTTAGCTATTTTTATTCCATCACTCACAAACTATTATTTCCTTTTGCCCTGTATTATGCCCTATGGGTATATTGTATAACACGTTATTCTTAAATCTAACATGATCTGAAAAGGTTTAACTTTTCAGTCCTTCAGTGAATTTCCACAAATTAAAAGAATGAGTCTGTCTTAAGAAATATTTCATCGAGGCAATCCAATTTGCTTTGGAGCATATGTTCATATAGGGAAAGATTTTAAGTAGAAAAAAACTTTTCTAAGTCTGTCATATAATTCATACATTGTTATTCCACTTTAGTTTCACATGCCTAATTCAATATAGGGGTCTATATATTCTTTAAAGCTAGGGAGCATTCATTGTATATATTTATATCTCTGATATATAACTTACTAACACATAGTAGGCATCTACTTATTCTTTGTTAAAAGAAAGAAGGGAAAGGAGAAAGGACAGAGGGAAATGAGGAAAAAGAGAGGGATGCAAGGAAGAAGAGAAAAAGCAGGGAGGAAGAAGAGAAAAAACAGGGATAAAGAAGCATTTTGAAGAAGATCTTTGAGTCTTGCAATAAACAAGCTGTAGATGAATATTTAGGTGATCTTTCCTTACCTTTCGGCATATTCCTGTCCAGATTCTTCATCACCATCATTACATCATCACTACCATCACATTCACAAATACAGTAAGAACATATATGATCACTGTCTAAGCATGTTATGCACATTGCCTTTGAAAGACACACATATGTGGCAGTGCCTACTCTAGGGGATCTGAATGCTGCTGCTGTAATTAATCCATCCACCCTAATGTTATCATGTGAAAGCTGATAGTCTAACATGATCATATATATATATGCATATTTACTGATGTGTATTCTAAACTTTGTCCAAAAAAAGGATATTGAATTCTACCAAAAAATATTGAGGTTTGCTTTTTAAAGTCTCCACATGCTATTGAAAACATAACTTCCAGTTAATATAGAAAAGTATTATAAAAGTGAATCACACACGTGGATAAATGTCCTCATAATTTTGGTAGCACAGGGATGCACTTTACCTGATGGTGGACACGCTCCCAGGAAGCATGACACAATTCAATGACTGATGGTCAATGCACGCCCTTCACTGGTGGGTTGACAGAAAATTCTGAGTCACTGTTCTTCATGATTACACTTTGATCGTGAATTTACATCACTTGAAGTCCATCTGTTCATCAAAGAGTAATTTACTATCAAATCCAACAAGTGACGGGATATCCCTTTCCTTTACTTCTGACCTTGTTCTTGGCCCAGAGGAAATAGGTTCAGATATGACAGATTTTCCCCTGACAGCTGGATGATTGTTCGGCCAAACGAGAAATCTGTTGCACGGCATAGACAGGCTGGATGCACCAAATATTTTCTCACTCTAAAATGTTCCTCTGAATGCATATATTATTTTTCAACTTCATCTTGCTTTATTTAATAATTTTCTACCTTTATGCTAAGTTAGTCCTATGAAATGCATATACCTCACCTGTGACTGCTTTTGATATACAACCTGTGCTGCGAGCTTCCTTTATTACTGTTTTAAAACTGAAATTCCAATTTTCCTTCCTTTAGTCTCTCTATTTTAAAAGATATAGTGAACTCTAACTTGAAAAAAAAGAGAGAAAAAGCATAATGTAGAAATAGGAGGGAGATTTATCCGTCCTTTATCATTGTGATTTCCTTGAAGTTGAATAAATTTATCTTTACATCTCTACCAAATAGCACAAGAACTGTTAGACTTTCAATAAAAAGATTGCTGGGAGATAATTTGAAGTACTTTTAAGAGAATTAGTATAATATAATCATTCATTCTGTAGAACTAATTTGAGTATAAACAATCTTAATTTTACTTATCATAAAATCTCCATTTGAAGACACCATAACGCATCTGTACAATAAAGCTCTTACTTGTCAATTACATTTATACTAGTTACCAATGACTGTTTTGTACTTTGGACATTTAAAGGGTATGATTTGTATCATATTTATTGCAATGCCCTTAAAAGTTAATATGCATTTGTTAATGTTATGTCTTTTCACTAACGTCAATGCATTTTAAAGAGCAAAGTGTGGAATACACAGTCATTACTTACTCCTCAACCAAACTAAGTACATAGAACTCAACAAAATAAGGTCACTACCAGCCCTTCCCTCTCTCCCTCCCTCCCTCCTTTCCTTCCTTCCTTCCTTCCTTCCTTCCTTCCTTCCTTCCTTCCTTCCTTCCTTCCTTCCTTCCTTCTTTCTTTCCTTCTTTTGTATTCTTTCTACAAAGAAAAAGTAAGTGGCCAATATGTGCTAGACACTTTATATGTTAGAGAAACAAGAAAATAATTACTAGGTTTTAAGATTACATGTCCAAGAGGATATTGAAGAAATCTGAGTCCTTATGTAGCACTCAAATGGCTTATAATGTAGTCCTTGAGAACAACTGAATACTCAATTATGTCACACATTAAAAATACAGTAGTTACTCCAATAAGAAAGGAATCAGTATTACCTAGAAAAATTGGAAATTGCTATAAGGAGAGGGTCCAGTCAAACTAAGTTTTGATGACTGGCTAGTGTTTGAGGAAATAGAGGGGGAAAAGAAGACAAAGTCTTTTATTTCTTTTTTATTAAATTTACTGTGGTGACATTGGTAAATAAAAGTATATAGATTTCAGGTATATAATTCTATAATACATCATCTTGAAGCAGGAGAAGAATATTAGAGTATGTGTGAAAGTAAAATTTTAAAAAATGTGTTAGAGCTAGGAATATAAACCTCAGGGACCCAGTTCCTAGACAGATGTATCTAAAAATGCAATAGGGAATCCTAGATTCTAGGGTAACATGAGACAAAGTGTGCTTTCCCAGTAGGATGTACAAGACGTATTATAGGAAAGGTATTACTGTTTGGGAGACTGAAATATGAGTGAAACTTAGAAACATTGCGAAGCAAGAAACAATTGGTCTTAAAAACAGACTAGTAAGATTTTTTTCCACACTCACAGCTGTGTAAGTCAGCATTCTCCTCTCTTTCTGGAAATCAATCAAAAACATCAAGGAGAATGAGAAATAAATCCTGTAAACTTTATATTTGGTGAAACAGAGTAAAATGTATTCTCTGTGTACTCAACTAGACAAAAAAGATTCCAAGAGAGAAATACAAAGAAGAAAATGGAAAAAGTTATTAATTGATCCAACAACTGTGCACTCAGTTTCTGCAGTAGGTCAGGCCTTTCTTTAACCATAGTATAGTTGAGAGAGACATCCAATTACAAAATAGTTAAAAATTATAGTGTGACGAGGGGCAATAAATGCTATGAAAATAAACAAAGCAGAGAAAGGAAATAGAGATTGTGCAAAAAGGGAAAGTTTAATTTTAAATAAACTGGTCAGTCTTTCAGCCTACTCTCTATCTATGCATCTGTCACTATTTTGCTTATTAATGCATTTGTTTGTTAGGTGTTTTGGGGGGTGAAAGGCAGGTGGGCAGTGGAGAAATTGTGTAAAATAGAAAACAACTTCTGGACATGGACAACAGTGTGGTGACGGGGGAGGGAGAGAGGGAGTGAAAGGAGGAGCTGGAAGAGGGAACAGAGCTGGTAAATGGTGATGGACAGAGACTTCACACAGGGTGGTGAACACACAATACAGTGTACTGATGATGTGTCATAGAATCATGCATCTTAAACCTGTGTAATTGTGCTAACCAGCATTATCCTGATAAGTTCAGTAAAAAAAAAATATAAATCAATAAATGAATGAATGAATGAATGAATGAATGAACAAATGAATGAACAAACTGGTCAGGGGAGTTTCTATGGACTGAATGTTTGTATCTCTCCCAAGTTCTTATCTTGAAACCTTAATCATCCCCACAGTGCTGGTTCTTGGGGATAGGACATTCAGTAGATAATTTGATCAGGAGCGTGGGGGCCCTCCTGGTGGGACTGGTGCCTTTGTAAAGAGAGAGGACAGAGGTCCCTACCCCTGTTCTCTGTCAAGTGAGGAAATAATGAGAAGATGGTCATCTGCACACTGGAAGGAGGATCCTCACCAGACCCCGTATCTACTGGCACCTTCATCTTGAATGTATTAACTTCCAGAACTATGGAAAACAAATGTTTGTTAAGTCACACAGTTGGTGATAATTTCTTATAGCAGCTTGGTGAGACTAAGACAGAAGGCCTGAGTAGGTGATATCTGAGCAAAGACCTGAGAGAGAGGAGAGAGGTAAAGGGAACAGCAGCAGGTGGACCGACCTGGAGGTCCCTGATGTGTGAGGGGCAGTGGAGGTGCTGTGTGGCTGGATCTGAGAGAAGGACCAGGCAGTCATTAGTAGTGCGGTCAGAAATACCCAGATGCCAACCTGTATGGGGCCTTGCTTGTGGGAACAAATGTTGCACATTTAATCAGAATGACATAGGAAGCCACTGGAGGGTTTTGAGCCAAAAGACTGATGTGATCTGATTTACCTTTTCACAGAACCTTTTCAAAAAATTCTATTGAATTTATTGGGCAGACATTGTTTAATAAAATTATATAGGTTTCAGGTATATGATTCTATAATACATCATCTGTATATTGTGGTAATTTTCAACCTTTTTTCATCTCATGGCACATGTAAACTGCTAAAATTCTGAACACACCAAAAATATATTTTTGCCAATCTGACAAACATTAGAATAATTTTGACTGATTTGCACTGAAAATATAGTAATTGTCTCCATTTTTGTTGCAGTGACTTTTTAAAAAATCAGGTGCCTATACTTATATGTAAGGATTTCTGATACCAAGAATTAACCAATCAGGTGGAGGTAGGCAAAGAGGGGATAAATGGAGAAAGAAAGAACCAATCAGATGCAACCTTATTATGCAATGTGGCCAATAAGATGTGACTCTATATGACCTATATATTTATGGTTCAAGACAAGATATTCACACCTATAGGTTATTGTTCTGTTGGTTTTTGTCATCCTTTTTATTTGACAATATAAGGAAAAAGAGGTCAGTGCCCCTGACTTATAGTCAAGTATAGTATGTTTTAAAAATTCTGGAGCCAGACTGGTTGAAAATCACTGGTGTATTGTGTTGTGTGTTCACCACAACAAGTCAAGTCTCCTTTAATCATCAATGTAAAAATTTTTAGCAAGCATTTCTCTTTTATTGATACTATTTTATTCTTCAATCTTAAAGAAAGTCAGAAGTTTTAATAAATACAAGTTGACTGCATGTTGATGTCCCATCAATTTCACTACGATTAACAGAGTTTAGTAATGAATTTAGTCAAGAACACTTTAATACAATGCAACCTCCTTAAGTTTCTTTGGAGAGGTATATACTTTCATGAAACAGGGCCAGCATTCATTCATATTGCTCATGCGTGGAGTAACCCCAAGTGGTGCTATTTACTCAAACTAGGAAACTAGTGACACTTCCGGAGTCACATAGTAAAAATTCCACAACTCTACCCCATAACCTGCATGGTATAAAATTTATTCCATTTAGAACCATGATTAATTTGAAGCTACATATTGTATAATATATTAACCATATCATTAATAATAGAAAAAGGAGCTTTTGAAAAGCATATTAAAGCATTTAATTATATAGTATATTATGACAGAGTTAGAATTACATTTAATATTTTTTTGTTTGTTGGTGTCCTATCTCCTACCCAGAATCATTTGAGGAAGGTTATAATTATGTGAACATATCTAGATTTACATATATTTATATACCTAAACATAATTTTTTATATAAATGTAATACATACTTTAATATTGCATATGTTAAAAATAAACAAGGAAAAGAAGCACATATCTTAATAATAGTGACCAGTAAACTGACTGTGACAAGTGGCATCTTCATTTCCATGTTTCCCAACAATCAATGTAAGGGGAGAAGGCAGAATTTGCAAAATTATTTTTCTTCAAATGTAGAAAGACTATCAGATTTTCAGAAGGCAAGCATAATTTATTTACTATGCAATCAATTCTAAAATAAATATCTCATGTGTGCTGTTATCCAGGGCATGGGGCCCATGTACAAGTGCACGTGTTGTTGAATAACTACAATTGTTATAACAAACCAGAAGTAGTTGTTTTCTGCAGCTCTTTGTTTTAAAATTCACGCCAGCCTTTGGGAATGATGCTTCTGATGAGATATGGGTAGAATAGAGACTAATTCGAAAAAAGAGAGATGAAGAACATGTTCTTTAAAATAGGCTAACTGGACTTTATTTCAACATGAGTATTTAGCTGGATGTCAAACAATTCGATGGTGTGCTTTGGCTTGACCTAGGTTGTTTATAGTCTGTCCCAGTCAGAAAGAGATGTTCTGTGTATGTTCCAGATTAGATGAGCTCACTTACAGGCAGGACTTTGTTTTGAGACTTGAAAATCCAACCACAGTTTTTGTTTCTTGGTGTTTTTTGTTGTTGTTGCTTAGTTTGTTGGTTTGGGGTTTTTGTTTTTTCCCTGAAGTGGATAACTGTATATTTTTCACATTGATTAAGTCACCGGGCTTCCTTCAGGCACAACCCTGTTGTGTCTCAAAAAGTCATTTTTATTTTATTTCAGCATTTGAATAGGAGTTGAATAAACACCCTCCGCCACCCTGGTCTCCACACCTATTGCAGAGGGAATTTCATCAGAAAACTAGCCCAATGATCATCCGTAAAAATAACATTTCATTTTAAATGGTATATCTTGGCATGTAGCCACTAGGGTAATTTCAGTGATAAAGTAGCTTTGTCTACTTACTTTAGTAGCCTAGTGCATGTCTAGATGAATTGACTTAGAATATGCTTTGGAAACTGTGGTCTTCATGATACCAAAAACAAGTATTAGGTTGATAACAGAACCCTGAGTGACTTCCACTGGGTTGGTCAAAAAGTGTGTTTAGTTTTTTCCATACACTGGCTCTAGTAGTGTCTTCAGCTTCATTCAAAAAGAATTTATTAGACTGTATTATGATCAGTGTACATTTAAAAAATATAAAAATTGGTGAGTTTTTATAGCCATTTTAATTTTAATTTTGAGTGTGGAAGAAAATATGCAACAATTTTAGTGTATTATGCTTTATTATTTCAAAGAAGGTAAAAAAGCAGCTGAAATGCAAAAAACGATTTGTGCAGTGCATGGAGAAGGCACTGTGACTGATTGAATGTGTCAAAAGTGGTTTGCAAAGTTTCTTAGTACTATTGACATTTTGGTCAAATAATTCTTTGATTTGGGGCTGCCTCATGCATTGGAAGATGCTTAGCAGCACCCCCTGGCCTCTACCCACTGGAAGCCAATAGCGGGAGATAGCTGACATACTCAAAACACCCAAATCAATAAAGTTATTGGTGAAAATGGAAAACATGTCTTCTATTTTATGGAAAAAGTTAAATGGACTTTCTGGCCAACCCAATAGTTTTTGTATAAAGTCACCCCGTCAAATAGTAAGGGCTCATCTCTCTGTTTACTCTCAGAGAAAGTTATGTGTGCAGTTAATCTCTTAAGAGTCTCAAACCATGATGGAATTAAAGGATATAGGACTAAAAAATACTGGTTTCAATACATCACTTGAGATTTGATCTTGATTCAGTACACTCTTCATGGTAAATCTAATTCTTACAGTGGCAATAAAATGTATATTTGATAGAAGCAATAATAGCCAGGGCTTTTGACCATAGCTGATTTCTCTTCTAATCAAAAGCCAATTATGGAGTAATAAAAAAGTAATAAAGTTTTATGTTGCTCTTGGTCATTCTGTCCAGGAAGGTTTAAAGAGTGGTCAATAGTACAACGGTGGTGCCTGGAAATCCCGTGGTTCATGGTGTGAGATATTGGGTTAACCATATAAATAAATAAAATAAATAAGTAAATAAACAAATAAATGGAAAGCTGACAAAAGCACCCTTGAGTAAATATCAGACTTTTAGTGAGTACCGTTTCCTCTAAAAACAAGGCAGGTTTCATTTTGATTCAGTTGAGAGGGCACTGAACGTGAGGTGTTAAGTAAACTTACGGTGCCCCCCCCCCCCCCCCCCCCCCGTGCTAAACAGGCTTCACACTGTTCTGGCTGAGCTTCCCAATAAAACTGGAGGAGAGAGACCTTCGTTTTCCAAAGGTTGGCCAGCACTTCTCGTTTCCGTCAGTCATGCTTTGTGATGTAATATGTGAGCAAGCCTTTCTTAAGTGGCTTTTGGAGCAACTCTCAGAAGGCGTTCGAACATTATAAGAGTGCTTAGAGAGCTAATACGGGCTTTGAACCGTTTCACCTTTACCTTTGGAGCTTTTCAGACACTATTGTTGTCATCTAAAGACATCAAGAAAAGGGAAGGAAAATGGACAGAACCTTGTGTCCATCTGAAGAATGAAAGTAAGCACAGAAGGACGACTGAATAATCAAATTGGAAATCCAGTTACATCAGCATACAACAACATGAGTTTATGCTTATAGATGAGTCTGGCTAGATATTTTTCTATTAACTTGCATGTGCCTATTCCCAAGTACAAGCCTGCAGAGAAAAGATATACTAGTAACTCATATGTTGAGTGTTTATTATGTATCCAACATTGTTCTTTATATATTTTATGCATTCTTTTAATTCTCACACAAAAGAAGTATGGTTTAGTTCCTATTATTAGTCTCCATTTCACAGACGGAGAAACTGAACCATAGAGAGATAAAGTAATTTGCTCCACCTCCCCAGACTGCATGGAAGGATGTAGAAAGAAGATTCTAACTCCCGTATCATATTTTTGACAGCTGGGTTACACTGCTATTCAGATTGGCCTGTAAGTAGACCTAGTTTTGAGACCCAAAGAAAACTCTGGACTTTAAATCCCTCTTCCCAAAACAATTTATGTCATCAATGTCGAAATTATATGCAGTTCAAACAGCTGTCAGATGCAAGAGCTTTAAACTCAGGGGCCTGGATGCACCCTGGTGAGATGCTGAGAAAAGTTAGGATGCGAACTGTCCAACACAGAGTGGAGCTCCATATAAATAAAAAGAGCTAAGCATTTATTCCTCTGTGACAAATAAAAATGAATGTTTCTAGCTTAACTCTCCCACCTTTTTCCCTCTATATCCTCAAAATAAAGGTGGTCCGAGTGGTTCTGAGATAATATTGATGTTATGAAATTCAACCCTTTTCAAAGGCAAACATAGTGTAATACCTGGGGGAAGGGCAGCTAATAAACTGGCTGATTCAATTATGAATCCGAGGGTTCCTTCAGACGAGTGTCCAGGTGCTGCAAACTTGAGACTACAAAGCTATTGCTTCTCTCCGAGGGAAACAAGCATACAAATAGCAAATTACAGCTTTACGGGAGAGATGTTTCCATGAAGACAGGCAGGAAGCGAAGTGGGGACCTGGAAAAGGTCTGTCTCACTCTAAGAGAGCATCTTTGGTTGTTTGGAATATGGGTCCAAAGCCTGTCATGTCTGGGGAGAAGCAGCCACTTGGCTTTTTAAAATTCCTGTTCCTCTGTGTTGTGCTAGGGAATGTCTAAAACAGAGCAAAGAGACCTGATCTGGGGATTTCCTTGGTTCAGGGATGTAAATAAACTGGACCTTGTGGCACATCATTCTTTGGAAAGCACGTTTATTTATATGAGTAAAATCTTCCATACTTTTACAAGAAGGGCGCTCAGCTACATTTCTGACACCATGTTTTTGCACGCCCAGGATTAAGACAGTGCGTGCGCACAGGCACGTACACACGCCAACATCGCCTGCCTGTCCCGTGAGGGGAGCACACAGCAGAACCGGCTGAGCGCCTCCCTTCTTCTGCACCGTGGCAGTCCCGCCCCAGCCACTCAGAACTCCTTGAAGCTCCCGGCAAGGCACAAGTGTTTTCCTGTATCCAAGCCTCTCCACCTAGAAACGCCACCCCCAGTCCTCACGTTGCCATTCCTTCAGTACTTGCTCTAGGCCCCACTTCCTCCCAAGAGTCTCCTCAGGGCCTCGCTGTGTGGTTTAGGGATGTGCTCACAGCGCCCTGTCTATTACGTGAATGAATACTCTGTCCTGAGATCGTCTGTTTAACTGTTCCCTGATGTCTCACTAGTGTTTTATTTTCCTGTGCCTGACACAGGGCAGGGTGCATAGGACTTGGCAACATTGAGTGATAGCCTAAATGAAGAACAGCTGTTGCTAATTTTGTTAAAGGAATACTTTTTACTCCCCTCCCCCCAAACTTAACTACAGTCATCCCTCAGTATCTCTGGGGGATTGGTCCAAGATCCCCCGTGGA
This sequence comes from Phyllostomus discolor, assembly GCF_004126475.2. Taxonomy (NCBI): domain Eukaryota; kingdom Metazoa; phylum Chordata; class Mammalia; order Chiroptera; family Phyllostomidae; genus Phyllostomus; species Phyllostomus discolor. Next base: position 10,107,518 of record NC_040913.2, on the reverse strand, counting down.
TGCTAAAATCCACACATGCTCCAGTCCCTCATATAAAGCGGCACAGAACAATGCATACGGTTGGACCCCTGCATCCACGATTCCCAGCCATAGGTCTAAAGCAATGTTTCCAACCTACAGTTGGTTGAATCTACAGATGCAAAAGCTGGGCATGTAGAGAGCTGACTGTACATTTTTTGAATAAAATCCACAAGTAAGCGGACCAGTGTAGTTTAAACTCACGTTGTTTAAGAGACAACCATATATGAAATGGTTCTATACACAGAGGCCTATTGTCCATCAAATGTGAACATGTAGCACTTATTGCATTTTCCTGCTATAGTAAATCAATTTGTATTTCACTGCAGATTGCATGGAATTCAAACTGGTATTTTTGGAAATAGCTGAACATATATTGACTTTCAACTGTATTTTCTATCTATCCAATTTCTCCTGTTACCCGAGCGTGATTTACTAGAGGCCCCAAAGCATCTGGGAAGAAGGAGAGACCATTCTGAGATGAGAAGAGAGGTGGGCAACAACAAGAGAAACATGAAACGGGAGGATAATGAGTTTGGCCTCGCACTGACCCCTCTATTCAGCATCTTCCTCCCTTGACCACTGCTGAGCAATAGAGTTCTCATTCCAATCATTCCGATGCTGCATTAATAAAAGAAAAAAGTCATTTTGGTTGTGGGAGGCCTGAAAGCCAACTGGATGATGCAGCTTCGGCCCTCACAGTGACACAGGATGTCTTTTTAACATGTGGGTTAAACATCCAGGGTCTTACGGATTTGCAGGGCTTTGGGGGACTGGCCCATAAGATGCTGTACATTTGACAGAGAACATCTATTTTTATCAGCTATAGTAGATGTCCCAAGCATGTGGGAGCAGAGGCAAGTTCCTTTCGTGAGACATGAACATGCAGGGGACAGGTTGCCAAACAACAGGCTCCTTTCCTGATTTTTCCTCCCAAGAGTTAAGGGATGGAGACTAAGTGTCACGTGATGGGGAGTACAAGGAGGCCTTCTCGCTGCAGCTGGCCTGACACTCTGCCCTTACTGGTGGCCAAGCCCTACTGGAATGGACATTGCTCTGAGCCAGGGCGTAGAAAGACGTATGGAGCCCTGACCGGTGTGGTTCAGTGGACAGAGCATCCTCCCGTGAAGCGAAAGGTCGTCGGTTTGTTCCTGGTCAGCGCACATGCTGGAGGCTCTCCATCGATGTTTCTCTTACACGTTGATGTTCCTCTCCCTCTCTTTCTCCCTCCCTTCCCCTCTGTCCAAAATAATAAATGAATAAAATCTTTAAAAAGGAGAAATAGATAGGAAAGTGAGATCCAGAAATAAGTTATAAAGGGAGGCTCAGAAAAATGTGCTTTCTACACTAAACTGAGCTTACTTATTAGTTTATCTATATCCCCTTATTTATTTTTTATTTTCTCTCCTGTTGTTTTCTTTTAACATTTTTTACTATACCAGGCTCTCTGAGCTCTACTAAAGAGAACCAGTGAAGGCATTTTTCCTTTAATCTGGAGATGACACTTAAGGGGGACACGGACCTTGTGAGGACCAGCACACAGGTGGACATGGTTGTCCCTTCCTGAGCATCAGAATACAAAGGGGCCCTCCAATAGAACATGCTGGGGTCATTTGACTGCTCATCTCTCCCTGTTTACAGATCCATGATCCAGGGTTGGGAACTAGGAGACCTCCTATTGTGTTGCTAATAAGAGAGGCACGCTATATTCAGGCAGAACAGGAAAACCTAGTTAATTGACTGCCAGAGAGTTATTTATTCAGAAAAATGCTGAGTCATTGTGGGAATTTCATAGAGTTGCAGGTGCTAATGGATTATTTTGCTGAGATGTTGAAACAATTTCACCAGTATCTGATTATCTGAAAAAGGATGTTAGTGAAGATGCATATGAATGTTTGTATTAGCACACAGGGCAGAAGCTCAGGCATTTGCATACTTAATCCACCACGGTATGCAGGATGCAGAGCCAGAGGGTGAAGTCAGGGCACACCTCTTCCAGTCTCTCCTCAACAGGTGGTCTTGTCACTACAGAAAATGAAAGATGCAGAAGTAGTTGGGCACCACATCTGTTTAATAATTTTTCTTTTCTGACTTAAATCCTAGGTAACTGCAAATATTTCAGCTGCCATAGCATGAATGAAGTCACAGGCATTATCTCCAAATGGAAATACACATAATTTATATAAAAGTGGAAGGATATTTTAGAGTAGAAAGCATGGGTTTTGGATTTTGACCAATCAGAATTGGAATTCTAGGCACATCACTTTATCACTGTATGTTCTTGAGAAAATTATTTATTCTCTCTTTATTTTAGCTTTTTCATCTTTAAGATGAGTATAAAAATATCAGCTTCAATTTTACTTTCTCTTCCCTCCTTCTCCTTGTGCAAGAATAGTCACTGAAAGTCTGTTCTCTTTCCAGCCCTTTGCTGGCTGCTTAAAGATATAATGTGTGGGGAGTGGGGGGGGGAGGGGGAGAAAGGCAGATAACTAGTTGAACAACAATAAATAAATACATAAATAAATACATAAATACATAAGATACAATGTGGAGCAAACCTCATGCTGTCTGTCCTGCTGGACATTTCACGCCATCAGGGTCGCTGTGATGAATCAGTGAGATAGTGCATGTCAGTTTCTCAGTAAGTATCGGGGCTCTTCCTTCTTCCTTCCTGAGACCTCTCAGAGCTTCTGTATATAAAAGCTCCAAGGACCTCCTGTCAGTTGTCCAAATCATGCAGCTCATTCAAAGGCCAGGAGAATAGGGTCAAGGGATTCATACTTTTCAACGTAAAACGGATTTCATGAGCATTTCATTCTTTGACTTTAAAGGATGTTATTTGTTGCTGTGTTGTAGATGAATATAAAAGGGACAAAAAAAGCCCAGCCCAGTATGGTGTGACCCATGTGGTGAGCAGTAGCTTTCGCGCATTATCCAGTCAATAGTAGTTGTAACTGGACAGCAAGGTATATCTGAGGATTCTCCAGGTGTGCTAATGGCATACTTAATTGATAATATAATCATGACTCAGAAGGGTGTGAAATTAAAATTTTAAAAACCATGTGAAAAAAATAATGCAATTCAGAAGTTTTGTGTGAATAAAGCAATGTAATTGGAAAACACATTGTTTATGGCTGACTTTCCATACCTACATAATTTCACATGGTATCTGTCTCAGCATATGTTGACCACTATAAAGTGTAATATGAAGTGGATGGCTTATACACAACAGAAGTGTATTTCTCGGAGCTTTGAAGGCTGGAAAATCCAAGATCAAGGCTGTGGTATGTTCAGTGTCTGGTGAGAGCCTACAGCCTGGGCAGTGGTCTTTCCACTGTGATCTCACCTGGCAGAAAGGGCTAGCTTTCTCCGTGGGGTCTTTTTTATAAGAGCAAACAATCTTCATCACCTCCAAAGGGCCACATCTCCTGATGCCATTACTTTGGGGGTCAAGATTTCAACATAGAAATTTTCGGGGGACACAAATAGTCACACCACAGCAGCATCAAATGGTAAGATTGATCTACAATCTTAGTGCCCATTTGTCTAATTAAGAAAAACTATACAAAATAGACATCTATGATGCTTCTGAAAGTTGCAGGGTAAAATATAGCACAATTTCACATCTAGATTCTGAGGATCGTGGTGTAGAAAGTACACAACACATGGTTTCTTCCATTGTCTGGATCTGTATGGCATCCAGACCTGTTAAGATACTTTTGCAAGTTTCTGTTGTCAGTTAGTTCGCTGCCTTGATACCTCTCAAATACAAAGCCTGTGCTACTGATCAATGGCCACAGTGAGACATGGACTTTGAGTTTTCCATTTCAAGAATGATAGGTGGTCATGCATTATTTACATTCTCCTACTCTGTTTCAATCTTGCTTCAACTTGTGTTCTCTGTCTTGTATTTGCTGGAGTACTCGGTAACCAAGTCCCCTTCCCATGGGGCCTGAGACAGACGAGCATGAGGCATCTGTCTCTGCACTACTGGCCTGGTGCTCTGGCCCAATGAGCTTGCCTGTCTCCCTCCCTCCCTCCCTCCCTCTCTCTCTCTCTCTCTCTCTCTCTCTCTCTCTGTCTCTCTCTCTGTCTCTGTCTCTCTCTCTCTCAAAAATGATACCTTTACTTTGCCAGGTCTCTAGCAGATGCAACACCATTTGCCAGAGCACAGGAGAGTAAAGTAGGGCATGTTTCCGTACTCTCCCTATGATTATATTGTCTCTATTGCTTGAGATGTAGGCTCAAGTCAGTTCTCTTTATGGCAAACACCTCTTCCAAATGAGCTTTTCAAAACAAATGACCTTCATCGATATGTTTACATGTTCTCCTAACAAATTAAAGAACGTTTTATTCAAGTAAAATGGCTGATTTATTTAAAAGTAAAAATAATATTATATTTCCACATTTCAAAAATGCTCATTGGTAAATAGAAATGAATTATTCAAGTTTTACCATATCGAGCCAAAACAGCGATATAAATTGTATACACTTCTGATGGGACAGAAATCTGAACGTTGGACTTTCTAATTCTCATTTTTCATAGCATCATCATAATGCAAAAAACAAAGTACTGCTCTATTGCATTAAAAGAACATCCTTATTAGTGAAATGGCCAGGAAAAAATATTCCCTCTCTCAGGGCAGTATTAACATGAGATATGTTGCCTACGTGTGAGTATCACTTGAACTCCCTTTGAACTCTATGCACCCCTCGCTATTTATGACAAAGAAAGCCATTGCTCACCACGCACTGCGCTTTTCTTTGTGGCAATACCAGGAGATCATTGACAAAAGGCAGAGCTAAGATTAGATTGCAAGGGTTATTGTCTTGCTGTAGTCCCACGGCTATGCTGAAATGTCAGCTAATTGAAAATGGCAATTATCCCACATAACAACATGCAGTGTTTCATTCTTGGATACGTGTGGCTTTTAAATGACTAGCCATTGATCTTTGGGGTTTTCACAATTCTTCCCTGTCCTTTTGTCAAATTATCCAGCAGCCATCAACCCTTGGGACAAAACCCATTCCCCTGTTTTTATTGGCCATGGTTTAATGGTGACCCGGTCTTCCTGTTTGGATGGACTGCAGTGGGCCCATCCATCTGCAGGTCCCCCAGCCAGGCTGTGTCACCTCTGCTGGGTATTTGGTTTCTTAGTGGAATTGTGTTACCGTGGCAATTTGCATTTTTTTCAGGTACGGGTTGGGAGGAGCTCTATTAATCACAGTAATAACAGATTTCAGATTATGACCTATTGAGAAAGGATGTCCCTTGAGAGATAAATATCTTCAAAATGCTGGGCCTATTTTTAACGGCCAGCGCTTCACACTCAATGCCTTTGAGGGGAATTTATTGTGTCGTGTCATTTTTCAGACACAAAATTAACACTCTTAGTTACGATGGGAAAAAAATACTATCAACCTGTCAAGTGTACATTCTCCATCGCTCTGATATGAACTACGAGTGCACATTGATCTCGTAAAGTTGAGTTCCTTCAGAAAGCATTTCCGAGGAACCTAATCCCAAGTCGAGGTTTTCTACTGTAAGGGGTGGGCAATCCAAAGGCAATCAGGCTCCATCTGTTTTAAGAAAGTGAAGAAAGCATGAAGAATGTGGGAAATTATTCAAGTATGTTCAGGCATAATTCTCCATTATTGAGGTTAGAAACCTAATACAGAGTGATTATGGAAAAATTATATTGCCGGCATGTCCTTATTTCAAGCCTTGCCATGAAACCATGAAGCTCATTTTATTTTTGAATGGGAAGGAAATCAGTACGATGTTTTTCTAGTCCTACTGGAAATAGGAAACAGTGCTTCCTACAGTTTTATTTTAAATCGTAAATTATAACCATGAAGAATGTTCACAAATGGTGGAGACTAAGGAACATAGGAACAAATGCGGTGCCAAAAATAAGCAGTCGAAGGTAAAATTAACCTGGCATATTGAATGAGGCACACTTTCCTTTTGCGCTTTATGCTATGTAGGTACACATATGAAAATATTCTGTCGTGTAAGGGAATCGTGGCTTCAGAGCATAGAAAAGAGAAATCAAAAAGACAGGGTTTAGGGGTGGCCAGTGACTTGGTTGCCTCCCTTATTAGAAACAACTTTTCTGACAAAGGCTGTCTCCTGGACTAAACTGGAGTCAAGCCCCTGCGAGATCTCTAGGCCTCTCCCTCAGCACGCATCCTCATTAGGCCTGCATCACCCAACGGCAGCAAGAATTTTGCTAACTCAAGCTGCTGAGAATCCTCCACCTTTGGTGTCTGATTGCCCTTGGCATGGGGTACATTCCTCTTCCCCAACCAGACCATCCCCCAATGGATACGCCATCACCCGGGTCTTCCTTCAGCATCCTGCTCAAGTGCATTTATCCAGAGCCCTCCCCACCCCCTTGACCCCTTGAGGTTCCCTCTCAGTAATTTTCCTTCCATTGACTCTCCACCCTGTTCTCGGCTATAAATCTCCATTTTTTTTCCATTTTGTATTAAGAATTGAGCTGAGTTCTATGCAGATGCCTCTTTTCTCTTATTGCAAAAGTTCCTAAATAAGTATTTTTTACCACTTTAACTTCTATCCAGCCTTGGTTGTCTTTAACAGTTTTTGTTGCTTTAACCACTTCAGGCCCTGCTTTTTCTTTGGCCATTTCGCATGCTCTTGTTTGATTTCAAGCCAAAAGTATTCACAATGCCACGCCCCTCTTCTCCTGTCCTGAGCGTACTGTCCAAGAGGAAGTGAAGGTAATTGCCAGAAGGAACCCGGCGTGTATCTGTGGGGCTTTAACAAGGCTCCTCCCCTACCCGGTTCTCTCCTCCCTTCCCCAGTGGCCATCAATCTTTCAAGGAGGCTGGGGGCCATGCCTCCTTCCCCTCATTGTGATGAAAATGACTAGTGATGGATGAATGGTCATTTCTGTCTGAATCTGATAATATAATATGAGAACCTGAGGTTTCTTTCCTGAAAATTCTCATTTTTTTTCATAAAATAACTCTAGAGCCAAATCCTGTCCTGTTGTAAAAAAAAAAATGTTTTAACAACAACAACAACAAAAAATCACAAGAGTGGTCATGCATTTGTTCTGAAAAACGAATGAAGTTTAAGTCCCAGAAATCTGCCCTTTCGGTACTCTGACACCTTGTAATCAAGGCTCCCTAGAGGTTGTGGGAATGAAAGAGTAGGCAGAGTTATAGCTGGGTATTGCTATGGGAAAAATAAAAACTGTAGTCATTCACTATACAGCCTACATTCATGTAATTGGTGTTCCCTAGTAAAGTCTCTGGCATGCAGAATGCTAAGCATTCAAAGTACCTGGCATTTGCGATCGTTGTGATTATAAACTCTTGGCATTTGGTTTATTTTCTCAAGCCAGACCATTTTGTACTACTCTTAAATATTTTGGCTTTAGAACTTTGTTTTTGATAGAGATAATTTCTCTGGTTATTTCCCCGTTTCCCTTATTGCTGCCTAACATTTAGCTACAATTTGCTATAATTGAATCATCCTCATGATCCTGGAGAATTTGGTTAGCCATTGCAATTTTTAGCTGTAATCTCATTTTTGAATTGTTTATCCTGATGATTATCATTAGTACATGAAGACTTGGCGGAGAAAAAGATATGTGGAAAATACATTCTCGAATAGTCCATGTAAGCCTTGAAATGTTGAATGTTAGGCTGCAGTGTGTCTTTGATCTCTAAGTCTTGCATTGAAGACAGTTCCGTTCAAGAAGGTGTGTTATGAAATCCAAATATTTTTGGAAATAGGCTTTTGAGTGCTGAGAATTTAGAAATTTGCATAAATGATATGAACCTCAGGAAGCTCTGAATGAACAGCAACTACTTGCTGGGCTAATTTAAAGAGAGCCTCCCCCAGAGTGATCATTATCTACGAAAGTGACCATTCAAAAGTGATTATGTCTAACCGTGTGATAACTTTATATCACATTGGTAATTTTTAATCAATAAGCCAAAATATAATCAGGCTAGGGAGCATCTAAACCTGCAGCAGACCAGTGAACTGATCTGTCAGCAGGGAGGGAAAAAAGGAAACTGTCAAAGTCAAATTGAATTATTTGGGATAGTTTTAAAGAAATATAGGTTTGTCTCTGCTGTGGCCCTGAGTTATGGGACAGAGAGAATTCTGCCACAGGGCTTGTAGTGCCAGGAGTCCAGCCAATAGGGCTTTGTCCAGCAATGGATTTTTCCAGAAAACCAAAAGAAGTCTTACCATCTTGCTTCTGAAGACTTGTGTGTATGGACATAGGTTTTGGGTCCTGCTAACATGTGGCTGAGGTTGCTGGGTTAGCAGCATCTCTCTGCTCTGCTTCTGGCAAGTGGGATGAGCTTGAACAAGTTACTCTTCCTCCTCAAATGTTCATCTTACCATTTGGAAAAGGAAGAGGACTGAGAAGATCATCTTTTGGCCATATGCACTTGCAAAATCCTATATTATGTGGAGATGTCACATCTGCAGTTGTTTGTACAAGTCATACTTCCAGAGAAAATTCAGAAAAGGAGATGGAGACTTGAGAGTCTTATCTCTATAGATGCTGGTTAAAGCCCAGGGACTTGATGGATTCATGAGGCTTCATTTGTACACAGAAAAGAGTAAAGGATCCAGGGAAGCATCTAGGATTTTGGCAAAACAGGGGCAAAGAAGCTAGCAAATGAGATTAATAAGAGAGTGTCCTGACTAGGGGAAAAACAAGGAGAAGACAGGATTCTGGAAGCTGTGGGAAGAAAGCCTTTCACATAGAAGGGGATTATTAAGTGTTGAATGTGTGTAAAACTTCATGGACAAGAATAGCAAAGTTACCATCGGGGCTATTTGTGTGTAGCCTGACAAAAGCTGGCTCACAACAATGAAAGTGCAATCAACAGTGCCCATGATGGCCCAATCAGAGTAGTGTGAAGAGAAGAATGGAGATGAAATAGAAGACGAGTACATGATTATAGACAGGTCTTTCTGGATGTTGACTCTTGAGGGAGGAGAGCTGGAGAAGGATGTGTAATTAAAAGAATTTCTCCTCCTCCTCCAGCTCCTCCACCATCTTTTTCTTTTTACAGTGGGTGCAATAGAAAAATATTAGAATGTAATTATACTAAAAAGGAAAAAATGATGATGCAGAAACACAGATTAGATAATTGTCCAAGATGCCTAAATCCTCAGAAAATGCAAGGCTGCAGACTGTGGCATGTGAGATGGTCGGCATGTGATAGAAGTAGGGTCCTTGTTTTCCGTATAACAATTCTTTTTATAAGGGAGTTTTTATCAAGAAAATAGAGTTGAGAACCAAAGACTACCCCCCAATATGTGTAATATGTTGTGATGTTAAATGCAGTTCTCATTATAGGTTAGTCTAAAATTTTAAAAGTAAAATGCCTTGAGTTAAAGAAAGGACAAAAGAATGAAAGACAGTCGTAAGAAAGAATACCACATGGGACAAGTGGGATTGTAACATTGTTTCAACAGGAGCCGCAGGTAAATTCAGGAAGCAGCAGCTGACTGACACCATCAGGTGCCGCCAAGCACTTTATGGGGCTCAGTGCCAAGTGATGGTCTTTTCAAAATCAATGCCATTGTAAACAGTGCTTTGTTTGTGTAGTTCAAATGAAATGTAATATAACGTGGAGAAACAGAAAAACAAACAAAAACCAAACAGCTGAAAGTAATCTTTATTCTTAAATCAATGTTTTTCAAAATAAGTACTATAGCCCATTACAGCATAATAACAGGAGATACATTTTTTAAATAAAGCTATTTGTTTTTATTCGTTTGTTTTTAGAGAGGGAAGGGAGGGAGATAGAGAGAGAGAAACATCAATGTGCAGTTGCTGGGGGCCGTAACCTGCAACACAGGCTTGTGCCCTGACTGGGAATCGAACCGGTGACACTCTGGTTCACAGCCCGCGCTCAATCCACTGAGCTATGCCAGCCAGGGCTTTTTTTTTTAGAATTTTTAAAAAATGTATTGATTATGCTATTACAATTTTCCTACTTTTCCCCCATTTGCCCCTTCACCTAGCACTCTCTACTCCCTCAGGCAATCCCTCCACCATTGTTCATGTCTGTGGTTCATGCGTGTAACTTCTTTGGCTACTTTATTCCCTATGCTGCACTTGACATCCCCATGGCTATTCTGTAACTGTCTGGATCTGTGCATTTCGGATCTGCAGCTGATGCTGGCTTGTTGGAGGAACAGGAGACATCGGGAGAGTGGAGGTAGAGCCGATGTTACTGCACAGAGTACGGAGCAGACATGGGGCATGAGGAGGCATGGAGAAGTTGGGTCTGTCTGCAGCAAATGCTGTCGCCACAATGTCCCTCATGTCCCGTCTACCACTGGGCTTCATTGTTGCCTTTCAAAAATGGATTTCAGACTTGTAACACATTTATATACACTACCCCCTTTCTGTTTCAATCTGCCATCGTCTATCTTTTCAATTACTGAAAAACTCATTCTCCTCCTGGGATCTCGTTTGCTTTACACTCACCACTATTTTATTTTCACCATGATGCAGCCCAAATAATCTCATCTAAAAGGTATTATGTTAACCCCTTGCTTTTTGACTAACAACTTCTTCTTGAAATGAGGGTTAAGATAAAAGTCCATAATGGCCTCATCTCTTTTCAAGCTTCTTTTCAAGAAAAAAAAAAAGATTCAAGAACATCCCCTTTTTAGTTTTGCTCACATTTTTTAAGTAATTTTCTTCCTATAATTTAGTTTGTAATTATGTACTCATTTGTGTGATTACTTAATACCTCTATCCCTTGTTATGTTTATTTCTAAAAACCATTTCATTTTGAAAAATTTAATAGCTCTTTCTAAGTTACAAGCAGAAACCAGACCCCGTTCACCCATGATTCCATTGCACTTTAACTGTAACTGCTGAGTGAATGAATAATGAATGAGTAAAGCAAGAAAAAAAATAACATTTCTCATCCTCAAGAACTTTCTAATCTAGGGGGAGAGAAAGGATGAAGTGACAATGTTAAAAATGATTAAAGCTATACTGCTTAAAAGGGTAGGAGATGCGTGAAAGTGAACCATTGTAGGTGAGAGGTACCTTGAATATATATTTCAAGATTCAGGGAAGGAGATGGAGGATGAAACATTTGAGGTTTAGGGAAAGGTGAGAACTAATGTAGGTCGATACAGCAGAGTGAGTCAGCTTTGCACCCCTCGATTCACAGCCTGGGGTGGCGTAGGAAATAGAGGGAGGGAGGAGAAATGAATTCCGGAAGTTCGATGACTCCCAGGCTGTGAAGGTTTCAAACGCTACAAACAACTACATTCTAATTTTCGTTATAATTGTTTGTTGTTTCTGAATATATGAGTCATAGAATTTTAATGGCATTATAGGAAGTTAAAATTTCAGGTACAATCATACCAATTAAATGCTTATTTATTCAACATCTGTTCAACAAATAGGTTTTCAGTGTTAACTAATTGCCAGAATTCAAATTAAGCACTGAGGATAATAAGATGAGAGAAAAATAAAGTCATTGTCCTTGGTCTCATAAAAAAAGTGATTTTCCTCCCTAATTTTAAAGTTATTTGTTCAATTTTAAAGTGCTTTGTTATTTGTCTGTTTAAAATGGTTATTTTTAAAATTGCCTTGGAGACCACATCACAAGTTCATTGAGAACAGAAGAAACCATTCACCCTGTACTTCTCCCATTTCAATCGCGGTTACTCCGGCAGAATTAGACTAATAGTAACTGAGCAATAACTCCAAGTAGATTCATTAATTGGTTACTCAAGCTACTTCTAGACAGTAAAAATTAACAGAATACCACGATGCCACCTTGAATCATTACAGGCGTACCTTACAACCGGTGGATAAAGTGAAAAGGGACGTTTAAAACACATTTAGTTGGACTGACGGATGCGAGGCAGCGATCATGGCTTCCTCAGGCTGACAAAGTCACTCGGAGGTCTGCACGGTCCAGGGTCCTCATTTCAATGGTATTTAATAAATGCAACTGCCAAATGCTCCATCACCTTCTATGTAATATCTCACCGCAGCTTGAATATCTTGTTTACATTGGAATTTATCAGTATAATCAACGCATTTAATGCCCGTTAACATGACAGTACCCCAACTTCATTCTGTGGGCTGTCAGGTAAAATTGACAGATGGATCTCAGCGAGAACACAGCTTATTCTGGCCTGTTTCCCACTACAGGACACACTCGGGATGACATTTCTGCCCTAACATAAGCTTTCTATGGCTGGTATGTCATAATTATAATTGTATACGTTATAATAATAGTGACTATGACTTAAATTTTGTGAAAGGCAAACTGTATAGGCCATGCTTTAAAAAATGTGAGAGTTTTCCACTTAAGGAAAGAAAACATTAATTTTCAAACTCTAAGTAAGCATGTATGTTTGTCTTGTTGACTTGAAGAGCTGGAAAATAGGAATCAAATGGAAAATAATAGTTTTACTTCCCAGCATCCAAAATTCCAAGCTTTGAATTTATCATTTTGTCAATTTAGAAATGTTTGGTAAGCCCTCTGGCTGGTGTGGCTCAGCTGATTGGAGTGTTTCCCTGAACTGGATGGTCATGGGTTTGATTCCCAGTCTGGGTGCATGCCTCGGTTGTGGGTTCTGTCCCAGTAGGGGCACATATAGGAGGCAAAGAAGCGTTTGGTTACTTCTATGAAAGAAACGTAAGAATGCGGAGAGGTAAAGACCGCTGTTTAACTCTTAGAATGTACTTAAGTGCTGTGCTGCCCAATATGGTCGCCTCTAGTTACATGTGGCTATTTTAATTTAAAGCTAATTAAAATTTTTAAAAAATGTAAATTTAGTTTCTCAGTTACATCAGCCACGTATCAAGTGCTCAATGCAATTATAGGAAATTTTAAGCATCTTAGAAAGTTTCACTGGACAGTGCTGCTCTACTGTATTTGCATATTAGGAGGATGAGGAATTTCCCAAGGGGAAAAACTCCTTTTCTCAAGAGACCTCTGGTATAAATAATAACCAAGTGATTACAAGAGAGTGAAGGCAAATGGAACCATTTGTACCTGTGATTAGCAGAGTCTGAAGGGAGTTTGTAATCTCTAATACTTACATACGTATTGTCTGAAATCTCTTTGCCGTGATTCATCAAGACCTGCCGTGATGCATCATGGGCATTTCAAGATGGCATAATAACATTACTTAACCTGTTGTGATTACAATTGGCCACTTCTAAAGATGAGCCTCCATATGGTTCAATGAGTGGAAAACAGTGTGGTGCAACAATTTTTCCCATGCAAGAACAGAAGTGTTTACTTCCAAACCGTTTTCTTAAATGTTACACGTTACCCAAAATGGATCCTGATATGAGTTACAGTGTGACATTTACAGTATCAGATCAGCGTTGACAGAGTTAATATTAATTCCTTTTTGTTATTTGTGCAATCCCTTGAGGATGAATTCAAATTATTCTGTAATGTGTCATTACGGATAGGACGTATAAGAATGCTAATTGCCGAGGGCAACACTGACGTCCCCATTAAGGAGGAGCCATAAAATCCAAACACCTGGCCATGAATCCAGGTACTAAGCAAGCCTCTAGCTCCTGCACAGGCGAACACTGGTCACAGGCTAAAGGCTTCCCTGCCAGACCCGTGTTGTTGTTTTTTTTGTTGTTGTTCTCTTTCAGTTACTTAATCTTTTTAATAGCTTAAAGTATTATTTACATTTTGTGGTTTGTTTCTAATACCTTATAATGGCTCTTGAGCCAGCATTATTTCTACCTAACATAGAATAGAGTTAGCAGAAAAAAATTAATGAAAGTTACATGAATGTGATCTGGAGTGAATTTTACTTTAAAAGAGAACAATATAGTTCCATATTATTATCATGTCAACATCAGTCTTGTCTTCCTCTTTTGCAAGAGTATCAGATATGCCCATGTTTGTAAAGAACAGAGTTTGAGTTTGGGATTGGGAGCCAGGGTGTCAGGAGTGAACTCTGGGTCCACTACGTACCAGCCGTGAGCTTTTCAGCACTCTGACCAGACATACAGACGTACCCATCTATAAAATGGGGATGGTAACAACAGTGCCCGCTTTGGGGATTCATCAGGATGATTACATACATTGATGACAAGCAAATCTCTTAGAAGAAATCGAAGCACAATCTGGGTGTTCACTGGATGTGAGAAGCTACTGCCTCCTCTCATCCCTGCCGCAGTGCAGTCAACGACAGGCTCGCCAGTGTTCTTCTGGTATCACTCACTCATTCACTTAGGGGTTTCGTTTTGTTTTCGGTGCCTTAGATTGTATAACAAATACTCACCGCTTACCACCGGCTACACAGAGATGGATGAGACGCAGGCTCTCACCTCAGAAAGAGCATGTTCTGGCATGGATATTATTATCTTTTATAATGTATTTGCTTGATATAAGTAAAATTTGAGGAGGCAGAAATTTAGCTTGATGAGACTATTAAAAGAAGAATCATAATAAAATTTTACATTGATAGTTTACACAATTTTATTGTTTTTTAACATAATTAACCAAATCAATTCTTACAATAATCTCAATTTAACAGCATCTCGGGCCAAGTGGCTTGCCTGGAGTTGTGAAACAGCTTTTGTTCACACTGTGCTGAAAATCGTGATGCCAAACATGGACTTCACACAGCAACAAAAAACAACTATACTGTTAGAGGTCAAGAGAGTAGATGCGTTGGATGGGGAGGAGGAAAATATTAATGACTGAGAAAGAGTATGAAGGGACTCTTGGTGATGTGTAAACTTCTATTTCTTTTTGTATTTTTTCATTACCATTCATCACCCTTACACCCCTTCCCCCTCAATCACCACACTATTGTCCATGTCCATGAGACCTTTTTCCCTTTCCCTTGATCCCTCCACCCCTTGATACCCCCACCCCTGCCCCACAGCTGTCAGCCTGCTCTCTATCTGTGAGTCCGTCTCTGTTTTCCTTGTTAGTTCGGTTTGTTCATTAGATTCCACATACGAGTGAAATCATAGGGCATTTGTCTTCCTCTGACTGGCTTATTTCACTTAGCGTAGTGTTCTCCAGGTCCATCCATGCTCTTGCAAAGGGTGAAAATGTCTTCTTTTTTACTGCCAGATGGTATTCTATTGTATAAATGTTCCACAGTTGTTTTATTCATTCATGTACTGACTGACACTTGGTCTGCTTCCATACCTTGGCAATTGTAAATAACACTGCAGTGAACATAGGGGTGCTTATGTTCTTTTGAATTAATGTTTCAGGTTTCTTCAGATAAATTCCCAGAAGTGGAATCGCTGGGTTATGAGCAGTGCCATGTTTAATTTTTTGAGTTATCTCCACACTGTTTACCACAGTGGCTGCACCAGTCTGTATTGCCACCAACAGTGCACAAGGGTTCCTCTCTCTCTACATCCTTGCCGCCCTTGTTTGTTGAATGTTTGATGACAGACATTCTGACCAATGTGAGGTAATATCTTGCAGTGGCTTTAATTTGCATTGTGGGTCATGCTTTGCAGTTTGTGAAGATTCATCAAATCGTACACCTTTGATATTTGCATTTTCCTATCTTTATATTTAAATAAAAATGTAAATAGATATACAAATACTGATATATATACATATGTATATATGCATATGAACGAGTTCAATTCAATATCAAACCTCATATGCAAACTCCAATTATTTCCCCAATGCCACTCAACTATGTTATTTAAGCATAGCCAAGTGATTAAACAGACCCAATTTTTTCAAACTAATTTATATTAAAGCACACTTTTATTAAACATAGTATAATCAAGCAGATTTCCCTACTGTATTTCTTTTTTCATTTGCTAGACTATCAGTGGTCCAAATGAGTAAGAAAGATATAATTCTGCCAGTTTTTAAAAACACTGCAATAGATTTGTTTTCGCTGTAAAAAGATATAAAAAAGAAAGAGCATGTCCCTTCCCCCCCAAAAAAATGTAGTTTTATGCATTTCTCTTCCATGATTCAAAGACCATTAGATGCTATGCAATGCTCACTTCAGAACCACTTCATTTCCAAAATGCCACCCAACCATAAATTACCATATTTTTCAGACTATAACACGTACTTCCCCCCTCAAATTTGGGAGGAAAATGGGGGTGTGACTTATAGTCTGAATGTAGCTTACCCAGCTTGCTGTGGCTGGAGGGGGAGTGGTGGCCTGTGTTATGTATGTTATTATATATTTTACCATATTTTTTGCTTCAAAATTTTTTTCTCCTATTTTCCTCCTCTAAAACCTAGGTGTGTCTTATGGTCTGGTGCATCTTACAGTCTGAAAAATTTGGTAACTAAATTATATAACTTCCAGGCAGTGATGGGAAAAGTAATACTGGACATAAGTGTATATTCTTGCAGAACTCCCTCCCTTACAATGTGTGCTGGTACATCAGTTGCTTAACATTTTTTAATATGTCCAAAAGGGAGACATAGTTAAGGAGGCCAGTTATCTCCTGGCTTGGGAAGTGCTATAACTTTTGCTATTTGCAAGTAGTCCTGCAGGGCGGAACTCATTCAAGGTAAGATAGGAAATGGAATAATATGAAGTCTGGTGTTTACAATGCATATGCTCAGGATTCACAGTCATACGGGGTCCTACCTGGTGGGCTCCTGCGGGCATTCCATTTCACTTGATTCCTAATGATCGGGGTTTGGAAGCAAGGTCGACTAAAATTCTGTTTGTGAAACTGCCCTCCAGAAACTCCATGCTGAAGTCAGTCAATGCACTTCTGTAGCAAAGGCATTTAAAGGCTTGACAAAAATGTAGCTATTATCAAATGAAACATTAGAAATGGCTTTTTAAACAAATAAATTTAGGGGGAGCCATTTACAGTTTAGTCAGAGTTAGGTACTATTTTCCAGACATTTATATTAA
Source organism: Phyllostomus discolor (assembly GCF_004126475.2). Lineage (NCBI taxonomy): Eukaryota > Metazoa > Chordata > Mammalia > Chiroptera > Phyllostomidae > Phyllostomus > Phyllostomus discolor. The sequence continues at coordinate 10,090,609 of NC_040913.2, read as the reverse complement.
TATATCAGTTATTTTCTGTTCAACTCAATTGTTGGTACAGAAGTCAGCACACTTATTTAATTGGGTCTTTCTTCCTGCTTGATAATTTATATAATCATGAAGCCAGTAACGATTTTGAAATTCAAAGTGGCTAGTCTACTACTAAACTCTGCTGAAGTGACAAAAGATAATGAGTTAACCACTCATGAATTAAAACCACTAACTTTTCTGTACATTTCATTTAGTCCTGTCTATTCACTTATCTAATTACTCCACAAATATTTACTGAGTATTAACATGTTAGGCAATGTCCTCGCTGTTAGACATTTGTGATACGACTGACCAATTCTCTACCCTCAGGGAGTCTCTGTTCTAGTGCGGAGATGGCCGAACACAAACCAGTAAATGATGTGTCAGATATCGATGGCATCCTATGGGGAGAATTAGGTGAGATAATGTGGATAGAAAGTGTGGGGTGAGATGGGTGTTGGTACTGCTGCTTTGTATGAGGGGCAGGCACAGGACCCCCAGAGTGGGAACACAGGGGCAGATACACAGAGGACAGCAGGAAGCTGCCCCCGTGGAGACCTGAGGCATCGTGTTCACCAACATTCACCCAGAGCTTTCAGTGACTGTTCCCAGAAGACCTCAGATCAGTACTTTACTTTCTTCGCATTCCTTACAGGAGGGTTCAGTAAATATCACCATGTATTTCTGTTTGTCTAGAAAGACAAAATATTGACAATACCTGGAGTGTGCATGGGGCTGGAACTAAAGGCTGATTCACTGGTCCACAAGCCAGAAACTGTCAGCTGAACACAAAAATCAGAAAGGCAGAGGCTCTTTCAAACTCAGAAAAAAAAATCAAGTTCTAAAAAGAGGGAGATAATATAGGGCAAATTTCTTGTCAGGCTTGTAAATGATTTTGTGGAATTTCATTAGGATGCATTTATCCCTATATATCATAAAGAAGTTTGTGGTTTTTAATATGCTAACCTTTTAACCTTTTCCCTAGAATGTTTTTTATATTCTTCTGGCGCATTCTTATTTATCTTTAATGCCCTGTTCAGTTTTTTAGTGCATTTGTTCCTGAAAACTCCAGCCTGAATAGTTCTTGATTTGTTTTGAATTTCTACAGCAATTCTTTAGTTAACCTGTGGACTCTGCTGATTTCCAGAGGGTTATTTATGGTATATTTATATTTTTCCTTAGAAAAATATAAATATACCATGTAGATGTATCTTTTAGTTACTGCAATGCCCAGTTCAGTGCTTTGCATATCTGGGGATATTAATGATTCTTTTAATGGATAAATGAGCAAATGATTAACTTACAGGTACAGAACTGCATGGGGCCTTGTAAAAACGATGGCCTTTTCATCAGCATCCCTTCTCCACTGTATAGAGTAACATAAAGTGTTCCCATGGGGTCAGAATTAGGGGACTGGTCCTGCCACTTACTGACTATAACATTTCAGCACCTTAGCAAACCTCGGTTTCCTTGGCTCTATGTTTCCAGTATAAATAGTGCCTGCCCCAGAAATGCTGTTCAGGGTCAGTGTGTAGGGCCAGTATGTATAAAAGTGCTTTGTAAATTACAAAGCATTCCTCACCTGTTTATTTCTATGACTGGTTCTAACATTATTTCTATTTAGTAAAAATATGGACATAGGAAGGAGTTCATTGTATTATAGATAAAAAACCAAGAATGATTTAAAAATATCTGACCAAGAAGATGTATTGGGTTGAGTCCATCCTAGTGTGAACAATAGTCCAATAAATTCTAACAAAGGTACTGGTCATCCTACTTTTGAGTGAAATACAGGTTTACTGAAAATCTTTGCTCTTATCATGAAAGAAGCATTCAAAAACATATAAGAGAAAAAATATAAAAGAAAGGGTGCAGGATGAGGCAGAATAAAGCCAGAGTACCTGTCAAACCTGGGAGAGACTCAGGTGGACTTCGTAGTCCATAAAGCTAGGTTTCTGGTTCATGACATGTGGAAATTTATTATGTTTTCCTGTCAGGAGGTCTACTCAACTAAATGCTATTTCAGGATTAAACCTGTGGTAATGGCGTACTATCAGATCCATATTAAGCAAGAATGTGAACTTGAAAACTATGCGGGATGTCTCCTTAATGCATGAAGTACTATTCTAATTTGTTTTAAATGGTAGTACATAATCACAGGTTTTACAGAGAAGAGGTGACTTTTTTTTTCTTTAAACCCACAAAAATATGGCCTGATAAATGGAAAAAACAGAATTATTTCATAAATTAAAAGTCAACTATAGATCATACTTCTAAAACTGGTATATTTAAAAAACCTGTAATCAATACATACTTTAATATTTTATGCACATATTAAGATTAATTTATTTTTATGCTGCACAAGTTTATTTGATCAACATTTTCTCACATGAAGACTAATTTTCTCAACACACAAAGACACCAACTTCATAATCATTTTTGTAGATAAATAGGACTCCATGATAACATGATCATTTTCTTCTCTCTTGGTTCAAAGAAGGTTCTTTTTCATTGAATTCTGTTAAAATATATTCTTAGCCATTGTAACTGTAGTATAGTGTCTTATTCAATGTCATGGTTTTTTAAAACTCACTTCAGTTTACATCATTTAAGCTGTCCTGAAAAAGACAGACTCCTGTCTTTTTTGCTGATTTTTTTAAATGCTGTGATTTGAACCTAAAAGGCTTCCATTTTATCTTCCTTGAGGTGCAACATCATAAACTCAGTATAAACTCTATCTTTTGAACAAAAGGTGCATATAAAAATTTTCCATAGCTTGCCTATGATGTCAGTGTTGCTTTTTTCTTTAATAGAGTGGCACACTACTAAAAAGTGACACACTATTAATTTCCTTAAGCAAGTGATTCACTAACCCTTGAAAATGTCTGGCTACACATTTGGTTGAAGGGATGGAAGTGTAGGCTACAAAGCAAAATTGAAGCAAACCATCCAATACCAGGCTAGGGTAAAATTCTTCTCCTTCATTTGGAAACCTCCTTGAAGAAAAGTACATATTCATAATTTTGTTGCATCTTAAAACATAGTTTTTACTAAATAAAAGAAGTTGACTTTTTTTTTTAAACAGCAGCTAGTAATCCCCGCAGCACTGTCTGGCCCATTATTTATATCCATGAGCAGCAATCTCAACGTTCTCCTTGACTCCCCACCAGGAGGATGGGAATCGTTTTCCCTATCTGATGGCTGTTGAACAAAGCCACTTCACCCTGAGGCTGACTTCAGTCTCTCAAGTAAACGACGGTTCTTGCACAAACACACAGATGACACTCAACCTGTTGGCTGCCTTTTGAATTCACAGTGGATGGGCCCCTCCCAGGGCCCCAGGTGTGTGACTGTACTTTCTTAAGAAGACCTGACAAATTCAGCGTTACTTTTTTTTAGGTTTTATTTATTCATTTTTTAGAGAGGGAAGGGAGGGAGAAAGAGAGAGCGAGAGAAACATCAATGTGTGGTTGCTGGGGGTCATGGCCCGCAACCCAGGCATGTACCCTGACTGGGAATGGAACCTGCGACACTTTGGTTTGCAGCCCCGCGCTCAATCCACTGACTTATGCCAGCCAGGGCAAGTTCAGCGTTACTTTTGATAGAGTTTATGCAGAAGTTAGGTTCTTAACATTCTCATCCATATACATATGTTTGAAACATATACTGAAAGGTACATACTCATTGAATATTAGAACTCCTGCTTAGCAATAAAAATTGACATTATTTCACTTTGTCGTTAAATTTCCATATACTGACCAGAACAGTCACACTTGGAGTAATAAGATACTTTATCATTAGTCTGAATATAATTTTAATAGAGGAGAGAAAACGGTTGAAGGCAACATTCTCTTCTTTATTAAAAACACCACTGATGGGAGTTAATGGAATAGAGAATGTGTTTCTATCTAATTACTGTAGCATTGACCAATTGTTTGCATATTTAACTGCTCCTACTGAGGTAGTAAGTTGTAGTTAATTAAGACAAAGGTTTTGGACTTAGAAAGACTTAGTTCTGAATCCTGAGTTTACAAATTTAACAAGTTACTTCTAGTCTGAATTTTGGCATTTTCACTTGCAAAGCGGGGATAATAATTCAAACTGTTGCTGTGGAGACAATAAAATGACTGACGTGGGCCTAGGACAGTTTCTGTATGTACCGTGAACTCAATAAATGTTGTTTTCCCCTCTCCTCTATCCATAGCGCATACAGAGATGTAATGCACACACAATTCAGACATTAAGATTAATAATGCAGAATATGAATTTGTATAATAATGGAACTAATAGATTTTAATCCTGAGAAGAATTTGTTTTGACTCTACCATTTGCTACTCTTTGAATCCTTCAAATATATTTTCCCTGGTCTTAAAAGGAAATGATAAAACATGCTTCTCTATGTCTCCCAGGATTTGTATACAAATTGTTTGTTAAATTATATTTAAATTTCTCTTTTGGGGGATCCTAATTTTTATTTTCAAAAATGTGTATAGACCATATATGTGAGATAACTAAATATCGATATAATATTATTTTTAAACCAAATTTATAGTTAGTTGTCTTAGGCCCTAAAATACATATTATATTCATTTATTTTCATTATTCCTACTATTTTCACTGTATAGGGGATGCCTCAAGTGTGTCATTAAAAAGGAAATAGAAGCTTTGGTTAAATTCCGAATAGCTGAATTTGGAACACCGTAACAGAGATGGTTTGAGGACAGACCCTGGCACTCCCAATGCAACCTGTCACTCTCTCTGGGTTTCTTTCCTCTCTCTTCCTAGTAACCAAAGCTCCTGTGCTCCCTTTTTTACTCCCCCACGCCAATGTAAGTTTTGATAGTGCTCTTATTCAGAGCTTCATTTCACCGGTTTATGAATTAAACATTTGATTCCTTTTGTGTGTGTGTGTATTGTTGGTCTTGAAATTTTAAATCCAGACTTACCAAAATAATAACTAAAACTACTTCTTTACCATCGTCTAGAATCAAATAATAAGTTTGATATTCTTTTTTTAATTTACCTTTATTTACTAATTTTTTAAAAGATTTTATTTATTTATTTTTAGAGAGGGAAGGGAGGGAGAAAGAGAGAGAGAGAAACATCAATGTGTGGTTGCTGGGGGCCGTGGCCTGCAACCCAGGCATGTGCCCTGGCTGGGAATTGAACCTGTGATGCTTTGGTTCGCAGCCCATGCTCAATGCACTGAGCTACGCCAGCCAGGGCTAAGTTTGATATTCTAATTAACATCATCAGCCTGGTTATAAATGATTAGTATTCACTGTTCAGAGCTCTCTTCTATTATTGTTGGTAACCCACAAAGGAAACACTTTTTATATTATAAAAATGATGATCTTTAATTTTAGTTAAATACTTAAAATTCTGCCTTCACCATTTCTTCTTGCATCTCCTATTTTCCATCTGGGACAGTTTCCTTCTTTCAAAGTTCCATTCCTGTTTTTTAGTGGTAAAAATTTCTGACTGTGTGAGCACGTCTCTTCCCTCATACATGTGAGTTCGTAAGTCTAGAAGTGTGGTTACTTCCTCTCAGCAGACTGAACGTACTATCATACTGTGTATACCACCATGGGCACTGGGGAATCTGCGATCTTTTAAACTGACACTTGCCCATAAACGATCTGGATTTTTTTTCTCTGGCTTCTAGCAGAGCTCCCTCTGTCTTTGATAGCCTGGTTTCACTAGGCTGAGTGTGTGTGTGGGGGGGGGGGGGGGGGGAGAGAGAGAGAGACAGAGAGACAGAGAGAGAGTAAAGGGCAAAACCTCTTGGCTTTTCTTTCTGCTGATACTTTCAATGGTAATGGATTTCCCCCCCTCTTGTATTTGGCAACTTCAGATTGTGAATTCATATTTAACAGAACACCATTGGGAGATTCTGAAGGACTTGGACTTGGTGTGTTTTTTTCCAGAAAAATATTTAACTTGACTCTGAAGGATGTCCACTCTGGAAACCCAAAATAAGACATCCTTTCCCCATATCAGTTCTTGAAAATGACCAAAATAGCATGCAGTTTAAACATGGTTCTCAATGAACCAAATCTGCCACCTGGAAATTCCTGTTTCACAGTTCTACGTGAGCTTCAGAGAGTGCAATTCCAGATCAGTTGTTTCTGTTCCATCTCCTTCTCTCTCTCCCTCTGCCACCCCTCTCATTTTCTGTGGTCCTTCACATGTGTATGTTGTCACATATGAAGAATCCCTAAGGAGATTTGAGCAATCACTTCTTTGTGTTGAGATTTCTGGGTGATTCCCTGAGAATCTTCTACCTTTGACTCACTTACTCTTTTAGGTTCAAAAGAGTGTCTTTCTCCCCATTATTATGGTAACCTGTGGCAGGGTTGAATACAAGTTCTGGAACCAGGAGAATCCCATTTGTGTCCCACTGTTATTCACATGTCCGTTCCTGCCTTGAAGACTTTCTGAGCTTGTCTCCGCCCATGTGTGCAGCTTGGTTTCCCTTCACGGCCCTGGCCACCCCAAATACGTACACAGTCCCCTAAGTCCACTGGGCATTTTTATGTCTTTGTGCTCTGTACAAGCTGCTTCCTCCATCCAGAATGCTTTTGCCTCTCTATTGACCCTAATCATTTCTACCCTTTCTTCTAAAGACTATACAGGAATTCCTTCCTTTGATAAATCTGTCCTGATTATTCCCCACTCCTCACGTGATAGGTTGACTACCTCCTTAATCACTCCATTCATTGTGATCCTCACAGTTCATTGACTGTTCCTCTCTTTCGTTACTTCATTCAGTGTATATATATATATATATATATACTATTCTCTGTAAAACTTTGTTTCCTTCTATAGTACGTGAAGTACTCGAAAATGTGTTATTTACAAAAGCCGGCAGAATAGATGAAATCCTTTCTCACCTAAGAGGGTGCAAGGTTTTCATAATCCGTTTAGACAACACTGAGTAAACTCACAGCCACTCTACCTATGGCATCTCTGCTATGATGTTAGCAGAAGTCCTCAAACCCAAGCAAAATTATTTACAAGTTACGCCATTGAGAATTGAAAATGTTGCAAGTGGGGCAGTATTTTGAAAGAAAAATCATGTTGAGGTACTTTTATTTAGAATTACATGAAAATAACTTTGCAGGTTCCTAGAAATAAAACATCCTTGTGGAAGTGGAAAAGTTTAATAATCAAGAGACAGAAAACCTCATGCATTTAATGGTTTCTTAAGATTTTAATTTTCCTATTTGAAATAGTTATTTGTGTGTGTGTGTGTGTGTGTGTTTGAAATCTCCAAAACCATTGCATGTAGGCTAAATGGACCTTTGCTGAAAAGAAAGTCCTATTTCTAGATTCAGCACAATTACAATCATTTATTAATATCATAACTATATTCAGCGCACCATGTTAGCAAACGGAGATGTAAAAATGTAGTCTTAATCTCTCTCTTCAAATTGGATACAATGAAAGTAGCCATGGACAAGCTCACTTACGGTTTTTAATACAAGATAAGCCAAGACTGATTATGTATCAAGTACTAAGAGCTTGGCAGGATTTTTACAACTAAATTGTCACAGAAAGTTGGACCAATATCCTTTCTCATTTGAGGAAACATGCACAGAGAGGTTAAGTAACTTGCCCAAGGAAACACAGTAAATAGAGAAGCTGGAATTGGCAGTATGTATCCAAAATTTAAGTTCTTAAAAACTATGGTCTTGTAAGTAATTGATTCTGTCTTGAAGTTTTATAACTTTGCAGATAATTAGCATTTTAAGTGGAGTCCAACTAAAAGACATGCTATATACAAAGGCAATAAAATAGTGAGTCCATAGAGATGAAATATCAATTCCAGAAAAAAAAAATGTGTGATTGGAAGTGGTGAAGAATTTGGCTGTAATTTAGGTTGCACCAAAACTGGAAAAACAAATTGAAAACGAGTGTGGGAAGTTTCAAAGGGTAAGTTGTTAGCACACACTTGGCTAATCCACTTAGTCATTCTCCATCAGTGTTTGGGTGCCACTGGGCGAGAATCTGTTACAAGTGCTGGGGGGTGGTAGTGAACAGGACAGGAAACCCCGTCCTCATGGAGATAAAATTCTAAAGAGGGTGACGGGCTATATACAGTTGAGTATGCCATATATTCTGATAGTGACAAGTTCCCTGAAGAAAACCGAAGCAGGGGCAGGCTCTATCCCAATTTATCCCCTGCCTGGAACGTATATTCTAGCAGCATCACACTGCTAATCATTTTCTGTATCCCCGCGCTGTTTTACCTCCTGTCTTTCCTGTCTGCCCTGGTGAGAATTCTCCTCTCCCTACTGCTTCTAAGTCGTCTGATTCTCTAAGCATCACCTAATTGTTTTCATGGGTAGAGTCTCCTCCCTGGAAGGAGAATCACCTGGTGCTGTCCCATGGCCTTATCTTATCGTCACTTCTCACCATGCTGCTCACCTTGATCACTCCTCTCCTTACGTTCCATGCTTCTTCACATTTTGTTTCTCCCATGCCCCGCCCCCCCCATAGGGCCTCCCAGAGAGTAGAGGTTTTATACACATTTTCACAAGGAGACAGTCAAGGTGTGGTGAGAGGCAAAGGAGAGACATGGTCTTTGGAATCTCATCCTTCAGTGATCAAAGTTGACATGGTGATAGGACGGATGAGGAGTGAGAAGTAACTGGTTCTGAGGAGCGAAGTTTCTGCAGTTTGGCAGGTGTGGAAAAGTGAACACACAAAAGCATCCTCGTTGGTGTCTGCTGGGAAACAAACAAAAACGTGAAGTACGTATTTCCTCCTTGCGCACTGAACTCTGCAGCATAAGAGGCACTGCACAGTGAGCTCTAGAAGTGGATAGCTTTCTTAGGCCTGCCTGCAAACATAATAAATGCTTGACAAGGATAGGATCTTAAATTAGCATGCTGGAAATAAACAGTCACATTTTGCTAATTAATAGAATATGTACTCTGAACACAGTGTGAATATAGGATGCTTGACATATCTGGATATATAAGTGATTTCAGAGCATGTTATTTTGTATGTAAATAATATAAATGCATTATAAATGTTATAAATAGGGAATAATATATTTATAATATTTTAAAATATAAAAACATCATCTTAATCTAACTACTGCTAAAAATGAAAGCATATAATTTTTGAGATATCATTTCTATTATTTTCTGATATCTTTCCTTGTACTCTCTAGCTTTTGCTTTAAAAGTGGTTTCTAGATGAACCTAACTTTTTTCTTATTTTATCCTTTTGTTATGCTTTTATTTTTAAATATGTTATTATTTTTAAATATTTTATTTATTTATTTTTTAGAGAGGGAAGGGAGGGAGAAAGAGAGAGAGAGAGAAACATCATTGTGTGGTTGCTGGGGGTCATGGCCTGCAACCCAGGCATGTTGCCCTGACTGGGAATCGAACCTGAGACACTTTGGTTCACAGCCCGTGCTCAATCCACTGAGCCATGCCAGCCAGGGCTAATATATTTTATTTTAATTAACTTATCTAGAAATTGTCACCATCTCTGCTAAAGTGCCAATAGGTTAGAATGAAAGCCCTGCGTTGAAGGAAGTGGCTGAGAATGGGACAGAGGAGAATGTTCTCTTGAAATGCTCTCTTGGCAACATCCTTCTATGCTACCCTGTCAGCATATTGCTCAGAATCAAGTGCAAGGTCAGCTAATTTGTATTAGAACTTTGAGGGGTTACAGGATTATTGGTAGAACTGATGAACTGAGATGAGAATGAGTAAGTTGTGGGGGCAGTAGGTTTATGATAAAAATACATAAACATTTTTTTCTGGGAGTAAATAAAGGCCCTTAAACCCGACCTGCAGTGAAAAGCCTACGGAGAGGAGCGGAAATGGGGGCCTGGAGAAGCAGATGACTTCAGAGGGCCAGCCCGTGCTCTCTTTAGAAAAGTCGTCTTTGTTTACTTACAGCATTGCCGGTCACACACACCCTGGACGTAAGGCCTCAGGTGTTTGGCCTTGAGTCACTAAATTCACAGAACACGTGCTTCCCTGCGGAGGGCAGAAAGCTGTTTGGTGACTGCATCTGCCTCGGGTACTTTCAGTGGGATCACGCAGCCCTGGCTTCTCTGTCTCAGAAGGCTCAGTGGCATCCACAGGCTGCCCATCTGCAGTGGACCACGCAGATCCACGTGTCTCAGCTCGGGAGTGAGACAGGAGTAAGGACGCCCGAGCTGGCAGCGTCCCCCGTGTCCCACCTCTCCTCCTCCCGCGACTCCATGCGCGACTTCTCTGCTGCGGCTCTAAGATACACACCCTTCTGGTTGGCGCTTCAGTTCTTTCCTGCAGGAAATGGAATGAGATGAAGGAGAAGGTCACAGTTGATGTGTGGGCTTTTTAAAACAGTGAAGTATGTCATCTCCATTATTTTAATTTTCCGACTTTCCCTAAAACCTTCAGTAAGTTCTAGATTGCTGTCTCCTGGAAAGGCTGTCCCAGGGACATGGTGAGCCCCCTTCCTCTGAAAACTTAGGGTTTTGTTCCCAGCTGCTGCGTTTGGCTCTTTACGCTTTTGAACAGAGACGTCATGTATAGTCTTCAGTTTTTTTCTGTATTAATTTCTCTGGCTTTTTCTCAGGTAGTCTGCTATTTTTCCAGTCGGTTTCTGTCGTTCATTTTCCATAGCTCTGCTCTGTCTCATTTCACTCCCGGCTCTTGACCCCTGAATTCTGGAACGGCATCTCATGGTGGTCTTCCACAGCACTAATGGAATTTACCACCGAGCCGTTCTCTTTTACTGGCATGTCTATAGGTTTCCATCACATTGCCTTTCCATTTTGGTGTTTCTCTACAAATATTTTTTAATATTCCAGTTTTAATTACCTTGTGTTCATCTGGGATCTTCTTTATTAATCAGCTCTCCCACTTATTTCAGAGAAATCTGCTGTCACACATCCTGCCAAACATGCAAACATTTGAAAATATTTTCTGTGGTCTAGGTCATCATGTAGTTCAAGGAGAAATAGTCTCAGCACTTTTGGAAATTGTGTTCCCTTTTGTTGTTCTCCCACATTTTCCCGTGAAGCCCATGTTTCTTTTTTTTTCCCCTTTAACCTTACAAAATGAAAATTTTCTAAAAAGATCCTTTTGCTGCCTGAGTGGTAATTCTCTCTGCCTTCTAATGTTCTTTGGTGTTTTCCCTAAGGGGTTGGGGAGAAACCACCATCCACAAACTACGTGGCTCCAGGCACCTTCCGAGCTGCACCAACTTGCTGGAGCCCTTCACCTGTGCTCCCGGAACCTCTCAGCAGCTCCCCCTTGTTTCATGGGGGGTGAGAGAGAGAGGTGACAGCAGACGGTCTCGATGTGCAATGTCCCTGTGGTAAATTTTCGGGGTCCCTGCTTTCTGGTTCTCTTGCTCCTTAGATGTTCGGGCCAGAACCGGTGCATAGGAGATGAATTGAACACCTCTGACCTTTAAGACCAGCAGGTTTGCCTTGTTTTCCATGTGTTAATGATACTTTTAATTGAGTTAATTGATACTTTTGCTCAATCCAACCCATTCCCCTCATGTCTAATGGAATTTTTTCCCACATTCTGCCTTGGCAATAGCTTAATTAGTGGGTAGTAGGTGTTTCTTTTTTCTTTGTTTTGTTTTGTGAAAACATAGGTATTTTACTATCTCCAAGTCACCTGAAATGCAGGCATACCTTGGAGATATTGTGGGTTCTGTCCCAGATAACCACAATAAAGTTAGTGTGGCAATAAAGAAAGTCATAATTTTTTTGCTGGTGGAGGGTTTTTCCTTCAATTTGTAAAATAACATAACATCTGTGAAGCACAAGGTAGCGAAGTGCAATAAAATGAGGCACGAATGTACTTTAGTGACAAATTGGGAAGGACGGCAGAAAGACCGGCTTGTTCAAATGCACTGTGAAATGAAAACCCCAAGGCAACAAATAAATAAGTTTTCAAAGATGGTTATCTCTGAAAATGTTAAGATGGAATATATCTTTCTGAAAAAAATTTTAAAAATATGTTTGATTTTAGACACAGAAGAAGGGAGAGACAGACAGACAGACATCAATTGGTCACCCTCTATATGTGCCCCGGCAGGGTTAGAACCTGCAGCCTAGGTATGTGCCCTGACTGGGAATCAAACCCTCAACCTTTTGGTGCATGGAGACAACGCTCCAACCAACTGAGCCATACTGGCTAGGGCAAGATAACATATATCTTACAATTAAGACAGAAATAAATATCTCTGAGAAATAATGGTTCTATAAATGTTACAGTAAGTGAATACACACAAAAGGGTTTTTGCAGAAGTTAACATCATGTGCTTCTGGAGATTGGTAATCCAGATGTTGATCAATTACTCTCTGCCTCTTCATTTTCCCCGTGCCATTATCCACTGAGCTCTTCTGGGTTTTCAATGACAGTTTAGAAGAGAAGGGGAGTTTCGTATTCTTTATGCTTTGGAGGTTAATGATACAGTCAACCGTCCACAATTCACATGGATCATTACTACATTCACATTAATTTATGCTCAATTAACACACTCAGAGTCAGTTTTCTGTGGAGGTTCGCCAACTGGCTTTATAAGCTTCTGGCTCTGGAAGGTTCGTTTTGCTTCTGATCACCAGTAATATGACAAGCTCCAATCCTCATTCCTGTTATTCAAGCCTTCGGGGCTTTGGTTTTGTTCGTAAATTGAACAGGGTCAACATGGGAGGTGGTGGCCTTGAGCGAGCTCCTGGCTGTAGGCCACATGGCGGCGTGCTGGCAGCTGTCCTCCGCACAGGTGTGGGGGTGCACACCTGAGCAGCAGCGTCACAGTCCCGGTGTGCTGGGAGGGGCCCGGGGAGGGGAACCAGGCTACAGGCTACACTCAGAGGAATGGACAGGGAGAGTGTGTTTTCTGCACTTGACTCGTGTGCTGTGCTATGAAGAATGAGAGCTTCAGCAGACCTTGCTTTCCTCTGGTGCTAATCAGCAGGAAGGTGCTGCTTTTTATGTGCACACCTTCCAGAAATAATCCTTTTTGGCAGCGTTTGGGCAAAAAAAAAAGTGTATGATCACAATTGAATTTATTGTGAATTAATTTACATGGACTGCTGTCATAGTTATTGAAATAAATAAACATTTATTCCTGTGTATTTTTCAATGGTCTAGTTAAAAATCTAAAGCATTTCCTTCTAGTTTTTCTTTTTTGTTTTTTAAATTAAGGTATGTAAAACATACCTTTTTATTTTTTAAATTTTTTTGGATCATACCAGCTAAGAGGATTTTAATAAACTATGTAATTAAAGTAAATGCCCTTTAAACACAGATTAACTAGGTATTAATAGTAATTTCCTTAAAATTATATAATCAGCAAAAAGAAAGGGAGTAAGGCTAAAGGTGTTAGCAGGACTAAACGTCTTATCATCGTGTGCCTCCCGTGGAGTATTCATCGGCCGGCTGCCAGTGGCTGATCCTATCAGATATACTCTCCCTGTTAGGGGTGCGTTTTCTGGACCTGAAGACTGGGGAGCAGAGTTATGGGGTGTGCCATTCTAGAGAACACTGAATATTTCTCAAAAGAGCTTAGAGAAACTTAGATCAGGAGACCTGGTCTTGGCTTCCATTTGAGCTCAGATAAGCAATCTTAAGAGAATTTAATGCAAACAAAAAACGGAATCAGCTACCACCTATTTTGTGCTTACATTAGGCCAAGCCACTATTAAATGTGCCACACACCTCACTTCAGTCTCAATAAATGTATGGGATGGGTGCGGTAGTACCCCATTCTACAGATGAGTAAGTGGAAACACATAAAGGCAAGTTAAATATTCTGGGTTACAAATTAGTGACATGCAGGGTAGGGGTCTTTAACTGCCCAATCCAAAACCTGCATATTAGCCATGGTGGACCAAGAGAGCTAATATTTTTCAGCTAAAAGGCACATGAATTACATTTTAAAAATTATGAACTATTAGAGGAAAGATACAGGTCTATACAGACAAGTAATCTGCATAGCATTAATTACCATGTTAGTGATCTGGAAAATAATCTTAGCATGAAATACATGTTGAGTCTATATATTTGTTTTTATTTGACATTTACAAGTATTTTTAACTGCCAAGTTTTTAAAAAATTAAAGAAAGAGTCCCTGTGTCAACAAATAATGTTGGAAGATGAAGATAACGTCGCTGCAAATTTGAAGAAATGACAATAGCAAAAGTTATTCAGCATGGGAGGTGTTCTGCAAAGCTGATAAAAGAAGGGATTTTCTAATACCTCTCAACTTACGATATTTGGTAAATTCTGTATCTCAGTATTGTACCATATATACTTTCCCCCAGAGCTACAAAGGGACTATAACAGAGAAGATATATTTTTCAAAAAAAATTAATGGTTTCTTTCATAAAAACATTGTTTTATGGGGAAAAAAGTAGTCAGTGATGGAAATTAGAGCAGCATTACAAGAGCGATCCATCTATCACATTGTTTATTGGCCAATGTTTGTGACAAAAAGCTGAAACCAGAGTGTATAAAACATCACAGGATGTCGTTGATGCAGTTAATTTTACTAATATACAACCTCCTTCAAAGTATATACAAAAGAAAAGTCTAGCAATAGTTTGTAAGAAAATCTTTAGCACCCAAATATTCACTGGTTACCTTCCAGCAAGAAACTTTGTAGAGTCGTTCAAAGTAAAGACACATAACACTTAAAAAAAATAAAAAGTGTTCCAAATCAGCTGACATTTTCTCTGATGATAATCACAGTGTTAGGGTACCTAGCTTAACATTTCAGAATGTAAACCAACTTCATCTATTCCTTTATGGGAAAGTACAATTCAATCAATGTTTGACAAAAATCTCCTTTTAGTATGTAACTCTTGCTAAGTATAATTTTGAAAGTGGATATTTACCAAGGTTTCCATCAGTATTTGAGTATTTGATTTTGTAGATAAAATAAAACAATACAAAAAATTGTCAGATCTTCACAATTAAACACATGGAAGTAAATGTTTCTAGACTATTTGAGAATCTAGTCCAGGAACCACAGAGTCCCAAACAAGTTGGACCCAAAGAGGACCACACCAAGACAAATCATACTTAAAATGCCAAAGTTAAAGAAAAAGAGAAAATCTTAAAAGCAGCAAGACAAATGAAGGTAGTTACCTACAGAGGAGTTCCCATAAGACTGTCTGCTGATTTCTCAGAAGAAACTTTCCAGGCAAGAAGGGACTGGCAAGTATTGAAAGTGATGAAAAGCAAGGACTACAACCTAGATTACTCTATCCAGCAAAGCTATTGTTTAGAATGGAAGAGGAGATAAAGTGCTTCCCAGACAAGGTAAAGTTCTAGGAGTTCATCATCACCAAGCCATTATTACATGGTATGCTAAAGGGACTTATTTAAGAAAAAGATCAAAACTATGAACATTAAAAGGATTAAAAAAATTCACTGCTATCAACAACTTCATCTGAAAAAAAGAACAAACAAAGCAAACAACCAGAACAGGAACAGAATCATAGATATGGAGATCATTTGGAGGGTTATCAGCGGGGAAGGGGAAGAGGGAGAATAGGGGAAAAGGTATAGGGATTAAGAGGCATAAGTGGTTGGTACAAAATATATATGGGGATGCCAATAATAGTATAGGAAACACAAAAGCCAAAGAACGTACATGCAAGACCCATGGACATGAGCTAAAGGGGGGACTACTAGAGGGAAGGGGAATACCAGGTGGAAGGGGGCAAAGAGGGAAAAACTGGGACAGGTGTAATAGCAAAATCAATAAAATATATTTTAAAAAGTATAAGATACATAATGCCAATTACTCATGTCCTCTTTTTATGTCCATTTGTACAGTTGTGAGATTTTCTTCATACAGAATGGTTGTTATATTTTAAAGTTTATTCCCCCATAGATTATATTTGTTTCTATTATAAATTAGATCTTTTTTCAACTTATTTTCTGATTATTATATAGCAGAGGTTGGCAAACCTCACATATAATTTCTGTCACAATTGCTCAATTTTGTCATTGTAGCATAAAAACAGCCATAGACAATATGTAAATTAATGAGCATGGCTATGTTCCAATAAAACTTTATTTGCAAAAACCAGCAGTGGGAAGCCTTGACAAACAACCAATCAAGTAGATCTTCCAAATAAGGACTACAATAAATTTTAAGTGATTACTTTGTAAGAAAAAAATACAAAAAAAATCTAATGTCAGGTATCAGAGAAGATGGAAATCAACCAGCCATGTTTCAGCAAAAGCCTTAGCATCATAGTGTTGGTATTTATTCAGCATAGTCTACAGTTTGGTCCTTTCATTTGAGTCAATATTTGTGGAAGACAGCTCTCGCAGTTATGGTGGCTGTGAAAGTGATGCACAGAATAAACAGCTTGGACCCAGACTTCCAAATCACCATGTTCTGTTAAAATGAAACCAACACTTAAAAGCAACGAAGACATTTTAAACATGTTTTCTAGTGGAATATTAATGTTTTCTTGTGGACTTACAGTTGTTCTTTTTCTCTTAATGGATAAAATGTAATTTGCCAGATGAAATAAAGTAAAAATTATTTTTAAATTAATGTATTTCATTTCATATCAGCCTATAAAATATTTTACTTTATGTGTGTTTTGAAATACATATAAGGTGTTACTACATTAACATATTTCATATTATTTACAAATAAATAAATAAGTATTCATTTGTTTGAAATGCAGGCTTTTTTTTTTGCAAAATTTGGAGATCTAAGCAAAATAGTAGAATTATACCTTTTGGGAGTATGAAATTTCCATATGCCAATTGTACCAGTTAAAAGTTTTAATTCTCACAACCTCATGAAAAATTTAAATATTAACCAAAAATGTAGGATAGTTAACAATAGTAGCGTGACCAATTTAGTGTTGTATTTAAAGTAATAAATATTAGAATCAGTCAGATGGGAGTCAGGACTGCCTTGAACTTGTCACACTAATTTGAGGACTGAGACTAACGTGTCACACCAATGTAGGCCACTTATTTCACCTGCATGAGCACCTGCTTCCACACATATGCAATGTCCATAATGCTATCTAACTTTCGAAGTTCCTCTGGGAGATTGAATCTGATGATCCACGTATGGATTCTCATTGCTTCATAAATAGTAGGTATTCTATTACTTATAAATAGTTATACTAAATTAATCTATTAAAGCAATAAATCCGTTGCAATTTCTGTAGTGAAAAAGATGTACCGTGAGTTGTTTCTGGAAACTCATTCAGCATTTCACCAGCTGAAACTGTATCTTAGTAATTTGAACAGATCTAATAATAAAGCATTCACTACTTTAGCAATGAAGTTTAAGAGTGCGTGTATTTATACACATCTCATATCTCTTTGTATAGCCAAAGGAATGAGAAGCGTGTTTGCTCTTTGTCCAAAGTCAGATTTCACTTTCATTGACCTCCTTGAGTCTGTGGCGGGGTCGACTCCTCCCACCGAGAGTGAGGCAGAAGAGCAAGGAGAAGTTCTGAGTGGGTAATATTGAAAATATTTTCAGTCCTTTCTTTTTTATAGACAATGATCCATTCTGGGTTTCTAAGTCTACTGAAGAATAAAGATAGCCCTGGCTGGTGTGGCTCAGGGAACTGAGTGCCAGCCTGAGAACCAAGGGGTCACTGGTTTGATTCCCAGTCAGGGCACATGCCTGGGTTGTGGGCCAGGTCCCCAGGAGCAGCTATGTGAGAGGCAACCACACGCTGATGTTTCTGTCCCTTTCTTGCTCTCTCCCTCCCCTGCTCTCTAAAAATAAACAAACAAACAAACAAATAAATCTTTAAAAAAGAAATAATAAATTGATTGCATCTTGTCAACCAAGGGAAACAAGTTTGTGCATTAAATTATGTGCTATCTTTAAACGGGTGTTAAAGCAGAAATGACTAAAGGCCACTCCCTTTGGTGGTACATGACTGATTAATTCTGCAGCTTCAGCAGCCATCTCATCTCTATTCTTAACCATCAGACAGTGGATGACTTTGGTTCGGCCTATGACTTGCTACTTATTGGCCAATTCTGGTTTTATTACCAGTATTTTTTTCAGCAGAAACTACACAGTGGAGAGATTTTGCTCTATCATAATACTCTGGGCTGTAAACAATGGATTTAGAGAAAAATGTCAACCTTTCGGTGAGACAAGTGAGCATAGGGATTACCTCATCTGAAGATCCTATTTAATGCAGGGGCAACACCAGGAGCATCAAAATGAACCACAAGTAGAAGTGTGTGTGTTAGTGTTTGATAACAATACTCATCATGATTGAAAAGCATCAGAGATACTTTGGATGACAGGAATGACTATATGAGAAGAAGACACTGTAGCATAAGCATCAGTGCGGGAAGCCAAGTGTCTCTGATGTCTGCCTGGTTGGAATCGTAACAGAGATGCCAGCCGGTGTGTTTAATAAAACCTCCCTAGGGACGGCTTTTAAAGATAAGGGCAGTGTTTCCTTGGTGCAGACAGTCCTTTGGTGGTCTCTCTCACTCCTAATTCCTGTTTAAAGCTGGGCTTTTAGTTCCCAAAGGAGAGAAAGGGAAGAGTGGGGGGAAGTCACGGGAATCCCCTGCTGGGAACTGGTTCTGGTCACGGTGTCAACAATCATGCCCTCATCTGTACTCAGACCCCTCCTTATCTACTTAATCCTCAGTCCCGTGAACACATGTCTGCTACTCTTTTTTATGCTAATCATTGGACGCTTCCATGCTCTGTCAATTAACAGTACAATTTCCAAAATCTTTAACTTCTTCCTTAATCATATAAATGTCTCAGGTATCTCCTGCCTTAATGACCATGATAAGAACCACAGGAAACCTCCCTAGACTCCATGTTCCCCAGTAGATATATAATGTTCATTAATGTGTTCCTTTCTTCAGCAAACATTTTTTTCAAGAATCTGTTATGATACAGGCAGCTTTCTAAAGTCTGGGGGTACAGAAATCTAAAGCAATAAACATACAAATATGCAAGAACATGCTAGGTAATTAAGGACCATAAAGATGAGGGATAGGATAATTGTTGACTGAAAGGCCAGTTTTAGACTGGATGGTGAGTGAAGACTCCCTTAAAAGGATAATATTTAAACTGAGAATTGAATGCTAAGAAAATTGTGCTACGTTGATAGTCTGGGCAACAGTTAGTGTGAAAACCCCAAACAAGAATGTGATGTCAAATATTTGAAACAGAAGTAAGTCCAGTGTGAGTGAAATATGTGTGCGAGGGGGAATATGGAAAAAGCCAGAGGCGTGAGAAGGAGCCAGGTCCCGCAGGGCCTTTGACACCAGTGTAAGTTAGGTTGCTTTTAACTTAAAATATATATGGAAAGACATAGGAGGACTTTAAAGAGTAGGGATCAAATGATCCAATTAGGCTTTTTAGCATTTACTTTGCAAGTTTTGTGGAGATAGATGCCAGGAAAGGAAAAATAGAAGAAAAGACCAATTAGAAGACTACAGAGGTTGTTAGGAACTGCAGATAATATCAGTCTAAGGAGGTGGTACAGTAAGAATAGACAAATAAAAAGATTTAGAATATGTTTTGGCCCTGGCTGGCATAGCTCAGTAGATTGAGCATGGGCTGCGAACCAAAGCATCGCAGGTTCAATTCCCAGTCAGGGCACATGCCTGGGTTGCAGGCCATGGCCCCCAGCAACCGCACATTGATGTTTCTCTCTATCTCTCTCTCTTTCTCCCTCCCTTCCCTCTCTGAAAATAAGTAAATAAAATCTAAAAAAAAGAATATGTTTTGGATTTGGAATGGATGAGACATGTTGAAGAGCTAGATAGGAAGCATGGTGGGAATCTAAGCATATGAACTGAGTGACTGGGTGCCTGTGACCGGAGGTAAGAGTATGGAGGAGGAGCAAGTTGGAAGAAAGAACCCAGAGAGCATGTTCAGTTTAAGGTAATCGTCTATGTAATTCTGGGACTCGAGTGAGTGCTTAGGGCTGCACTTAGGAATTCACAATAAACATTTAAACTCTGAATCCCTGGAATATGAGAAATTCTGTGTAAAGAAAATACCCACAACAAAAATAAAGGGCATGCTGTAGACCAAATGCCCCCGACCCAGTTCATGTGTTGAATCCCTAACGTGGTGGTATTTGAAGGTGGAGTGTTTGAGAGGTAATTATGTCATGAGGATGGACCCTCATGGAGAAGTAGTGTCCTTGTCAGAAAAGGAAGAGAGAGCCTTCTCTCTGGCCCCTCTCTCCCTTTCTGTATGTGAGAAAACTAGCTCCCCCCAGAACCCGGCTAAGCTCAGACTTTCCCAGCTCCAGAACTATGAGAAGTAAATGTCTGTTGTTTAAGCCACATAGTCTGTGGGTTCACACAGAGCCCAAGCAGACCAAGACAGGGCACTCCACATTTACAGGTCCCGCAGAGGAGGAAGAGCCAGCAAAGCGAGAAAAGGCCAGGAAATGCTGGTGCCATAGAAGCCAGGAGTGGAGAGTGAGTGGAGGAGAAGGAGAGGGTCGGTCATATTGGATGCTGCAGAGAGGACAAGTCAGGTGGGGATTAGGGAATGGCCGTTGCATTGGGGAAAGTGGAGGTCACCGCTGCTCACGGGGAGAGCAGAATCATTTGCGTCTCGGCAGGTGATCACACGTACACTGGACACAAGGAAAATGGGTAATGGGGAAGGAGGTGAAAATGACTATTACTGACAACTCTTTGGTGACATCTTGCTATAGATATATTTACATTATTTATAATGAACATTTATAAATCGCTCCATTTATAAACTTGCTCTCTCATTATCCTTATCTTCAGTAGGACTTGTTGCAGCTTTTCTACCAGGACATTAAAATAGCTCCTGCTAAGATTTTCAAATGGTCTTGAAATATATTCTTTGAGGCAAAATTATGAGACTTCCCTTAAATTGGATTCAGTACGCCTAGCTTAGCTTTTTGAATATAGGGAAAATTAATAGTTTCAAGCCACAAATGAGGGAAAACTGGCTAAATAAAATCTTTCATTATGAATTAGCTGTGATATAAAAGCCGTTTCCGCCTGAATTTAATGGAAATAGTTAAACTACCAGAAGGTGGTTAACCGACGCTATTTCACCATCAATTCATTCGATAATACCTTTGACTATAAAATTCACATTCTTATTCATTGCCATTCTAGCTTGAAATTTAGAAAAAGGATTGAGTTAGCTGGAAATGCCCGTGTGCTCCAATAATGTTAGGCACTCAACACTCGGAATCTAAAATAATATCCAATAAAACTCTATGCTCAACAGTACAATTTTGAGCTTCCAAAAAGTCCGTGAAACATTATACATTTTATTTGGGAGAGCTGTTCTAACTCAGTCACCCCTTCTAACTATAGCTGATATCTTGATTTTTCAAGGAATTATTAGCATTTGGCCACATTTTAAATTTTGGGCATCCAGCAACTTACTGGTATAAGTCACTGCCAACTGAAATAAAATTGGCTGAGCTTACATAGTTCCTTTATGAAAGAAAACTTGTAGATTCCTATACTGAGCCTATTTTTATGATAGCCAATCTAGAATTACAATGAAAAGTTTTTTGTTTTCTTTTACTATTGGACAAAATCCATATTGAGTAGTAGTCTCTCTGTCTCTAAATGCCAGTCGTCAGATGGGAAGGTTTTGGGGGACTGGGTATAAAAGGTAAAGGGATTAAGAAGTACAAATTTGACAGTTACAGTCAAGGAAATCATGACAGTTACAGCATAAGGAATACGCACAATAATATCACAATGACCATGTATGGGGTCAAATGGGTACTACTAGGCTTATCAGAGCAATCGCTTCGTAGGTCATATAAATGTCTCGCGACTCTGTTGTATGCCTGAAGCTAATATAGTATTGAATGTTAACATTAATTGAAAAGTAATTTTTTTAAATTTATAATATCAGTATTGGAATTTCATAAGCATTTCAGGACACATTGCTATTTAGAGGATTTATGAAATACCATATTCTTGAAATATGGTATAAACGATATTAAATTAACTCACCATCTTCAGCAAATGCTTAATGAGTATTCTAAGGAAAGAAACTGGATTGTAATATTAATTTAAAAATTAACTTAATAAGCCAGTGTGTTAAGTGTTCTTTAGGCAGACACGGTAGAAAGATTGAGCTCCATTTTAGTGGTGTTTCAAATGTGCATTAACGTAATTTTACTTAATAGAATACCCAGATTTTATAATATGTTTTATAAACTGGGGTTAGGCTATTTTCATTAAAAAATATGTACTTGTGAATGATTATAAAGCTTAAAACTTGTTCCTTTTGTGAAATGGAAGCTGTGAACACCTAATGAAGTCAATTTTAGCTTAAGTGAGATGTACCGAATTAATACTGTCCCACTGTGAATCCTTTTTACATGGGAAAAATGATGCAAGTTATTCTCTTCCAGCTATGTTTGCATGTTATTCTTTTAAGAAAGGGAACTTAAGACCAAATGAAACTTGCTTTTTGGAATACTTAATCAAAGAACAAGAGTTTTGTTAAAAATCCAAACCTTGGAATTTTAAGTTATGTGATGCATATTGAGATATTTTAACAGAGTTGACATTTTGCCTTTGTGCCAGTAGCTTAAAATTCTGTGTCTCAGAGGACTTAAATCAATAATTTATTTGGATTCAGTATGGCAGGTAGGATGAATCTGAAAGAAACTGGATTTATGGAAATAAAACAACAGCCTTCATGTTAAGATTAATAAAAAATTTTAAATCATCCACAGCAAATACATGAACTGAAACATCAACAGATATGGCAAAATAGCTACTACAGATATTATTTAAGAAAGGTCTTAAAATATTTTATAAATATCAGGCTTACAAATAATGGAGGAATTAAAATAAAATCAGCAAATATAATCAAATAAGTTATAAAAATATATAAAAAAGAATAGTAACGGTCTCTAGGTGACTTAATATAGTGCAGGAATAGAACTCCCAGACAAGTAATGTGCTGTTTAGATGCTCTGCCCACTCCAGACTCCAGGATTCTGATCACAGTTCTCAATTGTATTTACCTAATTCAAATACTGCTCATAAATGGTATAAGAAAATCTTTTCTTAAACTTGGAATTTTATAGGTGAAAAATATAACTTAAAACACCAGCTCATACTCTGAAGTAAGAACTAAATAGTCATATGAAGCATTAAAAATGTATAATACATTACAAGTAATATGCAGGATTATGCTAGAGTTTATATCCAATCTTTAATCACTAGGGAACTAGTAGAACACTTCACACCTTTAAAGAAGGTGAATTGTAATAAAACATGCAGTAAAATTTTAGCGGCTTCAACACAAAGAGAGCTATTCCCGCCCCGCTCCGCCCCGCCCCGAAACCCATTTAGGTCACGTGGTGTAGGGGCAGGCCCGAGAGGAGAGCTCAGCTCCCTGCATTTATTCAAGGGCTCATCCAGTGTCTGTGCCACCTGTCCTCTAAGGCCTCAGAGTTCTCCACTGTATTTTCTGGAGGCAGCCAAGTGGCCGTAAGAAAATGGAATGTATATTCCCATGCAATTATATTGGGCGGAGTTCACTCCTGCGGCCTGAGGCAACTGCATGAGAAAACCTGGGAAACGTAGGCTCGCTCTGTACCCAGGAGGAAAAGGGTCTTACAGACCCAAGGCGTTATCTCTGCTGTCGACGATTTATAGCTTAAATGAACTATGTGGGCCATGGGTTTTTTTCTTTTCTTTTTTATGCAGACATTATTTTTTATATCCTCCTATATGTGAATAAACGCTATCCACCATTCTTTCTTGGGATCTCACGTGTCCACACACTTCTGTGTGTTTCTCCTATTACTGTCTTATTTCAGATGCCTCCTCTTTCTAAGAACGGTTGAAGAACCATCCACCTAACTGATAATCTTCCTCTGAATGTCTTCTAAGGATCTCCACCTGGATTCCCAGGTGATTTTTTGAAAAGTACATGTGACCCTGTCACTTCCTGCTTAAACCCTTACTTAGCTTTCCTTAGAGCTAAAGTCCAAACTACTTAGCAGAGAGTATGAGAACCTGTATACTTAGCGCATCCTGACAGAAAGTTATTAAAGCCCAGGCTTCCATAGGACTGTAGAAAATTCTTCGTTCTAGTTGTACCATGTCCTACATGTGGAGACTTGGCAGATTTTTCTGGAGTCAAAGCTCGTATCATTTTTGTACTCTGACCAATGATACATTCATATAAATAATCCATGGTCTGGCTTGTTCCTAACTTCAAAGAATGATACATATTTGATAAAAGATTAGTTCAAGATAATAATATTGTTGAAACAAGAGATTCGCGGTACCTGAAGCTAAATAATACGTGCTTGGGTATGGAATTAATTACTAGTTTTAGGATACACAGTTTCCTCTGGCTGATGTAGAATGAAAATATCTGAGTATTTTATTTTTTTTACATATGTTTGTATGTATGTGTGTGTGTGCCTACGCATATCAGATACTATCATCTTTCCCATCAAATCTTTCCAGAAATGAATGCCCCCGGTATGTACTTGGCCTTGCTCGAATTCAAGAACCACCCATTGGTCCCTTCTGCTGCTGTGACAATGCAGAATTCCAGTGTCTCTGTCATCGACAGAGGCCGCCCTTCTGCCGGGACTCATTGCACTCCGGGTGACTGGGCCGTGTGCCACCTCTCTGGGCTCCCGGTGGGGAGGATGCACTGCTTACTCATGGGCGTGTTACCCCAGTGATAGGCAGGAACATGCTCATCATGTTCCATGGCCCAAATGAGATCTGTTTGACTTCTTTTTTACATTTGAATGTCATACAATTTGGGACAGTGGATGGTTGTCACACTATACTATACCTGTCAACCCTTGTTCCTTCCCAGATCCGTCTTAGAGATTTTGATGTGGCTGTTTGTTTCTGTCACCCTGGGACTGCCTTTCATTACAGGCAGGTGGCTCATCTCCTGTGTCCATGTATCCAGCCTCAGAATAAAAACTGATCCCTGACTTTCCAGGAGAAGAGACTGTTTCTATTGCCCAGGTTTCTGAGTCTTCATTTAACACTGCAGGATTGACATGATACACAAAATGATACTTCCGATGGCAGCTTCTTTCAGAGGACACTTCTACCTGCAAAGTGGTGTCTCGCTCTTTGGCCTCAGTGAGACATTCGCACATAGAATCCGTGCATTCACGTGCGCATTCACTCACTATTTCATTCAGTCCATCTGTATCGCACACCAGCCATGAGCCTGGCTTGGGCGACAATATCACGAAGAAAACAAAGTCCCTGCTCTCAATCCAACTTACTTTGTAGGGGTAGGAAATGACAGCCAGTACAACTGTTTGCTGTAACAGATCTGGGGATGTAGTAAGAGGGAAGCTGATGCAATAGAAGTGGTTTATGACCAATGCAACACAGTCAGCAGCATCCAAGAGTCCAACACCCACATCTAGGTTACCGACTCCTGCAGGAGCAAAACCCTCTGCATGTAGAGCACGAAGCGGGATTGTTCAAAGCTTGCTCCAATTCCTTTCACTGCCTATCGAGAAACCAAAACAAAGCTTGGTGTCTAATATCTCCCCTCTTCATTCTGTGTCCTCTGAAACTGGGCTATCCACAGATTTGAAAAATTATGAAAATGGTATAACTACAGGAGGACTCAGTTATTTTCAACGAAGGTTTCAGGTCCAGTGCTCCTCCTTAAGTGACTAATTATTACCTTTTTCAGAGTGTTTATTTAATGGTCTCATTTCGCTTTCCTTTACATCCTAGTATACCTATAGCCAACAGTTATAAAGATCAAAATAGCGTGGGGGTTTAGGTGGATGCTAAGTGCCAATTTAGTTAAGTTGACATTTTCCCTTTTAGAATTAATTATTTTGTCAGGTACTAACATCACCCGTTCTACATGACATTCCCGTTTTCTGACAAATTTGAGAATAATTATTACTACTTTATCAGAAAAGATATTTTTACTATAAATAAAATTTTAGTGTCTGTTGTGTTAATATTTATTACATCCTAGGAATTTATTTTAAATTTTACTGCAGAATCCAGTGGAAAAGAGGATTTTAATATAAATAACTTTGCATTCCAGATAACTCTTGTATAAAATGTGTATGCTGAAAATGTATACATACAAATTCACAATGAAAGTCACCCCATCTTACTTACGCTAGCACCATGGGTACTTTAATTTCATCTAGTAAATTTATCTTTATATATTGTATATCCCTTCAATACTTTTGTTTCCTATCTCTTCTCACTCCTTCTTCATTAGAATGTATTTCTTTTTTTTTTAAGATTTTATTTATTTATTTTTAGAGAGGGAAGGGAGGGAGGGAGAGAGAGAGAGAGAGAAAGAGAGAGAGAGAGAGAGAGAGAGAGAGGGAGAGAGAAACATCAATGTGCAGTTGCTGGGGGTTATGGCCTGCAACCCAGGAATGTACCCTGGCTGGGAATCGAACCTGGGACACTTTGGTTCCCAGCCCGTGCTCAATCCACTGAGCTACGCCAGCCAGGGCTAGAATGTATTTCTTTACATTAACTGAGTTATGTATTATAAGCACATTACCTTACTTGCACTGTTAAGTCTTGACATTGAAAGAAAGAAACTAGGATGTCGCTCTGGAACTGGTCTTCGTGGATGGCTTTGAGTACGATTATATACATATTTACATGTGTAAGAGGAACGACTATCTGAACAGTGACCTATGTAGCTATCCCATCAATTCCAAGCATTGTTGTAATATGTGCTCAGTAGAAACTCTAGTCCCAAGGCATTACCCAGGGAATAGATGTTTACTGCACAAGATCTTATCAGCAGGCTTTCATCGAAAGAAGACATATATTCTGCTGTCCCAGTCACCGCCTTATGCAAGTAACAACACCAGACAGAACAAAGTAGAATTAATGGGAAATTAGGGTATGTTCTTTTATCCACCCCACCCTTATTTTTTTAACATCAGTACCACATCTTTTTAACGATATTTACAGAATATCTGACACTAAAGTTGTCCTTCTTCTCAATAAAACCTTTGCACACACATTACATATGCAACTGAAAAACCCACAGAGGACTGTTAACTTTATTTGTAAGAAACTGGTTTTGCCCAACCCTGCTTTGGTGCTGACACTAAATGTCAAGTTATACTCCTTTAAATGTAGTTTTTGTCCTATGTCACTTAGGACTTAGCCTCATTTACCATGGAAAAAAATACATCTTTGCAAACATCGAGAACACCAACAAAAATGTTGGGAGAGGGAGGCGATCACTCCTGTAAGGTGTTCAGCCTCGTAACAATAACTACCAAGGCTGTACTTTTCACATGTAACATCTAGAAGTTTCCATGGCCTTTCTCTCTGGGATATGGAATCATTACCAAATTCTAAGGGGAGAGAATGGGAAGCTTTTAGTGCGGTGAGAGAATTCTCCAGACCCCCTCTACCACAAAATATCACATTCAATTAGCTTTTAGAGAACATTTAACATAGGGAAAATATTTGAGTCCAATGTAAACCAAAGGGCTTACAAGTAGTTGAGGAAGCAAAATATGAATTAGATAGTAACAAGAAACAGTAAGTAATTAAATTTAAAATGCATTATACATTTCAGGAGGTAAAACAATTCATGAACAATACATAGCAGGGGGAAAATAACTATGTTAACTCCACTACTAATCAAAGGGATATAAATATGAACAACTTAATTTTTAACCTTATTAGCATGGCCTTTTGCTTCACAGGGCATAATATTCTGAGAGATCTCGCACACCTGCTGGGTTGGAAAGTGATTTGTAATTCATACTGAGAAAGAGCATACCATTCGATCTTGGAATTACATTCTAAATGTCCTGCCAAACTTGAGGGAAGAACCACAGATTAAAAGAAAGCTTATGAGCAAAGATATTATTATTGTTAACAATCACAGTATTGTGAAGCAAAAGTTTTTAAAGATTTTATTTATTTATTTTTAGACAGAGGGATAGGAGGGAGAAAGAGAGGGAGAGAAACATCAGTGTGTGGTTGCCCCTCGAGCTCCCCCTACTGGGGACCTGGCCTGCACCCCAGGCATGTGCCCTGACTGGGAATCAAATGGGCAACCCTTTATTTCACAAGTCTGTACTCAGTCCACTGAGCTCCACCAGCCAAGGCTGAAGCAAACGCTTTTAAATAGAGAGATTATTAAATTATGGCATATCTACAAATATAATATTGTGAAAACACTAATATCATGGTTTTGAAGATTAGTCATTTACACAAAGTCTCTTGGTATAAGGTTAATTAAAGAAAAAAAGCATAAAATTACATATAAAATGTTATAATCTTGCATACATTAATTGTAGAAAAATACCCATAACCAAATATATCAAATGTTAATATTTTTGCCTTTGCTACATGGGCTTATTTGTGTGGTGTGTGTGTGCACGTGCAGGGATTCTTTGTACGTTTCTATCGGTTGACCTTTCCAAATCTTCTACTTTTGCATAGCTTTCAGAGAACATATGTATGAAGGTGTGCTAGAGGTGTTAGGTCTGAAAAGATTTAGGTCTCCCTGTTTTTGACTTACAGTCAAACTTGGAACACACTTACAGGGTGTTCCAAGCATCACTGCCACATAAAAGATTCCATCTCCAAAGCCCTATGAAGAAAAGGTGTTCTTTACCTTGCGTTTGGCAACTTGTGAACAGTCTTCCCAATTCAAGTAGCGGAATGCACATTTCAAAGCTAAAACATTAAAGCATTTTTCAAATGCTGAATTACAGTAGCATAGTTGGCATAAGCATCTGTGAGGAAAAATTGATCAAGCCAGAAAATGATGGAAATTGTGGCCAAAATGTTCCTAATAACAACAACCTCTTCTGTCTGCGGCTTAAATAAACGCTTTCCATGTCAAAGGTGGTTCTAACTGCTGCAACCTAGAGCTCAAGTGATCAGTAAAAAGGAGACAACAGACTTCATCAAGGAGTCTTGATTTTTATGGGATGCCATCAACTCACGGAGTATAAATTCTGCTGCCAGAGCTAACCATATGTGCAGGTTTATCTGAATCCTTGCATTCCAGGCATCAGGTAAAGTATGTTCATGTCACTGGCTTCTCTCAAGTGATGTTTATCATCATCTCCCTGATTGCCTGATGGAAGTTTACAACAAGTCTCCTAGGTGTCCTAGCACATTGCGGCTCTCCCACAGATGTCATAAACAGCTACGTCTTTGGAAATGAATGTCAGAATCATGCCAGCCTAAGAGTATATTATCCACCTGTGTGTCTCGTTGCTGACACACCAGGTGAGGAGCTCATTCCAAAGTCCACAGTCAAACAAACCTTAAAGTACAACTTTTGCATTCACTGCACAAGGAGGGCATTTAAGAAGTCCAGTCATTTATGGAGACAGAATGTCTCTTACCTAAACAGTGTCATGGCCTCAGCTGGTCCTTGCTTCTTTTAAATTTTTCCCCTGCTGTGGAAATATTTGAAAGCATAGGATTTAAGGCCTCCGAGGCCCTTGAAGATACTCGTCTAAACATTTACATTTTCAAATTAAGAAGCTTAAGAGTTAAAGATCTGTCTAAAATTGTGCTGGCAGCTGATTGTGTATTTAGAAGGAGAACGAAAGTATTTTGATTTCTAGTCAAGTGCTAATTTTATTATACCAGACTAACTCACTAAATAATGTTTTCCAAATGAGTTTGTTTGGAGCAGCCACATTTCATTATGTTTAAAAAATTTATTGTTCTTCTTCCCTTCTCTCCCTTCACCTCCCACCTGCCCTTCCTTCCTTCTTTCCCTTCCCTTCTTTTTTTCTTTTATCATCTCTCCCCCTCCTCATTTTATCTTGTCCTCCTTCCCTTTCTTCCTTCCTCTCCTTTACTCCCTCTTCCCCTCTCCCTTCCATTTTCTCCTTCCTTCCTTCCTTCCTTCCTTCCTTCCTTCCTTCCTTCCTTCCTTCCTTCCTTCCTTCTCTTCCTTCCTTCCTTCCTTCCTTCCTTCCTTCCTTCCTTCCTTCTTCCTCCATCCCTCCTACTCTTCCTTCCTTCCTCTTGAAACCCAGCCAGCCAAATGAGAATCGGTGCTGACCAGTGTGCAGTGAATAATGAGACATGACACCAGGCGTTGAACTGAAGAAAGACTGGCTACTTTATTGAAAATGGGCTCACCCAGGAGAACTGGAAGGTAGTAGTCACCATAGGAACTCCCCAACTCCCGGATGGCTTCCAGGCAGGAGGTTTTACAGAGCAAAAATCTCGAGTTAAGGAGCTTGGGGTTGTGGGTCTCGCTGATTAGTCACTGACTAGGTAGGCAGTTCATGGTCATCTTCTAGATATCCGCTTCTTTCCTAGTGGCACCTTGTCTGGTTTTGGCCAGACTGAGGCAGAGTGGTGGTTCTGCTTGGTGACCTACAAAACATCTTCAGAGTGTGTCGAAGGCAATCTTGATGTGCAGAGGTGGAAACGACCTATATATCTTGTGGTTCTTGCTTATCGTATGCTACTCTTATTTCTGCTGTCTCATTCGCATGGTTTTCCAGCAGTCTAGCAGGTCCTCGGTTAGGCAGTTTCTACCATGGTTGACAGGGTGTTGGTACCTAACTTCCTCCTGGTTGCTGTTAAACTGGCTTACAAAGTTATTTTGTATTAAAAATATTTCTGAGGGTAATAATTCTCTGGCTTCACTCTCTCTCCCCGTTTCCTCCTGTATTGCCCACATATTATAACCAGTATTGTGATTAACCTCTTTATGTGCACTTACATTACAGATGGCATTTGTGTGCTATAACAAGTGTACTTTTCTCTTGCCAAACTATTGATTTTCTTTGGAAGGATGCATATCAGACCTGGCTATTATTTACTGCCCTACAATTGCTTAATTTATCTGCTTAGATAAAATCTTTAGTATAAAGGCTAAAAGAAGGCAAAATTAATTGTTTTCATAATGTAATATTCTTTTGAGAATTTTCTAGATTATTATAGAAACAACTCTTTTCACCAAGAATGCACTTGTAAGGAAATAATACCACTTGTTTTTGATTAAATTTGATTTGTGTAACCATTCTATTATAGTTTATGGATTATTGAGGCTTTGCTGTACTCTAGAAATCACAGAATAAGAATATATTGGTATATAATAAAACAAGCAAAGAACTCTCCAGCATGCTGATATCTACTAATCAATGCAAAAATCATCAGTAATAATATGACAGCCTATTTGAAGGAAACATTTTAGGCATAACTGTTAGGTAGCAGTATTCTCTTTTTTTTTCAGCAAAAACATAGATACAACTATAAAATATTTCCCTAACAATATGAACATTGTGTTAGGAAGTTAGATAAATAATAGTTGTATAGATGAGTAAGGAAGATAATCAGGAATTGTGAATTAAAGACAGAAATAAAACAGCTAGTGATAAGAAGAAATATTAGGATTTGGTGAGGGGGTAGTGGGAATGCAAATTGCTTTCTTTCCATTGATATTTAGTAACAATATGTGTAATTATGCTTCGAGTGTGTGTAGTAGACAGCTACAACACCTGACCCACTTACAAATATGTAGGGCACTTTAGTTGAACTTACCTGCCTATGTTGGAATGACCAGACCACTTGCAAGTGGGCCAGCTCAAACACAATAGACTTGATTGATTAGGAAAAAGAGAATAAGTTTGATGGAGAAAGAACCTTTCACTCGGCAGCAAAGAATGGAATGGCTCCTCAGCCCTCTATTCAAAATTGTAATGAGGACTACTCCCAGCGGCTGAGGAAGTTTTAGCCTAATGACTAAATATGTATTGTTTTGAGAACTTGAGAGAACGTTCCCTTCTGTGATGTGATCCTAATCCTCACAGCATTGCATGGTAGGAAATGTCTTTTTATTTTTAATTTTTTTAAGATTTTTATTTATTTATTTTTAGAGAGGGAAGGGAGGGAGAGAGAGAGAGATTGAGAGAGAGACATCAATGTGTGGTTGCTGGGGGTTCTGGCCTGCAACCCAGGAATGTACCCTGCCTGGGAATCCAACCTGGGACACTTTGGTTCCCAGCCCGCGCTCAATCCACTGAGCTACACCAGCCAGGGTCAGGAAACGTCTTAATAAAGTAATTAGTGCATGAAAACCCAGGAAGACCAGGAGCCTGGCCAAGTGGGGTGAGGCACAGCAGGTAGCCAATGGGGAGCTCTAGCACCCGAGTCTCCTTCAGACCTCGCTGAACCAGAAGGGGCTGATGCTGAAACGTAAAGATAGAGACATATAAATACTCACAGAAATCTTAGATCCTTGTATTGAAAATAATGCATGAAGATTCAAGTAAATAAGAACATATGTATAGTTTATCATTACGGTATTATTAAAAGGATATTTATAGTGTTGTAGATAACACTATCTACAATGTTGTAGATAAATCCTGAGGTTATAATATTGAATAAAGTCACGTATGAAAAAAATCTGTCAGTAACCACAGGTGTATTTTTAAATGCCCCTTTGAATGCCTGTAAGGTATAGAGGAAACTTGGAGGCCGAATCCTTTGTGAGCGACTGTAGTGTTTGGCAGGGTTATGGCGTGACAGATGGCTCTGTATCAGTGTCTTACCCTCCAGTGTTTTTGGCATACTATCTGGCAAGTATATTATTTTTACTATGGGTAAAAGAATAATTTAAAACAAACTTGGATTAAAAAGATGATATTTGAGAAACACAATCTTCAATTTATTGAATAAATGCAAAGTTAATATATTATTTGAATATCCTTTTTGGTGTCATGCTTATTAAAGTCTTTTTGCTCAACTGTATTGGATTTCTACCTTTTTCTTATTTTAGATGTGAATTGTATTGTTGCCATTTCCCAATGGTATCTTTCAGTGAACGGTCATTCTTAGTTTTAATGAAGTCTAATTCAGCATACTTTTCCTTTATGGGCAGTGTTTTTGAAGAACATCTTTGCCAGTTCTAAGATAATGAATATATTCTCTTGAATATATTTTGCTATTGTCTAAAGGTATTTTTTTTTGCATTACACACCTCTGCTTGCAAGTTCATATAGAATTCCTTTCATGTTATGTGAATAACAATTCAAGGTTTCTTTCCATTTTCTATCAGGATATGCAATTTGTTATCTTACCATATATACATTATTTTCTTATTTAATTCCAGGGGCATATTTATTTCAAATCAAGTGAGTAAATATTTGTGACTTTGTCTCTGCACTCTGCTCTGGTGCATTGATTTATTTCTCTAGTCCTAGACCACAAACACGCTGCTTTGACTACTAATTTTTTTTTAAATGAATCTTTAATCAGATGTGTAAATTCTTCAACTTAATTCTATTTAAAGCCTGTCTTCTCAATTCTTAGTTCTTTGCATTTCATAAATGATAAAATCCATTTGTTCAGTTTTCGCAACAAAAAATTAACAAACAAGCAAAAAACATCTCCTCTGGCTTTGCCTGGGACTCCGTTAAATCCGTAGATCGATTTCAGGAGAAGACTTGGCAGTATTGCGCATTCTTTAGGTCACCCTGAACTACTCTCAGAAAGGTTTTACGTTTCTGGACTTTGCATGTTATATTTTACTCGAGGGTAAAAAAATGAGTAAATGTAATGATATGTACTTACTATACAGTGGTAGCTAATGACAGTAAATACTGAGCTTTTACACTGTGCCTAACCCTGGGTTTTTGTTCCCTTAAACCATCTCATTCCATTTTCACCGGGATAGTATGAGTGAATGCTCCGATTGTTCCCGGCAAACTGATGGAAATCTGAGGTTAGATAAATCACACTACTATGGATCTAGGGCACACAGCTGGCTTGTGATGGTGACAAGACCCACACCTGGGCCAGCCTCATGGGAAAGCTCTCGTCTGAAAACCCGTACCACATGCTGTCCAGCACCCTCGTCACCTACACTTCCATGAAGTGCACTGCAACAGAGGTGGACTTTAGACTTACATACCCTATATTTATTGCTAATTTCATTTATGAAAATTGATAAGCTCTGTGATTACAATGTATTTGGAGACACAGTATCATGCATAAGGAAGTACTCATTGAAGTATAAAGCGTTCTAACCCTGCCTTGCCCTGCTGCCAAGTTCAAATCTGCACAAGCATTTGAACTTCCTATCTCCTTTTTCTTCTTAGGTTTTTCATGTGTAGCACAGGAATAATAATTCCTAAGCTATTTTCATTAGTAACTTTTGAAACTATTAAATTATATTATGTGTTTAAGATAAAAGTACTTTAATACATTTTTATAAGTTACGTTACAGCTTTGAAATCTTTCTTCAAGACTCAGGTTACAAATATACTTGACGTATGTAAAATAATGATTTTTTTTTTTTGCCAAATTCAGTACCTCTTTCATCACTTTTATCAATTCTAAAGAAGGAAAAAGAATTCTACATTTTTGCTTTCTTTGTGTTTCCTATCAGATGGGGAGACCATACATTCTGGTTTACTGGGACACGTTAGGTTAATTCTCATCACCCCAGTGCCAATGATTAAAGAAACCTCCTGTTACTCTCATTAGGAAAAGGAGAAAAAGTTATATGAAACCTTAGCATTAAGTGATGATTTGCCTTTTTATTTTTTTTAACTCAGTAAGACTAAAATTTATCATTTAGGCTCACCTTTTTCAATGAGTTTTGCCTGAAAAACCTCATGCTCTCTAAAACAGCTTCCATATTTCTTTATTGACTTAGCACTTCGAGTGTTATTTTTCCACCAAATCGCAATTTATCTTCGGAAATATAAAATGTACCTCCTGTGTGTATTTAAAGCACAAGATTGACCAGCCCCTGTATAATGTGCACGTCAAAATAGGCGCTATTGTTATGTTGCTCGGGTCTATTGTATTATTTAGCTTTTTATTTAAACCTGGACTGACAAAAATAATTTTAAACATGCTGAGCAGGTGTTCTCTCAATGTAGTGAACGTGTATTGAGGAAGGGGAGCTATTGTGCTGATTTCTTGGCCGTGCTGATTGATGTCCTCCATCCTGCCTGAACTGGGAAAAAGGTGTTCTTGATTTCCCTCCGTTTTTCAGTGCTGGCTCCCCGGACGCACTTGCTTAGTATTCCCACGGCTGCCTGCCCTATTGCGGAATTAAAGGATAAACAAGTGTTTGAAAGGAGCTTAAAACCCAAGAACAAATTCACTTCCTAGAGTTTCATTTCAGAGCCACAGGGACTTTTTGGAAACACCTTGACATTTCATAAAACAGTGTTTTCTTAACATTTTTATAACTAGAAAGACCCAGTTCTGGGATTATCTCATCAAGGGTTTGTCATTGCTTAAAGAACAATTAAATTTATATACCTTCTTGCCAGAATGAAGCAGTGTGAATTTCTTATGTAAGAGTTTCTTAAAGGATAAAATTTGGGCTTTATTGTTTCTGATTTCTTTTTCTTCTTCTTCTTTTTCTCAGTTTTTATCCATCTTACATCCCAAGAGAACTCCCCTAATCCCCACTCACAGGTTGACTAATGCATAAGTTATTTGGTCTTTCTCTCTGTTTGGGCCTACTGAATGAGTGAGTGCCTCATAAAATTGTATGCTTCTCTAGTACAGAAGCAGAATTTACTGTTTAACTTTTTGTCATTGAATAAACATTTGAGAGAAAATTTACGTTAATTATCTGAGTTGAAATCACTAATTTAAAGCAAGAATTTCATTTCCTTGTTGGTTGAAGCATTTATTTTTAGTTTGTTTTAGAATTATTTCAAGCCTTCTTTATTTGTGTGAATGGAGAAAGAAAACGTGAAGAAGTATTTTTTTATGAGAGTCTATAAAATTCTTATTTCAAAGGATAATCTGGAATGGTGGTTTTAGGTGTATATATATTTAGGGAGAAATAGACTAATATTGGTGTTTCTAATGAGAAAACATGAGGATATTTGGATTTGGAATTAGATTGAAGGGGAAATATTAGAATAAGTGAAAATAACTTGTTTTATTTATTTTAAAAAAATTAATATTTATTTTTAGAAAGAGGGGCAGGGAGGGAGAAAGAGCAGGAGGAAACACCAAGGTGTATAAGACCCATGGATGGGTTGCCTCTCTCTTGCCAATTGGGAACCTGGCCCACCACTCAGGCGGGCACACTGACTGGGAATCGAAGGGTGATGACCTTTCGGTTTGCAGGACGACACCCCACCCACTGAGCCACACCAGTCAGGGCTAACTGTGCTTTCTTAAGGAGGAAAGAAGTAAGGAATATGGCCTACAATGGTGATAAACATAAAAGGAAATCAGTCCAGTGTATGCCTTCTAAGTGCTTTAGAGGAGAATTTAAGGAAGGACCTCAGGTCTAAATGGCATTGCCCCAGATTTTCTGCCATGTGAACAGTGACCTTGTGGTAAGTCCTGAAGCAAATGCTGACACTTGGGGTATCTGCACCTGTTTATTCTTGGTGGTCTTAGCGGAGAGACATGCGGAAGGGAGGAGGACATCTTCTTCAGTGACTTACTGATATCACCAGAAACGCTCCAAATGAAGTGCCAGAAATAAAATAGTAAAACTTTAAAGGAATTCTGTTCTTACACATTCTGAACTCACCCACCTCAGATTGGATAAATTAATCATGCTCTGATAGGGTAGCCCGAGACAGCCAACCTTTGAGCATCTATTCTTCTCCATAATCGATACAGCAATTTAGCATTTAAACCTGCCTCCGGGCTAAAGGGCATAAGAACTCACTGGGAAAAATCTTTATATTCTAGTCATAATTCTTTGTTGCTAATGCAAAATGATTTTTAGTTAAAAAAATGGGCTTTAGGTTATGTAGTGTATGCATTTGTCAAAACTCAGTAAGTGTACACTTAAGATTTACGCATTTCATTTTATGTTAAAGCAACTTGCTTTCTGGTGCTCATAAAGAAAGTATCAATAAGTATATATCATTATTGGTAGCAGTAGCTGCATAAGGAGCATGAGCCCGGTAGTATGTGAATGAGCAAGAGAGGAGAGAGGCATATGCTCATCCTCCCTGTCCTTCGTTTGTTTGTTAAAGCTTACCTAACTGAAATCCAGTAATTAAAGTCTTTGCAGGTGTTAGCATTTCCTCATATCTACTTTCATAAAATAATCAAATAGAACTTTAACTCTAATGCTGAACATGATATGTCCAGAAAGTGATACAGATATTGCTTTAAGAAAATGCTGTGTTGTTAGTATTAGTTATATTCATCGTTATGATCCCGGGATCAGGCATTTATTAAATATTAAAAAAGTAACATTGATTCTTAGGATTCTTTCCATTTTCAAACAGGAGGGATTTCTTTGCACTCTGAATCAAAAGATTAAAGAACAGTAGTACACAGCACAGCCCAATATTTGGTGGATTAAGGTTTCTGTGCCCATCCCTCATTTAAACTAAAGTAATGACTGCACAGTACTGATAATAAAAACAAAGGCACACACACACACACACACCCAAAATTAAATGGAAACTTGAGGTCTCAAAAATCTTCCTAAATTCTCAAAACTCAAAGTTGGTCAGATTACACGGAAACCTCCCAGGGGAAAAAAGAGTCGTTATAAACAAAAGGACAACCTGAGGTGCCTAACAACCCAGAAAATTCTCCAAAGTCATTTACTTGCAAGAACAGAGAACTGCCACATCTTATTAGCACATTAGATTACTTCAGCTGAAGGAGCAACGAGACTAAGACAAAGGCTGGCAGTAAAGACACGAAGAAAGCAAACTGTGTTGATTTTGATTTAGATCTGGCATGGCAGAGCATGAAAATTTCTGTGCTGGGGTGAAACATAAGGGATCTTGAAATGAAGTGTAGATGTTAAACTCATTTGGTATCGAGAAACAGTAGGAGGTAGGAGGTGTAAGAATATATACTGCCTGTGCAAGGAAAATGTGAGGAGAACAAACAAAAAAAAATGGTAACTCTGAAACCCTCTATGGAAATACAAAATTAATCAAAATGTAGACCAGTTGGTGAGAGACAATAGCGCCAAGTAAATGTCTCAAGATTCTCCCTGAAGAACAAACTAAAAATAATTTTAGGTGTTCAAAGAGTTATGATTTTCAAGCTAGTCTTATAATTCACTAATATGCATTATTTAAAAACATTACTTAGAACTTCTCAGAGATCTTTCTATGCTAATGTACATTAAAATGTCCAAGAAGTGAAATAATACCTGCAACATTTCCAAACTACTTTAATTAGAGTCTGCTTTAAACTTTGAGAGTTTGATGCAGCTAGAATTCCACAAAATACTGAATTTAAGTAAGCTTAAAGTCTAAGGGGAGAGAACAATACCCACCAGGAATTTTCCCACCAGCACACCCGTATTGAAGTGGAGGCACTTAGCTCAGAGCCATTATATGAAGGGAACTAAAACATAGTCCCTTCTGTTAAGAGCATATACACAGTCTCAGAAAGCTGTCAGGAAAGACACATTGGTAGGAAAAAATAAAATGAAGGAAGAGAATATGTCTGCAGGATTCGCTGGGACCATACACTTTCTCACTTAGTAAAATTGAAGAGGAGTAGGGTTAATATTCAAGAGAAAAAGATAAAGAAAATCCAGATTATTTTTGTAAGTGAATGGTAAGTGGGAAAAGTGGTTTAATGACTAGACTCATGGTAAGGCTCAAATTTAACAATGACATCCAAATGTTATTAATTTCAGAAGTTATGAATTGTTAAAGGCTTTTAGGTGTTGAGCCAAACTCTTTGAAATGATTTTCTTTCATTTATATACAATTCCTCAACCCAGTGACCTCTCCATTCTGTATTCACAAAGAAACAGAAATAGACCTTTTGTGATATCTTACTGTGTCTTCTAGGAGTCCAAAACTCGTTTTTAAAGTTTTTTTAATAATTTGATCTTTTTAAAACATTAACTACTGTTGATATCCTCTTCACTGATAAGCCCTTGGTTTCCATGACAATTTCTCTATTCTTTCTACTTTGAAACCTCTATGATCTGTAATTTCCCACAATCCTCTGTTGCACTTTCATTTATCTTATTCATTCTCCATGGTTGAACTCATCTACCCGGAAGGCTTCATTTACGACTGTGTTTTAATTAGACTGCATTGATGTTTCCAGTGCCTTATGCTACTCAGATTTCTGGACTAGGTTTCTACATGCCCACTAGTCACCTTGGCCCATATGCTCCTGGAGTCATATAACTCAAAAATTATACAACTGCTCTTACCCCTTTATTTCTACCATTTGTTTCTGCATCCATGTTTTCAACATAAATAAACACAGTGTTCAAGAACTTGAGTGCCAAGACAGAAGCCTGTTAGACACCAGAAACCATAATCTCTGTCCCACATGTCCACTATGAACTCCAGCCCATTACCAAACTTGTCAGTTTTACTTGTTTTTCTCAAAACTAATTCCTATTATGCCACCGGTGTCACTGTCGCATTAGTCAGTCTCGTTAGTCCTCACCTGGTGGACTGCATCAGCCTTCTCATGTCTTATTTTAATATTATTATTGTCATGTTGGAACCTTTCCGGTTTGAGGTAACTATTTGCAGGCAGCTCTTGTGATATGTGGACATTATGACACAGGTGTATACAACTTTTTAACACAGGTATATAAAATTTTTTTAAAAATTATACACAGGTATATAATTTTTTAACTTTTATTAAAATTATATAGTAATATCCCCAAACATTTTCAGCCTTGAGCCGTACCCAACTTGTGAGTGCGGGACCACGTGGGGCCATGAAAGGTGGACTCGGAAACGGAGGCTAAAGGAGCAGATGAGGAGCCATCTGGCAGATACTTCCCACGTTTAAACACAAAACCCACTCATCTTCCCAGGAACACTCACTCTATGATCTGACAGCCTCCCAGGGTCTTGAACCGTCTGTTTGTCAAATTCATGCATTTCTTCAGCTTTATGGAAATGGGGAAGAATCTACTCGGGCTGTATCTGAGTTATGTTCTCCTCCCCAAACTTCACAGGAACTCCTCAACTGTAATTCTGACAGTCTTTGTGCCCCGGACCCCCACACCTGATGTGTGAGGAGGTCCCACTTTTACAAGGAGGCCATTTGACAACACGACTGATTCTTCTCAGAGACAAGTGCAGTTCTAACCAAAATTTCAAATCTATTTTTGCAAATCTTATTCTGATTATAAAAGACACACAATTTACATATTTATGCATACACATCCAAGTAATAGAGTAGAGGAGAAGACAAAAAGTGAAAATTTCCCATAGTCAGGGTTTAAATAGGGGCAGAGGATTAAGAGGACACGTTATGTGCATATTATTTGATAATGATAAAGAGCAGGTCTGCATTTTGACACACATTCATCTAAACAGCCATATTGCAAACAGTCTAGAAGTTACAATGGGACCAAAATGTCCAACTGTGAACTATTCCATCTACAAAACAGCGTCTCTATTTTTATATGTACTAGTTTTAAGAAATAGTGTTTTTGTTTATTACAACAGTGATGCATATTGATTCTAGATAACATCAGAAATATTGAAATATCTGATGGTAAATTTTTTAAAGAGTTTACTTATTTATTTTTAGAGAGGGGAAGGGAGGGAGAAAGAGAGGGAGAGAAACATCAGTGTATGGTTGCCTCTTGCACACCCCCAACTGGGGATATGGCCTGCACCCAGGCATGTTCCCTGACTGGGAATTGAACTGGTGACCCTTGGTTAGGAGGCTGGCACTCAGTCCACTGAGCCACACCAGCCAGGGCATGATGGTAAAAATTAAAATTACCAATGAGCTAAGTACACCATTAAAATTAAAATTTTAATCAATTTCTTTTCATTTTTCTAAGTATACAGATTTAAACAAGAACCTTGAAAAAGAACAACCAAATAATCCAACATAAATAAAAATTAAGAAATCATAAAAAAAAAACTTAGTGAAATAGATACTCAGCTAAGATGGAGCTGGAAAAAAGTTTATTTTAAAACTATAGAAATTATTTTTAAATATAGACAAAGACAGAAGGCAGTATTAATATTAATAGGGAATAAAAGATATGTTAGAGATGAAAATACATAAAATATTCAGTTAAATTTTATACAAATAAATTTGAAAATTTGATAGGAAAATCAATAGGAAAAGACATTTGTATGGATGAGTCTGTTGAATCTACAAGAAATGATACTCCTGTTCTAAAATAGATTTATTGAGATGTAATGTACATAGCCATAAAGTTCACATTTACAATTTACAATTTCATGGTTTTTACAGTCACACAGTTGTATAGACATCTTGATAATATAATCTGAGAACATTTTCATTACCCTAAAAATAAACTTTGTACCCATTAGCATTAACTCCCTATTCCTCACATTTGGTTTTTTAAACAGTACCAGAACATTGGAAAAAATGGAATATTTCCAAATAAGATTATATGAGACTACACAGGTAGCAAAAGAAACCCAAACAAGGAGGTGTTTATGTATTGTCTCTCTGTATCTATCTCTCTATCAAATCTGAATCTACCAAGCTCTCTCTTATATATATATGTAAAATAGTACATAAAATATTACTGAACCAAAATTACTAGTTTATGCAGAAAGAAAAACATCCTGATCAGCTAGTATTTATTCTAAGAAAGAAACACATTAAAAATAATAATCAAAGGGTTATCTTGAAATATGTCAAATTACTTATAAATATCAAATATCTATTATTTATTTTAATGTAGTTTTTGACAAATTTTAGGATAAAAGAAAATAATCTTATGAATGTATGCAGCAGAAACCTACCTAAATGTGCAGATTTTCAATAAAGTCAAAAATGAAAAACAGATTTGCCACTGTCATTGAAAGTGTTTTCTGCTTATCTACATATAATTAGAATAATATAATAACATGGATGGACATAATATAAAAGTAAATATATGTTATTTCTGTTTTTCAAGTTAAACATTAGATACACAGATACGTTTTTATAAAAAAAAAGCACTTATGGAATACAACATGAAGACTATAAATACACATAATCCATACGTTAACATAATACATCTGCTACCTGTGTTCGGCCCGTTACCCTAGTGAAAGCTGTCAGAATAAAACATGACAGCATTTTCAGGAATATGGAGACTATAAACTCTGCAATATATACTATACAAGTGTTTCCTCTAGTAAAGAAAAGAGAAAATGACATAAGTAATGTTTTTGGTCTGTGGCTGGATTGATTACTTTCAGTAATATTATTTGATTTCATTCATGAATATGTAATTTTCTGTGTCTCCTTTATTTTCTATTCATGTTTATTTGGAGTTTACAGTAATCTACAGGGCTATAAAGAACATGATTGAGTTTTGTTTTGTATGTTTGTTTGTTTTGAAATCATGGTAATGTATCTCCTGCTTGGGTTTCTTAAAATTGTTCTAGGAAAGATCATAATAAATCTTCATTCACGCCAGTGAATCATTCTGTGTAACAGTATGTATCTCGGTTTGCCAGTTTAATAGGCAGAATTTGTATTGTCTTGTTTTAACTTTCATTTGAAATCAGACTCAACATTTAGAAATATTTTATTAATAATTCAAACATATGACTAGTCTAGACATTTTAAACACATGTTTCTGGTGGAATATTAATTAAGGTTTTCTTGTTGACTTGTGGTTGTTCATTATATTTATTGAAAGTTTTTTTAATTTTTGAGGTTTTAGAAAGAGTCATTGAAGTAATATTTATTGATACCCAGTATGTGACAGGCAGCAGGCAAAGACCAAAGGTGCACTCCTGCAATCTTCACAAAGCTTCCAGAGCTGTAGGGAGTCCAGGCCTGGGCACAGCCTGTACCAATATTGACAGGGTGAGTGCTCTGGAGCAGAAGGCAAACACTGACAGGGAACAAAGACATTCCAACCAGATGTGTGTGTGTGTGTTTAATGTGGTCACCTATGTAATGTTTTTCTTTTCCTTTTAGTATTAAGGTCTTAGAAAGTCATTGCCTATCCAGAGAGCAATAAGTATGCATCTATGTTTCATTTTACATGCTATGTTTTCTTAAAATTATGCCAATGTTTGATTGCATTGCACTGTGGTCTGATGTCACCTATACTTCTTACGGCCGTTTGTATATGCTGAAACACTCTATGTAGGCTGGTACCTAAGTGCTCCTCAAAAAGTATCCCATAGACAGTAGGGAAAAGGTTCCTCATTGCCATCTCAGAAACAATGTACTGTAGAACGATGCCGAGAGAAGGAAAGTAGGGACACTAAGATAATGTTTTTATGTCTACAGTGTTGAAGACGGAGTATAGGGATGGCTCCTGTGGATGCTTGTTTTGTTCTTGGCACAATGTGGGATCTCTGAGTAGGAAAGGAGGTAACATGGGAGGAATGTGGTCCCCTTCAACCCTGTTTCAGTGGCTTGAGCCTACATTGTCTGGTCACAGAAGTTGTGGCTACACCACCCACCACTACTCTCAAACTAGCTCCATGTGTCACAGGGGTAGAAGACATTTCTTGCTGACTCTGACAAACAAGTTTTCCATCTTAGCATTTGAATGTTAAAGTTTTAATTTTTTAAGTCTATGTAGATGGTTTCATAAGAAGTTGGGAGAAGTACCATCAGGCCTGTTAGCAGGATCAAACTTTCATAGGAACTTCAAGACTTTATAAAATTCTGTCAGATATCTTTCACCTGCTTAGAATCCCATTGTCTTAAAATAAAATGTAAACACCTTTGTATGGCAGAGAAAGAAATTTGACAAATTATATTTAAAACTCATTTCTGAACTCCTTCATCAATTAGAATTCATACTCAAACACAGATAGTTAAGCTCATGTCACATTTTTATACACTTCAATCAGCTTGAACATTTATTGAGGACCTACTATGTGTCCGAGATAAGTGTCACGTAGGTGCTGGTGATAAACAGATTGATAAGTCACAGTTCCTGAATGGCTAACTTCCACTAATGATTTTAAATCAACTCAGAAATCATCCCCACTGGCAAGCCTGTGCAATGTCACCCTCAAATCAGTAAATTCTAGTAATTATCACGTGATATTTTAATTACTTTGTTGCCCTCAAAGAACTGGGACTTACCGTTTATCTCTACATCTCCAGAGTTCAGCACAGTACCTGGACATCAGAAAATGTTTCTCCATATGTAATTAGTGGAACAGCAGAGGAAGACTGGATTTCATTATAATGATCTCATCTCAATAACCAGTTTTCTCAACTAGGGTTATGTCTGTTATATATGCGCCTGTTAAAAAACACAGTTGCAGGAAGAACTCCCAATGTCTATGAAATCAAAATATCATTGGAATGGGAAAGGAACATGCATGTTTCTTTAAGTGCCACAGGTAATTCCGCTGCATACTTCTTAAGATCACAGATATAGGGCATACAACAAAGAGAACTCTGAAACTAACTCTTGGAACCTAATCTAGGACACTATCATTATTTAGCAAATATGGCAACAGAAGAAAAGATAAAACAGATACCTGAATAAATATTAATATATTTTTCACCATATGCAAGCGGTAGTGGACTCACACAG
Organism: Phyllostomus discolor; assembly: GCF_004126475.2. Classification (NCBI taxonomy): domain Eukaryota; kingdom Metazoa; phylum Chordata; class Mammalia; order Chiroptera; family Phyllostomidae; genus Phyllostomus; species Phyllostomus discolor. The sequence goes on along the minus strand of NC_040913.2, from coordinate 10,046,161 downwards.
CCCAGTGTCTCAGGGCTCCGCGTGACCCTGATTCTGTGAAGTCAGCATGGCGGAGTCCCCTTCCAACACTTGTGGTTTCTAGCAAGTGTTTTTTAGGCGTGATCAGCAGGGAGCAAACATCAAAACACACACTTGTACTGATGTGTTCCAGTTCCTTGGATGTTCTATTTAAAAAACTGTGGGCATCCTCTTTCAACCCCTGCTCAGCTACAAAGAGATCAAGGTCTGCACGTGGTATCTGCCTTATCCCCCACCCCGGAACCCCGCGGGCACAATGCACCTGGTGATGGGTAAAATGAAAGTGACAACTCCAACACTGTCTTTAAAAAGGGGAAATTTCAGGGATCGAATGGACAAACGCACAGCACAGTGATGTCGGAGATGGGCTGGAAAAACTGTGTGAGCAGCAGCACGTCTTCACCTGGACGGGGACATGGCCTTCCCTCTGTGCCTCTTTCTCCAGCCCCTCTGTGAGAGCACTGGGGGTCCCACAGTGACCTAGAAAGTGCAGGCAGAGAAGGTCCCCAATTATTTTATGTGTCTACTCTCTTGCCACCAACACAAGTGTCACTTTATAGCAGAGATTCTTAACCTTCTTCTGTTCCCCAGAATAATGACTTTATATGCACAAAGTAAAATCAATAGAATTATAAAATAAAGCAATTATATTAAATATTACCTAAGTATAAACACATTGTAATATAGCGTATGCTTATTTTTTAATATAAGAAACACAATATTCGTAAGTCTAGGAGCTACTTGGAGTGCCTTGACATGCGTATATGATATTTTAACTTATCTGCAACAACCACGATATGAAAATAATGGTTTTTACTAGTAACAAAGTTACAAGTCCTGGTAAGACAACTGTGGTTTGGGTCCTACAGTAATGGTTGAGGGAAATAAGTAATGTCCTCCAGAAGTTACTGAAAATACATTTGTTCCCTTTGCAGTTCATGAACAACCCCTCACGCTGCCCCAAATTCTCTCCACAGACCCTACTGGGGACCCAGCTTAGGAAACACTGCCTCATTGTTTTTGCTGAGGTCGATAATGAAAATCAAAATGACCTCCGCCCCTTACATGATTCCAGGTCTCGCCACTTCTAACAAGCAGAAAGAGTAGAAACGCCCTGGGTTTCTACTCTACAGGGGAAATGATTGAGGTTTCAGAATGGCTGTTGCAGTGATGTCTGTGGTGAAGCAGTGGGGAAACCAGTCGTCCCAGTGGCAGGAATCTACAGCGTGAGTGGCCCTCTGTATCATGGCTGTCCAGGTATGACAGCATCCCTCCGGTGAGAGTCCATTCCAGGCAGAGGGCAGATTAGGAACAGCCTCACCTTATTTCACAAAGGAAACCCGGCTTCTGCTTCAGATTCGGGGAATTAAAATGATTCCTCTGGCTGCTGGAAGATGCCATCCTTATCCAGAGCGCAGGGCGGGTGTGCCCACTGTATACCGAGCATTCAGAAAACAAAGGGCCCAGCTTCCTGGGTGCGTGTAGATGTCACAGGGTAGAGAGCACGAGAGAGCTCCCATCCTGAGAAGCCTGTCGTAAAGGGAGCAGGGACAGGCACCATCTTCAGTGCCAAAGTGTGACTCCAAATCCCTTCATGTGTGTCAAATAAAACAAAGTCTGAATTGTGAAGTTGCATCCTTTGTAATTCAGATCACCAGAAAGAGGACTGCTTTGGTAGATTGGCTAGTTAGCTATGCATTCGCCATAGTTAACATCCTCATCCGCTAGATGTACAGGGCCTGATGAGACCACTCAAAGCAATCACATCTTTTCAACAAAGTATGCAGCACTTCTTTAAATATGATTGTTATATCCACTAGGAATGTTAGCCAAACATGGCATTAAATTAAGTCAGTAAAGGCAGTGTAGGAGATGGTCTGGGGGCAGAATCCAGGGCTCTGTCACTTACCAACGGTGAGAACTTGTAGGAGCCATCTAAACACCTGGGCCTAAATATCTTTATAAGCAAAAGGAGAATGACTCCAAACAGAATCCATGCCATTTAGTGAGGACTGAATAAGTTCACGCATATGGTAAAGTTAGCAGGGCACCTGGCACTCTACATATGTTGGCTATTAATTTCTGTCTATGCTCCACAGTCATAAACAAAGAGAAATCTCCAGATTTTTAAAAAATATGTAACTATATAATATTATGACAAATTCTAATTAAACTTTTCTCTCCACAACTGTTTAGTCAAGTTTTCTTACTAGAAGTGCCGCCTTGCATGCTTTTATTATGAAAGAAGTGAAGAGAAGGCTGGTACTTTCTTTGGCAGGAGGGCAGCTGTTTTTACACGTCCTGGTAAATCAGCCTCCGCTGCTGAGTGTGCGCCTCACGGGAGATGACCTCGCGATGATTAGTAAGGAAAGACACGTGCACTGGATGAATGATGTTGTCCCAGTTGGCCATAGTGATCAATGAGATCAACTCCTTAGACAAGTATCTTACTTTTCCTGATCCTCTTTCTTCATATGATTGTAAGCTATTAATCTTACAGACCCATTGATTTTGTTCTTGATGCATTGCAAGGTTTTAAAAAGCAGTTTAGCCTCTAATAGGAATTTTTAAAAAAACAGTTTAATTCTTCACTCATGCCTTCCAAGTACATTTACACTAAGATCCAACCCTGTAACACAGCAGTACTCAGTACTGTTCTCTCTCATTGCTTCTAGCTCCCAGCAGTCAGCACCTCCCCAAATCCCAGAAGGCTCTGTTATGAATTCCCCTTCACTCCCACAAACTCCCGCCCAGCCACCCCCACTTTCTTTGTGCTGTTTTCCCCTGATCTGTGAGCATCTGGGCAGGAATTTGGGTTCTCTCCACCACCAGCCCTGGGGGTGCTTGTCCATCTCTCAGACACACTCACCCTCCAGCTCGCCCACCTCCAGTTCTGAGTGGTGAAGTGGAAGCCGTAGGCAGAAGGCAAAGAATTATCTTTTCCATCATGGCCTGTAAAAAGGAGGAGGTGGATTCACGGTTTCTCTTCTTCTTCAAACTCTGACATTTTTTATTTGTGCTTTAGCAACTAGAAAACAATGGCCTCCTGGAACAGAAGGAAGAGGCCCCGTGGGGGCCTTTTTTATCTCTAGAATATGGCAAATTAATTATCATATTGTCATATAGGTGTTAGATTCCAGTCCAAGAAAATTAAATATTTTCAGGTAACTCTTCTCAGGTTTTATAAGGGTGCATGATGTTATCAAAAACCATAACAGCCTTTGTTTACCTTGTCTTTCTCATCTACTAAAAATAGCATTGTACTTAACATTAACATATTTATACTGTGGGAGATTGTTTAAACAATAGCCTCAGGCTGCCAGCCTTAGAAAACAAAAGGTATGGCTGGTTGGTAGACCACCATACTATTTGCTCTAGCATGGTAAAAGAATACAAGCGATGCATGAAAGTATAATTCAGTGTACTGATAACCAATCAATAATACTGGTCTGCACAGGAAACAAGTAAAATATCTCTAAATACCAAATGCCCCCACCCCGATCTGTTGATGGGCAGGTACCCATCAACGTCATTTTCTAGACCTGCCTCAAATTCTTAAAGCCCTGGCACACAGCTCACAATAGTAGAATGAGGTTTGAGGAGTTTATTTTCTATTTCTCTCTGTATTTTATCTATTGAGTTTGCAATATCTCAACTTTTTAGAACTGATATTTCCATGTAAATTTTTCATGTAAATGAAATAGGATCTTTTTATACTAAACATTGTTTCCCAAAGAATCCCTTCCTCCAAAGGGCTATTTTAGTTTTAATTTCTCTATTTAAGCTTTTTAGCTAATGTTTTTTTTTTAAATAAAAATGAAAAATGACTAAATAGAAAAAAAACTAGTAAACACAAATTTCTTTTATTTGAATGTATCATGTTTACTTTAATGCAATGTTTCTTTGACTTGTACAAACTAAGATACAGGATATATTCTGGATCTCATATTAGGTTAAAATGTATGATTTAATCTGTAGTGGTAAATAGGTTTGAGTTATTTATTATAATAATAGTATCCATTGCTGCGTTTTATTGATTGAGGTAATGCAGGATAGGAAAGTTTTTCTCTGATAATATTTTACTCTAGAATGATTCAATCAATTAGTGTTATTATAGTCTTACTTCATCCTAACCACTTTTACCCACCAATTGCAACATATCTCTTGTGGATCTAGAAATTTAGCTATAAGGAGAGAAGTTTTAGATGGCCTTTTTCATCATGCATTTAACTGTTCATCTATTTCCCTTCACACCCAACTACTATATACTTTACTATTGAAAAAATGAAAATAAGAGGCATTGAGATGCATTTAAACTATAGGGAAAAAGTCTCAAATTTCCATCATGTTATTGCCAAGTATTTAGGGAAAAATAATTCTCTCAAGAGAAAACATTTTTAATAAAAGGAATTATATGAAATATGCTTGAAACATATGAGCAGAAAGATGCTTTCCAGGTGTTAGATGTTCAAATGGTCACTTTGGAGGTAATTTTTTGCAGGTAAATAAAAATCCAAAGCAGCCTATTCTTCCCTGGTGTGAATAAGCTTTGCATGTGTCCATCTGGGAACAAGAGAGCCTGCCTTAGTCATCAGTGCCCTGGATAACGAAATGACACAGTTTGAGCATTTCTATTCTTTATTTTATAATGCAGTGAACATTCAGATTAAATAGATTTGTCCGTGTATTTTGTGTGAATGTTTGAATGCAGTGTGGCCAACACTATTTTTGAAGCTAACTTGCTTCTAATCAAATTAATTTAAATCTAAAGAGAAGTGGTTATTCTTTCCTCATCCAATTCAGAAATGTTTAGTAGGCACGCAGATGAAGTAGACAGTAGGACGTTAAGGAAAGAACTGCATTAAAACCCAGTTACAAAAGGCATTACTCCTTGTACCGTGTTCTTGTATTCACGTGTAAGCACGAAAAGCAGGGTTTTTCAGTAAGGTTGAAATGTACTTGTTTGTTTGTAAGACTCATAAAACATTGTGGAGTCTACAAGTCCCTATTGAATATTCACAGATGAACTAGAATTCTTGCCTGAAATATTAAATTTGTAGACAAAAATCTAAGGAAAAATAGATCTCAAAGAAAATATACACAGGTCTTCATAAGCCTTCTGAAACAACTTTATATATATATATATTCCCAGTTAAAGAAAGAGAATTTAATGCTGGTTTAGGGCCAGGCATTTTCACATATGCTTACCTATTTGATATCTTCAAGATTGGTGTCATAAATTCTATTTTTTTAACAATATATTTTTTAAAGATTTTATTTATTTATTTTTAGAGAGGGAAGGAAGGGAGAAAGAGAGAGAGAGAGAAACTTCAATGTGTGGTTGCTGGAGGTCATGGCCTGCAACCCAGGCATGTGCCCTGACTGGGAATCGAACCCGCGACACTTTGGTTCGCAGCCCCGCGCTCAATCCACTGATCTACGCCAGCCAGGGCATAAATTCTATTTTTTTAAATAAAGGGCTTGAATCTGTGTGGCTATGAACTTTGTCCAGGGCCATGCGAGTACAAAGTAGCCGAGCTAGTGTCACTTCAAGGCCATACCCCCCTCCCCCCCGGGCATATGCCAAATGCATAACTCTCTTTTGGTGGTCACAGTGACAATGACCAAATAAAGGGTTAATAAATTTCTGTAAAGTCTTTCTGTCCTACAACCTAAAACACTAAGGTGTTTATCTGTTAATTGAGAAACTTGATTAGAGCACAGGGTTCTATAAATCTTCAAAGCATGTATTTATATTTTAATTCAGTTAAATATGCAGAAATGCACACACATTTGCTGAACTGTTGATCAAACCAAGTCCCCCTACATTTTTTTTATCTTTAAAATCTGTCTGCTAATTGGTGTTTTCCTTCATCTTTCTTACATAAACATTATTGATATCTCTGTTAAGTTCTGTTGGGGCACTTTTAGGCTTTCTTTAAAGCAACCTGAGTTCAGATGCTACCCTTTTGTTTAGAGTTCTCTCTACATCCATAATCTGACATCAGCATTTTAGTGATGACACTTCAATAGACTTTCAACGTATTCACTGTTTATTTCCAAACAGCCAAGTTTCTTTCTATGCAGTCATTTAATAATTTATTTCTATAATTGCAGTAAGGAATAGAAACTCATTAGGAAATAGCTAAAACTCAACTAAAGGGAGCAGACATCAGCTTGAGTGTAGGGTACGTTATCAGCTAATCTAGATTAACTGTACAATAGAGGCCAGAAGAAAGGCTTACCCAGGCAGCTGGAAGTCCTATCCACTATAGAAAAACTGATTTTCAGGCAGAATTTAATAGAAGTTGTGCAGCAAGAGGATTCTATGCTTGGAATTTGTGAGGAGTTATCAGCTCAAAATCAGCAGCACCCGTCTTCCCGTGAGTTAAAATCAAACAGCTCAGAGGAATACAAAACTTGATTTAAGAGAATGTTGCTTCCAATTGCGAAGATTCACTTTTGATTTTCTCTAAGCTAAAGGAATCAAGAATACAGACCAGGAGGTTGAATAAAAGAATATTGGAAATAAGCTGATGCTGCCAATTGATGACATTATGGCCTGTGCCTTTTAAGGGACCCAAGAGAGCTGAAGGTTTCAGAGGGATTGATCATGGCCTTGAAAAGGCTATTGCGTTTTAAAGTTAGCAAACAAATGGAACTGTACTTGAATGCATATCAACTTTTCCTTAATTTTTATGAAAATCTAAACATAGTGTTATAGTTTGATCTTCTGTGGTAACAGAGTAAATGCAAATTCATAATAGTCCCAGTGTGCACCATTTCTAAGACCTACAATGTAAAATTTTATTTTTCAGTTGTGTTGATGCATTCTTCCTCTCCCTTCCCAATTCTTAATCAGAAAGCCAAAATTGCAATAACTAAAATCATGATACAAAAAAAGAGAAATATTTAAATAAAATTGTACGATTACCACATTTGTCAAGTTTATTCTGCTTAAATAAGAATTCGCTTTGGAAAAGAAGGCCTTTTGCTTTTTAACTGTTGTTTAAATCACTGCATATACTCTAGGAGACTGTGTAACACGTATTTGGTGACACTTGAAGATTCTCTCCATGATTGATCTTTAAGATCAACTACATTAGCAACCTTTTGGGAAGTCTCTGATACCATCTGCAAAGACAGCTGTCACAGCAATCGGCAAAGCCTTCTTCTGGCCTGCCTTTTATTTGGAGGGATGAGGGGGTTTTAGCTACATCGCATATTCACATATAATGGACACTGTTATTGCCTTAAAGGCTGTGTGAGAATCAATCCTTTTAATCTTGTTCCAGTGCTAAAAATTTCTCTAGACCAGCATTTTCTCAATATTTGATGATATTTAAAATGTTTTTTGCATTTTCTGCTTCAACTCACGGGCGGAAAACCCATCATGTTTATGTTAGTCTTCAGCATTTTTAGCAAATGGAATTTATCATTTTTGTTACAGAATTGATACTATAGTGACCTAGTTAGGCACAGATTTCACAGGGTAATCATGGTACTTGGCTGCGATGAGCGGAATAACTCTCCCTCCCCGAAGATGTCTATGCCCCCACCCCGAGAAACTGCAAAAATCTTATTGTAGGTCACGGGACAAAAAAGGAACTTATGTTGCAGGTGGAATTAATGCTGTCCATCAACTGAGGGTTCAAATAGGGAGGTTACTTTGGAGTAAGTGGGCGGGCCCAGTGCAACCACAGGGTCATGAAAATCTTAGGAAGAAGCACAAATGTCATCGTAGTGATGCCACATGATACCCAACTGCTGGGCCCCCAAGCCAAGGCCTGGGGCCAGCCCCTACACACTGAAAAGGAGCAGGGACAGACTTTCCTCTCACACCTCCAGAAGGAACGCAGCACTGCTGATGTCTCCATTTCAGCCGCGTAGAGTCTTGATTGGTTGGAACTGTGGCTCGCTGAACTATAAAATATTCTATTAGCTATTGTTTCTAGCTGGTATTTTTTTTGTTGTTCTTTTGTTACCAGCAGCATATAAAACGAAACCACTGGCTTTTTTATTTTTATTTTTTATCATTTCTTAGTTCAGCCTAACAAATTATTTTCCCAGCTTTATTGAAGTTCAACTAATTTAAATAATAATAAGAGAAAGTAAGAAGATAGAAAATAAATATTCAAATTATTAGTAATACTCATTAGCAAATAATGTTTTGCATATGCTTATGAAAGTTGGAATTAGAAAAAATATCAATCCATTTGTTGTGAGGCACTTTCCCCCGGTGTAATTGAGATATACTTGGTGTGCAGCTCAGTGTACCGTTAAGTGTACAGCACAATCCCCTGACTTTCCTATAATGTACAATGACTGCCACAGTAAGTTAATACCCACCATCTCATATAGATACAAAAAAAACCCCACACACAACCTTTTTATTGTTGTGATAGGAACTCTCAGGACTTACTCTTACTGACTTTCACTATAGTCATCTGTTGTACTTTGTATTCCTAGTACTTAAACCCCAAATCTGATGTTTTCCTGTAAGTTCTTTGTTTCACATGTAAATTAGGTCATACAGCTGTCTTTTTTCTGTCTGACTTATTTCACTTAGCATAATGCCCTCTAGGTCCATCTGTGCCACAAACAGCAGAATTTCCTCTCTTTTTTTTGGCTGGTTTACATACACACGCTGCATTTCATGCCATGGCTGTTATAAATAACACCTCTGTGGGTAGGAGGGTGCAGGCATCTCTTTGATAGAGTGTTGCTGTTTCCTTCAGATGTAGTCCCAGAAGTGGACTTGCTGGATCCTACCTCTGGTAGTTCCATTTTTTAATTATTTTGAGGAAACTCCACACTGTTTTTCATGGGGGCTGCACCAATTTATAATCCCACCAACAGTGCAGGAGGGTTGCCTCATCTCCCCGCCAACATCGCTTGTCTTTTTGATGACAGCCATTCTAAAAGGTAGGAGGTGATATCTCACTGTGGTTTTGATTTGCATTTCCCTAATGGTTAGTGATATTGAGTACCTTTTCATGTGCATGGGAAAGAAATTTTAAAATGCCATGAAACAGTGAAAGTGTTTTTATTTGACAGTTCCCAAATTGTGCTTAGAATTCAATATACTTTGCCAAAATCTAAACAAACAAAATTAAAACTACAAGTATTTACAAAATGACAGTTTTAGCATTGGTTAGCTTGAAAGAATCTTTTTTTCAGTGTAAAATTATGACAAAGGTCATTCTAGCTTTTGTGTTAATAGTTTGCTTTGTTATGATATCTTGATTTAGGTTTCTAAATTTTGCAATGCATTAACATGGCCACTCTTCAGTTTGACCAACCACATCCCATTTGTTTTGTTAAATGTATGATAAAAATAATGACAACCTGCCGTGAGCTTATCACTGACTTACTTAATTGCCAGGCACGCAGTGCTGGTGCTGCTCTATGTGTATAGACAGTAGTTCATCATATGGTGATGTCCACACAACTCTATGGAAGAGTGTTATTATTAACCCCATTTTAGAACTGAGGAGATCCAAGAACAGAGAGGTTAAGTAACTTGTCCAAGGTCCAACAGCAAGCAAGCAGTGGAGGCAGGATTTGAACTTGGATGGTGTGTGGTGTGTACTCTCAACTGCTCACCTTTCTCTCTAGGTCAGGCTTAGTCTACCAATCTTTCGTGCCTTGTCTCAGTGACTTGTCATAATGTCTTCCTGCGGGTACTGTTAACCCCATTAGCAAAGGACAGAATTGAGGTGAACAGAGGCAACGTGGCTCATCCTAACTGCTCTGCTCCACAGTATCTTCAAGTTCACCAGATAAGCCCTGATGTCTTACGGTAGCCCGCTTCGATGGTAGGGCAGGATCAAGTTTTACTAGTTCTACAGGTAGTATGCAATATGACTCTTCAGATAAGAAGTCATGAGGAACCTCAGTTTTGCCGCATCGTGGAATAATTTGTTTATGCTAGAGAAAACCGCCTGCCATCAATCTCCGCAGTCTGGGGACAACAGAGGAAGTCTCACGAACGTGTGAATGCCCAGGTGGAGTGGCCGGGAGGGTGGCTGCAACTGTCACCGCACCTGCACCTCCAACAAAGGACAACTAAAGTCTGCTTTGCAAGTTCAAGACACAAGAAGCAGAACTTTGATGCCACTGATGTCTGCAAGGAACTGGCCTCTCCTCAAAAATAAATAAATAAATAAATAAATAAATAAATAAATACATGTTCGTGCCTTAGAGTGGCTTTCTATCGCGTACTTTGATTACGAACTGATAAAAACACAGAACGCTCAGAAACCTAGCTCCTCCTAAACTACACCGTGTGCTTTCCTTCCTACAATCTCTTTATGATCAAGTGCAGAATATTTCAGACTGCACTTTCCAATTGAATTCTTGTTCTCATTTGAGCTATTAAATTGGACTCCATTTCAGCTACAATTCGGCCGGTACCAGATCCTCTGTTACCAATGACTGTGGATGGCCATCTGCTTGAACAATTTCACCATGTGCATTCGGAGAGAGATGGTGTTTTATCTATTGCTTGATGTAGGTGATATTTGAAAATCAGAAAGGAAGAGCAGGATCGTAGCAGGCTGTAAACTGCAAACAGAGATTGAAGTGATAAAGACATATTTTAAATCCCAAGAGTTGGTACAGTATTTCCTATCATTCCTTGGGATATTTAGGTACAATTGAAAAGTTTCCCAACTGGAAGGAAATAATTCAGCATAGATCACTACCAATTACTAATTAACATTTTGAAAATTATTTTGATCAAGCTAATTGTGATTTGAAATAAGTTACTTTTTTCTTTTGGCTTGCTAAGTAGATTTTAAAATAATTTTCTTGGGCATGTAGAACTCCATTTGCTTCTTCCAAAACCTTTTAGTAAAATATAAAAACAAAAAAAATTAACAGAAATGCTTTCAGCAAATATTGTTTTATAATCTAAGTATAAACAAATTGTTTTATTTTTTTCTTAGCCATTAACTTTAACTAATACATATGAGTCTCAAGATATGTTTAGATATTCAAAAAAGGTTAAATTGGATTCAAATACTGGATACAGGAGGAAAACCATGTAAAATCAATACAGTGGGACATGCATATTCAAAAGAAAGAGTCTGAAATGAAATGTATCATCTATAATTATGCCTCCCAGCATTATTTTTATAATGTATGCCTATTTTTGTGATTTGTAGACCAGTTTCACCCACATGTCTAGAGCCGATCTGTATAGCGGCCTACACCGTGCCGAGTTCAGACATGGTCTCAAGTCGCCCAACGTGGAAACAAAAGCTCAGAGCAGTCCCAAGTTGCCAGAAGCCTCATAGCTGGCGAGGAGCACTCCACACATTTCCCCTCCTTTCCCTTCCAAGCGCAGGCTCTTTTCACGCTCTCTGTTTAATCTGAACGTCCGCAGCGCTTGGCGACACCCTCAGCCCTACACATTCCCTTGAGGAAGTATGCAGTAAGTTGTCGCAGACAACATTTGGGAGCGGGCTGGTTTTGCTCGTTCCCCAAATCGAGGGAGGAGCAGATAAGCTGCAGTGAAGATTCTTCCCAGGAGCACCGTTAGGGCAGTGTCTCACGGTTCGTAACTTGGTACCACGGGCTTGATTCCAACCCAACAGTAATACTGAGGGGCAGAGCAATTATGCGCATGTCCTAAGAGAGCACACAGAGGCGCCTGGCAGTTAAGTGACTTGAACAGGGTAATTCAAGCACGAAGTAAAAAGAGGACCCTGGACTTGAGCCAAGGAGATCAGGGCACTTCATCATCTTTTCAGTAATACGAAGTTCCCAAATCATCAAATCAATCCGAATTTAAATGCAAATATGAAACATCACTGCAAACCTAAACATGGAAAATGTATCTGGGAATGTCTGCTATTTCAAGACATTGTTATCAGTATTACTTGTAATATGTATAAAACTATGAGCTACCAGCAATGTAAAATTACTTTGGGATATATAAATCCACTTCAGGCAAAATAACGTTACTGATAAATTGTAATTGAGCAACTGTAATAGCACAGAGACTAAAACTACAGAGGAAACTGACGAAGCATTGAAGATTGCAGGCTATAATAACACTTAAGCGTTGCTCTGCAAGTAAGCATTTTGGATGATTGAATTCTATCAAGTTAAAAAAAATTTTTGACAACTGTAATACATTGGAAAATAATTGTATAATTGTAAATCGGTTGTTTTATTGTCCCTGGAGTAGTGCAGTGAGAAAAACAATATTTTTCTGATCAAGATATTTGAGCTAAACTTATGTAATATTTTTAAATAAACTTGTTTACATACTGATTTTCCTTCAGAAAAAAACGTATATAGTCTGAGATGACCAAGTAATAGAACTACCATCTTTTTGTTTTCATTATCAGACACTATGCTAAAGAGAGCTGACCCCCAGGCAAAGGGAAAGGGGAAGGAGTTTCCTCTATCACCCAGGGGACAGGGCGGGGACGGTCGGGCCATGCAGCATGTTCTGTTGTATGGAGCGTGTTCATTGGGCAAAAGAGGGGTATGTCTTTTGAGAAAAATTAAGAGGTTTTTTTTTTTTTTTAGTTTTCAATACCTGATCAGGGCTAATCCTTTAAGAATAAAAAAAATCAATTACATAAATGTTTTTTTAACATTAACATTTTTTCCCGAGACATTTCTCTTCAAAACACCAAAGGTGGACAAAGTAGGTTTACAGTTGTTTGGGAAATGCAATAATTAATAAATAATGATGCAGGGATGAGCTTCGTGTATTCACAACTGTGGGTCTACTTTTGCCACGCCCTGCGTTATTTCAGTGCTTGACACAAAAGGCCTACTAAGATGAATCTAAACTGATGATTTTTTTAAAAAAGATTTAATTTATTTATTTTTAGAGAAAGAGGGAGGCAGAAAGAGAGAAGCATCAATGTGTGGTTGCCTCTCACATACCCCCTGCTGGGGACCTGGCCCACAACCCAGGCATGCACCCTGCCTGGGAATCGAACCATCGATGCTTTGGTTTGCAGGCTGGCACTCAATCCACTGAGCCACACCATCCAGGGTGATTTTTTATTCATATTAACTGAAAGCAAGAAAAATTTGTTACCAAAATAACAATGTCAACAGTAACAAAATGCCCACTATTCCAGCAGTGTGGAGTTAGTTTGCCCTATAGTTCTTGCAAAAAGGAAAAAAAAAAAAAACAAGCAACCTAATATAGGATTAGATATTTAGTTATTGAGCCCTTTGAAGTGGTAGAGCACAACCAATGTTTCTAGGAAACGTTCTACTTTTCTAAATGAAAAATAAAAATAATTGGATTTGATGGTTAACTAAATTTTACCAATAGCTGCTATTTAAGTTTTCTAAGACCATTTATATATGTATAGAGGCACCATTTTATCAAGTGACCATGATATTTGTTTAATAGAACACTTGAATTTTTTTTTTCTCACCAGAAGTGGTTATAAAGAGTGTGGCTATTGGTCAGCTCTAAAATCATGGTCAGTAAATTGTATCACTTTCCTCTGGTATGGATGATAACAGCACCTAATTCAAAACTTTGTTGTGAGCGTTGAGTATGTTCATGCATCTGAACTGCTTTTAAGGGTGCCTGGCTCTAAAATAAACATTACCTATCTTGTTGACAGTCCAATCATGAGAAAATAAAAAGTTCTGCTAAACACTTAATGATTTCCTCATTTCCCTACTTCAGGGACAAAAACAAAAGCTGATTTTCAATTCTACAATTATTTTCCAATACAATTTCTGAGATTCTTTTAGAGTTATCCATTTAATCCATTCTTGATGCCTGCCCTGTGGTAACAGCTGGGATTCCTTAAAGCATTTCTCCCAACACTGATCACAATGTCACAGTGTCTCAGTAGAGGGTGATGGAGTGATGCTACAGGAGGAAGGGGGCTTCTTTAGCGGCTCCCCAGCTGCTGCACCCTTGGCTAACGGTGCAGGTGCGAGTACAACTGGTGAGGCTCCGCCCCACCACGTGTCCAGAATTTGTGGTCCCTCGGTGACACCACAGTGCCAGCCCAGCCTGATAACCTCTTCCCACTGCCCTCCCGACGCTGGCACTGAATAATCTTCTTGTCACCCCTCCATGTACCAACTGTTTCAGTATACCCGGCCGCCAGCTGCAGTTGCCTGCACCCTGGAGGGGTGCTCCTCGCTTGCCTAGTGACTGTGGATCATTGGTCTGTGAAAATCAATGAGCTTCTCAGGCATCCAGCAGGCTGCAGCCTTCCCTTCCCCAACAAGGTTGGAACCCCAGCCATGGGGGTGTGGGTGGGGGGAGTCCCGTGGCTCTGTCTCTCCTGGGCATTCCCCCTCAAGCCTAGGACACCTAGGACACCTAGGACACCTTCTCACTGCAGCTTACAGTTCCTACCCTCTCGTTACTTGATCATTTTTTATATGAAGGCTTCTCCTTTTTAAAATGCCATGTGGTGTTGGCCTCCTGCTCAGACTCAGAGGAATGTCGGTAATGGAAGGACCATTTGTCAAGAAAATGATTTTTATCTAAATTCTGAATGAGAGATGCTCTTTTGACACAATGCTGCTAGAATCTGTTTTTAAGCATCTCCATCTATTAACTCAGTCCTCTAACAAGACTATTTCACACAGGAAAGACTGAGGCAATAGCTCCTTCAATTCTTTCTTAAGGTAGGAATTTGAAAGTTTTAAGTTTTGTTTTATTTAAACTTGACTTCTATTCAGTGTCTAGTACATAGCAAGCACTATTGAACTATTACAAATTTTTGTAATTGATAGGAGTTCGCATACAAATCTTGATCCTTTTCTTCCACGGTGTCGGCTTTTCTTCAGGTGTCTAATGATCCTTGGTCCTCTATTTTCATCCATGCGTAGGGACTGGATGGATGACCACAGCTAGCTTATGGGAGATTTTGTTTCAGTTGTGGTTAATTTATTCCACAATAGGTCTTTATTCTGAGTGAGAAGTTTGACTCTTAAATCTCTATGTGGACAGGCACATCAACCCAACTTTTAAGGTAGGCAGGAGAGATTCCTCTGAGATTCCCCTAAAATGCCAAGAAGTAACAATCCAGAAAACTAAGCCACCTCAGCAAGGATGTGTTGGGAACTGCCCTGACTGGTATCAGAAGCTGAAACCCCCACCTAGGCTAAGGCTAAGGGAATGCCCTTGGAACCGTAAGCCAGCAAGGGGACAAAAGCTTATCTCCCTGGCAGGAATGCTGCTTCTGCTGCTGAACCCCAAAAAGCTTGGTCGGTTAGCCAAAGACGGGTAAGATTCCCCATGGGGGGAACGACCTAAGGCAGGCACGATCACTTTGGGAGGCCCCCCAAAAGAAGGACTTGGGGGCTGCAGCAGAAGAGGGTGACGGACCCTCGCTCCTCGGCTTTGACATAGCCTGAGTTCTCATCGTCTGGGAGAAAATCTCTTGGTTGCTTTAGTTCCTGTGCTAAGCCCGAAACAATGACAGGGTGGTGCAGCTCTGTGCTGAAAAGGGCGGGTTCCCTGGGTGATCCGGCCTAAGAAAGAACATGTAAATTACTATGAAACCTTCTTTGTTTAGGATGCTCTCAGTTGAATGAGAGGGGCACAAGGAGGAAGTTTGTTCCTCAAAGTCTTACAGCTCTTTGACCCTGACTCAATAGACCAGCAGAGTTCCTTGTTTTCTATGGTTCCTTACTTCCCCCTGATAAGTACTGTACTTTACCTGAATTATTATGCAAAATGAGCCCAATAAAAGCAGGTATGGACAGTAAATCAGGGCCCTCCCCACTAGGGGGGGTGGTCATTCTGTCCCTGCTTCCCCACAGAAACTGGTCTGTCTCTGTGCATGTGTATTTGTTTCTCGCGTGTTTTTCGGTGAGCCATCCACAGTGTTCCGTGGTCACTGCTGGCCGGTGACCCACGCGCAACAAGGATGTTTATTATTTCCGAGTGTTTTCTTCTGGGTTTCACTGACAGAGAGGTCAGAAATGGAGGTTGCTGCTTCCAGATTTTACCTTAGAATTGGGCGGAAAGGAGGGAAGAGACAGGGGCGTCGGTGACAGGGACAGAGCTGTCAAGCTGTGGAACTTCCATTTTCCCCCAATTTTTCTTTCATTTCCCAGTCTTGCTCTACTTATCAGCTTACTTGGAGCTTATAAACTCTTGAGGCTTTGCCCTGAACAGTAGTTCCCACCTTTGTTCATTCTTCTGCTTTTTCTTTGGCAAATTTTTGACAATCGGTTCTCCTGTTCCATTTTATTCTGTAATAGTGTACGGGGGTGAATAGCAACCCATGGAAAGTCATGTGCAAACCCGGATAACTGTGGAGCTGACCTTATTCAGAAAGACTGTCTTTGCAGAGGTAATTAAGTTAAGGATCTCAGGGAGAGACCAGCCTGAATTTGGGATGGTCTCTAAGTCCAGCTTCTTTCCTTTCAAGAGAAAGGAAAGGGAGAGTTGTGATGCAGACACACCTGGGAGGAAGGCCAGGTGAGGATGGAGGCAGATCAGAGTGGTGAGCCACAAGCCAAGGAGCGCTTTTGGCCACCAGGAACTGGAAGAAGCAAGGAGGGGCTCTACCCATGAGCCTTCAGGGGGAAGGTGGCTGCGCCAACACCTTGACTTCAGACGTCTGGCCTCCGGACTGTGAGAGGAAACACTTCATGTTTTAGGTCACCAGGTGTAATTGGTTATGGCAGCTCTGGGGAACTATTATAAATAGCATTCAGTTTCTTCCTGTCTTTCAGAAGTCCCCCAAAGTCTCTGAGCCACTCCTGGGACTTTTGGCCCCATACTCTTCTCAGCCCTGCTCTGTGTGTATCTCATATTTCTTTTTTTTTCACACATACTTTTCTTTCCTTTTTTTAGATGTTATTTATTTATTTTTAGAGAGAGGGGAAGAGAGGGAGAAAGAGAGGGAGAGAAACATCAATGTGTGGTTGCTTCTTGAGCTCCCCCTACTGGGGACCTGGCCCACACCCCAGGCATGTGCCCTGGCTGGATATTGAACTGGCGACCCTTTGGTTCACCGGCCAGCACTCAATCCACTGAGCCACACCAGTCAGGATGGCTTCTTTGGACTTAAACAGAAGCTCTGTGCTGTCAATCTTTATTTAATATTTAACTCCAGTTTCTCTTCAGTCTTGTCCTCATGCCCAGATTCAGGCTAGACTGAAGAGAAAGGACTCAACAGCAAGAAAGGAGGTTTGAGTTGAGCCCCATGGCACACAGAGCGTGCCTTCCCCAGATACAATGGTGTAGGACAAAAAGCATTTGAAATGAAAGCCAATCAGGACGGATGGGTTGGACAGCTTACTTACTCACCTTCATTGATCCTCATGCCATTTTCATCATAGAAGTGTGTATGTGTTTTTCATTTTTCCCCTGGCATTGTTTCGTAAGCTTCCTTTAGAAATATCCAATATTCACTCTAATTTCAATCAGAATATGTATGAAGTCAGTTTTCTTTATAAGATTAATTTTTAACTTCAAACCTCCGGAGACGTATGTACCTTACGAAAATCTCTTACCATTTCTTTCCTCCAGCAAAAGTCAGGCAGTGATCTCTTTCTGCCAGAGGAGAATTAGATATGTAAATTGAAGAGGGCACTGGAAGGCAGGCGGCACCTACAAATAGACTGGGTGGCCACATGAGTTTTTCTTCATTAGGACGTTTTAAAGTTTAGTTCTCAGTTTGAAGATAATTTAAATTGAAAGAATTTTTGTACCTCGCTCCTGAAATCAGCTCCCTGGAAGTGTATGAAGTTTTACAAATGAGAAGCCGTGTGGCACTTCCGCTAAGCAAGGTGCTCAGCGCTAAGGCAACAGAGCAGTCCTTACAGATCTCCCTTTGATGTCAAAGCCTGAGAATTAGGTATTAAAAATGAATAATCCTGCGACTCTAAGAAAAATTAGAGCAAATAAAATATAATTTAATGAATCCCTATGTGAGAGGAAACCACAGTTTAAATCATTTGCTATCCAAAAATACCCTCTATCTCTTAACTCAAAATACATTAAAGTCAGCTCCATTTACTTGTCTTCCAGTACAACTTCTACAATAATTCCAATCTGCATTGATCTCTTTCTTTGAAGACCTTGTCTGTTCTTATCCATGTCAATCATCGCCCTGTAATCATGTACCATCTGTAGCAATATGCAGGCTCTCTCACCTGTATGTATCTTGTTTTCCTATTGAGATTACAAATTCAATGAGGTCAAGAACTCTATTTTAATCTTGTTTTGCACCCTCCATGGCCATAAATACTTTTAAAAATTGAAGTGAAGTAAACTTCAAAATAAAATCGGTAAGTCAGACGCATTAAGATTGTAACTAGCAAGTTCCCAGTCTAGGAGGCTGGATTAGTCCATCAGCCATGTGAAGAGTTACAAGAAGTCACCTACCCTCAGCCACTCGTCATAGGGAAAGTCACGTGGGCACACTGCGTTCAAATCCTTATTCTGCCGGGCACACTTCTCCTCTGGTGAGATGCTGATGCCCTTTACTTGGAATAACTGTGAAGGTATATCTGGAAAATAATTGACACGACCTATGTTTCCATCAGCAAATCACCTGGTCATTAATCTTGCCTTAGCTAGACTTGGAAAACTATTAGTGACTACCATTTTGGAGTACTAATATGTTTCCCGATACTATAAAAATAGAGAAATATGGATATAAAGGTATGTCTATATATGTATAATATGTGTATTCCTTTCAACAACCTTGAAAGTTTGTTATTATTAGCCTTGTCTTGCAGAGATATAAATAACTTATTCAAGGTCATGGAGTAACTGAACCACAATTCAAGCCCCAATTTGGGACTGTCTACAACATTTATGTAGTTTTTTTATTGTCATCCAGTGTTGCTAACGAAGCTTCATATTTCAGACACAAAATTAAAACTATAAAGAACAAAAATGCTCTGAAACCCTGAGTTTAAAAGTTTTGCTTTTATTAATTTAATATTCCATAAGTCACAAATTGCAAATATCACCACAAAAAGCAGTGAATGAAAGTCACCTCAGAGCATGGGCCAGCCAGTTGACAGAAGAAAAAGTAAACAGCGTAAGAAACAGAGAAAGGAAGTAAGCAAAATTTGGGCATGGTTACAAAAAAGAAAACAAGAGGCAAAGAAAACTAGCACACTGAGAATAAAAAAAAATAATTTTTTCAGTCCCAATGACATCATTGCGTGTATACGGTTTGGATGTTTTAAGAGAATGTTACCAATGATGTGTTTCTGGTAGCCAGTGAGAACAAATGATGCTACAGCAATGAGGGGCACTCATGAACATGCTGGTCATGGCAAACAGAGTAAAGCCATTCAAAACCTTGAACTTACTGTGGATTTCATCCACTCTTTTTAGTGGAGGTGGACAAACATTTTTATTCCCTGTGGTAGATGACACAGTTGGGCTTATGGGGGGGGCAAAGTAAGAGTAATGGGGAGATGGAAGGCAAGCTTATAGAATGTATTACCCCAGAGAATATAAAAGCACTTCAAAACTCCTTCTGGAATAGGAGAGTCACAGACAAGGTCTCTGGTTTTTTGTAATCTCTCAGCCAAGGTCCTGGATCAAGTCAACAAAAAGGATCCGAATGAGCAGGAGATGGGTGGAATGATTGTTCCTCTCCTGAAAGTTCTCTTCAGCCACTGTACCACTAAAATCATCCCCAGATATTTAAGCTGGAGCAAACAACTCCCACCTGTCAGTGTCCAGCTGCAGAGGGAGCTGAATGAATTTGAATCTCAGGGTTGGAACTCCGGGTCAGATGGGCAGTCTCTCCCCAGGTCATTTTATTAACCACACAGCCGCCCAAGAATACCTCTTAGGGGATGAACTCTTTGAACGTCATTTATCACTGTTTCTTATTGCTGAGATTCAATATTGCCCCCCAGAACTGTCACACCAATTGGTTAGATGCATGGTTTTTAAACTTTGCAGACATCAGGTTTATTTGGGAGCTTTATTGTCCTGATGCATAGGCCACATCTCAGATCAGTTATATCAGAATCTTTGGGAAGACACCCCAACGTGTTTATTCTTTCAAACTCCTGGGGAAATTCCACAAGCAGCCAGGTTTGAGAGCTACTGATTTAATCAAATAGAATGGTGTCAGCATAAGGACTTGATCTAGGAGAGAATATGCATCCCAGTTACAGGATTGAGAACCACATGGATGCATGGCATTAGCTAGCCACCATGAAAATATATTCTGTGGTCATGGTAAGTGATAACCCCAAATAATTCATAGAGAAGGAATGAAATCTTGTGGCAATTCTGAACAAAAGTAATGGCACACAACTATTATTAAGAGTAAGTACAACTGTCATGTGGAAAATGACCTTGATGAAAGAGCAGTTCCCCAGAGCTCTTCTAGAAAATCCACCTCAGGGGTCACAGAGCAGCAGTAATACTCACAGTCAAAAGGATTCTCCAGTCAGGTCTCGGCCTGGTAGCTCAGGGTGCTGTCAAAATACATCAAAGTGAGGGCTTGACTCCTGGTCAGGGCTCACACAAGCATCAACTAATGAATGAATGCATAAATAAGTGGAAAAAACAATTTGAGTCCTCTCTCCTCTCTCTCTCTCTTTCTCCCTCGACCTCCCTCCTTCCCTACCCCCTTATTTCTTCTCTGACAATCAAAACTTAAAGAATAAGTAAAAGATTCTCCAAGCACACAGATTTGAAATCAATTTTAAATACCTATCAAGAGTAAGAGGAAAGAAATGAGGTAGGACAGGACAATGCTACTTGAATTCTAGATTCTAAGGCAGCAATATTTACAAGCCCCGCCCTTTTCCTTATCACCCCTGCCCAGGGATGATGTAGTTTTGAAAACTAGAATTTCTGTTTCAATAAAAGAGACCAATGATTGTGCTTGGGGAAACAGTAAACACGTGATGTATTTGAGAGAATCAGGTGGGTATACCAGGCCCTGAAGAGTTCCTCAGATAGCCTGTTGAGCAGGTGTGGGTTTTCTTGAGCAAAGCCTATATGGGGCCAGAATGGGACTATTATGTGTTCTGTCAATAGGCAGCCAGGTTATAGACACCATTGTGAGCTAAGGGAATCATATCTTTTTTAAAATTTTTAAATATATTTTATTGATTATGCTATTATAGTTGTCCCAAACCCCCCCTTCATTCCCCTCCACCCTGCACACCCCCTTCCACCCACATTCCCCCCCTTTAGTTCATGTCCATGTATCATAAGTTCTTTGGCTTCTATATTTCTCATACTATTCTTGCCCTCCCCCTGTCTATTTTCTCCCTACCGTCTGTGCTACTTATTCTCTGTACCTTTTCCCCCTCACTCCTCCTCCCACTCCCCTGGTGCTAACCCTCCATGTGATCTCCATTTCTGTGGTTCTGTTCCTGTTCTATTTGTTGGTTTAGTTTGTGTTTGTTTTAGGTGTGGTTGTTAATAACTGTGACTTTGCTGTCTTTTTACTGTTCATATTTTTTATCTTCTTTTTCTTAGATAAGTCCCTTTAACATTTCATGTAATGAGGCCTTGGTGATGATGAGCTCCTTTAACTTGACCTTATTTGAGAAGCACTTTATCTCTCCTTCCATTCTAAATGAAAGCTTTGCTGGATAGAGCAACCTTGGATGTAGGTTTTTGCCTTTCATGATTTGGAATACTTCTTTCCAGTCCCTTCTTGCCTATAAGGTCTCTTTTGAGAAATCAGCTGACAGTCTGATGGGAACTCCTTTGTAGGTGACTGTCCCCTTATCTCTTGCTGCTTCTAGAATTCTCTCCTTTATTTTAATCTTGGGTAATGTAATTATGATGTGCCTTTGTGTATTCCTCCTGGGATCCAACTTCTTTGGGACTCCCTGAGCTTCCTGGACTTCCTGGAAGTCTATTTCCTTTGCCAGATTAGGGAAGTTCTCCTTTATTATTTGTTCAAATAAGTTTTCCACTTGTTGCTCTTCCTCTTCTCCTTCTGGTACCCCTATAATTCAGATGTTGGAACATTTAAGATGTTCTGGAGGTTCCTAAGCCTCTCCTCATTTTTTTGAATTCTTATTTCTGCATTCTTTCCTGATTGTATATTTTTTTTCTTCCTTCTGGTCCACTCCATTGATTTGAGACCCAGTTTTCTTTCCAACACTATTGGTTCTCTATGCATTTTTCTTCATTTCACTTAGTGTAGCCTTCACTTTTTCATCTAATTTGCAACTAAAATCAACCAATTCTGTGAGCACCCTGATCACCAATGCTTTAAACTGTGCATCTGATAGGTTGGCTATCTCTTAGTCACTTGAAAGTATTGGCTCTGGGGCTTTGATTTGTTCTTCTATTTGAGTCATTATTTTTTTTTTTGGGGGGGTGGGGTCTGGTCACACCTGTTTCATATGAGGGGCAGAGCCTTAGGTGTTCACCAGGGTGGGGCAACCCAGTCACTGGGTTATGATGCTGTATGTAGGGGCAGGGTCGGAGAGGAAACAATGGTGCTTGCTCTACTCTCTGTCAGATTTTAGTCCCCTCTGCCGCTTCTCACAAGCAAATAAAGCCCTTCTGGTGCTGGTTCCCAGGTGGGTGGGCTTGTGTACATTCTAGGACCCTGTGGGTCTCTCCAATAATCTCTCCTATGAGGCTGTGAGTCTTTCTCAGCACGTCAACCTCCACAGGTGTTTTCAATCAGTGCTTTTAGGCTTTATTTCCCGGCTCTGGAGCCCTGGGTTGTGCAGTCTGTCTTGTTGCCCGTTTTCACCTGGTTTATCTGCCCATGAATGTGTGACTGTAGACAGCCAGCTGCCTTGCATGCCTCACTGCATCTACTCATTGCCTCCCTGCACCTGCACCTGGGGTCTGCGCCTGGGGTCTGCCAGTAACTGTGTTTTCCTTCCTCAACCCTTCTCCAACAGCTGGCGACTCCATCCCTCTTACCGGTCTGGATGGTTGCTGAATGGTTGTCGGCACTTCCATATAGTTCAATTTTCTGTCTGTTCTGGTTGTTTTTTTGCTTCTAAATTTTTGCTGTCATAAATTTATTAATAAATTTATTAATTTATTGTTGTCACAAATGTATTAATTTATTAATAATGTTATTCATTTTGGTTGTGCAAGGAGGCACAGTGTGTCCACCTACACCTCCATCTTGGCTGGAAGTCAGGAAATCATATCTTATGAGTCTTTCCACCCTCTCCTTTGTAGAAGAAATGCTCTTATCATATATCCCATTTATTCTATCACTAACACATCTTGAAATCACTGTTTACATCTAACATCACATTTGAATTCTGCCTGTGTGTCACAGCTCCTTTCTTGTTCATACCTAGACTCGACACATCCTGTGAGGTTTCTCTCATAAGCTACTAGCTTTTTCGCCATCTATGCTTAACATTCTTATGAGTTCCATCATTCCTGTTTATATTTCTTTTATGACAAAGTTGCATATTCCCCAATGATAAAGCAAGCACACATTCCAACAACTCTCTCCACATTTGAAGGACAGGAATTTATTATAGAGGGGAAAGAGACCTCTGTCACTTTCATTACTCACTCTGGATAACTTTATACATTTTTAAGTGGAAATGTAACTGCCGTGTGCAGCTCTTGTTTAAGGACACTGTGTTCAAGGCGGAAGTGCTGTGGGCAAATGAGAGAAATTCAAATGTAAGAAGGGTGACAAGCTAAACGTTAAAGCATGCAAAAGTGCATCTCAAGGGTGAAATGGCCTATATGGGGCAAAATCCCAGCCTAAGCACAAATCCAAACCATACTGATGTTTCTGCAAAGAGTGGCAGCTGTGGTTGAAGGATAATTATCCATTGTAGGAAATGTGATTGCTACTCTCTCAAATCAGTCCATTAAATTGCACAATGAGAACATTTGTGTCATTAGAAATAGTGTTTTATATTTTGCCCTGGCTGGCGTAGCTCAGTGGATTGAGCGCGGACTGGGAACCAAAGTGTCCCAGGTTCGATTCCCAGCCAGGGCACATGCCTGGGTTGCAGGCCATAATGCCCAGCAACCTCACATTGACGTTTCTCTCCCTCCCTCCCCCCACCTCTCTTTCTCTCTCTCTCTCTCTCTCTCTCTCTCTCTTTCTCTTTCTCTCTCTTCCCTCTCTAAAAATAAATAAATAAAATCTTTAAAAAAAAAAAAGAAATAGTGTTTTATATTTTAATAATTGTGTATAGGATAGATATAAACACAAGTAAACATGATACAGAATAGTGTACATATATTTGTGTGTACATACACATATAAAATATACATAGTCATATATACAGAATAACCAAAATTATCTTGATATTATGAGTGGTGACTCCATAATGCCTATGTTGGTGCCCAAGCCACACAAACAAATATGGGTAATTGAAGCTTTCTCAAGGACCTCTTGCAGTGGTAAGACAGCATATAGGGAAAACACAAGGATTAGAGCAGTGTCCTGTGCTAGTGATTGCAGAACCATTATAATCTCTAGGCAAGAACAGGCTGGTGGAGAAGTTTCTGGAACCTTGAATGAGGCAGTTCTAAAGAAGGGGCCATCTTGATAGGAGCTGTCTGCTTTACCTGAAGTTACTAGACAGGAAGGGGTCCAGGTGAGCAACTGCTAGACTGACGTCTTTCTATCTCTGAGGTATGGCCAGGGGTCCCTGTGGTCAAGCCCAATTAGGAACTGGAAGCAGGGAAGCCTATTGTTGTAATTCACATAGATCAGCCTTCTAGAGAAGACGGCAGAGTTAAAAAGGGTGGAGTGGACCAAGAGGGGCCGATGGAAATAATCTGGCCCGATGCCCAAGTCATATGTGTAATTACATGACAGTGTATTTGGTAGACTCCTTTACTTTTTAATAGGTGAAGACACTTAGAGATAGGAGATGGAAGATTTTTTCCCCAGCAGGACTTCTCTCTGAGCAAGTACAGTAAGTCCTTGGGGCATTTAGATGACGCAGGCAGAGTCCAGGCCTCAGCAGCTCACAGTCTGTAGGGGAGCTAGGCATGTAAGTGAATAGATAGCGAGAAATTTAAAGTAATTTTAAAGTAGAATTGCAACTGCTGTGTGAAGCCCTTGTTAAGGACAGTTCATTCAAGGGCAAAATGCTAGGTGAAGCAAAGGAAATATAAATTATATAGAACTTTATACAAGTATAAAGATATTAAAAATGAAAATTGCTATAATAAACATGGTAGGGAGTAGCAATATGCAGGATATGAAAGCATACAGTTTTATGTTGAAATATCATATATATGTATATATATAAATTCTTTCTCTTAAGCTTTTTCATAAAAATAACACAAAAATGGCTATCGGTTATACTACTATATTTGACCTCTTCCGGTAGTCTAATGATGTCGCCTAATTCTGAAGGAGGCACTTCAGAAGCGTGCTCTTCTGCGTGTCAAACGTGGACCTGAGAGAGGCACTTGACCTCCCGTGACGGAGCACTTCATTGGCAGGAGGGTGCTTTCTTTAGCCTGGTTCTCACCTCGGGATGAAGCCCAGGAGGGTGAGCCTTTCAACCGTGCAGCCTCAGCACTGACTTCCCTGTTTCTGTCTGTCCATGGCTAACTGAGAGCCAAATGAATCATCATTTTATTTCTAAAATGGTATACATTTCCAGGTGATAATTACTAAGGAAAATTAGCTGTAAAATATTTCCCCTCCGGTCAAAATGGATAATGATGTTGTTAAATTGGTTTTTCAATTACAGTTTCAGCTAAGTGTAAATAGATGGCAGTTAGGTTCTCTGACTATATACGGTTTGTGGTAAGATTCCCCCCTCCCTCCCCCCATCCCTCACTGCAAAACCAGCTGCATAACATTAAAATAGTAAAAAAAAAATGTGTATATAATTTGCCTTTTGAAGTTCCTTCACTAGTTTTTGCAATTGTATTGACATTTCAAATGATAATTTTAAAATGCCACATGCAAATCAGCTTCTTTCTGTGGACAGACTTTGAATTATATCCTGAAGCAACCAGGCCCATGAATTCCCCACTGATAAACAAATAACTTGAAAGATATATCATTTATAAATGAATAGCCATGTAGCTCATATGAAAATTGTGAAGCTATTGGGTAAAGCAGCAGTTTTCAGGCTTTTTCATCTCATGGCACACATAAACCACACAATTACTAAAATTCTACAGTATGCACACACACACACACATATTGCTAATCTGACAAAAATAGATACAATTTTGTTTGATTTACAAAAATATAGTAATCAACTACCCTTTTTACTCCAAAGTGGGGTATCCAAAGTGATTTTATTCAATATATTTTATTGATTATACTATCACAGTTGCCCTAGTTTTTCCCCCTTGCCCCCCTCTGCCCTGTACCCCCATTCACTCCAGCAACCCCCTCCTTTACTTCATGCCATGGGTCATGCATATAAGTTCTTAGGCTTCTCCGTTTCCTGTACTGTTCTTAACATCCCCCTATTTTGTACCTACCAGTTTGTACTTCTTAATCCCTGCAACTTTTCTCCCATTTTTCCCCTTCCCCCTCCCAGCTGATAAGCCTCCAAATGATGCCCATACCTATGATTCTGTTCCTGTTCTGCTTCTTTGCTTAGTTGTTTATTTTTTTTAAATTCAGTTGTTGATAGTTGTGCATTTGTTGCCATTTTATTGTTCATAGTTTTTAAATATATTTTATTGATTATGCTATTACAGTTTTCCCATCCCTCCCCCATTCCCTCCACCCTGCCCACCCCTCCCGCCCACATTCCCCCCCTTTAGTTCATGTCCATGTGTCATAAGTTCTTTGGCTTCTACATTTCCCATGCTATTCTTACCCTCCCCCTGTCTATTTTCTGCCTACCATCTATGCTACTTATTCTCAGTGCCTTTTCCCCCTCTCTCCTCCTCCCACTCCCCTGGTGCTAACCCTCCATGTGATCTCCATTTCTGTGGTTCTGTTCCTGTTCTAGTTGTTTGCATAGTTTGTTTTTGTTCATAGTTTTGATCTTCTTTTTCTTACTGAAAAATCAGGTGCCTATACTTGTGAATAAGGATTTCTGGTACCAAGAATTAACCAATCAGATGCAACCTTTATTATGCAATGTGACTAATAAGATGCAAGTCTATTATATGACCTATATATTTATGGTTCAAGACAGGGCATTCACACTGGATGGCTATTGTTGTATTGGCTGTTGTCATTTTTTTATTTGACAATCTAAAGAAAAAGAGGTGAGTGCCCTTCACTGAATAATCAGATATTGCCTGTTTTAAAAATTCTTGCAGCACACCAGTTGAAGATCGTTGGGGTAAAGAGCAAAGCATATAACCTTGCTTCAATTTTTGCTTTACTATTATACATGGTTTTTGTAACAGCTTTATTGAGATACAGTTCATTCATCTGGCATAGAAGTCACCCATTTAAGGTGTATTATTCAATGATGGTTGATATATTTATAGAGCTATACAACCATCAGCACAACCAATTATACTCACTTTTTTGGCCTTCAGCCAATGTTTATGGGGCAAGGACCAGTGTCCAACATTGTTCTAGGTGTGCGGTATGCAGTCAGCAGGGTGCCTGGCTAGGTTCCTGTTCATACAGATGTATATTTTTATGGGGGAGACCTACGGTAAACATGGAAACAAATGCACTTGTAATATTTCCCACGTATTAACTCTGGGAAGGAAAACAAAGCAGGTGAGAATTGCAGAAGGCAGGTGATCAGGCAGAACAGGGCTCTATGAAAGTGGAGGTGTTTGTAGTGAGGGAATGGGTTTACACAAACAACTGACAGAAGCGTCTTTTAGACAGAAGAAAGGGCAAATAATCCCTTTTGGTGTGGATGTGCACATTTGAGGAAGAGCAAGAAGGCTAATGTGGCTAGAGCACAGCCGTGAGACAGAAAGAACATAGATGAGGAGAGGGTGCAGGCTGGAGGATACCCAGCCTCTCAGGCTGTGGTCAGTTCTTATTCTGAGTGAGGTGGGGGCAGGTGGAGGCCTTTGAGCAGAGGAATGGCAGGCCCTGAGGAGGGTGAGAAAGGATCATCCTGGCTGAGGTGCGAGCAGACTCACACCTGCTGGGTCCAGAGAAGAAGGAAGGAGAGCAGAGCAGAGGCTACTGGGAGGCAACTGCAAGAGTCCCGGCATGAGATGACGATGGCTTAGACTTGGAGTTCTGTCGGTCCCTCTTTCAATGCAGACATGTTTGCATATTGATGATGTAACAATCAAGAGCCAGGGCCAAGTCATACCATCATCTTCACATTTATAAAACTTTAAAAAATTACATTTATATTCAGGAAGTAAATCAATTTTACCTACCTGATTTTAAAAGAAGAAAAGCTTTCATCCACATTATCCTCATCCTTGCTTTTTTAATACCTGCTGCAAGTGGAATTGTTGGCTCCATCACTGTGATGTCTTGGGCATCTGCCTCCTTAGGAATTCCTTGAGGGCGCCTACCCAGTAAACATGCACATAGTTCTTTCTCCACCGAGATCTTATCTTTCCACACAGACACTTTCTGGTCTTTCTTTGTGGATTAAAGATATGTTTAATTCAGTCCTGAAAAATATTAGTGAAGATCTCACTTCCCCTCAAAAATGTTCTTGATCAGATACCAGGATGTACAGAGCACTGTTTTTCTGTACCAAAACTCTTATTCTTAGTATTTTTCATACACAGATAGTATAAAGATAATGAATAAGCCTCTAGTGGAATTTACATAAGCTTTATATTTTTTTCATTAGCTTCTTTGAATCTAAGTATAACAGCATTGACTTATTTGTGTTTCTAAATTATTTGCATTCATTTAATTTATATATCCTTGTGTGTGTCTTTATCCTTTTTGTGTGTTACTTGCTATTGGTAGTGTTGTGGACACAAAGCAAAACATGCTTTCCTTCATGAAGTTCCCTGTCTAGGTGAGGAGACAAGCCGGCATATAGACAGGATGGAATAGAACAAGCTATTCCCCAAGCAGCAGGAGGGCAGGGGTAGCGAACAGGGCTTGCACAATCCTTACAGACACCATTTATGCAGAATACAACGTAATTTGTGTCTTGTGAGTGAAGCAGTATTTTAGGCCTTAAGGAAAATGTGGTTCATGCAACATTTCTCATCAACCGGTGATGGGTGCTGAGACCTGCTCTAACCTGCATCCTGTGACGATGCTGTGATGGAGTCGCAACCTCTGCCCTTCACTTGGGAGGAGAGAGTGGCAGCAAGCCTGACACAGGGAGCCACCTATGTGTCACGAGAACAGTGGCATTAGAGAAATCCTAGGGAGAGGTCTGAAGAAAATCTAAAACGAAGAGCTGATTCTCATTGATGGATGAGGGTGAAGGATACACCGATGTGCAAGACACATCGTGTGCAAATATCCAGAGAAATAAAAGACTATGCGCTATTCTTAGAGTTGCGAGTAAGCCCGGTGCAAGCAGAGAGCGCAGCAGGTGCGAGGAAGAGAGTGAGGAAGGCGTTCATAGCAGCAGGCTGCGGACCGGCGTGGGAAGCCTGGAAGCCTCCGACGTGAAGTTGCACTTTTAGCCATGTGTTGTCATGACGAATTTTTACACTCTAAGCAGCCACTTGGGTGTCAGTGCTGACTCAAGTGTATGGGAGAAATGAGCAGAGGGAGCAGAGGCGACCAAGGAGACTGAGACAAACAGGCGGGCCAAGGTCTATTCAGCTGAGTCTCACATTGACGTGCAGGCACCCAGGTGGACGCCAAGTACTCAGCCCCGAGTGTGACAGCGATCTGCTTTGACCCGAGGTGTTCTGGGAGCAGAGAGATAGATAGGGAAGTGCCTGTCACCGGGAACATGGGTGACAAAAGCTGAGAAGGATCTTTCGCTACCAGCAAGGTGGGTGCCAACACCTGGGGTTCCCCTGAGCGCTGAGCATTTTTGTGCCAGTCTGACAACATGCTACTCCTGGAGTTCTCCCTCTCTCCCCCCTCCTCTCTTGCTGTCAATCTCTCTCTCTCTCTCTCTCTCTCTCTCTGTCTCTCCCCACACCACCACTTCCTCTCTGAAACACACACAAAAAACAAACCAAGCACAGTGGTTATATTCCCCAGGCTCTTTTTCTTTCTTTCCTCCTTGAGCCATCAAGTCCTTTGTCAACATCTCCTGATTAGCTGAGAATTAGGAAATGTGCTCACAGCTTGAGAGGATGACTGGCTTTCTACTCTGAAGTGAAACACTGATTTTCATAACTTGGTTAATAAAACAGAAAAAAAAAGAATTACACTTTTCTCTGGGTTCTTCAATAATCTGAATTGACATGCCACGTATGAGACTGGTATTTTAAAGAGGGCATTTGAAAAGCATTGACATTATAAACAATGCATGTGACAATGCATATGGTGTTTTAATTCATCCTAACAAAACTCTGAAGGTACATGGAGTTAATATTATTTTAAAATGAGGAAACTGGGTTTATGGGGTTACCTGTTTAAGGCTTACAAGTAAATCACAGCCAGAACTTTGAGCCTTTAGCTTTTCTCCCCAAGTTCGTTGAGTAACCATTGCTTGAATTTGGTTACTAAAGGTACTTGGCACAGGTCTAGTAAACTCTTTTATTGTGAAGCGGTATTCAGCCTTGAGAGGTGTTGGAAAGATTTCTCTCTGCCCTCTGGACCAGGTCTTAGAAGAGGAGGAAGGAATATTGCTTTGTTTTTGTGCCCTTACAAATAAGGAGATTTGGTTGTAATCTTGAGAAACATTAGTTAAGGACAGCAATGACGTATCCCACCTTTACACACAATGCTACAATCTTCTTCTATTCTTTCTAATCCCTGAGGGTAGCAGCAACATTCTTAGTCATAAAAAGCCCATTTTTTTTCAATGTTATTCTACAAAAGTGATTCTCATTTCTGCCCTACATTTCAAATTACATCTTGGTTCTTCTTTTTTTAAAAGCATGAAAGACTTTTTTTTTCTTCTTAAATACCATGAAATTGTTAGTAAATAAATAATTCATGACATTTTGCTCTTGTGCCAACTGTGTAACTCTCTAATCCAAATAAATATTTAATTTTAAAAATTCCCTGCCAAATCTCATAACCAGTTTTATCCTTATAAGAAATAACTGTACTACAAGGTAATTAAGTCTGTGGTGAACTAGTAAAGTTCTTCCACTTCTGTAAAACGAGCTGAGCCAGATAGCAGCCTTCTCAGAATTAGGGATTAGTATTGTGTGTGCTAGAAAGCCATGGCATTCATTATTCCACATGTGTGAAGTGTGAGGATTCTACTGCAGTAAAAAGAAAAAGAATGAGCAGTAGTGTTACAAGATGTATGGATGCTAAACACCAAATTAAGTTTTATGTACAAAACCTTCAACTTGATGTCTTCACTCTCTTGCATAGCTTCCTCCCCTTGCTGTTCTCGTGGCTGTCTGATCTGCCGTCAGGGCTGCAGCCATGGCCTCTGATAATTCCCCTAAATGTTGCTCGGACATGTACGTCCTCTTCTCTCCACTCACAAAATATCTAGACCTGAACACTTCTCCACGGACGCAGGACTCGTGGCAAAGGTCTCATCTCAAGTCATGCGCTTAACGAACTTCCAGTCTGGTGCACCTTGCCCTCTGAGACAGGGAGTAGCCACCGCTTCGTTTCCTCGCTGAGCTTACTTATTGCACACCTGCGTCTGTCAAGGCCTGTGTCTCCAAGCCATTTCTAATAGTTTTATTTTCCCATTTGTCCATAATCTCGCCATTGTTGTTCAATACGCATTCATATGGTACAGTGTCAGTCTCTTCTCACATCGTTAGCCTTTCCCTAGGCATACACCCTAGCACTGTCCTTTCCACATGTCTGTCCCAAATCACAACAATGTCACACCAAAAAGTAGAATTACATAACAAAGTCCTGTGAATCAACTCACGCTAAAATTTGAAAGCATGAAAAATGAGTATAACTTTTTAAATAACTCTTTATAAACCCCTATGTGCTGATTAGGAGAAAAACATTCAGATGTTTGCATCAGTTTAACGTAATTTAGTTAGACATTTTTTTCCAGCTTTAGTGAGGCATAGTTTTTAAAATAAAATTGTATATATTTAAAGCATACGCCTTGGCTGGTGTAGCTCAGTGGATTGAGCTCGGGCTGTGAACCAAATTGTCACAGGTTCCAGTCCCAGTCAGGGCACATGCCTGGGTTGCAGGCCACTGCCCCCAGCAATCGCACATTGATGTTTCTCTCTCTCTCTCTTTCTCCCTCCCTTCCCTCTCTAAAAATAAATGAATAAAATCCTAAAAAAATCATTTAAAAAAATAAAGCATACAACACAATGATTTAATATACACATAACTGAAATCATTGCCATAATCAAGTTAATTAACACATCTGTCACCTTACTACCTCACTTTTTTGTGATGACAGTGTTGAAGCATCCTCTCAGCAAATTCCAAACCATACAGTACAGTGTCATTAACTGTAGCCACCATGCTGTGTGTTGGATCCTCAGAATTGATTCGTCTTATCCCTGAAAGTTTGCACACTCTGACGAGCATCTCCCCATCTCTAAGAGTTTGACTTCCTTTTAGATTTCACATATGTGACACCATACAGTGTTTGTCTTCCCACCTGACTCATTTCACTCGGCATAATGTCTGTCCTCCTGGTTCATCCGTGTTGTTGTAATGGCAGGATTTTCTTCGTTTTTACAGCTGAGTATTATTCCTGTGTGTGTGTACTGCCTTTTCTTATCCATTCATCTGTCAAGGCACATGCAGGTTATTTCCATGTCTTAGCTATTGTCAATAATGCTGCAATGAACACAGGAGTGTTGATGTGTGTTGCAGATACGGATTTCGTTTTCTTTGGATATATATCTGGAGCATATGGTAGTTCTATTCTTAAATTTGTGAGGAACATCCATACTGTTTTCTATAATAGCTGTACCAATTTACATTTCTACCACCAGTCTACAAGGGTTGGGAAGCCTCAGCCTCTCGTTTGGAAAAATGCCTTTTCTCCAAGACCACCTTCCCCTCCTGAAGTTTCTCTCCTTAAGATGATATTTGAATGCAATGACTGGGGAGCCTAATGTACTCCCATGTTAGTGAACATACTAGCAGCCTGGGTATCTCTTGCGTGTAGTGTGTATGCATGGCTGGTGTCAGATCATGTCTAGGGCAGTGCCTTTCTCTCCCTGGGAGCTTTGTCCCCTGTTGGCTTGTCTTGTCTTTGTGTTGGGCAATGATGGACCAGGGAACTGAATCAAACCCCAAAGAGCTCTGTTTGTCAGTCAAATGAGCCTCTGCCAAGTCCTCCATCCAACTCCTCAACTTGGAAGACCACTCCTGAGCCCTGGGGCAGGTCACTTTGGTCCAAAGTGACAGACACCATGCAGGCCTACTGATTTATCTACATCATGCAAGGATCAGTGACAGGCTGTGAAAGCAAAACCTCAGCTGAGCTTTCTTCTGTGCAAGTTTATGGAGAGCACACTGAGTGGTATGTGTAATAAATAAGAGGGAAATATACATGCTTATATATATATATATATATATATATATATATGAGGGAAATATATATAAATAAATAAATAAGAGGAAAATATATATACATATATGTGTATATATAAAAATAAATAAGAGGGAAATATACATACATACATATTATATATAACATATATTTTCCTCTTATATATATAAACACACCTATTATATATAATATACATATATTTCCCTCTTGTATACACATACACACATGTACATATACACCAGTTTCAGCCACACAGATCCTAAAACCTGTAATATTCTAAGAACACTAGGAACATCTTTTCTTTTAAAATTTGGTCTTTGACCTTGGTCCTACCAGAGCTCCTAAATCCCTTGGAATTCCCTGGGTGGTAGGGGTGTCCTTTATTCCAATGAGGCAATTCTTAATGGACTCCTGATAGGGCTCAGGATAGACTGCTCACCAGAAAGACCAAGCCTCCTTAGAAGCCTGGGACTTCCAGCCACCCTCATCCCCCAGTTCTCTGAAGAGAGGAGAGAGACTGAGAATGGCGTTTACTATCAACAACTCTATGTGATGAAGCCTCCATAAAAATCCCACCACTCCAGGGTATGAGGTCCTTCTGGGTTGGTGAGAACACCTACAGGCCCAAATGTAATGGGGACAGAGCCTCTTGCACTCAGGACGATTTCTGACCTCGTTCTATGTGTCTCTTCTTCTGGCTATTCATGCATATCCCTTATTATATCCTATATGATACATTAGTAAAGGTAAGCCTGTTTCCTGGGTTTTGTGAGCCATTCTAGTGAACAATACAATCCATGGAGGGGGCCTGTAGGAGCCCCTAATTTATAGCTCATCTGTGTGACATACTGGTAACATCCTTGCAGTCAGCATGTAAAGTTGTGGGATGGGGCCGTGTCATGGAACTGAGCCCTTAACCTATAAAACCTGATGCCATCTTCAGGTCTAGAACAATGGAATTGAGCCAAATTGTAGGAAACCCTGCAGGGCTGGTGTCACAGAGAATTTCTGACACCTGAGGTCAGATATGCTGTGAGTTTGTGAGTAGTGAGGAAACATGGGAAGAGATTGTTTTTCCTTCACGTGGAGGAGACCACATACCACCATCACTTTCCTGTCAACCCAGATATCCATATCCTCTCCTAGTCTAAGGGGAGAGAGAGTGGATTGGGACAATGACAGCTGATGCTTTCCTCTCTTCCACTTTCTCCCCTCCTCTCTTTCATTCAATGAAGGTTTAGTTCCCATCAGGAAGTGTTCTAAGTACTAGGGATGGAATGGTAAACAACACAAATTCTCTGCCTTCTTGGTGCTTAACTTTTAGGAAGCAAAATAGGTGGTAAACAAGTAAATATGTTTTGATGATATATATCATCGAAAGATAATAAATCCCATGGAGAAAAATGAAGGGAGTAGAACGTGGTTGAAAATCCGGTAGGATGATCGTGGAAGAGTTCTTTAAAGAAGTACCATTTGAGAGCAAACATGCGAGTGTCATGCAGGCATGAGCTAGGTCAACATCTGCAGGCATGCTTTGTGGTCAGAGATAGCTGAGGTTGTAAGAAGTCCCGAGACTGGAAGACATGGGACATGGTGGAGGGGCAACCACCTGGCCAGTGTGACCAGAGTAGACTGAATGAGGTGGAAAGAGGCTGGGAGTGAAATGGAGAGGCCACATCAGGGAGATTCCAGACTATTCAAGTGACTTGAGCAGGGTGGACATGACTGATTGAAGCTCAGAAAGCGTCTGTCTGTCTAGGACTGACTATAGGAAGTAACAGAGGGAAACAAGAAGAAAAGATGAACACATTTGCAGGAGGGCCTGACAGCGGCTGGTCCCCTGGCGGGAAGTGCTTGCGTCTGGGGTGTTCACTGACGGTGGGATGAAAGCACCTGCTGTGGGAATGAGTGTGGGTGCGGGGCACAGAGAGAAGGAAGGCTGGAGGCTGAGGTGCTGGAGGGAAAGGATCAAGAGTTCTTTCTCACAAAGAAAACATTTGAATGTGCATTAGCCATCCTGAAGGCCATGTTGATAGCCATTAGATAAACAATTAGAAGCTCAGGAGAGAGGTTGGGCAAGAAGAACAAAGCGGGGGGACTTGTCAGTGTAACGATGGTATTTGGCATAAGAAGACAGGATAAGATCCACCGCAGAGTAAGTTTAGGATGGGGAAAGAAGAAGTCCTGAGTACTTAGCCTTCTGGAGAAGAAAGATGATACTATGAAGAAGACTGAGACCGAGAAACAACCAATCAGTTGAAGAACAACTAGAAAACGGGTCTAAGAATTCAAAAAAAGAAAGTACTATTTCAAGAAAGAGATGACCAGCCACATCCCATGCCCCACAATCAGGAAAGTAAAATGTATCTGTGACGAAGACATTTCCATGGATTTGTGGGGGTGAAAGTCTGATGGAGAGGGTTACAGAGGGAGTGGGGAGAACTAGTTGAAGACATCTATCTCCACACCCTCCCTAAACACTACTAAAATGTACGTAATGGATTTTTTCTCTTTAAAAGAGAGACATAGGCCTGGCTGGTGTGGCTCAATGGATTGAGTGCCAGCCTGTGAATTTTCAAAGGGTCACTGGTTTGGCTTCCAGTCAGAGCACAAGCCTGGGTTGTGGGCCAGGTCCTCAGTAGGGGACCACACTAGAGACAACCACACACTGACGTTTCCCTCCCTCTCTTTCTCCTTCCCTTCACCTCTCTCTAAAAATGAATAAATAAAATCTTTTAAGAAGAATAGAGAGACATCATACATGAGGACAAAAAGTGTAGAAAAGGCACAATATCAGAAAACTGATGTCAATGAAATGTTACCATCTGGAGACAAATGACACAGTAGTAACTGACTCAGGAGACCAGAGGTGATGAAATTTAACCCTGTGATCAGGGTGCCAGGAAGATCCAAGTGCATTTACTGCTCCGAAATCAGAGAATCAGTTTCCATAGCTGGCAGGAGTGTGGGATCATATTAAAAACAGGAGGACTGATTTAAAGTCTTTTTATGGAACTACTGGACATGAGGGTTCCCTTTCCAGACATGTGCAGCCATGTAGGTGTCTGTCTGGACTCAGCACAAGACTAAGGATCACTCTCTGGAAAAGTCTGATAGAAGGTTCAAAGACGCTGGAGGCAAGGGCGTGAGACATCAGGGAGGGCTGCAGTGCAGTGCCTTACTGAAAACACAGGCTTCAAGAAAAGTTCCGTCAAGAATGGTAAAACACCCCATGCTGTAGTCCCTTCCTTTTCCTCTGCTCTGTCTTCACAGAGCTGGCTGCAGGCTTTTACCAGTGATTTCCCACTATGAGTCAATCTAAAAAGCTCACCTTTAATTTTTTTATTTGATTAAGTATAGTTAATGCATACTATTACAATCGTTGTATTAGTTTCAGTTGTACAATACAGGGATTTGACATTTTTATATCTTACCGGATGATCACCCCACTAATTCTAGTTATCAAGTCTCACCATGCAAACATATCAAAATGTTATTCATTGAGTATGTACGCCCTTCACCTTCTTATACCCTTCCCTTCATCCCAGCCCTCTTAAGTTCCTAACATAATTTGGACCTCAGCGTCTTATAGGACATACCATTTGTGAATATATTCTCCCACTCAGTAGCTTGTCTTTTTGTTTTGTTGGTGGTTTCTTTCACTGTGCAGAAGCTTTTTAGTCCCAACTGTTTATTTTTGCTTTTGTTTCCTTTGTTTGAAGGGCCATATCCAAAAAGATATTATTCAGACTGATATCAAACTGTTTGCTACCTATTTTTTCTTCTAAGATGTTTATAGTTCATTTTGAGTTTATTTCTCCATAAAACAAATTAAAAACTCATATTCATTTTTGAGCATTGTGATCCTCTTATAATAACACATTTTTCCCTTCTACATCTTTGCTAACCTCTAACGTTTCCAGCTTTTCTGCTACCAACGATAAAACTGGCCAAGCTGCTTCCGATATTTGGAAGAGCCCTTCTTCAAACTCATCCAGATGACTTTGTCCTCTTTTTTTTTAAAAAAAAAGAAAATAAAAATAAATAATCACTAGAAATATCCCCATTTCACCCACTTCCAATCTTAACTAGAGCATTATGCCAAATCAAGAAGCCAGTAACAGCATAATACATATAAGAATCGTTGCTCTTTTTTTTGTGCAAATCATCTTCCTCTGTGTTTTCCTAAGGTGGATGAAATTAGATTGTGTGTGGACATCGTTGCAGCTCAGCCAAGTTGGTACTGCTGGTGTGAAAACATATGGTCCGCCGTGATGGGTGGAAGATGGGGAACAACAACACATGCATCTGGGTGTTTAATGATATGTGATGATGTAAATTAAAAAAATCAGTTTTCCAAACCATTACTTAGATTCAAGGAGGCAGGGACCCAGCTGCTTTACCACATCCTCTGCACATCATTATTAAATCCACATACTCACTGTTTTTTAAAAAAGTAATTTGTCATAGAAGACCTTCAGAGTCAACCAAACAATGCTGCTGTAACCTTGATGTCCCTTTTTACAGAGTTTTAAATGAAAATTTGAAAGCATAGCAAATGAAACTCTATAGATCCAGTCACGTATCAATACAATCAATGCTCATCTGAATTTTGAGGGGTTGAATTTATACATAATTATATTATCTTGTAATTGATGTCTTATCATAACAATGGTCTTAGTAAGAGACATCTAATATATATATATGTAATATATGTACACAATTATGCGCACACACACACACACACAACACCCATACACAATTATGATGTGTGCACAGACCTGTCTGGAATTCAGAAGACAGTGTTCACTCTGCTTTACGGAGTAATCTTTTTGGTAATTTTCAGAAAGTCATTCATCTTTCGTGTACCTCATTCTCACTGTGAAATGAAATCTTGTCCCCGAGGTCTGCCAAAATAGCCATAAAATCAAAGATGACAATGTCCCAAAAAGAATACCTTTTTTTTTTCAGTTTCTAGTTAATTTATCTATCACTGCTCTTATCTGCTACTCTCAGACAGAAATTACCTATATTTCAAAGTATATTCATTCATTCCTCCCTTTTTTCAAATAAATATGTGTTCAGTACCTTCAGCTACACAAAATAAAATGTCTTAATTGTCCAGATGAAAAGATGTTTACTCTTCCAATTTAAATGCAAACCAAGGCCACACTTCTAACTGCTAGCAGACTCAGGACTAAAACTCAGGTGTAGTTTTTTTTTTTCTCATTGGGAATAACATCCAGTTAGCACCTCAAAATATATCACTTACTTTTGAAAGCGATGAAATTCTGTGTTCAGTGTTCAAGATGACGCATACTATGTACTGACTAAACATTAGAAAACCTAAAGAGAATACATTCTCCTAATTATACTTTTATTCAAGAGTTGGGAACCGCCTATATTCAGTATCACTCCTAAGTCATAATACTGATGAATAATTGAATTCTAAAAACCTGGCTCCTAATGTATAAATATTTTATATACATGTGTTGGTGATAGCATTAAAAGAAAATTAACGATTTGAGAATACCCCGGATGCACACAGACTGTAGAACTTTTTTGGCCTGAACAACAGCTCTGAGGGTTGTGAACCGCTCTGCAGTCACACTACAGAAAAGACTAGTGCTACACCTGTTTGCCTGTAATCCCCACTTCTCACAGTAAGGTGAATATTCCAGAAATGCAGAACTCTCCCTAAATATATTTTATGAATCACAAATACTCCATTAGAGTCCTGCTTACAGTGTTTAACAGAGAGTCTCAGATCTTATTTTTTACATACCTTCAGCATAGCAATATGATATCGAAGTTCCAAAAGCATATCACAGCCTTCCACATCTCCACCTCCTGGAGTTCCGTGTGTAATGGCACCGAGGGGAAAAATGCTTTTAACATGGAGGCCGAGAAAAATACACCTAATGGTCATTTGGAGAAACATCGTGCAACCGGGGCACTTATGTTCCTGTTCTGAAGACATGCAGGAGCCAGACAGTGCCTTTATCTACATGATATTTGGCTAAACTGTCCTCAGAAGAGACTACAAAACTGCATTGAAGTCTGACATCCTCTGGGCTAACGTGTTGAGTTTATCAAATCAACAAAAGAAGTCAATTATGTTTCCACAGACCACACACAGCACTGAGTGGGTCTGGTGGGGAGTGGAGGAATCAGAGTCAGACCTTTGACTTTCTTCACAGGAAACCCAAGATACAATATTAAAGAGAAACAAAGCACGGCAAAATTTTCAAACAATGCTGAGAAACAAGTTAGATCAGATTTTCACTTCCAGCTTCCCTTTTATTCGTTGGCATTTTAGTATGTAGGTTTACTATACCAAATAGTGTGAGTGGATCGATCTTTGTGTTAGACCGTCTCTACCCTAAAATGCTTCTACTATGGCACCTGGACTTTGTAATTTTTTTATTTTGTTGTTTTGTTCCTCCAGTTACCTTCTTGTAGAACTACACCCCAGTGGTGCTGAAGATGGCTTTATAGCTGCGCTCTGCTTGGAGTTTCATCGGAAATAAGTTGATATGAAGGCCAACTTTGGAACCATAGGGACAATTTTCAGTTGATTCCCTTGGTGTATTGACTCAGTTCCGAGTCAGGGTGCTCAGATCATTCCATTGATGTTTATTTGCAGGAGACAAGCAGTCAATTCTCAATCCAAAGTCTGAAGACAGGACCGGTAGTGATACATGCTTTTTTAGGAGAATTAGGTACTCCGGAAATAAAGATTCAAACTGGAATCCTCGGTAGCTTCAAAGAACTGTGTTTATAATTGCTTTAAATTAAATGT
Source organism: Phyllostomus discolor (assembly GCF_004126475.2). NCBI lineage: Eukaryota > Metazoa > Chordata > Mammalia > Chiroptera > Phyllostomidae > Phyllostomus > Phyllostomus discolor. Next base: position 10,005,951 of record NC_040913.2, on the reverse strand, counting down.
CACAGTCAGGCTTTGGAATATAAAATCTGTATGAATGCAAATATTTGCTAGGGAGATTAGACTATAGAAAAAATAGGTTTAGTTTTTTTTTTTATTTGTTTCTCATCTATCTCTCATATGTTTAAGAATGTCAGATCAAGTTTTTAAATGTGTTTTCTGATTTGGATATCGGTCTTACTTTCATTTCATTAGAAGCTTTCTAACTTGTTTTTCATGGAGATTTTAGCTCTAAATGATGAAGATTTTTATCTTTCTGATCCTTGATTATTTCACTCTTTTTTATCTGTGATAGATAATTGTGAAATGATAAAAAAATAAGTTCATTCAATGTGAATTAAGTGTTTGGGTTGATGGATCAAGTAGAAAGAGTTTAGACTTATACATTTGATAGCTTGTCAGAATAAACTGACACCTCACACATTATCATGTTCAGTGGAAACCATTTAGCATCTGCCTGGTCATTCTGCCTTTTGACCAATATCAGGGAAGATTGTAAGCCCACTTTAACCCTGATCATAGACTAATTCAGGGTCATGACACTGTATCTATCATATCCATTTAGTGCTGTTTAGTAGTAAACACGATTTATCATAATCATCTCAGATTTTCTCATACTGTCCCTTAGAAAACAACGAATGGTTTCATTGTAAGTTGCTTAACAAACATTTAGCATTAAGCGAGATTCAGAGGTTAAATGCTGAACATGACACCCGCCTTATTGTTTACAAACTTGTAGGGAAATACAGACTTTTACGCTTGGCGACTGTACTAAGTGAAATTGTAACATAAGTATGTGCCCAAACTGTATTTGGAGCACCAGAAGAGGCTTCTGGGAGAAGGGATGCCTGCTGTGAAACATGAGGATTTAGCAGAGGTTAGCTGGAGAGAGTCAGGGTGACAGCGGATGGTAAAGAGAGGGATTGAGGATGGAGATGCGCAAAGACAAAGAAATGTTCTAGAGAGAAGGAAAAGCCTCAGAAAGCCTTGATCTGAAAGACAGTGGGATGTGTTTGAGAGGCTGAACACAGTTCAAAGCATAGATGTGGAAGAGAACTGTTCAAAGAATGAGTCTGCAAAGATTAGCAGGCAATGTGTGGGAAATGAAGGAGCTGAAGCAGCGTGTTAGTGAGTTTGGAGTTTAACCTGCTGGCAAAGCGGAAGCACTGGTGGAAGCGTGGAGGTCTTGGAAGGAGCATTAGACAGGGTTGTAGCATAAGGGTTACTTTGGCTTTATTGTAGATGCCACTGAAGAGCAAGAGCAAGGCCAGTTAGGAAGCAATTTCAGTTACCTGCCTTAACTGATGGAGACAGTTCATACACTGAGATGAGGGCTGAGAGAGGACAACATAGACCCCTATGCAAATGCTGTCAGTACCTCCTTAAAAGAGATGAGGGTTGGCTTGTGATATAACATCATGACTTGGCGATGCTCTGGATGTAGGGTAGAAGCAGTAAAGAATGATGTGGAGGGTTCTGGCTTAAAGAATTGGAAGGTCGGATGTCCAATTGACTAAAAAATATCAGATAGTGCCTGTTATTACTGTTGTTATCATGACTTTTATTTTTTTAATGTAATATTTTCTTGAACTTTCTCTCCTGTCATGTTTAACTTTTAAATCTCCAAGTGGCATTGTAAATCACCTATAGATGGATCTGTATTTTATGCAACACGTTTGTCCTTTAATCTTATTTTTATTTCTATATTTTGTTTACTTTCTTATCAGTCCAGCAATTTATTTTCAAGTGTTTCTTTTTTTCCCTTTTCTCATTTTTACTTGCTTTCAAGGAGAATGCTATTTATCATAGACCCAGCACCATTCTGTCAGTCAAGGAAGTTTTTCCATGTTTCATCACCTTAAATTTTGGCTGTATGTCGGCCCATTCTCTGTCTACAAGCATGTACTCAAATTGACCCAAATATAAAAATAGCTTCCCCTTGACCTGAAACTCACCTACAAGCAACTATTCCATGACCTTACCTCTTTATCCACAAATTTTTTGAAATTATATTTTTAATTTCATCTTATCACCCTTTTACTGTAATATTTTGCAGTAGAACTTCTAACCCAAGCACTCAAATTAAATACATTTCTCAAAAATCAGTAATTCAGTTCTAAGGTATAGACTCAATAACATTTTTAACCTCTGTCTTCCTTTACACTACGGCATTTTGAAGATTTTATAATATGCCTTGAATTTAATTTCTCCATATCATTTTCAACACTGAGCTTGTTTCGCTGTAATACAGTTATTTGCACATTCTAAAGCAAACTTCTGGAGGACAAGAACCACATAATATGTTATTTTTATATCTTCCATAGGTATTACTATAAAGCATAGTAATTAGTTTTAGTACATACCATTATGTTTAAAATAATTAAATATTTGAATATGTTGACATAATAAAATGTTTTATAGAAACATTAGTATATTATAGATTTGTGTTATTAGGTTTTATAAATATGCAGATAAGAGAAGAATTTAGCTCATTTATACAGACTAAATTCATGGGAGAGGAATCCAGAAATCTGTAGATCATGGAGAAAGGGGTAGACACACCCAAATTTCTTCTTTAGCATTTTCCATAACTTAAATAAGATTTTCTAAAAATTTTATTTTGAATATTTTGCTTTTTTTCTTGCTCCTTATCCTTAGACCTATGTTAGAAATCTGTTTTGTACATACATCCATTTTATTGTGGTGGCAGAAATGGGAGTATTTTTGTACACAGTCAACCCTTGAACATCTTAGATTTCATCTGTGAGTGTTCACTGATCCCCACATTTTCCTTCATGAGAATACAGTCTGCCCTCCTTATCCTTGGGATTCACATGGCATATTTAAGCACCCAGGGATGGAAAACAGTATTTTCGTTCTGCAGTTGTGAATGCACCATGTGGAGGGCAATGGTGTCTACATTCCACACCATTTTATCAGGGACTTCAGCATCTGAAGGATTTTGTACACGGGTCCTGAAACCAATGCCCCAGGGATATGGAGGGACAACTATATAAGTTCAAGGGGAGTCAAAGTTACATGTGGAATTTTAACTGCATGGTGGTCAGCGTCCCTGACCTCTGCATTGTCCACTGTCAGCTGTGCATCCTACAGAGCCCAACACCTTGAAGATAATTGATGGCTTGTACTTATTTTACTTTCTTAAAATTACTTATCATTTATTAAAGGAAGTATACATACATACATGCATTACTACAGGTGCACAAAAGAGGATTATTCCTGAGCCTTCTGTGGTTTCTAAAGGTCTAATTCATCAACAGTTATTTAGTAACCTTAATAAAAAATTTACTCTGATTTGCTCTCTAATTTGTTGGGCTGTGCTCGCTTAAAGCCCTGTTCATTGGTGTTTACAGTAGTTATAGCCCTGGCTGGTGTGGCTCAGTGGATTGAGTACTGACCTGCAAACCAAAGGGTCACTGGTTCAATTCCGGTTAAGGTACATGCCTGAGTTGTGGGCCAGGTCCCCAGTAGGGGACACATGAGGGACAATCTCTCATTGATGTTTCTGCCCTTCTCTTTCTCCCTCTCTTCACCTCTCTCTAAAAATAAATAAGTAAATCTTTAAAAACTAGAGTAATTATAAACATAAACCAGCCATTTGGATTATTTACCCAACTAGCTGCTCTTATTCCCCATAATTACTAAAAAACAATCACTAAAGCAATTGTTTATTTAGAATCTTGTTTCATCTCTGCCAGGGTAACCTCTCACTTCTACAGATTACAAAGCTCTAACTTCTCTAATACTGGGCTCTCTGAGAAAGTATAGGGTAATAGTGAAACCAGCCTGGGATCCTTGCTGTAGGCGGACTATACTTTTTGAATTTAGCCTCTGCCAACTAATTAGTAACTGAAGTCACTGTCAAAATAAGTTGCTAGAAGAATTAGCTGTGTCCCTAAGACCACACTCAAGCTGGCTAATTAAGTAGCAAAACAACACAAGAGTCAGGCACCTTGATATGCACAATTTCAGATATTTTCTGCAGGAGAACATGAAAGGAAATGAACAGCAGGAGAAGGTACGAGGGGCATTGTATGGAGGAAATCAGGCACATGTTTTGAGGAGTCCTCTCTCCCTGGATTTGTACAGGACACACTTCATTCCTCCAACAGGTTGCGACAACATTTACAAAGTGTTCTGTACCAAGGGGGCTCACCTGATTCTGTGTACGCAGTGCCTGTGTGACTGCGTTCAGTCACCGAAACCCTGGATCCCTGTAAAGGAAGCAGCTGCTCACCATAAATCTTATTGTTTGCATAAACCATCTAGATAAACGGAATAACATAGTTTGAGGTCCCAAGTCTAAGAACTCAATCCCCAAGAGTGGGCAAAGGGCCAGGGAGGAAAACAAGCCTTCTTGGCAATGCAGAGCATTTGAGCAACCCAGGTCTATGGAGCCAGCCCTTTCGTACACAGCACTTCTTCCTTATTCCAAAGCCTACACAGAATGTCTTTCTTCTTAGCAGGAGCCTACTCTCCCCAAATCCCAGAATCCTTTCCCTTCCATGGAGCCTTGTAATGAGGCTCGGAAAGTTTTGTTTGGCTTTGCTGTACTTTCAAAGACATTTAGTACACCTAAATTATACAACTTAGAAATGAAAATTCTATGGAGAATAGCTGTATCATCTTATAGCTGAAGTGTGAAATGTTTTAACAGTTCGTGCCTAGGAGACAACACAACATACCTGTGTGAACTCCAGGCCTATCAGGGGCTGGAGGTACCTCTTCCATGGCTGTACTCTTTGGGGTAAAGCTAGACCACTTTAACAAGGAGACTCAACATCAATGCATTTGCGTAAAGGAGAGATATATGTTTCTCTTGCATGGCAATCTGAAGCGAGTGGGTAAGTCTGTGGGTCACGCTTAGCTACAAGGCGGGCTAGGAAATGTGGTTCACCTGTGGTCTCAAAAAGAGAAGAATGGATTCTGAGAGTCAACCTGCGGGATCCACTTCATGTAGTGGGCATGTGAATAAATTGCTTATTTACGCAAAGATCTTAAAGCAGTGGTGACATTGTTTTACCCTATTGTAAGTCAGCTGCAAAATGGTCATTGTTTACTGAAGTTTACTTTGAAGTCAACATTTTGGGGAAAAAACATTTTGGGATAAAAATAAAAAGGGCCTCTGCCTGCCCTTAAAACATATTTAAGGAGTTACCTATGAAAAGTTATAATTATTTCAGAAATAAATATTTATTTAAGTGTACATGTGATTTAACAAACACAGTACAGCGGTAGGCAAAGGTAGGATTAGAGTTGCTCATGTGTAAAAAAATACAATAACTCATAAATAATAATACAATAATTCATAAATAATTATACAAGAATAAACACTGTGTATTGTGCACTCCCAAATGTAACCCTACGTTTGCTCATCCCTGTATAGTCCCTTATTCTCGGTTTCACTCTCCGTGGTTTCAGTTTGAAAGTACACGCTGTTCCGAGCACCATGAGAAAAATCTCCCCTGCCCCCGTCCGCCCCACCCAGGACGTGAATCGCCGTCTTGTGTGCTGTATTGCGTCCACAGCTGCCTGCCCGACCTGCCCATTGGTCACTCAGAAGCCATCCTGGTTATCAGGTGGACTGTCATAGTACTGCAGTACTTGTGTTCAACTAAGCCTGACCTTACGCACTAATGGCCCCAAAGCAGAATTGATGCTAGCAAGTCATGCATGCCAAAGAGAAGCCAGAAATTATGTGTGTATAGGGAAAAACTTCATATTTATAGATTTTGGTACTATCTGAGGTTTTAGACATAGACTGGGGGTTTTGGAATATATCCTCACAGATAAGGGGAAACTACTGTATTTCAAAGTTCGGTATTGACATTAAAAATATAAGGCTACATAAATTAACATAAATGACATAACCTATAGCAAGCTTCATGAATTAGCACAGCCAAGTGCCTTTTAAGAACGAAACTCTCACATCTGGTCTTCCCTGGGCATCTAGAACTTCCTAAACTATACATTTTTCCTTTATATTTACCCTTTTTAATGTCCCAAACTGAATCAAGCATACCGAAATTGTGCATTGCATAGAATAGTTTTATCCTCACTTATTCTTATACTAATTTTGTTAAGTTGAATGAAGAATTGAGTGGAAATAACTTTTCCTATTTTCATCAAAAATTACTTTTTAATGAGTATTTACACTACGAGTTTAAAGTTCAGCAAGCAACCCACTATGTTTCCATTGCATACTTATTGTCCATATTTCACATAAACGGTTTTTTAGACAAGACAAATGACTCTCTTTTCTCATCAGCATCCGTATCTCCTATTCGTTTAGAAAGTGTAGCAGCGAGTGCCATGGTGGAATCTTGCTGCTGCTTCATTAAGGAGTCTGAGTTCAGCTTGGGCATAGAGAGTTCCATTGCTTTCAGCTGCTGCTGCCTGCCGGCCAGGCCTCTGGGTCCCATTGCATTTCCCAGACAGATCACTGAATTATTGAACACGCACAAATGCTATGACACAGCCTTGATTAGAGATTGCTCATCAACAAATGTTGGTATGTAGGTCAAAAACCAATTAAACCCTGCGACTGAAATATGTGATTCAGGAACAATTAAATCGAGGGGTTTTTTAAAAACAGAAAGGGTAATCAAATATGCTGAATTATTTCCTCTTTTCTGTTCTCAATTAGACATGTTCTTATAATCATCAATTCTACAATATTACTAGATTTATAATTTTAAAAAATGTTGTGGCTGATAAATGTGTAATTATCTCCAAGCATATGATTCATTTAGAAGACCATTGTCTGATCAATTTAAAACAAGAATTAAAATACCATTGTTTCAGCTTTAGTAGTGAATTTTACTCTTTTTTCCTTAAAATAAATTATGTATGCTGTTTTAGGGAGGCTTTAAAGTTCAGTCAGTTTTGGCAAAGTGTAGTATTTTGCAAATAGTTAAATTAGAATTCTCTCTGTAATGTATCCCCTTGAAGCATTCGTGCATTGGAGAGATCTGAAAAATAAATGAACAGCTATATCCATTAGTTTTGAAAAAATATACTGTTAGGACACCAATGGGGAAACTGTTGGCCTGGGTTTTTTAAAAGATAGCATGAAAAGACTAAAAAAAAGAAATGATATTAGCCATTTAATCATTCATATAAAAGAACTAGAAAATCAGTTAATACTATCTGATGTTAGCATTTCATGTTAGAGTAAATGTAAGGTGATGGGAAAAACAGACTTTTGGATTCTTACATATTAGAATTTTTAAAACTGTACTTTTTATGAAGTTACTTCTTAAAAAATTTAACTTCTTAGTAATTTTGTCTGGCAATCTAACTTGGATCAAGTCATTTCTCCTTCCTTCTACTTTTAGATTTCTTACAGATGGAAATAGAGTAGTTTTGCTTTAAAGATTTCATGTCTACAACTTATTTTCCATTGCATTCAGTGAGTACGATAGTTTATTAACTGCGAGGGTCTAAGATATAAATCCTGAATATTTAATACTGCATTTGCTGTTTATTTGGAGGGTTTTTTGTTAGTTTGTTATAGATTTTGCTTTGCTTGGGTTTTGCTTTTCTTAGGAATACTATGACAGTCATCTTGACACTAAAGAAATCTGAAGTTCAATAGCATGGTACAATGTGAATTTCAACTTATAAATATGTAATTAGCTATTAACCCACTTGTGTGTTGCCCATTGGAGGTCAACAACTTGGTTTATGTGAAACTGACTTCCCTTAAAAAATTCTTACTCTTTCTTTGGAATTTCTGGCAAATCTTAATGAAAATTATCTTTAATAACTTTAATGTTTGAGGAGTATTTAGGCTTTATAGGTGGATTTAACATTCTAAAACTTCTACAAGTTTTAGTGACCACACTTGGTTATGTGGAAAATGGACCGGATGCCAATAGCTTGAACAGGACCACAAAACAATACAATTAGATTAAGAGAGGAATTGGTGGCTTATATTTCTGCTTTTTGAAAATGGTGCCATGAGAAGAAATGTGAAACTCTCCCATTTCACCCTATTCGCCCTCCCCCGCCTCCCCGAGCAACACAATCCGTTTGAATGATGTTGTTCTGAAGTTCAGCAACACAGTCAGGCTCGTCTGCTGGCGGTGCCTGTGATTCCATTTACAGTGGATTCGTTATAGCAGCCCACATTAGAGAGATGATGATTGTTATTACTTAGGAAGTTATTTAAGATGATGACTGTACTCTTGCTCTAAAAGAGAATGGAAGGAGACAGAAAAGAAAATTAGGAATATGTGACATAAAAATGGGAAAAACATTTTTTTCATTCCTCCTTTTAATAAAAGGCATTGATATGAAGGCAGAAGATGATTCATAATTCTAGTCCACAGGTAGAGCCCATATTGTCTCCACAACTGGGCACGCGCCTTTTCAAGAGTGCGTGTGTGCGTGTCAACCTGAATTAAGAATATTAGAGGCTTTTTCAGATTTGAGAAATTGATAATTTCTCAAAATTGATAATTTCAGGGTCAGATAATTGACCCTGACTCAGTAGCCAGATAACTGACCTTGACTCAGTCTCACTTTTATAGGTCAAGGTGAGCTGTGCAGTGAACATGAGAGAATCAATAACTATGGTAACCTAGATTTTTAAAATGAAATTCATTTATAACACTTAATTGTAATTAAGTGATTAAGATTATGGTATTGAAAGCAGACAAAGCTAAATTCCAACCCAACTTCCATTAGCATTAGATTTATTTATTTTGTATGTTGTTTATTATCTTTTTTATCCTGTTCTCCCAAGTACAGACTAGAATGGAAGCTCTGTGAGAATAAGACTATTATTATCTGTTGTGTTTCAAGTGCCTAGAAAAGTAATGGGCACATAGTTTTCAATAAATATTCATAACTAGTGTAATAAATGGATTATTATTGGTATACTTAATTTGCCTTTCACATACTCAGGTTCCTTATCTGAGAAAATGGTTCTAATAATACACAGTTGTGAAATTTAAATTAAATAGCATTGCTAAAGTTCTTAGAATAGTGCACATAAGTGTCCAATAAATGTTACTGCAAATGTTAAATCTTTTGTCTCTCATGTAAATGTAAAATAAATACATATCAAAATGTATTCAACTACTTAATGGGGAACTAGTATGATGTCATAAATAGCTTTAAGAAGTTTTGGATAATGGTGATTATTGACATTTTAAAAATAAAGATTGTTAGGATATATTGACATACACCTTCCTAGAATTTTATAGGATTTTTTTTTCTCTACTAGACAGTTGCCAACAGCTTAATATATTATTTCACAGTATCTGGGCTATAGCCAAATAGTAACTAGTAAAGTCAAACATAGGTATATTCTCTTAGGTTATTAAGTAATCCTCGGGTGAGCTAGTTAGAAAGTTCCCTGTATAATGTTGAAAGATGTGCCTTAATCTCTTTTGCATTATTTTCACTCTGGAATACTTTTCTTAATATTCAGTTGTTAAGCATATCACATTGGTAGCTCCTGCATTTTAAATAGCTTCACACATACTTGCTACCTTGCCATCCCATTGTGGTTTGGGGAGAAGCAGCTGGACAAGGGGTACCAGTAGTGAGTACACTGATCGATTATCATTTTTGGACATTTTCTTCTGCTACATAATAATAGTTATGACTCAATCCATTACCACAGAACTAAGTATTCTAAAAGCCACTATATGAATAGATATGGCTACATAGAGGCATATAGGTATATATTAATAAAGACAATAATCACAATATGACATAAGTCATTATGAGCTTTTTGAGTGTAAAAAAATAGTTTTTATTTTATTAGAAACTAATCAAAACAATTCTTCAAACTATTTCCTCTGCATTTTTGTAGATGTTGACATGTTCTGTATAAGTTTTACTTTTATGTATTTGAGTTAGTTGAGTTTCTTCTGCATTATCTTATACATTAAATTGTTTTTCAGTTACAGCTGCCAAACAATATTTTATTAGTTTCAGGTGTGCAACATGGGGATTAGACATTTATATAACTTATGAAGTGATTACCCCATAAGCCCAGTACCCATGTGACACACCATACATACTTATCACAACAGTACTGACTATATTCCTTACGCTGTACTTTATTTCCATGGCTCTTTTCTAATGGCCTACTTGTACTTCATCTCTTCACCTTTTATGCATCCCTCCTTCTCCTGTGTTTTAGAATTTCAAACAAATGCGGATCATTTAATCTTCCTCATTTTACAAATTGAAACTTTGGAACTCATACAGATGAGCTGTCGAAAAGCACTTAGCTGAAGAACATGTGTGCATATAGGCATAGTCCATAGACTCAGACGACAGTGTGGTGAACACTCTGCCAGAGGTGGGGGAAAAGGGGAGAATGGGGGTCATCTGTAATAGTGTTAATAATAAAAATAATACTAACAAAAAGGTAAAAGTACCTAGTCATATAATTGCCCAGCTGAGCTTGGAATTTGCTGCCTCTTTTTTTAAGCCCATTGCTCTTGACTAAAAGTTCTTTATTCTCTTAAATAAAATCTTAAATGGTGCCCTTTTATTACTTAATGTGTTATTGAATCCAGATGAATGCAGAGTAGGAAGAATTGTCCAATATGAAGAATAGATGCTCCAATTAATGACATTCAAATTCAACTTAAAGTAGAAAAAGTCTCCCCCAAACTTATATATACCTGTGCGTCTATGTGTCTGTGTGTGTCTCTGAATTTGAACCTGAAAAGCTATCACATCTGTGGGACATTGTGCCAGTTGTTATCCCAGTGCTATTGGCTGCACACACCATCATCTTCATGATTCAGCTATGCCCCACTGTCTAGACTATTTCCTTCCATTTTTTTTCTATGCCCCAACTATATTGCAGGCACTGACTATACTATTTTATGTATGTAACCCATCTCATGACGTTATGAGCTTGCACCTGCAATCCCTTCCCCACCTCGAAGTAATGTTATTGCTCTAAGTGTCAAAGTGGCTTCCAAATACAGTTTTCCTTGGCTGCCCTCTGTGCCACAGTGTTAACTATGTACTCCTCTTAGCAGGGAATTCCGTGCGTTAGTCTATGTTGATTATTATACTACATTCTAGTGTATTGTTTGCATTGGAATATTGATTTCCCATTACTCTTTGAGCAACTTGAGCACAAAGGATGGTGTCAAACCTTCAAAACCCTGGAAACAAGAAAAATGTGTAGCACATAGTAGGTACTTAATAAATGTGTCAAACGAGAGCATAGTGGAAGAAGAGATGAGAAAGAGACTAGGAGACTGTTTGGAGGAGATATCGCTTCTGACACTTATTATATTAGACAAATCACTACCTCCTTTCCTTTCTGTTTTCTGAAGGGAAAAAATAATACCTACCTGACAGGGTTGTTTTAAGAGTCAAAAGAAAGCTAAAAGAAAGACACTACAAATGGCCAGATCTTTTGCTTCACTAGATAAAACTTTATCTAACCTCCATTTGCTAGTGTAAGCAAAAAAGAGAGTGCTTTATGGAGAGACCATTTAATGTGATGGACCTGAACAAGTCCCAATAATGAGGTTTATGCTTCCACTGTGTTGACTAGCTTTCATGCATGAAATCCAAGCGAGGCATGAGGATCTAATCTCAAAATGCATTTTATTAATTCCTTTAAGTAAGGAGAGCATACGATTCGCATTAGTTAAAATGCATCAAGGCTTGAGTGGTATTAAAATTGAAGTTCACTCTGGCCAGGTCGTTCAATTTGTTGGAGTGTGGTCCTGTACAAGAAAGGACTGCAGGTTCAATTCCTGGTTGGGGCGCTTGTGGGAGGCAGCTGATCAATGTATCTCTCTCACATTGATGTGTGTGTGTGTGTGTGTGTATCTCTCTCCCATTCTCTCTCTTCCTCTCTCTCTCCCTTCCCCTGTCCCTAAAATCAATGAACATATCAACATATCCTCAGGTGTCTATTGAACTTTGAACTAAACTCAAATTGATGCCAGGTAAAATAAATACTATCCAGGTTCAAAGTTGTTATAGATATCTGATCATTTGAGGAACAACTATTTTGTTAAAGAAAATAAATAGGGACAATTTTTTCACCCTGGTACAGTCAATCCATAGACCTCGTTAATTTTCTCTGCATAATTTCACAAGGTAGTACCACCCAGTTTATTATATAGTTCAAAACTTCTCCAGTGAAACCTTGAAAATAATCTACAAATATTTTCCAATTTCAGGGAGGAAGATCATCAGAAAAATGTCCCCTTATTTTGCTTCAAAACTCTCTTGATAACAATTTATAACCAACATTTTAGGAAACAGATGCCATGTCAAAGAGGTGGTTGATAAAGTTCCAATAAAGTCATCCCTTCAAAATAATTTTCTCACAAAAATCCACCTTCAAAAACCTACAGTCCCATTTTAAAATATCAAATGGAGTCAGGTCATAGTGCTGAAGATTCGTATTGTCATATTTACCAGTCCTTTGCAAATTATATATATATATATTATATATGATATATATAATATATCATATATAATATATATATCCCAGTTATATATATATTTATATATATAAATAGTATATCCCAGTTATATATATCTATTATATATAATATATATATATCCCAGTTATTTTTAAATAACATTTTTACAACTTTATAGAACTTTACAAATTATAGCGATGGAATTTATCGCAAACATTGCTCTAATAAACATGGAAGGGCACATTCTACTCAATATGAAAATACTAGATAAATTCTATGCCTTCTTTTAAAAACATTTATCTTTCTGTAGGGCAATATAACTAAGCAAGGCTTTCCAAAACCAAGACATCATGTTTTTGGGATATATATTTCTTGCCAATATATAAAGCAGGATGTGCCTACTATTTCAACTGCTATGTGATCCCAAATATTTTAGACCTTTAGTTTTATAAGTTTCAAAGAATCAGGCATGAAAAGTGTGTGGTAGGCACATTTGTGTTGGATATTACGGAGAATATTTTTAGCTCAGAGCTATTTTAGACGTGACTGGGTAAAATCGAACTCCCTTCCTACCCCAAGAGTATGCATGTGTATCAATGATAAATAATGAGGAATAAAAAGGGCATGAAGAATAATACTACATTTGGAATTAGCTCTTTTCTCTAAGCTCTTTGAAGGGAGGTTAATGTATAAAAGGGCATCCCTATTCATGGCAATCTGAATGCTGATAAATAATACATAATGCCAGTGATTATCCCCTAATTTCAATATTTATTGTAAACTGCCATTTCAGAGCAATCAAAGCACATCAAGAATGTTATTATCTATCTTTGTGTAAGTTTTCCATAAATACTGAGGTTCAGCCATTATCATTAGAACGATATGTTATTAACACCCTAGAGACATGCATACACATGGAAAGTGATTCAAATCTTACATCATGGCATTTTTTATTATATCTTTTATGAAGTTGACCCAAATAAGAAAATAAGTTATTCAATGAGTTCAATAGAACATATTTCACAGTTTCTGAAAATAATTGCAAAGTTGCACCAACCTGTATCTGATGCCATCACACTTCTGTTCACTGTTATTTCATGGCAACCCTTGCATCGAAGGCAGACCTGTGCCTTTGCTCATAGCTTTTCAGGATGCTCATAGTAGTCTCACCAGTGGACCCAGTGGCACACTCTGTGGACCGTCTGAGGCAGAAAGTACATCCATCCTCCCAAGAAAATTCAGCCATCTAACCAGTGAGAGAATGCTAGTGTTGCCTGCTCTGTGACTGACACAAGGTGTGTCTAAAAAGTAACAATTACTGGGATGCATGGCTTCTACCATTCTTTGCCCTAAAGGAGTTCATGGAATGGTGGAAAAGATGGACACATATTCATGTATGTTAGAGTAGAAAACCAACCTCAAGTAACATCTCATTGCCAGGACCTCTTCTGAACACCTTATATATACTAATCCTTATCCCCCTCCTAGGAGGTGGGGTCAGGACCCCATTTACAAATGAGGAAACCGGGGTACCCTGCAGTTAAGGGCACAGGGGTTATTCCAAGAAAGCAGACATCTCATTTCATCTAGAGCAGGGGTGTCCAACCTTCTGGCATCTCCGGGCCACACTGGAAGAAAAAGTGTCGTCTTGGGCCACACATTAAATACACAAACACTAACGGAAACTGTTGAACAAGAAAAAAATGTCTGTGTATAATTTTCATGATATCTGCCACCACAGATAAGCCAAAAAAGTCCTCACATGAAACCCTAGCTGTGCAGGGGTCTTTTTGATAACCATTTAAAATCTTCAAGCAGGTCCCACGTTTGTGATCACTGATATAGAAAATGTACATACCTTAGTAATAAAACACCATCATATGTACATTTATTTTATGTGACATTGCAACACATAATCACAAAAAGCTAATGTTTTAGGTAAATTTACAATTTTGTGTTGGACCGCATTCATGGCTATCCTGGGCCACGTGCAGCCCATGGGCCACGGGTTGGACACCCCTGACCTAGCAGCTTCTGAGACTGATTATGAAAGTCTTTCTAGAAGCATTAAGAGTGAATTCGACTTCCAAAATGTTTAGGGGTTGGCATGACAAACAAAAGCCAGACAGGGCTACATTCATGGGATGCGGAAAAATCCCAGAGCTGTGAGAAGAGTAACCCTGGTTGCGAAGTGCTAAGTGAGAATGTGCCTGAAAGGGCCGAGGGAGTGAGAAGTTCCAGAGAACAGAGGCCGGAGAAGGCTCCGTTTGCGGCGGTTTTGTGTGCTCTGCTCAGGCATTTGATTTTCCCCACGGACTTTCGGCATAGGAATGCATCTTCTAACCTTCCCAACTCTGACTCACCACGTGCAATGCATTAGTGTCCCATCTTCTTGCTGCCTCGCGCTCCTTGGCTAATAGCTATAGAAAACACTTTGATATAAATGAGTATTGACTGAGCTGTTATGTTCCAAAGATACTTGAATTTTATTAAGAAATATTTGAAGACTACAAAGCCTATGAGTTTTTTAATGTTGGAATTCCAGGCCACTTGGCAGAATGAGGAGAGGATTTGAGGCCAAGAAGCTGGCTTCCTCCTCCAATAAATACTTAAGATGGCTGGTTTCAAGCAAGTTGGTGGAGGGGCAAATTAGAGGTCTCAGAATTCAGTTCGCGGGTCTGTCACGCACTTGTATGATTCAGGCAAGTCATTAAGCTCATTAAGTTCCTCCAGCCTCCCACTCCCTCAGCAAGAGAAGGGAGTGAGGGAGAGACCCTGAGCAACAGGACCCAAAAAGTACCTTTTCAAGTTCTTGTACCTTTACTCCCTGACACTAGATTTATCCCACACGAAGGGCAAATTCTGCTTATAGACTCAGATTTCTTTTAGAATTACCTTTTGCAAAGGAGACTGAACACCCCAGAAAGACAACATGTGGATGTGAGCGACTGAAACTTTGTATGATCTCCACACACATAACATAAGATAGTTCGTTAAATATGAGAACTAAAAGGACGTCACAGTAATGCTTTCCTCCTTCCACGAGTCATGCAGTGAAACCTGTAAAAGTCATTTTATACGTTTGGGTACCTCCACTTTAGATCCAAGGAGGCCAAGGCAGGTCATGAGATGGAGTTCCTAAGCACCTCCTGGCTGAGCGGGGGTGAAGCGGGCAGTGAAGCTTCCCCTTGGGAGTCCAAGTCCACCTCTCACGTGGCCACCACAGTGGCCTCGTGTCGACAAGACTGAGTGGTGCGGGCAGTTTCATAAATGAGAAGGACAGTCTGGCTCAAATGGTGCGAGAAAAGATAATAGGCATGAAATCATGTGTATTGATCACTCCAGCCACAAGAAAGAAGAGCTTGCATCTGCAGCGGTGTGGAAAGTGTAAGGTAGGGAACGTGACTGTGGATGGGCCCGCATTTCTTTAGAGTGTGGGGTACAGGAGTGGCCCTGAGGGGTTCCCCACGCAGTGCTCACGGGAGCCAGACCTCAGAATAGTTCTGTTTACTGGAGTTTACCATGAGAACTGATTTTTTTTTTTTTAAAGATTTTGTTTATTTTTAGAGAGGGAAGGGAGGGAGATAGAGGTAGAGAGATAGAGAGAAACATCAATGTGCGGTTGCTGGGGGTTATGGCCTGCAACCCAGGAACGTACCCTGGCTGGGAATCGAGGACTGATCTTTTATAGGCTTTAATAAGCTGTATATCCTTCCTGAATAAGATTTTAAAATAAATGTATCTACAGTAGCATTGCCAAAGTGTGTTCTCTGCCAAAGTGTGTGCTACAAAATGTTTTGGGGAAAAAAAAAACACTATTGTGCTAAATGTTACAAAGGCAGTAAAGTAGACTGCTTCTAAGCCTTACACGCATTAATTAATGGTCACTTGAAGTCTCTAAGAAGGTGTAGAAAGCGTGTGATGAATACAACATTTCTCTAGCTTCTTTGATCAAGAAAACTCACTGCACGAGCTACATATACTGTATCTAAAAAGCATGTAAAACAAATAAAAAAGCTGATGTAAAAAAGGACTCACTTTCCCCCAAGAGAAACAGAAGAACCTAAAGGAAAAATGAGAAAAATTAAAGTTTTTGAAGGAAAATATGTTAATACCTATACAGTGGTTTATTATAAAAATTATGCTAATGTGCTCTTTAATAAACTTCTACTATAGAAATACAGAGAAAGTGCATCTTCATTAATTTTAGTCTTCTGATAGTGTGGAGCAATCGGAATTGGTCTTTAAAAACCAAGTCTGCATATTTAATAAGGCTACAGCATACTTTGGAAGCTATAATATGTAGAAATGTCTAGATATGCTCTGTGGGGTATATGACTAGGTAATGTAAAACAGACTTTGTCTTCAGTTGTTGATGACTATTCTAATATAATTTTGATATTCATTATTGATAAAATTAGCAAGGAATTATATAATATTGTTGACCTTGTTTCATTATAATATATTTTAGGAAGTCCATTTATTGACTACCACAATATAATCCATCATACAGTTAATAATATCAAATACATTTATGCAAAGGACCATAATATTTTACTATTCAAATGTTTAATTTTAAAGATAGATATTATAATAAGAGCATGACATAAAAACATTATGATACAAGACTCTCTCTCATGAATACTCTGTGCCAAGCATCATAGCTTCAAAATACTTAAAGAAATAACCATGTTAATTTCAGGAACTACAAAGAAAAAATAATGTTAAAATATTTCAACTTTTCTATCTAAGGCCATGAATGAAAATTAGGCAATATATTAGTAGAGATCAGGAAAATGTAAATAAAATAAGCATATAAACAAGTATGCACTTATGAATTATATATAAACAGGGCAATCTTATTTCATATTACAGAATATTGAAATAAATCAGACAATATTTTCAAAAATGGAAAAGAATACACTTTAATAATGAAATTGTAAAGTACTGATAGAACTCTTGTAATTGGTTAATTTTTAAATCCTCTATTAAACACCTCAAAGCCAAGTAAAATATATACACTGAATTGCAGAGTCTCTTGAAAATGATGATAATGAAAATATTTCACAACAAGATTTATGGGTTACAGAAAAATGGTGCCTTGAAAACATGCAAAATAGCTTTAAATGTTTATGTTGTTCAAAGGGGAAGGTATAATAAAAAATAAATTAAGTACTTAAAAAATGTTAAAAGTCACTCCTGGCTGGCGTAGATCATTGGATTGAGCATGGGCTGCAAACCAAAGTGTCGCAGGTTCAATTCCCAGTCAGGGTACATGCCTGGGTTGCAGGCCATGACCCCAGCAACCGCACATTGATATTTCTCTATCTCTTTCTCCCTCTATTCCCTCTCTAAAAATAAATAAATAAAATCTTCAAAAAATGTTAAAAGTCAAAATCAACCAGAGAGAAGATATACAAATTAATAAATTAGAAAAATTTGAAACATACAATAAATAGACCCAGGATCTGATTTTTAAAATCAGCAGTAAATTTACAATGGTTGAATTACACAGTAACCCAGTCATAGGAGGGAAGGGAGTGGCAGTGGGAACCCCAGAAGAAAGAACATGCGTATGTATCAAAGGAAGAAAATAAAAGAAACTAGAGAATAAGTTGAAAAAAGTCCTGACCTCCCTTCTTATCCAGTTTAAGATAGTCACTCCATGACTCCCGATTCCCCTTCCACTGAAATCTGGTTTAGTCTCACACTTCCTGCTCCAGTGGTGATGCACTCTGACACCATCATCCATCCTCCTGGCTTCTCAGCCAGCAACGCACGATTGACTCCGCTCTTTTCCTTCCCTAACAATCCCATCCCTTAGTACATTTAATTAAACTGCCTCTACTTCTAAAGCACATCACAAACCCGCCTACTTCTCCGTCTCGTCCCACTTCCTTCTGTCCTCAGATGTTGTCATGTCGCAGCTGGTGGGCTGCCATTTCTCCCACCTTCTCTCCCACACCAATCGTTGCCTCCTGGAAGCCCCTCCTCACAAAGCCTCATAGGTATCATGTAGAGCAATAGTTGGCAACCCACCTTGCAGTTCCTCTAGCTCTTCTTCCCATTCTAATCCTCATTTTATTCATCATCGCTCCCAAGTCTTAACGCAGAATGTTGGTTTACAAGGCTTCAGTTGAATCTTTCTCCACTTGCCATTTTTCAAGGATTTTTATTTCTCATACTTGTTGTTTTTTTTTTTTTTTTCACTGAGAGGCTCCTAGTTCCACATGTTATTAAGTGACCTACTCAGATCTCTTACCTAACATTCCCTACTTCCCACCATGTGAAGGTCTCCAAAAGATTTATTTAATATGTATCTCTAATTGTTTTCTATCTTTTAAAGAAATAGCCATGAGTCTTCACCATTGCACTGATATGATGATGATCCAAAAATTTAATTCTATATTCTTTCAGGGAATGCCTGTGAATTGTAGACATTTGGAGTGATATAGCACAAATTAAAATTAGTACCTTTTTCTAGGATTTAAAAAATATATACTCAAACTATAGTATTGCATACTTTACAGACATTTCAATTAAAATAGTTCCCCTCCCTTTTCTTGGCAATAGCTTAAAAGCAAATATCATCTAATGCCTCAACTGTGTGGGCCTTTATGCAATCTTCCCATGGTGATTGCCATTGTGAAAGCCATTGGAAACTTGCCAAGCAAATGGTGCACCAGTGGAATTAAGAACAAAAGCTAGGCTCTGTATTTTTTCTTTCCTCTTCCTCCTCTCCCCTCCCCTTCCTCTTCCTTCTTTTTAACTCCTCTGATTTTTACTATGTATGCTGTAAACATTAAGGCAAATTTCCATGGGTATCATAATTACAAACTGTGTTTTGGACAAATGACCACATCTAAGTTTTTATTTTTTTTAAGTTTTTGTTAACATGTTCCCTTTAGGACAAACTATAGTAGCATTCTTTTCTTTACAACTAATTCTAGGGATAATTGATGACAAACTAGAGATAGATTGTTGCAAGGAAAGGTAGAAATAAAGATGGTAAATTTTTAGGTTGTGTTGACCCTCACCATTTCTACCAATGTTTAACTTACTCACTACGATTTAAGACACCCTAGAAGATTTAGAGTAAATAGCTAATTCTTGCTAATATTGATGTTCGAGAACATGGATAGCAGGTATGATCAGACATACCAGTGATTCAAAACAGGGCATTATAATCCTCTTTTCCCTATTTAAAAAAAATCCACAAGTTTTTGCTGGTTTCAGTTGAGATATAAATAAAGATACTGCTGATAAACTGAATAACATCAAATTAAGTTGGAAGAGAATGTTAAAAATAATGTAGATAGCAAGGTACTATGACTGAATGAAGCTTAATACTCATGTCCTCAATGATTATATGTACCAGACGCATGGCAAAGCTAGAGACAGCCATGGAAGACAAAGGTGGGTATTAGGTAATGTGTGTGTCAGTGTAAAAATATCGTTTTTTTTATCTCAGTGACATAATTTGTACTATTAATGGTATTAAGGTATTAAAGCAAAACAAATGAAAAATAAGTCTAACTTTCTGTCTTTAATGAACCACATACCCAATATCCAAGAATAAATTTAGTAACATCTATGTTAAACATATCTGCTCAATTAAAGCTATCTTTTTATAATAAAAAATGTAAAAACAATTGCAGAATAATCATCATTAATTTTCTCAAAATTAAATCCCTCTCTTTGTATCTTAAAATATAAAGTACTTAAGGGGTTTCTTGTCTAGCCATTGTGAATAATTCTTTACTATATAAATAAGCACATTATCATTTATGCACAGAGATAATATGCTGAGAATGAGTAGTCAAGATTACTTATAACAAATTAGTAAAAACTACCATGTGTTGTTTTATTTTAAAGTGGCATATTTCATGTTTATGCCATTTTGAATTTCCTTATAGCCCTGATAACTGCATTTTCATTATGAATGCCTTCACATTTGCATGTACTAAAATGCATTTACTACTTGAAATAGAACAGCAAATTTTAAAACATAATTATTTGTTGTATGGCCCACTTTCTGTAATAACTCACCAATTATTTTTAGGTTGACACATTCTTTGCAAAGATAGAATGTGCTTATTCAAATCAATTAATTCATTTAAATTCAAATAATGTACAGTTTGTAAACACCATAAACACCAAAGGTGACCAAGATTCTTCTAAATAATTTCAACTTAATAGTGTAAGAGAATTATATATATATATATAAACTCAAAAATGAAAAAATAAATCTTTTCTAAATGAAAGTAAATTGTTATCAAATATAAAAATGATCATGGAACATCCAGTGTAGGAGTGATCACCCACAAATGACTATTAAATCATATGAAGTATGTCAGAGTTTGGCTGGTAATTGGAAATTATGTTTAAAAAAAGTAGAATATTTCAATCCCTAGGAAAAGCAGAAATTATACTGAATTATAAAAGAAATAAGATACTCATTCATTCTGACGTAAATAATATTTGCTAGTCAATATTATGTGAATATATATTTACTTGAATATTGGATACTTAATTATATTACTAATCTACAATCAGAGCAAGGCAGTATATAATGCTAAAAAAATGAATCAAGTTGTTACAACAGTCTATGTTATGTAGAGAGATGGTCATATATACCAGAAAAGGAGCTATGAAATGATTCCAAAAGTTAGAGATGGAAATAGTAAGAGAATCAAATCAAAATAATTAAAAAGGTAAACTCAGTAAGGGGAACAGCACCAAAAGTCACTACATTTCAAGTATTTGGGGGGAAAAGACGGGAGGGGAGGAGCTGAGCCATAAGCAATGTCAAGTTTGCTTGACTTGTAGAATGTGGAAGACGTAAGCATGTTTATAGCACAGTGTAGTCTGTCAGAGAAGGAAGGATGTAAAATTATCATGGAAACTATTGAACATGTTATAATTTATTGGAGTTGGACTTACAAGGGAGGAAATTAGAAGGCTTTCCCTTCCCATACCAAGTCTTCCTACCATCTCTGTGAACTATTTCACCCCATCCCCGGATGAAATCTCAGACAGCAGGACTCCTTAGCATGCTCAGGCCTGAAATCACAGCCACTTTCTGAAGGAGTAAATATCCCGACGCAGTCTTGTGAATCCACACTCCGCTCACGTAAAATCCCTATTCCACCACTCACTTCTACCTGAGGCTGGAAACATGTAGTAGGGAAGTGAGGTAGAGTCAACTTCTCTTTCCCTTGCCTCTCCTTATGCCCAACTCAATAGCTGCCATGTGGGTCCAGGGATGAAGTTAGACGACAGGGAAAAGATAACGTTTTCCATTACCGAAGTGTTGTCATCAGACCCCAATGGTACCTTCTGGCTGAGGCAGATGTCCAGAGCAGACTCCGCCCTGGGTCTTTCGGATTCCCTGGACACTCACTGTCGACTGTGACCCCACTTCCAGCCTCCACTTCCATCCTCAGCCCTGCATCTGGCAGGATGCTTACGGCTTCTGCTTCAAGCCTTATTAGCTGCCAGAGGGTCACTGCTGTTACAGCCATCTCTGGTAATCTCCTTGGGTGAAATATCCTTTAGGTATTAGGGAGCTTCAGGTAAAGGTAGATTCAGTTAGGTTCTTTTCGGAGCAGCCCACATGTCACACACTGAAAATATGACGACACTTTGACTCTGACCTTGGTAATGGGAAAGCATCTCACTCCTCACATCCTTTTACCTCCCTCTGCAACATCAGCCTGCCTCTGATCTTTAGATTTTTAAATCGTGAATCAGGTCCATGACCCTACCTATCACCCACACATAACGGTGACATTTATCATAGTAGTGGTAGTAATTAGGGACCACACATAAACTCTCTGTATTCTTCCAAAACCCTTCACCGGATATTTTCCTGTTTCCCTTTCCACCTCCTTGTCTGTTCCCTGCCCTCTCCCACCCCGCTCTGTGCGCGCTTGGATGGTTTGCTCCAGCTGCCAGTCCTCTGGTGTTCGGTTAGGTGTGGCAGCATGGGGGGGAGCGAAGTGTGGAGGGAAGGACAGAGGTGGACTGTGTTCCCCTGATGCCCCTCTCCCTGCCAGGCTGCACGTGGGCAGTGGCTCGGCCCTCTGCGGCCCTGCCTGTGGCTCTGCAGCTGACCAGACCACTTCTGAGACCTGCTATTTCTGTTTCCCTTTCCTGCCTAGGGATGCTAATCATTTCTCTCTGCTGCTTTCTCCAAATTGTTTCACGTTCCATTTGTTGGCTTCCCATGAACTTCACAAAGTTGTAACTTGGTCCCTTATTAAAATGTTCTTTTTTAAAAAAAATATTGATTTTTTTGAGAGAGAGGAGAGAGGGAGAGAAACATTGATCAGTTGCCTCTTGCACGACCCAATGGTTTGCAGCCCACGCTCAATCCACTGAGCTACACCTGCCAGGAAGGAACACACATCTTTTTAATGGGAAGTAGATACACCTGCCTTTGCTCAGCAGGGAGACACTATTATGATCTCCAAGGCTGTAAGCAAATTTGGCCTTTGTTTTGGAAATAGATACTCTCTGTTTTCTGTGGCTGTTTATTGTACAAACATCCTCAAAGGGACAGTTTAAAGGACAGTCAAGGACTCTACTTTTAAGATAAAAAGAAATGGGAGAAACTTATGAAGATCTCTCTTCCAACTTTCTGACTGGAATTACTAGCCTTCTGATATCAACTTTTTATTTCTATGAGACTCCGCATCAGTGTGATTTTGACAGTATAATGTTGTCCACTGAGAATGTAGATTAATTTGGATATATAATCTGAGGTATTACCTCAAATACAAGTTTACTAATACAAGGCATTAAAAATGTTCAATAGCATGAATTCCCACATTAAATTAGTTTCTTTGATGTTCATTAACTCAGCTTATACATTTTCATTTCCCGAAAAAGAAGGCATAACATTATAAAATTTATGTCCGTTGGGATATGACTATTCTTGGACACTTACAAAGACCGTTACCGTGTATCATCGGGAAATTGTTCGTGGCCACATCACATCTGAGCTGAAATGGGTTAATGACAAAGTCCTTTTGGAAAAGAGCTATAATTATAAGTCACAGTTTTAATGTATAATGTGAGCTCAAAATTACAATTCTACCAAGAGGAGAAAATGTCACTAATGAGATCAGGGCTAGGTGACTACAGGGGCCCAAACTTCAACAGTACGGAGTGTGACTCCTTCTTTTATGTCACTTCTATGTCGTTATTTCAGGGGCATGTGTCCACCATGGGAACCCGATGAAGGGTTCTGGAGTCGCGGAACCCTGCTAAGTGTCTTTCCATTTCCGGGTAATCAAAACACATTCTGCTTTAACCATCCCTAAACAAGCTCCATCAATTTAGGTAAATCGCTGATCTCAAGTTATGTTTTGCCATTACATAATCATAGTATTTATTTTCTGTAATTGTGAGATTTAATGTAAGAAAAAGTTAAAGAGTACAAATGCTGAATTTGTATTAGCATTTGAAAACAAAATCTTCAGGAAAATGACCTTGAAGAAAAAAAAATCATGACTTTCATTGAAAACCCCTGAACCGAAGAGGGGAGTTCATGAATCAGAACCCCAGCAGCACAGTCACAGAAGCAGAGAGCCCCTACTTCTCAAGAACTGTGTACCGTGGGGCGGCCCCCAGGTTGCTAGCTTGGAATTGTGAAGGGTGTGGAGACTTGCACACACCACTCAGAGGCAAGGTGGCATGAGGGAACCCACACGCTCTGAATGACTAAATGAGAAGGAAGAGAATAAGATGAGCTGTGCGTGGGCTAAACTCTTGAGGAAAGAGATACCTAATGAGGATTGGGAATATTTTGTGCTACATGCTGTGTCGTGACTTGCCTCCTTGCTGTTTCCTGAAGAAATATTTAGTAAAAGTGCATGTTCATTTTGAGTCTCTCTTTTGAGCGCGATGCTTTTCTGGCGGGGATGCTGATTTGACCTTCGCTGGACTGGAAGTAGCCCCCTGGACTGGAAGTAGCCCCCGTTAAATGAGGCACATACAATCCTAGTGATGTGTGGAAAGAAGGTGGAATTAAAATTATCTTATAATATTTCACAATTATTCCAACAATATATTATTAATATACGTGGTTGCTGGCTTAGGCTTCTGTGTAACTGTGATGATTCTTCAGTATGCAATAAAATATACATACAAACACAATTGTACACTGATTTTGCACTTTTATATTGAGCCTTCCACAATACAATCAAATAATAATCCATTATTTCCCCTATTGTATGAAAATTTAAAATATCTTCATTCATTAAACAAAGCTAAATAAGACCCACAATTATAATCAAGACTATTCTAAAATACCAATTAAAAATAAACAAAAAACACCTTCCCTTGAATCTCAGTGAGGCCTAAATTTCTCTTAATTTTTCTTAATCTTACATCACAAGGAGTGCAGGTAAAATTTATAAACTAAATATCTGCATGCTGTAGAGGCAAACACCTAGCCCTTTAAGAAGAATTATCTTGTCAGATCATTTCCCTTATAACAGATTGGCCCCCAAAATCGGGTTTCACCTTTAGCAATTTGAGGGGCAGGGAATACTTCATTTTCCCCATGAAGATGGCGTGGCGTTGTTCATCATTTCTGCAGTGGCATAATTACTCACCCAGCATGGCAGCCGTGGTTTATGGAGCCACGCCGCAGCTTGGGTTTGTTTATTGGTTGCGCTTCCCAGGGCTTTCCATCATCACGTTTCATGCCTCAGCCGCTGTGCTCTCGGGGCAATCAGTGGTCAGGCAAAGTCACATACATGCAAAGAGCTTCTTTCTTAGCATCTATTCAAGGGCATCAGTACTTCTAAAATATGCATGAGTATATGCTCTTGTATGCTACAGCCACATTTACTGCAACTTATACAATAAAATATGCTATTTCTACCTGCATTCACAATAAAACCATGAACAGGCAGTGATGACAAAGGTTTATTGATTTTGAATTCTATAAGAGGCTCCCTTCTTATTTTATGTCTCAACAGATTATAGTAAGTCAAGGTACAATTACAAAATAGCGATTGTAATTCCTCCAAATGATGCATTACAATTTGGATTTAAAATATATTTTATAACTGAGGTGCATTTAAAAAGATATTTGTTCTCTCTATTTTTACTTTCCTATCTGTATATATTGCCCCTCCTGCAGCCATTTAAAGTGCTCCAGTTTTCTGAAACAGAGAGCACAAATAAATTCCAGTCAGCGACATACATTTTCTTCCTGGGCAATATATTGCTCTTTCCAACACTCTCTAACACAACACTGGTGACATAGACTAAAGTGGTGAGACTGGAGATATTGAATACCTTCCATATCTGAGTCTATTTTAAGTCTTAAATTGTCTTCTCTCAGCCCCAACCTGAGAGCCCTACCATCCACCCACCACTGAAAGAGAAGGAGAGAAGGAGCCACAGCTAAATTTTCTTCAACACTTAAAAGTCACATAGGAACTGCCTAGTAGGTCTTATTTTCTCTTAAGAATCAGTCCTGTTTTAAACTTCAATCTTCAAAATGTATACTACCTTTCTCCTGGGCTAGAGCTGTAACCCCAGGGAGCTCAGCAAGGTTGGGGACTTTGCTCTTCCAGATGTAGCCCTACCTCAGATGTCCAGGGCAGGGAGTAGGGACAGGGGAGTCAGCAGAATCTTAATCCCATGGGCCGCCTTTTCTGGTAGTAATGTGCCCCCGGCATCACTATGATACAGACTGGGTCAGTATGAAGTGATGGACATGGCTTTGGGCCATCTTGATCAATGGAGACCACCCTAGAAAGAAAATCCAGTGTTCCATTTGCCTTGCTAAAGCAGTCAAATCTCCAGCCCCTTGTCCAAGTCGCCAGTCCCTTCAGCCTGGCAGACACTGGTCTGTCCTACAGCTCCTGTTATTTTTTTCTGACTGGCACACTCTTTTCATGAAACCAGGAGGACTTCTGGGGGTGTCTCCACATCCCCAAAAGGAATCAAAGAAATAGGAAGTGGTATGGGGATAGTTTCTCTTCCTGCTTTCAGTCACACTACGGCGCATTCCTACCAGGCCTTGTTGTGACAGTCTATTCCTATGAGCCACAGGCTGTCCCCCTGTTCACACAAAATGTCCAGCTTCAGTAACCCATGGGGAAGGTTTTGCTTCCACCCCTGTCCTAGGACAGATAGGGCTGTTGAAACTTCAGCACACTGAGAAGTAGTCGAGGAAGGAGATGCCAGGATTCTTTGCTGTGAGGGCCATCATTTTTTCCCAAGACTCTCTTGGAGCTTTCCTAACTTGGTTTTGGAAATGGCAAGTCAGATCCATTTGCTGTAAGCCAAGGCAGTCTATGGTAGAAATGAAGGCTTCATTCCCAGTAAGCTAACCCCATCCTTTCCTTAGATTGACTGGAGGAGGAAAGCATGAGGAGTGGTTGTGGACACAGGGTGATCTGGCCACCTCTTTGACTTAGCTATGAAATTGTAGGTCCCAGCTGCTGGGGACTAGCTGTCAGCTCTGTACATAATGTTGGGGGACTTATTTCATTTGTTCTTACTTCTGGTCCTGGCCCCTAATTTGTGTACTTAACTTCTACCTGGTACCTATTTAAAAAAAATGAATTAACTTGTTACGTGGCAAGCCTAGGAGAGCAAAATGTGTGTGTGTGTGTGTGTGTGTATCACCTAAGATAGCAGATAAAGAGTGTATAGACATAGTCATGAGGATCAAAAAGATAATCAAAGATGACAGAGTATCTTTAAAAAGTGCCCACAATGATTCTGTTCTTCTCTCTCAACTTCAGGCTGACGTTTCTGAGCCATTAGACAAACCCATCTGGATCTGGTGTTTGGGAAGTGTAGACTTGGGAAATCCACAAGTTATGCGTACATGAAACATCAATAGGCATTTTTAGCAAATATTAACAAAATCATGCAGGGATTACTGATTTTTCTGCACTTGTTGATTCTGATTACCTTCAAATAGTTGAAAACAGGTCCTATAAGAAGGATTCAAGAGAAACAACAGTAAAAATATTCAGCTCATGAGTAATAGAAGCATGTGTCTAGTCTAGTGGCACACCTTCAGGGGACGCTTAATTTTTAGTTGACATTTGAAGAAAGGGAGACCAAAGGGGGTGGGAATTGATATACTTAGACTAAAATAGAAAACAGAATGTATACAACTACTATAGCATGGGAGTGATTGGGAAATAAAGATAATACAGCACAGCTAACATTTGATAAGCAATTATTATGTGCCTCTCACTATAATAAGTCATCTTGAATATATTAACTATTATAACCTGAAAGCACTTTAAAATGACAGATATAGTAATGATATCATGTCAGAAACTGAACAGAAATAATTGGCAATATAATAAAAGAGTAAAATATTATATAATAGCAACTATTTTTCCTACTGTCTTTCAAAAGATAATCTAAGCCTAGAAAAACAAAATATTTTTCTAATTTTATTGGTATATTATCATATTTCACATTTTTACTTTTCAGGGTAATCAAATAGGATTAGTGGGTAAAACCTTTTCTTCATTAGTCAAATTCATTAATACTATTTTATTTTTTAAAAGATTTTATTTGTTTTTAGAGAGGGAAGGGAGAGAGAAAGAGACAAAGAGAGAGAGAAACATCAATGTGCGATTGCTGGGGGCCGTGGCCTGCAACCTAGGCATGTGCCCTGCCTGGGAATTGAACCTGTGATGCCTGGTTCGCAGCCTGAGCTCAATCCACTGAGCTACACCAGCCAGGGATTAATACTATTTTAAAACTAAGTGAATACTTTCCAATGATACTAAAGGAAAATATGAGATAACCAAATTTCTTGAAATCAAGGTGGAGACATTAGAAGTCACAGAAACATGATTGTATCACTCGGAACAACTTGCATTTGTCAGCTGTAACCCGTAAGACTGGCTTCTGGTGTCTCAGCTCATCCCAGCCAAAATGTTGCCCAGCAATATTATATGTAAATACAGCCACCCTCTGAACTGGAAAGTCAGGGATAATGTGCTTCTTTTTAAGTCCCCTGTTTTCTCTCTTTATGACAAAAGTCAAGTTGCTAGTGATAAAGACGTGAAGATACTCCTGTAGTCACATAGGATATGTAACCTAAAGTTACTCCACGTTGCTGATCAAGCATCAGTTTCGAATAAATATTAGTTTGAAATATAAAAGATGAAATATTGCATGTACTATCTATGAGATTTTCAAAAATTTCCTGGATCTTTTAACATTTTTCTCTGTATATGTGCGATGAAATAATAGTTTAAAAGATTGTTGAGAGAACTAAATGAGAAATGCTTGTTTGCTATATTAAAATATTACACCATATTATTTATCTAAGGGAAGAAAGGAGTCATTTTTGACTGTTCTGTTATTCTAAAATATAACAGTAAAACTCAATTCTTTTAATGAAATAGTTCATGTTTCCAAAACTAATGCAATATCAGGATATTGCTTCCTGTGTACTCTTTGCATTTCCAGACAGTCAAGGTTTATTTTTCTTTTTCAACTCAGTCTAAAATTAGATGGAATAAAACCAAAAAGGCGACATAATATCAAGGAGAATGTGTTAGATACATAATAACTGTAAAATTCAGCCACACGTGCATTTGCATAGACAAAAAGAATCTTGTGAAACTCCTAAATATTTTGGACTCCTGGAGAATAATACCACAACTATAATGCACCTGCTCTTCTCTGTTTATTTTTCTGCAATAACATTTGAAGGTGTCAGTTGGCATTTCTGAATGTCGAAGGAGGGAGAGAATAAACACATTACTAAGTACAATTGTGGTTTGGTTTCCTTAGCGTTCTGATACCTCATTGAATACAAGTAAAGCTATCTCCCCTCTAGATAGACGAAGACGGCATACCAGCGAGGAGAGATAATACCTGTTGTTGCGCTTGAGAAAAAGCAAGTATTTACATGCAGAAAGGAGGGTGTAAGAAGATTACAAAGCCTTTCTTATTGTGATGAAATTTAACCATGCACTCCTCTTACCTCCGGAGCCCCGCAGGGTGAGAACAGAACCCAGGGGCTGGGCTGTGAGTCTATATTTGATAACTAAGCTCAGAGAGAATTGACGAGGCAAATTTCAAAAGCAGGATTTTGGTATTTAATGTTTTTAACAACAGAGACACCTTCAAATAATATTTCTATTCCACATATACTTCCTAGGGTGTATTTTTTTCTTTTTGTTAAATCTAGCTTAGGGTCCCAAAGTACAAATTAACTATGTCACTAGTGGTAACTTTTAGAAAAAAATTCTTTAAATATAGACATACACACATTATTATATGTTATAATATAATGTAATATATGATACAATACATTTATATATGCTTGTTTCATATATATTCTATATGTAATATGCAAGTGTATATAGTGTGTATTTCAATTCTGTTTTATCAATCTAGAAAAATAGAATTCTGTTCTATGTATTATATTTATAAACCCATGCAGCAAGAAAATTATTTTGATAATTAAGACAAAAAGACTCTTTTACTTCAGGCAGAGCAGGTAACTAAATCATATTAGCTTTATTTTTCAGGTTCATCCTATTCCTACAGTTTTGCTATCTGATAAAAAGTTGAGAATCAGGTTATCTGAGTCACAGAAATGAAGATATAAACTGGCATTTTTATTTAGATCATGATAAATATGTATAGATGAGTAGATTTGGGAAAATTGACATTTTTTCCAGTATTTAGTTTTCCTATACATAAAAAAGTAAAAACTGGTATGTATCTTACTTTATGTATAGCTAGAGAGAATATCAAGATCATTTCAGGTTTTCTGAATGAAGAATCAATGCATGTTAAAAAAAAAGTTACACTTTTTCAGCTTAGTTGGGTATTAAAAGTTTTTAACTCAAATATGAAACTTTTTGGTTGGTTAGCTATTCGTATACTCATATTTATATATATTTAAACATATTTGTGGTAAGAACACTTAGGAGATTTATACCTGCTTACATTTTGAGAGCGTACAATGCAGTGTTTTTAACTACAGGCACAACGTTGTACAATACCATCCTCCACATCTGGGGCTTGATGCCTCTGGATTAGAACCATCCCCTCCGCTCCCCCCAGGCCCTAGCAGCCACCATTCTGATTGCCAACTCTATGAGCCTGACTATTTTGATAACTTGTAGAAGTGGACTCATGAAGGACTTATCCTTCTGTGGCTGACTTATTTCAGTTAGCATAATGTCCTCAGGTTGTTGAATATTGCGGGATTTTTTTTTAAAGGCGGAATAATTGGGATAGTATATGCATATACCACCCTTCAACTATTCACCACCCATTGCTGGACACCTAGGTATATTTATATATTTTTGTGTACTAATTTTATACAAAATAAAATTTTATTTCCTAGCCCATTACTAAATATTTTTTGTAATAGTTTTGGGTTGGTTTTCCAGTCCTTTGATCCAAATAATGATGATTTGCCTTCTTCTTTTCAAAGACTTAATGTGGTTTGTTTCCTGCTTCACCAACCAGTACCTTTAAACGCTGTTAATGGCTGTCCTAGTGGACACTGCTGACTTCTTCCCTGGTGATGGGAATGGCGTCCAGCTCCTCACCACTCAAAGTAATGCTCATCCAGGGGATGAGTGGAGGCAGGCAAGCAGGGAAAAAACAAGGACATCAGTGTTAGTGTCAACAATAAAAATAGAAGGGAAAAAGAAAAAAGAAGCCAGCTCAGAAATATGTTGCAAAAAAAGAGTCACGTTTTCCTATTTGCATACATTCACATGCATGGTTTACATGTTTCTGTGTTTTCATGTGTACACGTTATATATGTGTGAAGATATTATACTAAGATATACCACTATCCATAACTTATCAAACTTATTTTAAATTTAAAAGTGTTAGTATTTTCAAATGCATTCTGGTATTTTTGGAGTTGATCCTATGATTTTTTCTTTCATTTATTAGCAGGGTGAAATCCACTAACAGTTCTCCTAATAGTGGGCTCACTGTTACAATGAATCTCACTCGACCATGGCATACCATGTTTTAGTATTTTGCTCAGTTCAATTTGCTAATATTTTAAGTGTTTTTTTAAGATTTTATTTATTTATTTTTAGAGAGGGGAAGAGAGGGGGAGAGAGAGAGAGAATCAATGTGTGGTTGCCTCTCAAATGGCCCCCACTGGGGACCTGGCCTGCAACCCAGGCATGTGCCCTGCCTGGGAATCAAACCTGAAATGCTTTGGTTTGCAGCCTGTGCTCAATCCACTGAGCTATGCCAGCCAGGGCATATTTTAAGTGTTTTTCGCATCACTTTTCAGGTGTCTTTTGCAGGTTTAAACAGCAATGTTATCCTGATTTTGTAAACAGAATCCCATGGCTGTCTACTGGTTATGTTCTGAAACATTTTTAACAGTTAAGGGAGTTATCTCAAGACATTTGTGAGCCCTAGTGTCCTGCTGTGGAACAGGAGAAGTGATGAGGATGACGAGGTGGCATGTTTGAACTAGACATTGTTCTCTTTCATTTATTTTGTCTGTATTCAGGGATCCCTTTGATCGATAGACTCTGGCATTCCCTTAGGTCAAGAGTACTTTCTTATATTGAATATTATTGAAAAGTCTTCTCCAATTTTATTTATTCTTATCTCTTTTCTTTGCTTATAAACACCACTTTAATGCCCGGGAATATATATTTTGTTTCCTTATATAAAAATAATTTTCCATTTTGCCCCTTTTAATCTCTTCACTCATTTCCTTTTGAATCTGAGTAAGAATCTTTAGTTTGCATTTGACACCAGTGATCATTCAACAGCTTCCATTCTAATGAAACATTTCATCTCCTTTCGCACTTCAAGTTTCCTTACAATGTTTCCTTCAACTCAGCTAATGGTCTTTTTTTTTGGCTAATGATTAGCCAAGAAAAAGTTATTTGGGGTATTTTACCTTTTAACTTTTATGTTATAGTGTTTTCTCATTTTAATTGATTTAACACAGGAAATGTTTTCTCTGAAATGTACATTTCAAATCTTTTATTCAAAAATAAACTACTTTTATTTTATTCAGAAATAAATCTTTCTTCTGTTTGCAAATGTTATATTGTTAAACATTTTTAAAATTCCTGTGGTGTTATTTGTGTGTTGGGGGTGTATACATATATAAATGTATATGAATGTTTATATATATATATATAGTACACATTCATACACACACTAATTTTTAAATAGGGCAAGATCTACATAATCTCTGGATTTCCCATAAGCAGAGTGTATACATTTCTCTTGGTACCTTTTCTATAGATCTGATTATTGGTCAAATTCTCCGTAGACCTCAGGTTGAAGATTCTGTAACAGAGTCAGCTCTCAATCAATTTTAAATATTTAGAAGTGATACCCATCTTCTCCAGGGTTAGCTTTGTCCTTCTGCCAAGTTTACAATCCTAATAAAATCCTCCCTCGTTTATTTGCCATTTCCACCTGTATTGAACTTCTTGGAATACTAGAACCAGATTAAAGACAGAAAAAGAAAAAGAACAGTAGTTTGAAGGTGTAAAATATCCACAACTACTTTTTACATCAGGTCTTGCTCATTGGTCGTGGCCACTAAAGGCCAAGGGAATTGGGAAGGGTGTGTAAAGTATAGTGGGCTAATCAGAATGTCATCTATTCTGCTCTTTTGAAAGGCTTTACTCTTCTGCTTAAGTGTGTCCTCTCCCTTTTTTATTAATTAAACTTCTTAGAGAGGTTTGGACAATCATTAACCAGTGTTTTTAGTTTGTGGTATTGCAGAAAATGCACCTTTGCCTTTCGATGAGACCCACTGAGAATTTATGAGAAACCATAAAATAAAACTGTGAAATGTTTACTTTGCATTGCACAGACACTGCATACAATAAACTGACAGACCGAACATTCTCCTTGATGGACAGGCGTTGCGTTAAACAATCATCGTCTTGGTTGCAATACGGAGGGAAACACAGCACTATTGATACGAGTAGGACCCAGATTCCTGCGCTCTGGTATTTTGTGTTCCTGTCCTTCTTGTCAAGCTGTCAGCGACCACTTCACAGGACTGAAAATCTAAGTGCCTTCAGCAGTTCCCTCCCTGCTTCTAATCCCCACCTTTGAAGCAGAAGCAGAAAATGAGTTTGGCTGAGAGTCAGAGCTAGCCTGCAGTGTTGTGGGAAGTGGGGGTCAGAATCCCTGAAAATGAATGAGCGGCCTTATTTGCGGAGAAGAGGGTGTACAGCTTTGTCTCATTGATCTTTTCCTTCTCACTTTTATTTGTACAGCTGTTGTTTAGAATTTTCAGGGTTGGTTGTTAGATAAATAAGACATTACTACAAGCAGGTGCACACATGTGCCAGAGAACTCACGTTCCACAACAATGGAAGGTATTATACCTTATTGGCTCCTCTCTGTCCAGTTCCTAACGAAGCTCCTGGCATTTGATAGGCACTGACTGAATATTAAATTGAATGGAATGGAAATAAGGGGAATGTATTCCCCCTTTGATATCCCACATGCATTTGAAATTTATTATGTGGAAAACTAAATTCATCATCCCATTCCTGTTTCCTATCAATTTATATTTTAAATTTCTCTATTTCCTTTTTTGATGATAACTCAGTCACCCATTCACATTGGCCAAGAGGCTAGGGTCCTACCCGTGTTTCTCTTTTTCCTTCTCTCCCCATAAGTAATTGGTAACCAAGTCTTGTCTAGTTTTCCTCCAAAACAGCTCTAAAATTCACAACCTTCTCTTCACCCTCATTGCTCTGCATTGGTTAAGACCCTGACAAATTTAAACTTAATTTCTCTATCCTTTCCAATGTAATTTTTAGATTCCTGCCTAAAACTTTTTGATTGGCGATCTCATCAGGACCTTTAGCCCATAGTTAAATTTAGCTCTCCTTGTAAGAGGTGAGAGAGAATTCAGAGAAGCCAGGAAAGCTGGAATTCCCAGGGCACAGTAATGGAGCAGAGGACAGTGTATGTAGAGAACATTTCAGCGATTTGGAGAGGGTTCCCCTTTTATCTTTACTGGAACCCAGATCAGCACGTGTGCAAGGAAAGTTCCACACTGGAAAGAACCACTGGACAGGAGAAGGCAGAACAATCCCCAGAACTCATTCAGGGCCACAGATAGTTTGTGTTGCTGCTAGCCAGACACAAAACCCTTGAATCAGTCATGGTGGTCGGGAGGGCGCTGTTTCACTAGGGCGGAAAATGTCTACGGAGAATAAAACCTGTCTGGGCCCTACCAAACAAAATTCGGAGCTTCAAAAGGAGCAGGTTATTCCCAAATAATTTAGGAAACAGACCCAGGAATAACACAGTGGATAGTAGGCAATGACATTAAGCAGTTATAAACTGTGTCTGTGTTTGGGAAGACAGAGGAATGCACGGAAGGAGGGACACAGAAGATATAGAAACGGCCTAAGTCAACTTCTGGAGATAAAGAAAATGTCTGGGATGAAAGATCCTGCATACAATTGACAGCAGATTAGCCATTGCAGGGGGTGGGGAAAGATCAGTGTATTTAATCACAGGGCAATAGAAAAACCATCCGAAATGAAAAAGAGGGGGGAAATGACTAAAAAAAGTTAATAGCTCACCAGTGAACTGTGGAACAACTTTAAATGAACTAACGATGGGTAATTGAATTCCCTAAAGGAGAGGAGGGTTAAGAGTTGGAGAAAATTATATTTGAAGGAATAATCGCTAGGCACCTTCTAGATATGGTAAAGTGAACTCTCTTCAGCGTCGTGAAAATCCCGGCTCATCTTCTTTTTTTGAACTTGTCACTGAACTGAACATTGCCAAAGGACAGATTCCCTTGGAGTAGATAAGGCTGATCCAGGCAAAGGACACTTTCTATTGTCTAATCGACCTGAGGTGGCTGAAAGGGCTGTAAATCCTCACCAAGAAACAAGTGATGGAGTAAACGGTCACCTGGTTCCGGAATGAGAACGCTGGGAGCCTCAGGACCGTCCTGCGAGGCTGAGCCACGCCCCTGGCAACGCTCCTGGGGAGTCACACCCATCTTCTGGGCTCCTGCCATCAGATCGCTTCTTGTTTTGTCTTACATTCCTCTTCTCCCAGCTCTCCTTGGTCTCTCCCTAATGTCTACAAAAGGTCATCCCTTATTGTTTCCTCATGTACTTTGTAGTGACCTATGGATTATGGTCCCCTGGGGATTAAACCTTTCATAACATGTAAATCCATAATACCGCTAACCCAGCTGCATTTTAGCAACCACCGCCACTCACTCTGGTCTGTGTACAGAGCAGGGCACGTGGGGATGGCCACCTGTTTCCTTAGAAGAAAAAGTAAGGAAATATTTTTTTGAAAAAAAGTTTATATTTCGAACATTTCTAGATAGAAAATACTCTTGAAAGTCAGTCATACTTTGTAGTTTGACATAGTTTTCTTTTAACCTTTTTCTCAAATACAGGTTTCAAGGATACAATTCTGTAATACACCAACTGTATATTGTCTTGTGTGCTCATACCCCAAGTCAATCTCCTTCCATCACCATTTATCCCCCCTTTACCCTTTGCTACTTTCCCATACTCCCTTTTCTCTCTGGTAATCATTATACTGTTTTATTGTTGTTTGCTTAAGCCCTTCCCCTTTTTCATCCAGCTCCCTAGCCCCTCCCTTCTGACAGCTGTCACTCCGTTTTCTCTCTCTATGAGTCTGTTCCTATTTTGTTAGTTTGTTCATGAGATTCCATATATAAGTGAGATTATATGGTATTTGTCTTTCTCTGACTGACCTATTTCACTTAGTGTAATACTCTCCACATCCATCCATGCTATAGCAAAGGGTAAGATTTCCTTCTTTTCTATGACTGCTTAGTATTCCACTGTGTAAATGTACCACAGGTTTTTTATCCACTTATCTTTTATTAGGTACTAATAAAGAATTTTTTAATTTGTTTTTAATATAATTATAGTACTTGGCCTCCGTTTATACCACCTAAGTTCTGAGTATAAACAGATGGAGAAATTATCAAAAAATCATGCTACATGTGGCATAGCATCCTGTACCATAACTCACTTTTTCTTAATATGCTTTACTATGTTCAATAAGACATGTTAGGTAAAGGGTACAGAAATTTTCAAGAGTAACACCAGTCACAGAATCAAGAAATGTATCCAGAACTATCTCTTATAGATATTGGAAATAATCTTGTCATAACTCACCAGCTACTAAATTCAGCAGTGATTAGTTTTATACCCCACTATAATCTTATTTTTTGAATAATGTTTATTGAAAGGATAGGCTGTATTGTAAAGAGTATCCAAAAAATTATTAAATCTTTGTCTCATTCATGCAGCTTCCCACATTTTTGTGTTTGCTAAAAATGCAATGAGAAATCAAATGACTATCTAGAGTGATTTTTAAAAAGCCGGTATGATAGATCTTGTGAAATCTTGCCTGATTTCGGTCCCATGAGCACCTCACAGTTTTGAGATGGCAAATGTGTGGCTCACAGAACAGTGTGCTATTCGTTTGCCAGGGAGTCTCACCTGCATAGTGCTGTGTGGGTACGATGACATAATGTGTGTATACTGTTCATTTTTCTCCAGGGTAGTCTGGGCATTTTTAAACCACTTGCTCAAAGACTATCCCTATAATCTTATTTTATAATTTTTACTCCCAAAGCTTATTGAACACAAACTGGACTTTGTATAGCAGTAGGGAACTCTCTAAGATCTTCTCAAATGCAGAAGGCATTGAATGTTAAATGAGTACAGATGCATTAAGAGTTGTCTCATCATAGTGAAGCCATAACAAAGATAAGCATTTGAAGAAAACATCATTAAAGATACAAACGGGAAAAGTTTATGGTCAGGGTCCGGAAGTAAAATGCAGCCTCAATTTCTTTCTCCTACTCACTGTTTCCAAAAAAGACTCTGTAAGATATCCTGAGAAATGTCTCTTACACTCACATGCTCTCTCACTCTCTTTTGAGCTCTCTCTGTCTCTCAAGTAGGGACATGAGGTCAAATAAACTGGCACCTAAGACAGATCAAGTTCCCCTTCCTGTATCCACAGAAGGAAGCACTGATACCCCAGCAGCTTTAAACAAACTTTATGCCCAGATGTTGGTTTTTAAATACCCATCCCATTAAAAGGAATCAAGAGCTTCTTGGGAAAATGTCTGATTGCAGGATTGGGGCAAAGAAGGAACAAGTTAAAATGGGGCATCCTGGTGTACCAGAAAGTATGAAAGTGCCCAAGAATATAATGGAAACATGTCAAAAAAATAAAAGAAGAAAGAAAAAAAACATTACAGACAGCTTGATGGCATTCCCATTGGCCAAATCTGAGTACAATTTGAGTGTAGAAATTAGTGAGGACCGTAGTGGAGTATAGCCCATTGGATAAAGTAGGAAATCATGACTCTACTTAATAATAAGTACATAAGCAAGTACAAACATAAACAGAGCAGAAATGAGGACATTGTAATAAATGAGTGCGCCAGCTGACAGGTGTGGACGGAGTGATGGAGTGAAAAAAACAATCACTAGTGACCATCAGGGTAAAGATTAATTCAGGCAAAACACGTCAGGAGGTGCTACTTCTGTAGAAAAAGCAAAATGAGGAGCAGGTTCCCAAAGTGTCTGACCACAGACTGCTGAGGAGTAACAAGGGAAAATGGGAACTAAACAGTGGAGAAAGCAAACATGTTGATCTATGACCCAGATTAATTCCATCGATGAGGAGCAGTTAGATGTCAAGTGTTTGGGGATGCGATACACTGAGGACACCTTGTCACTCCTGCATTATACCAGATGGGGTTGCATAGACTGTGTCTAATCATAAGAACACATTAGTCAAATCCAAATTAAGAAACATTCAATAAAATTACTAACCTGACTTTTTTAAAAATGTCAATATCATTACCAAAAAAGGCAAAGAAACTCTTATAGGTTGAAGGAGGTAAAAAATATGAAAATTATAAACACAGCTTCTGGCCTCAGACTCAGTATATACACTATAGATTAAATAAAATATTATCACTATGTTAAATGTCCTGAATTGGAACACCTTCAAGTGCATATGTGAAAATATTTATTTAAGTTTGGAGAGTTGTATGACATTTTCTTCTACTTAGTAGTTAGCTTGGAGGAAAGAATTTCTTCAGCTGAAAAGTTTTGAATAATATTTTTATTTTCTTTTATGGTAGCTTTATTGTTGTAGTTTT
Source organism: Phyllostomus discolor (assembly GCF_004126475.2). Classification (NCBI taxonomy): domain Eukaryota; kingdom Metazoa; phylum Chordata; class Mammalia; order Chiroptera; family Phyllostomidae; genus Phyllostomus; species Phyllostomus discolor. The sequence goes on along the minus strand of NC_040913.2, from coordinate 9,967,320 downwards.
ATAGTTCTTTTGTGTCCTATTTTTAAGTTCTTTTTGTAGACCAGTTTCTAGTTCAGAAGCAACCTTTTCTAGCAGTATGGCAAAGTGCAGTGTCTTTAATGGAAAATGTGGTCAGTTTGGGCAGAAAGGGAGTGGTTGGGAGGTTTTGTTTATCTTTCATTTCTGTGTCTCTTGACTTCACCCTCTCACTAACTTTTTCTCCTTCCATGGCCATGACTCTAGGTCCAACAGACAACTGACATTATTTTCAGAACCAAAATTTCCTTCATTATATCTTCCAGAAGTTTCCTCAAAGGGCCCAGACTCTTAACCCCTCAAAAACATGTTTAAATTATAAACATAGTCTTATTTTCACCACTGATGATGACAGAGAAAATAACATTTCTAAGATAGAAGCTAGGAACATATAATGTAAGTGTATGGTGGCGATTATATTATTTCTGCTTTTCCTGTGTTTTCGGTTCATTTGAATAATAATGTGCTATAAACAGTGAAGCTCACCTAATATTGGGCTGATAACTGATGATCGAAGGCTGTAAAATTCATTAAGTTTTTTGAGTGGACTCTTTATCAGCAGTACAGCGGATGTCCCAGCTTTTTGGTATTTTGTTTTTTGAAGTTCAGAGAACCCCTACCTTTTTCACAGAAAGCTGTGCTCACCTGTGCCTGTTTCTCAGCGGTAGCCTTCTCTTGGCAGCATTTCCTAATGCCTCACAGCAGAGTCAATCCTATCCTCCGCCACGTTGCCACAGTCCTTCTTCCATTCCGTGGTGGCCCGCTGGTGGCTCGCCCCCACAGAGGTCAAAGAGGACAACGCCTCTGTCTACTGACGGAATTGAGTGGGGTCATTACAAGTGAGCCACATTTACGTTTCAGCTCAGCCCTTACATTTTCAAAGTGGGTCCTGAGTCAAATGCGCGCCTAGACAATTTGTCTGAGGGACCTAGCATGTTTGGTGCAGAACAATAGGTGGAATGCTAGGGGTTATTTCCCTGAAAATAGCATGGCACAGAGGAGAGAGAGGACGAGCAGAGAATGAATGAGAGAGAGAAAGGAGAGAGGCAGTTTGCTCCCACAGGACAGAACATGGGAGCTAGAATCCGGGCCAGGTCAAAACGGACTCTGTTTCTAGGATGATGATCAACATACAAGTTTAGGTATTTGTGATGCTACAATGGGCTGCAACATAAACTTTTGTGGCTCCCTAAAACTTGAGTAAAGTTTTAACAAATATATACAATGTGTGTACGATTTTTGTTTTTATAAATACTAAGGAAAATGCTGCTACATGACTCGGTCAAAACAATTAGAGTACGAACTGTACACACAGATCAGTGGCAGAACTTAGAAAGTAAACTCAGTCAGAAGAAGCAGAAACTCAGAAGGAGGAATGACCACAAAATTATATGCCTACAGGATGATTTGCTAAATTCTTGAGTAGGGTTTTTCAGGAAATGGGGACTGAAGGCTTAAGGTTATCTCATTCCGTGTTAAAAAAGCAAGGTGTCCCTGCTGATTTCTAGGGTTTGTTTCTATCTCACATAGTACAGTACCTATCATATAGTCCATATATTTACTCAAGAGGTGAGCCCAAGATTATATACCTGTACGCTCTCACTAGTTTTAGAAACGAGTATCTAGTGGAATCTATTTTAGCATTGCAATGGAAATGATCAATTTCCATGGAATCTGTAGATCAATTTTGGAAGAATTAAACTCTTAACAATGTTTAGCCTTTAAATTCATAGCCACAGTATGTTTCTCCATTACTATAGTTTCTTTCCTCACATATCATTTTTAATTTTCAACATGTAAATCTTGCATATTTTATTAAATCTATTCTTAATAATTTTATGGTATTGATATCATATGGTATGGTTTTGATATATTGTAAATGGTAGTTTGTATTCTAATTTTTAAATACTTTTTGCTCACACATACGAGTATAATTTATATTTTATGTCTTATTCTAGTATTTTCTCTGTGACTGAAAAATTCATGTTAATTACTTTAATTTTTTGAGAGAATAAACGGATTTCTTTTTTTTAATCTGCATGCCTTGCATATTTTTTTTTCTTTTCTTATTGCATTCACTTAGACTTCCAGTAAAATGTTGCATAGAAACAGTGACATTAGACATCCTTAGCTTGTTCTTGACCTTAGAGGAAAAGCATTTGGTGTTTCCCAATTTATTATGATATTCCATAGCTCTACACCTTTTATTAGATAGCATTATGCAAAGTTGCTACCAGTGAGATAAGCAAATAAGTTTTTCTACATTATTTGTGCTGTTAAATAAGATTATATTCAGTATTTTTAATGCATTTTTGGAGTCATCTTAAAATACATTTTTTAAGTTCATATTTATAGCACTATACTAAACTCTTTACAAAAATATATGAAAGCTAATTACTGACACAGGATATTAGGTATATTATAATATTATATTTTTCTGTGGAATAGCCAACATTAATCTTCCTCCTAGTGAAGATTTCATTATTTAAATAGTCACAATTTATCTAGATTTTGATGTTTCCAGATTTGCTACCTACATGAAGGACCTTATATTGAGTCCTTAATATATTTAATGCAACAAAACGCTGCTCATCGTTTTCTAGCTTGTTCCTAAAGACTAAGATATTAATCCCTGTTAAAAGTCATGCTATTTGGTACTATGTATTTTGGGTGAAGTGAGGATCAAAGTTGGCGCATATGTCCCTTCTTTCATATCTCAGTTGACTGTGTTGTTCCGACTTATGGGAAGAGGGGAACTGCGCTCTGTCACCTATGAGCTTCCAGTAGGAGCCCCTTCCCATGGAGTCGAGTACAGTGTGTACACTCACCAGCAAGAACTCTCGGCGGTCTTCACAGCTTGAGCTTTCGGTGAGCACTATTGCTCTGTTGCAACAATACCCAGAGAATGCACTGCATTTCTTCTCTAACTTAAAGCAGACCATAGATCTACATTAATAATAAAAAAAAAGCCCTAAGAACCACCCACCAACGTTTATTTCTATAATCTCATAGCTGGCCTGAGGATACATGGAAAGAGGTATGACTTAATGTTTTCTGTAAATTGTTCTCTGATTGCTCAAGATTTCCATAGGAAACTCAGACACTGTTAGGTTCCCCTTATACTCTAACTTAAGCAATTTGATTTTTTTCTAGTAGTGAATCGATCCATCATAGTAAGTGCTGCTTTTATTATTCATATTGACTTGCTTTTATTTAACACAAAACCCTGTTTGGATTGTCCCACTGGAGGCCTTGGTAATTTCCTATTGTCTACCAAACTGTGTTTTAAAATGGACATAGGGCCTCAAATCATACTGAGTGAACTGCTGATGATAAAACAATCACGTTTCATGGTAAGGCCATGCCTGTTACAATTTACTTTTCTGCTAAATGGACTCAGCTCCAAGTAGGATTAAACAAATGCCCTTGAAATAAACTTTGTAGTGGGAAGTAAACAAACCTTGCTGGGAATACAGGCGTGAGATCATCCTCTCAGCCCGGCTGCTTCCTAACTCCGAGAATTTGGAAAATTCACTTGTTTTCACTGTCTCGTCAGTGAAATAAGGTTGTATTCATTATTCCTGTAACCCCCTTTCTTTGAACTCTGAACCTCTGTGACTTTAATTTATGATTATTATTTTTACCTATGACAGTACATTGAACACTTGGAAAAAATGACATGTCTGTCTTATTTACTGATTTGATGCCTCAAAAAACCTTCATAATCAATGGGGTCATTTTCAATATTTAGAAACACATGCAGATCAATACATGTGGAACTCAATATTGACTTGAGAGTTTTTGTTGTTCTTTCTCATAAGTTCATCTGTAATAATTTATTTTGAATATAGTGTATCACTAATCTTATTTTATCTGATCTTTTCATTCTTTACTGAGTACAGAATTCTATAATTCTTTAGTGCATATATATGTTATATATTATATACATACAACATATATACATATATAACTTATGTTAGGTAGTCTTGCTGCTCATTCACAATTTTGGAATTTTCTACTTTGAAGTAACTGCTTTAGGTTAATATCGAAGTGGCCAGCATTCACTCCCTGGCTGGTATGGCTCAGCTGGTTGGATTGTTGACTTGTAAACTGAAAGGTTACATGTTCAATCCTGGTCCAGGCATATGCCTAGGTTGCAGGTTTGGTCCCTGTTGGGGCACATGGGAGGTAGCCAATTGATGTTGTTGTTTTTTTTAATATTTTTTTTCTTTTAAGATTTTATTTATTTATTTTTAGAAAGGGAAGGGAGGGAGAGAGAGAGAAAGAGAGAGAGAGATCAATGTGCAGTTGCTGGGGGCTGTGGCCTGCAACCCAGGCATGTGCCCTGACTGGGAATTGAACCTGCTATACTTTGGTTTGCAGCCCGTGCTCAATCTACTGAGCTATGCCAGCCAGGGCCAATTGATGTTTTTCACATCGATCTTTTCTCTTTCTCTCTAACCCTCCCTTCCTCTCTCTCTAAATGCAATGAAAAAAAAATGTCCTTGAGTGAGGCTAAAAAAAAATTAATAAATAAAAAATGGCTGACATTCTAGTTGATATTTTATGACTATAATTTATTATGAAATTTCCTTCACCCACAGTAGGATTCTAGTCTCAGAAGTATCTCTGTTCCCAGTGATCCCTAGAGTATATGCCCTGCCCAGGAAAATTACCAACTCATAAAAAGATATTCCCAAGTATTTATGTCAAAACACCTACTGTAGTTTGAATTTAATATTCTATTAATTGTGCTATGAACACCTGACACCCAAACATCAATTGTAAATCAGCATTAGATTCTAAAATGAAACCTGAGGAAACAGGAACTTGAAAACGCTACACAGCCAGGTGATCAAAGCCAACATCAAAGGTGATGTCTCATTCATCCTCAATAGCCTTGGCCTGGTGTAAGAACGGTATGTTCCTCTGTGGTCTTCTTCACCAAACACAGAGTCCCGGCCTAACCGTGAGGAAGGCACCACGCACATCCCAGCTGATGGACATTGTCAAAAACACCTACCCAGTGCCTCTCGGGACAGTAAAGGTCATGGACAACAGGGAGATCTGGGAAACTATCTTGGCCAAGGAGAGCATCAGGAGACAAGATGAAACATGTCATATAATATTGTCAATGGGATTCTGGAGAGGAAGAGAACATTAATTAAAAAACTAATGAAATCTGGATAGGGGCTTTGATTAATACTGCATCAATATTTATGCATTAATTGTGACAAGTGTGCCATACTAATGAAGGACACTAATACTAAGGAAACTGGGTGCAGTGTGTGGAAATATTCAACATAATTTTTCTCCAAGTCTAGGACTATTCTAAAAACTAAACAGGAAACATGAAATTAAAATGTGACTGATACTTCAAGTAGTATCATTATACAGCTGATGTCATAAATTAAATATTAAGAACATAACAGGTTCATTTGTGTCGATATGGGAAAATGTTGAAAACACAGTGTGTGAAAAAAGAATGTCACAAAAAACATACTGTGACCCGTGCAAAAATGTACACACACACGTGCATGTGCAAGCAAGTGTTTGGAAGGCTGCACACTGAAGTGTCATTACTTTAAGGCTAACGGTGACCTCTGGGGCTGTAGCAAACTCAGTACATGAGGGCCTAGGTTTTTTGGTGTATGCTTGTCAAATTTGAATATATTATAATGCATGCGTATTTGTAGATATTTGTAAATTATTTATGATTTAAAATGAATACCTTGTATACATTTTAACTTTTCTGCCTTTCACTCCTGTAATAGCAAGTATTTTCTCCAGTGCACCCTCTGATGAGCATATAAGCAAGAATAAGTTTCCCCCAGGGTAAAGTGGAAAATTAAGAAAACAAAACAAAACAAAAAGTCTACTTTATTCATATTAGTTACTCCATATCTCTTTTTTAATTACATTTATTGGGGTGACATCTGTTAATAGGTTTATATAGGTTTGAAGTGTACAAGCCTATGATAGTTGAGCAGTGTATTGCATTGTGTGCCTACTCCCCAAAGTCAAATCTCCTTCTATCACCATGTATTCGACCCCTTTTTCCTTTACTACCCCTGCCCCCCTTCCCTCTGGTAACTACCATGCAGACTTATGTGTCTATGAGTTTTCAGGGTTTTGTTTGTTTGTTTATTTGTTGCTTTCAGTTTTATATCACACATATGAGTGAAATCCTCTGGTTCTGTTTTGGTCTGACTTACTTTGCTTAGCATGATATTCTCAAGATCCATCTATGTTGTTGCAAATAGCAATAATTCATCTCTTCTTATGGCTAAGTGATATATGCTGGAAATTTCTGTAGAAATAACATAGTGGGAGCCGTAATTGAGAGTTCTGGGCAGATGTTGGCTGGCACTGCAGCTGGGACTTTGCATAGCATACTTTATTGCCTCTGCAATGAGCATTGACACTGTGTGTGTCCCGGCATCTCTCCATACAGGGCCTGATACAAAACTAGCATGCTCAGTAACTATTGATTAGGAGATGAAAGAGGACACCGGCACTGTGACCATCCTCACCTTGACTAACACTCCTCTCAAGCCCGCCCAGTCTTTGTTTTCCTGGACGAGTTCACTCTCTGCTATGGCCAAAGGCAAAATAACCTCCAGAATGGGTCTCACGGCCTCTGCTCTCACAGCTCTTCCAATCTCGCTCAACACAAAATCCAGAGAGGGCCCCTGAAAACCTAAATAAGGGTACGCCACAGAAATCCAATATGGCATGTCACATTGGGCTTTCACTGAGGGTGTTAGGAAGTCACTGAGGAGTTTGAATTGGGAGCAAACAGGATGGAATTTGTTATGTAGAAGCCAGTCCTGGATACAGAGTGGGGAAGAGCATGGGCAGACAAAATCCGGTAATGCCAGGGAGAGCAAACTAGAGTGGATATGGCAAGAAAAGGATGAAGTGGCTTCAGATACACAATTGACAGTAAAATGCAACAGTGAGTGAATGAATGGACTGAAAGGATTTTTAAATTGTTAGAAGGGTGGGGTGGAGAAAGGAGGAGGAAGTGGCCTCCAGTCTTGGAAGTTAGTGGAGGGAATGGTGCACTACCCTGAGGCAGGAGGCCCAGGATGAAGAGGAGGGTCAGGGCAGGAGATGGAGAGGCAGGTACAGTGTGCTCACGGATACAGATTTATTGTTGTTTACACTTTATTCTTGATATGCCCACCCAGTTGCAAACGTACTTTTTACTCTTTCAAATTAACGAACTACTATCTCTTTATGAACATTTTTGATTGATTTGGCTCATTATTTATTTGAGCTGACCAATAAATTTCACTCCAATGTCAAAACCAGCAAGAATGTTTAGGTGTTGCATCGTTAGAGTTAGTTGTTTTAAAATCACAATAAAAGGAGAAAAAATCCCCCCGAATTGAGATATTCATAAAAAACATAACTTTTAGTAAGTTTTAGATAGCTCCATGAATAGTTGTTAAACTTCTCATTAGGTCATATATATTTTCCTTAACTTTTCTTTCAGAAAGTCATGCAAACCTGAGAAGATTCAGGTTAATAATAAACATGATGCCATAGGTGAAGCTCAATTGGTTCTCTTGAGAGATATCGGAGGTCCAATAATGATAAATTTATTTAAATGGAAAGAGAAATTCATATTTATACATGGAAGTACTCATTAAACAGAGAGTACAAACACCGTTGCAGAATGGAACTACCTCCTCTCGGTGGTCTGACCCCAGCCCTCAGCCCTTCTCTCAGTCCTGAAGCCTGTTTGTTCTGAAACTGGGTCAACCCTGGGTTCAGGTCCCAGGGTGTGAGGATGTGATAAATAGCATGCAATAAAGGAGGGTGGAAGCAGGGTAGGGCATTGTGTTGGGGGGGAAATGGAGACAATTGTACTAAACAACAATTTTAAAAAGATAGAAAAGTAAAAGAAAAATACTAATATCTAGAAATGAATTAGGGAAGTAACCGGGAGGGTTGGGTCAAATCAGAACTACTAGTTTTCTACAAATTTTGTTAATTAAAAAAAAAAAAAACTAAAGAAAAGGATTGCTGAATTCTGTGAGTCATGAGGCTAGCTCAAGGGCCATCCTTTCTGGCGGAACTAGCATCACCACTAGTCATCTAGAGATAATCAGATATTCTATTCCCTTAATATTTCCAATTCTCTAAGATAACACTGTGGAAAACAGGAAATGAATTCTTTGTTCCTCATTTTTTTTACTTCTAAAGTTACATGATTTTAAGTCTTCAAACTGTTTCTAAAATTTATATGTACAACTCGATTGTTTGCTAGAAAACTAATAAAGCTGAGATCATCTGAATTAATTTTCTCGTTATTAAATGTATTAGGGTGGCATTGGCTGATAAGACCACAGAGGTTTCAAGTACACATTTCTATGATGCATGATCTGTATATTGCATTGTGTACCCACCACCTAAAGGCAAATGATCTTCTGAGCCTCTATATTTGGTCCCCTTTACCCTTCACTAATCCCTACCCCCTTCCCTCTGGTAACCACCATACTGCGGTCTGTGTCTGTGAGTTTCAGTTTTATATCCCACCTTTTAGTGAAATCATATGGCTCTTAGCTTTTTCTGACTGACCTACTTTGCTTAACACATTCTCAAGGTCCATTCACATTGTTGCAAATAGCAGTATTTCCATCTTTTCTATGGCTGAGTAATAGTCCACAGTGTGCATGCACTGCATCTTCTTCATCCAACCCTCTGTTGACAGACACTTCGGTGGTCTCCATGTCTCAGCCTCCATGAATAATGCTTCAATGAACACAGGGGTGCATCTATCTATCTATCTATCTATCTATCTATCTATCTTTAGTAATTGTTTTCTAATTTGGGGGCATAGATACCCAGAAGAGGGGTTGCTGGCTCATATGATAACTCTACTCTTAATTTTTGAGAAACCTCCATAGTCTTTTCTATAGCAGCTGTATCAGTTTACATTCCTGCCAGCTGTGAATAAGAGTTCCTTTCCTTCCACAACCTCTCCATTCATGTTATTACTTGTCTTAGAATTATTTGATAATAGCTGTTCTGACACGTGCAAGGTGGTACTCCATTGTAGTTTTGATTCGCATTTCCCTAATAGCTGGTGAAGTTGAGCACTTTTTCATGCATCTGTTGACCATTTGTGTGTTCTTATTGGGAAAGGTATCTATTCAGGTTCTCTGCCCATTTTTTAATTGGATTGTGTGGCATTGAGTTAGAGTTCTTTATACGTTTGGATATTAACCCCTCCTTGGGAGCTGTTGTTTGCAAATATCATCTTCTCCCATTCAATTGGTTGCCTTTTTGTTTGACTATTGGTTTCTTTGCCTGTGCAGAAGCTTCTCAGTTTGATCTAGCCCCATTCATTTATTTTTGCTTTTATTTCCCTTGCCTTTGGGGTCAAATTCATAAAAGGTTCTCTAAGACCAAGGTCTGTTAGTAGCTGTGTTTTCTTCTATGTAATTTATTGTTTCATAATTCTAAGAAATTAATCAGAAAGTTCATTAATTACATGCACAGGCTGTTTGTAATCAGATTTATAATAATAACAAAACATTGTAAACAGTCTACGGACATTTAAATTAATATTTAAATATTAATGCATTTAAATTAATATTTAAATGTAAATTAAAACACATTCAGATAACAAAAATGGAAGTGTAAAATATTCAATTTGGACAAATGTGAAGGAAAGAAACATGCTAATTCACCACTGATAAGAGTGTAATAACAAATTTTTGGAGATGAATTAAACAATATTTGGCAAATTAAAATGCTCATTTCCTTTGATTTAGCGATGGAACTACTAATAATTGAAAATAAGAAGCAATCTAGATAAGAAATGAAGATGCTTATTATAGCCTATTTATAATAGCTAAAAAGCAGGAAATTATTTAAAAGTCCAATAATAAGAACTAATTAAATACTTTATAAAATGACCATTTATTGGAATATGATGCAAATGCTGTAAAGAATGCATTGATATGAAGATGGCCAATAAATATTTGGTTGTGAAAGAATGGTGGGAACGAGTTTGTAGAGTAGAATGAGAACACACACGCACTAAATTCCTGAAAGGATACAGTGAAAAGTCTCCACCGGAGCTTGCAAATGATGTGTCCTTATTACCACTGTCATACATATTTTTTCCAGGACAAACTGTAGTTTCATTCATATAAAATGAATGAAAGGGAAGGGTCTATAACAAGAGAAAGCAGGGAAGCAGCTTATTTTTTAATAGGCATGTGGACAGAGATTATGGGAAACAAAAATTGTATTAATTATCTAGAAATTAAACAAAACTAAAAGGCTCACAGAGACACTTTAGGATCTGGTGGCCATTTATGAATAGGAAGATAGAAGCTGATTGTACACTGCATAAGTGGCTAACGGAGGACTAGAATTTAGATCTGCTCATCCCTGGCCCAGGGCTCTCTCCTGAATCAATAGTATTTCTGTGGCAAGAAAATCAAAGGGAAACAGGATGAAAGAAGGTGAAGGGATCAGCCAAAGAAATATGTACATGACCCACAGACACAGACAAGAGTGTGGTGATGGCCTGAGGGAAGAGGGCAGAGATGGAAGGAGGCAGGCAAAGCAGGAGGGAAATGAGGACATCTATAAAAGTGTTAACAATTAAAACAAAGTTTTAAAAAAAGAAAATCAAATCAACTGAGATGCGATAGTTCTCAGCCATTATTTCTGCCTTCTCTAAATATATGGCATTGACTTTGAGTTCGTAAATAGATACGGAATTTTGGAGATTGGTCATGCGGCACTAAAGTTTGATGTATACTGAATCAGAACATCTCTATTAATGCTCCTGCTCTAAAGAGGATGCTTTCTAAAGCACTGAGAAATATGGCCCCATTGAAGCCCCTGACTTACAAGAAGAGACGTTTTGAATTGGAGGCAAATAAACTATGTAGTAGTACTCCAAGCCTTAGTAAGGAAGAATATACCAAATACCTCTCCTATCACGTATACCAGTTTTCTGCCATATATAATGTGTACCCACATTTTTGGTACAAACTTTCAGGGAACAGTCTTTCACTTTAATATTTTAATTTATTTATTTATATTTACAAACAAAACTGATGATCATATCCAGGGTATTATTTTGCATATGGATATTGTTATTGCTTTCTAGAGTTACACTTTTAATGCATTAGCATAAATAAAAGAATTTAAACATTTATATAGATACAGAATTACTACTACCCATATATAATGTGCATCCTTATTTTTCCCTCAAAAATCTGGGCAAAAAAAAGCATCCATTATACATGGCAAAATATGGTAAGTGGACATGTCTCCAATAATTTCCTTCCTAAGCACAGTATAAGTAAAATATCCGCACATATTATCTGAGGCAGCACCAAAGGATTGGTTTGTTGCTATAAATTACATATTTCTAATCATATAAAATGTCAAGTATCACTATGGAAAATGAGAAAGCGTCACTAGAATATGAATGAAAAGACCATTCTCCCCTTTGTTACAATTGCTTTATATTGCTCACATAAAAATGTATGATTTACTAACAAAAAACCTTTAATTTCTTTATGCAACTATGTTTAAGAAACTAGAAATAAATTTCATTATTTTAGGATAACAAGGACAGATTTCTTTGTGATTTTTATCTTTTAAAGATTTTATTTATTTATTTTTAGAGAGAGAGGAAGGGAGAAACATCAATGTGTGGTTGCCTCTCTCACAAGCCTTACTGGGGACCTGGCCCAAAACCCAGGCATGTACCCTGACTGGGAATCGAACTGGCAACACTTTGGTTCCCATACCTGTGTTCAATCCACTGAGCTACACCAACCAGGGCTCTTTTGTGATTTTTAACATGTTAACAATAAATGTTTTCCTGGCTTTGTTCAGAATATTTCCTCCGATGCTCATTTAGATTGTCATTGATCTTTACAGGGTCTAGCACAAGTAATGCCCTTTTTGTTACAAAATCTTTTATTACAAAATCATAAGCATATAATTCTGTGACATAATATGCCAAGCACACCATATGACCTTTTGGGTGAAATGTTCAAGTTAAAACTATAAATATTATATCCATACTGTTATCCTACCAAACACACTCAAGTAGGCTTACTTCTGCCAGACCCTGTATATTGAAACTGATACATAGCAACCTTACATATATACCTGAGAAATTTTAAATTACTAATTTAATAAACTGGGATAAATAAAATGGAAACATTTGGCAAATATTCAAAGATTAAATCTGCCACTATAACAATATTGGTTTGCTTTTATAATATTATTAGTCATAATTTGAATTAAAATACAGTCATTAATGCAAATTCTGTATTATATATAATTAATATTTTGTACATATTTCAATTTCTACAAACATTTTAAATTTAGCAAATTTATAGGTAAATCTATTCTGCACAACAGATAATCTTACAAGATTAACTTGAAGTTGCTAGTAGATCAGTGAATTAAAATTGTCATTTTCTATGCTGGAGAGCACTTTTAATGCAGTTTGAAGTGTAGACATTAGTGTTCAGCATTGAAAATGTATCATTTTAGTGTTTGGATTAAAATCTCTATAAAGGAAAGGTACACATATTCCTTAAGGTCCCAACACCATATACATGCGTGTGATTGCACAGAAATTTCAATGAAATAGTTAAAAATGCTATCAGAGGACGTAATTTTGCAAGAAGATTAGTGTAATTCAATGGCTAATTACACATATTTGAGAGAGGAGCTGGATTATGGACCTTATATCTCCCTCTGCTTTGCTTCAGGAAAACAACTCTTTTGCTGTTACTCCTTAGCATTGGGGTCTACTGTGTTCTTTAACAGGAAAAAAATGCAGCCCTGTACTACATAGATCTCAACATCCCTGATGGCATTACACTTAATTTTCAATAAATAAGCATACACGTTTATAAAATAGTCATAAAAAGACATTTTGGTCCAAAATTTGCCTGAGATTTGTTGAAAGTGTACTTCTTACCTACTTTTTTGAGAGTTGTCTGGGATTCAGGATCTTCAGAAGTGACATATAAATGTGTGTGTGTGTGTGTGTGTGTGTGTGTACCTATGTACACACAAATGCACTGTGCTCATCAAAATGTCACAGGATCTCCAAAATGCAGTTATTTAAGCAGAAGAAATGCCTGTGTTCTGGGGAGGAAGTGGAGTTGGGGGACCGATCGTGCAGAGAGCTCTTAGAAAGTACAACTGTGAACAAGAGGCCATGGTTGCATGGTTGGAAACAGAAGCATTTATTTTTTCACTAAAAATAAGAAAGAAGAGATAGACACAAGATACAGAAAAAAACAGAGAGACGGAAAGAGAAAAAAATCAAACAGTTGAGATGGCAGCACAGAGAGTGAAAGAATGAGGTTTGCTTCTTTCCCTGCACAGGTTGGAAGGTTATAAAATCGAGGATTTCCACATAATCAAGAGAGAACAGCCCACAGCAGAGGGCACACGATCACGTAGTAGAGCTCTTCGGGAAGCATGGGGAGGTCAGAGAGTAAGCCTGTAATTGACGCCTTGGGGGATACGCCCTGCCACCTGCCATTCATCCATGTGGATGATGTGAACAAGAATTTATTTTATTTTAGGACATGTTTGACTCTCATTACACGCAAAGAATATGTATAGTTTTAATCAGATAGTTTTGAACCATGATTTGTGTGAAAACTGGAATATAGCCCAACAATGACTAATTATTGGTAAGCTTTATCTAAAAGTAGGTAAATTTATACATTACTCTAATTTTTTTATAAACCTATAAAAGTGTATTTTCTACAAATTTCAGATGAGCAAAAAGTGTCAAGACAAAATCAACCAGGAATGCTCCAGCCAGGTAGCTGAGCTGGTTAGAGCATCGTTTGATCTGCCAAGATTGTGGGTTCATCGCCACAGTCAGGGCACAGACCTGGATCAACCAATGAATTCATAGGCTACCATAAGGAATGGAGAGGGCAATCATTTTGGAGGCAATATACTGAAGCAGAAAGTTGCCAGAATCAAGGAGACGGACCTTAATTGGGAGCCAGAACGCGAATCCTTATGGATTTCAAGGTGGCAAGGCTGCGGAAACACGGGGGACACAGAGCGGTGATGAACATGAGGAAGCTGAAATTCAGTGAGGTCCAATGAGAGCCCAGAAAATGATTCCAAGAATGATTGGTTGTCCCCAAACATTGTATGTTTTCATGGCATTGAGGTCTTTTCCTGATGGAGGCAAGTTTGTACAAAAGGACTCTCTTGAAATGTTTCGCCAACTTGTGTTTTGAATATGTACAGTAATTTTGGAACTGCAGAGGACCCAAATCTCAGCGCTGTGTGTTTTTTTTCTATCCTGCTGTATCTTTTCTGTGTCTCCATTGAGATTGGTTTCTCATCCTTTCTCTGTGTGGTTGAACTAATAATGCATGGGTGACATTCCCATGTAGGTATGTCTCCACGATGTCACTAGCACCACTAGGGGCTGGTCTGCGAAGACAAATCATTAAAAGTTGAACAAAAAAAATCTGTCCAGCATTCAAGGCAAAAATATTAACCTGTCCTCTCAAGTATTAGAACTGTCTCCACCATCTACCAGCCCTCGGCATTTTATTTTTTCCCCCTAAAGAGAAGCATTTTCAAATACCTTGCAGCACTCTGCAGCCCCACAGATGTGAATGTGCTTTGATCTCTTCCGTCTTGCAGCCTGAAGCAGCAACATGACTACATATTATGGGGAAAAGGCTGCTCCTTAGTCTGATCTGCATTTTCCAGGTAACTTGCTAGGCGTGCTATGAGCCTTCCGTTCGACCCTCAGTAAATCTCAGAAAACGAAAACCCTGAACCACAGTCCAGGGGGTGGACTGAAGTCTCCCTAGTATTTTAGAGTGTTGCAGATTCTGAGATGAAAGCAGTGAGGAAGTTGAAAAAATAGTATTATTTATTCAACAGACCTGCCAGAAAATTCAGATCTTCCCTAGTCACTACATTCTCTCTTGTTCATATGATATAAAACTCGCCATCAAAGCAGAGCTGTGCCGCTGTGAGAACACGCAGAAATAAACAAGACCAGCCTTCAGGGGAACACCCGTAACCCAGGCCTTTCCCTCTTCTCTTTCGCCTGAGATAGTGGTGTGATCCAAGTAGGTGCTCGACAGCGGGACTCACTAAACTAATTCTTCCAGAGAACACGTAATTCAAAGAAACTCTCTTTGGAGACATGTCCAATGAGAATGAAGCCACCTGTCTGTTAGTTTAGTATTTATGGGTATTAATTATTTTACCTTTGCAGCTTTTATTCTTCATATTTAATCACTTTGTATTATCTCCTTTGAGTGAAGCTATATCTTACCTTTCTTTTTTTTTAGCATTTTTTTAAATTTTACTTATTTATTTTTAGAGAGGGAAGGGAGGGAGAGAGAGAGAGAGAGAAAAACATCAATGTGCGGTTGCTGGGGGTCATGGCCTGCAACCCAGTTATGTACCCTGACTGGGAATCAAACCTGCGACACTTTGGTTTGCAGCCTACACTCAATCCACTGAGCTACGCCAGCCAGGGCTTGTATCTTACCTTTCCTTCTACTGAAATGATCATTGTACTTGCAAAATGTAAAAACATATTCATTTAATCATTATTTAACAGCTACTAGGTCCACTAATCATTAGCCGTAGCTACTAAGATAAAAGAAAAACATATATATTTGTGTGTGTATATAAGCTTATATGTATATATACACATACATACATGTATACAAATATATATACATATATTGAGAGAGAGATCCAACTCTGTAATTTAGGACTATTGTAACAAGGAACAGACAACGCAACTAAAATACCTTAAGCAACAATGAAAATGTCGTATTTTATATAACAGAAAAATCCAGAGATAGCAAACTCTTAAGGATAGTTGATTCTGTGGCCATATTGGTGCTATCAAATGCCTAGGTTCATTCTATTACCCTCAAAGCGTCAGCTGCTTTCATTGGTTAGAAATGACACAATATCTCCAGGCTACCAAGTCTCACCAAAAAAGCACCTAAATGGCTGGAAGAGAAAGTGTTCTTTAAGTGTTAAGAGTGAGCTAAAAAGGCTTCAAACCCACGCCCTCCCCCCCGCCCCCCTCCCCCAGCATATACCTCCTCATGGTAAAATCACATTCTGTGGCAAGATTAGCTCAAACTAGTTATAATTCCACCCTGGATCTGTGGAGAGACCCAGTCTCTTTTCTGCCCCGTGGGTACCTGCTATAAAACCCAAGGTGGGCTTCTGTTAACGAAGGAGGAAGAGAGAAGCTAGTAGGTAGGCCATGAAGAGGATGTGGCATTGTCTTAAAGAATCACTAAAGAGACACTGAAATGAAGAAATCTGTATCAATCAGGCTGCAGTCAGAAAAACTACAACCGTGGCAGGCATTTCAAACAGGAAATCAGTCACCCGATATTGGAAGACTGAAATAGCAAAGGGGGGATGATAACACCATGGGAGCAGCCGCCACGCCAGAGCAGAGGGAACAAAATAGCAGAGGTGGGGTTGCCAGCGCAGAGCAGGGAAGGGCAGGGTGCCTGTCATAACTGGTACTGGCCACGCCAAAGCTGAAGCACGCAGCTGGTGCTCAGACCTCGAGGGGGTGGAGGCAGGGGGGGGGGGCAGTGTGAGTGAGTGCAGGTGCCACTGAGGAGGCGCGGGATGGCTGTGCTCAGTGTGTCGAAAGAAGCTGCAGTTGTCCTCTGTCGCCTTGAGATGCCAAGAGGAAGCACCAACTGAAATGTTGTCCCGTCTGCCTTCTTTCTGCCTGCCTTCCCGTCCCCTTCTTGTGCTTCGCACTAAGAGAAAGCCGGCTGGCAGGGGATCTGGAAAACATGTTTGCACGCCCAGCAGCAGGTGACAGAGTACAGAACACAGGGTGGCGGACTTGGAGTCAGGAGTGACAGTAGGTGACTCAACAGCGCAGCAGCTTGAAATACTGAAACGCTTTGAGAGAGCAGCACACATATTTTTCTAAAACTCAGGCAAGCGAAGGCCTTCCTTCTGTTGCCGCACACGGGGGCAGCTCGACCTGCAGCGCTCTCTCTGCTCTCAGCTCTGTAGCCTTTTCGTCTCAGCGTAGTAGCATGGAAGGACGCCTTCCAGGGGTCGCTGACCGTCCTTAACTCTAGCAGCTATAGAGAAAATTGTTTCCGTCGGTGAATTAGTCCCTCTCAGCATCCATTCTCCCATCTGTAAAATACTGATGTACCTACTCAAAGGTTTGTTTTGAAAATGGAATAAAATTATCAAAAGATAATCTCTTTGACTTAATCACACATCAAATGCTCAATTGATAATGAAGTTATTGCTATTAGTTGAACAGCTCCCTCGATCCCAATTTATTTAAAAAGGTGTTCTTTTCCCGGTTCATAACTTTCTATACACACACCTCAAGCACCGTATACAAAGTTAAAATTATGTTTATCATTTTGCTTTAAGTTATCCACGTGCATATGTATGACTGTCGTTATCTAGTGTTCCTTGGAGATATGATATATTCTCGTTTATTTAGGATAGTGCATCCCACATAGTAGAAACTACAGTCATTAACAATTTGAAAACAAATTGAAATCAGCAGTAGTTACTATAAGATACACATGTGAACACACGTGTGTCATATGTGCATTATAAAGAAGAGAAAGAGTAGATACCTTCATATTCACTATTTTCTATGGTAGGTGTAGTCCTCGTGGTGTATAAATTAAATATACACATAAGGATACCTCTGCAAAGAGAATACTTGAGGAACATAATTTTAAGAAATTAAATGGCAATACATATATATCAATTATCATTTAAAATAAATGTAAATGGCTTAAATGCTCCAATCGAAAGACGCGGGGTAGCTAAATGGGTAATAAACAAGGCCCATATACATGCTGTTTTCAAGAGATGCACTTCAAAATGAAGACACACTCAGACTAAAAGTACAGGGATGGAAGATTTTATGCAAATGGAAGGGAAAAAAAAACGAGGGTACCATTACTTGTATCTGACAAAACAGACCTTAAAGCCAAAGTTATAGTAAGAGACAAACAAGGACACTACGTAATGTAAAGGGAGCGATCCAATGAGAGGATGCAACCCTAGTAAACATGTATGCCCCCAACATAGGAGCAACTGACTATGTAAAGCAAATATCACCAAACATTTAGAAATTAGCCTGTTATTATTTCAGTTCTCTTGTATTAATTAAAACTTAATTTTAATCATTATAAAACAAATTTCCCCAACACTTACATAGCCTCTAGTTTCCTTTTTTTTTTTTCACTAAACAGTTTAAATTCAGTTACCCATTGCTTGAAAAAATATAGTCAGGTCTTCTTTAAGTCTGTTAACTAAAATAACTAGGAAACTTTTTGCCTATTCCCTATTTATTCCATTTGATATTAGTCTTGTGTGGCATCATGATGCAAAGAAAAATGACCCTATTCTGATATGATTCATACTTCCACTTTAAGTATTTTTGATGGTTGAATGTTTGATTAGTCACTGGTAATTCCTCCAACCCTTTTTATAACATTTAAAGCAAGTTCATGCGCTACAATGCCTCTTTTACATTTTGTCCAAAATAAATAAACACAACTCTAGGACTACAGTTTTTTCTGTATGAATCTTACGGTTTACTTAGTGTGTGCTTTCCTTTCAAAAGTTCCATGTTCAGGAAACTAGAAGCTTTGTGTCTGGTGTAAGCCTGGGTGTTTTGTAAAAATATAATGTCCACATAAGCAGGGCTTTGGCTTTATGCAATGAACAAGGAAGAGGTGTTTCTGTAGCTCCCCTGTTGACTTCCACAGATTACTTATTAGAAACGACTGCTCTCATTTTGACATAGTGCTAAATGTGAACATTTACCATGTACATGGCCTAAATTTAATACCATTGTTTACTAGACAGCCTATGCCTGCCGCTGAAGCATCATCCGTCTTCAAAGCAAACAGTCCTATTTTAGTCAATAGTTTATAATGTGGAATCATAAACAGATCTTTTTTTTTTGCATTAAACAATAAGCCCTGCATTACTTCCAAAGACATATTAAAGCTCTTGTAAATCTTACTAGCTAAGACTTCTGAAATAACAGGGCCATCACTCCAATATACAAAGGCACTTGAGAGTTGGTCAAAACTATACTTAAGGTCCAAAGTAATGAGTGGATTTTGAATAGCTTTTTTATCATTCCAAAATCATAGGGCCCCTTCAGAAACCTTCGGACTTAGTTTGTAGAATGTAGTACTTATCATGTACTCCACATTTCTTCCCACTGTGGGGTTTCTAGGAGATCCAATTGCCATTACAGTAGGATTTTATGAATTTAGATTAAATCATTGGTTGACGGGAAAAATCAGAGTGGAGCTTTTTTCTTAAAGATTTCTTCAGGAGAAGGAATGAGAGAATTTGCACTGGGATACTGCAAATGAGACCAATGATTATGGAATCGGGCATATCTTAGGTTCAGTCACAGTTCTGATGTCAACTAGATAATCTTTCTAGCAGTACCAGTGTTTCCTTATTTTCCTTTCTCAGGTTTGTAGAAAATGTGCAGACTATTAGTGTTCCACGTTGATCTAAGCCAACGTCATTCAACCTGCCTGTTTTGGAGTGACTCCCACATAACCAATTAGGAACAAACTCTAAGGCCTACTATGAAGACTGTGCTAAAGAATTGCACAAGTTAGCTGGAAACACAAGATGTGTAAACAAGTTAGACAACAATAAATATAGAATCATTTTAGAAAATATACCTGGGACTAGTTGTGTGATGGGTAATCTAAAAAGTCGCTTAAGGAAGGGAATTTTAAAAAATACAAGTGTATATTAACTGTCAATATTTTAATGTAAGAACAAGACCCTTTGATTAACATTCTATTGACTGGAGCTTTTGTAGATTACCTTCTTAGTGTAACTTATAATGAATCAATTATTTCTAATTTCAGTCTATTAAAAGTAGAACAAAAATGAAGTAAAATGAGTGCCAAATCTTTTAAATATTATAATTTAAATTTTTTTCTTCAATTTTTAGCCCACATATAATTCAACTTTTTCTACTCTTTTCAAAACATCTTTTTAAAAGCCACCTCAATGCTTTTATTTGTATAATAATATGGTTAAATTGTATACTAATGAAATAAACAGGTAAGTGAATAACTACATTTAAATACTTGTGAACATCAAGCTAATTTGAGGCAGCCAACCCACATTGGCCTAATAGGAAGCATGCTATTATTTTACAGGAGAATGTACAGCATCAGTTCATCCATCAAGTTAGTTAAATTTAGCTCAATTAAAACAATGAGCATGATAAGTTTTCAATTCTGTTTTTGCTCAGTAGACTTAATGTAGCAAGAAGAGTTTTGAGAATGAACAGGTAATTTGAGAAGCTTCATTGGCAGGTCAAATTGCACTTAACTTTTTATCCATGGAGATGGAAGTATTCAAAAGGAGGGGAAATATAGGGAGGCCAACCCAGATAAAGAGAGAAATACGATCAGAGACGCAGACAGGAGTAGACATGGCCCTTGGTCTTGCTTAGGAGGAGAGCAGGTGCTGCTGAGCAAAGATCAAACTGGGTTCATGACTGTAACCTGACCCCAGACCTATTAACAACTGGGAATCCACATTGCTTACCTTCTCTGTCTGCGGAACAAATCTGCCTCCCCACACTGAGGACAGGAGGCTGGATGTCCCCGCTAATCCTCAGCTCTGTTGGTTGCACAAAGCCTTCAGATTTAGAAATAATAAAGTGGGCTTCGTAGGGAAAGAACTAGAGATGGAGCAGGGCATACTTGCCAAGGTTTTTCTCAATTGAGATAAAAGGAGCAAACATATTTTCCAAATTAATTATACCAAAGCTTACCAGGTACCTAAATAAATTTATTTAGCAAATTAAAACAAATTTTCCTCAAGCATCTGACTCTGCTTTTACATTTTATTCTTTGATTCATTGAATGCGTAGTGCATGCTTGTATATGTTACGTACTTTTAAGTTATTAGGAACACTACTGTGAATAAAATAATTCCCATTAACCACCAAGTTGTGAGCAAACACAGTTGTATACCACTTAAGGGATACATTCTGAAAGATCAGATGTGTCATTAGGTGATTTCACAGTTGTGTAAACATTATAGAATGTCATCATGCAAGCTGAGTTGGTATAATCTACTACAGCCCCAGGTTGTATGGCATAGCATATTGCTCTACAGGAGAGAAAAAATAATCCCCTCTCTATCCTTTTGGGTTCTTGGCTGAGACATTCCTATAATAAGACACAAGCAAAAACAAACAAATGCTTAATAACATGTATACCTACTGTGTACATGGGAGAAGCCCAAGAAAAATGAGTAGCTCCCCAGAATAGCTAAAGCCACCACCTTAAATACCATCTTCACCTGAACATACCAAAAAGGATGTTAGTGGTACAGGAGTCAGTTACAGGAGGGGGAGGCTACCAGGAAAAGCTCAGCAAACAAGGATAGGATTGTTATGCAGATTTAAATTGTCTTCCACTTTGATAAAAGTGCCTGGAGATAAGGTCACCTTCCCAGTCCTGGCACAGCAAGGGACACCCCCTTACAAATATAAAGGTCTTTTACAAAGTAACTTCTACTGCATTTTTAAAGCTTCTCCTATATCTGGTGTTTCTTAAAATTAGCCTCAAATAACCCTTATGCCAAACAGACATATTCAGGAGTGACAAGCTCTGTTTCTTTACAGCTTACAAACCCACTGAGCCAGTTACTGTTCTGAAAACAGATGGCAGTTGTAACACAGGCTTAAGTATTTGTGCAAGCATTGCCCTATGACATTAGGACACCCACAATATCACTGGGCTATGGGAAATTGCAGCTCCTTTACCAACCTATGGGATCACGGTGACATAGGTGATCTGTCATTGACCGGTTGTTATGCAGCAATTGACTGTACACAAGTGATAAAAAAATTACGTAGATTGTGTTATGCCTTAATTACATCAGATGATAATATGTACTATGAAGAAAGTTGAAATAGGGAATCGGTCAAGAGAACACTGGGCACGGGGCTAAGGCTTCAGTGTTAAAGGTGCTTGTCAATGAAGTTATCATCAGACAAGAGAATGAATGACATTTCATCAAGAATTAAAGATGATGACAGAAGGCACCAAGGGGATAGAGGAAGGAAAAACATCCCAAGGAATAAGACCAGCAAGTGCAAAGAAATAGATAGGAGGATGGTACCTTCCCAAAACAGCAAAGATGTCTCCATCCTAGAGCTGAGTCATTGAGGGGAGAGTAGCAGAAAAGTCCATAAATGTAAGGCAAAGGGGAGGCCCAACCGTGAGGGGGTTTGCATGCTGTTATAGAGATTTGGGTTTTATTGAGGGTGAGATGGAAGCTTTCAGCGGAGAATACCATTCACAATTTCAACGCTCTGACTGCTGAGATAAGGAATGATTGCAGGGAACAAGGGTGGAAAGAGATGGATGGTCAAATGCTATCGCCATCACCCAGGAGATACAGGATAAGTATTAAGGTGTAGTGGCAAGAGAGGGTTACGTTTTGCATATTTGTCAGGTAGAGTTGACAAGATTTGCTGATGCTTTTGACATGGGAATGTGAGCCAACCTTTGTGGCCTGAAACCAAAAGGGAGGTAAAGTTCCTATTTAATTAGGTTTAATAAGATAGAAAAGAAGGAGGGAAGAAATGGATTTAGGGAAAAAAGGATGAGAAATTGGTTTGAAACATATTCAGGTGAAGAAGCCAAGTGGAGGTGTTAGATATCTAAATTTAAGTTCGGGAACTATCAATTCACACAACTTTGGACCATTAGCATGTAGCTGGTATTTGAAGGCCAGAGACTGGATTGGTGCAGTGTATTTCCATATGTCATGTTTCAAGTACCATGAAGCATAGTACTTTAACATTTTTGACAAAAAAAAATCTTTGGTAAATTCTGTAAAAACAAGGATTTGATTTATCTCTCATTTTTAAATGTATAACTTCAATAGGGTATATTATCTTGTTATATTTCATTCCTATGAACTTTCAAAATATCAAATAAGCCCTAGATATATTTGCAACACTTTCCAGGTATGAAATTCTTAATCAGATAGAATTTTTTTCACTGAAGCCAGTGAAATTTTACTTAATTCACTGAAATCTAGTTTCATGATTTTGTTACGTTATAAATTGTAAAATCATGCTGCTATGTTATAAATTGTAAAATCATGCTGACTAATGGGCAGCACCAGAGCATACATTTTGATATGTTAATTTGCAATGAATTACTTAAGCTATGAAAATACATACCTTCAGAGAACTGGCAGATTTTATTAATTCTGAATTATGTCAAGCTATCATTTAATAATTCTCCAGGGCCCAATGCTGGCAATACAATATGCTGTAGTGTATGTAATTCCTATTTTCTTCTAATTTTTTCATCATGGTTCATGAGTGAATGCTATGAAATCTAATTAATTTAATTAATGGATCTCAGGGCCATTGGTCCATGCATTAACATGAAGAAAGAGCAGATACTGATAGATGGGAGAGGAGGGGGGGGTAAGAATAGTATGGGAAATAGAGAAGCCAAAGAACTTACATATGTATGACCCATGGACATGAACTAAAGGGTGGGATGCAGGTGGGAGGGGGTGCACTGGGCAGAGGGGAATAAAGAGAGGTAAATGGGACAACTGTAATAGCATAATCAATAAAATATATTTTAAAAAGAGAAAAATAAAAAAGATCTCTTTTTCTCTCTCTCCTCTTTTTTTTTGTTAAGAGATAGGATTTTAGTGACCCCCCAAACAACCAGCTGAACTAAGCAATAACTTATTTTAGAAAAGACAAAATAATGCACTGCTAACAAGCCTGAGGCATAAAATATAACACTATCACTAAAGCTTCTGCTTATGTTGTTCTAGGGCTAATAAAATAGACTATTACAATCCAACCCTAAGGAAGTTTGAGGTAGTCTCATATTTTCTCAGCCAAACCAGCAAATAATTAATTACAGAAAAGGAGCAAGAATTGCCCTCATAGAGTCAATCTGAAAAAGAGAAAAATCTTTGTTCATACTTTTATATTCCCCATTTTGTCCCTGGAAACACCTTTTTGATACTCTTATATCAAAGTCCTTTGGCTACTTAATTTTCCTGCCATCTCCAAATGAAAAGTCATACCAATAAAAGAGCTAAAGTTTCCCTCTTTTTGCTTTTGGAAAAACTGTGTCTGTACCAGCTATAAGATTATAAACTATATAGTTGTTTGTGGGCTTTCATTTATAATCTTTCTCATTCAAAGGAGAATTTCAGTCAGCTAAGTAAAAAGAACATGCAATAAGATGAATAATAAATAGAAAAATAAATTAGAGTAATGAGAAAATAAAACTAGCTGGTGACTACAATCACTTAGAATCTTCATTCTTCCCATCTAATTGCATAGTGTAATTTATGCAATGCACCCAGCGGTTACTGAACACATATTTGTTGAAGTCAATACATATTTGTTGAATAACATGATGGCTGAAAAACAAGTATGTAAGATTATTACCATTCAGGAAAAAACTCATGGACATATATTATAAAGTCTGCCTTGAAACGGTAGAGGAAAATATATATTGTTCTGGCCTATAAAATGTAACAGGAAGACCCAAAGAGCAACGAAATGATGATTGCATATATCTTTCAAGCCTCGTGCATTCACAACACAATACTATTAGGTGACTTCTTCAGATCCACATGTCCAACTGCTGATTTGTCATTTCTACCTGGATATCCTTCAAGCGCCTCCATTTAGTTCATTGTCTACCTTCAAGCAAGTAACAACATCCAAGAGGGAACTGCGAGCTACTCTAGTCTTTGTTCTCTCCCCTGTCTCTGGTCTAATTTACAGGATCAGAAGACGCAGTCCAAAGAACACGGGTTCTGTGCCTCTAGTTTTATCCTCATTCCACAAGTTCAATTTGTGTGAGTCAGTAAGCTACTTACTACTTCTGAACATCAGTCTGCAGAAATAAAGAATTTTTCCAGAATTAACGGTGGTGGAGATTAAAATAACACATTTGGTATTTCATGAACTTAATCAGCAGTTGCTATCATTGTTATTTAGATTAATGCAAAACCTCTCAGATCCATTTTCTCTCTGTTCTCACTTCCCTCTGTCTCCTTTCACAAGATCCCCGCAGCGCCTCCAACCCCATGCATAAGCCAGCCTCCACTCCACTCTCAGGACTGAGGTTCTAAAATGCAGATCTCGCCATGGTGTACTTCACAAATCCTTCAGTGCCACACCTGGGCCTCCTGATAAAATCTAAGCTCCATAATTTTAGATTGACCATGACATTGCATGATCTGACTCTAACCATCTCTCCCTCCTTCATCTTTCTTCCCTGACTACCTAACACTCTACCCTTTGTATGGATCTACTTGCGTCTCTTCCATCCATCATATTGTTTTATTAACCCCTAACTTTATAGACAGTATTCCTGCTATCTGAAATAGCATTTTCCCCATTAGCCTGGAAAATTCTCTTCTTTCTTTATGACTGAATTTGTCTTCTGTTTTCCATGGATGAATTTCCTATGATGTAGTGACTATACCTTATTTTGGGGTATCAGCACATCAGGCAATTTTTAAACATCCAGTAGAACAGAGTATAATATTTCTCATTTGCATGCCTATTTCCTCTGTTGGCTTTGAGAAATTTGAAGGTAGTGTTGTAACCATTTTTTATTCCTAGTACCTAAGCATAACGGACATATCTTTGGACTTTGGATAAATGAATGAATGGATAAATAAAAGAATGAGTGACTGAGGAGAAAGCAACTGATATTACAACACATTATAGACAAACAGTAAAAAACAAGAAGATTTCAGTTCATATACTTCTGTTTGTTTCATTGTTGCTGTTTTATATGTTAGCAAAAATCTTTGTCCTTCCCAAATATTTCTTCTGTGGTAGCAATAAATTCAGTGTCTTCTGAGAGCAACACTATGCTCTCTTTTTCTCTCTCTTCCTTTTTACCTATTGCTACTTTAAAAAGATTATGTGTTTATGACTTTGTAGATTAATTTCTTATAGTGCCTGTAATAGGAGCCCTTGCTATTTCTTTATAAGTAGTTCTGATAAAATATTCATACTTGCTTATATTTTATGAAGATCTATATATGATTGAACACATTATTATAATCTTATTTTAAGAGGAAGTATACATGGAAGGAAGTTATTTTTTGTTCTTAATGTAAAATTTCTAAATTAAACATATAAAAGTGCTCATCTAGAAGATAATGGAATCATAAGCAGAGCACAGGAAAAGGCTTGCAAAGCACAAATTATATAAAAAAATGTTAGTTTTATTTCAAATGAATTACTGAATTAGTCCATGATGAAAAACAGATTCATAATAAGTTTAGAAGTCTGCTAAATTATTTGACAGCTTGTGTACGTTTTACCCACCAAAATTTTCTATCAGACCCTGGCTGGTGTAGCTCAGTGGATTGAGTGCCAGCCTGTGAACCAAAAGGTCACTGGTTTGATTCCCAGTCTGGGCACATGCCTGGGTTGTGGGCCATGTCCCCAGTTGGGGGCGTGCCAGAGGTAACCAATTGATGTATCTCTCACACATCAATGATTCTCCCCCTCTCTTTCTCCCTCCCCTCACCTCTGTTTCTAAAAATAAACAAATAAAATCTTTTTTAAAAAGAACAAGACCCCCAAAATTTCTCTCAGTTTCTGATATTTCAAGGTTTTCAATTAATTAATGTTCATCATATAAGCTTAATATAGATAAAATATAAACCCAATAGAAAGCAATGGTGTTGATATTTCATGGCTTTCTGCGATGCATGTAAGAGTAGGGATAATTTTAAAACCCAGGAGAAACTTTTTCTACAGGGCAAAAGACACAGAGCTAAGAACAAGAGAGTCGGAACAACACTCAGTGTAACTGAGGGACCCTCAGGTGAGGAAGGAAATGTGGTCCTGGGCATTTTGAGTAACTATGAGATGAGGTGCCTACACGGAGCAATTAGGTAAGAAGCAGGTAAACATGGGAAAAGGCTGGTTTCAGGGATGCGGCCATTTCCAGTGTGATCAATGAGGCCCCATCCTAGGGAAAAAGGAATGATCAGAATCACTGGTCAGAGGGGAATAAAATAATTAAAAAATGTAAAGAAGAAAATCAAGGAGAGGACACTAGAAGGATCCAGACCTGTCTGATTGTTCTACAGTTTGCTCCTAGGGAAGGTGGGTTACACAGAAACCAGAAAGATCAGGCCAGCTCCGGTCCAGGGTGCTCTCTACCTTCCTGACCTGGGACATTAGTCACGGGAAAATAGAACACAGCCTACCCCCCCACCCAGCTCATTGTTGGTTGAAAGCACTGCTCCTCGTGGCCCGTTGCAGTGAATTTATCAGTTCTAGGAAAGTAAAACTGAAACTACTGGAGGCCTTTCATTATTGGCATCAGAGGAGATGAGGGGATGTGTGTTATTTCAGTAGTCAAGTGTTATAAGTCATCTACATATAAAACATTCTAATTTAATTAATAATCAAATTCACTCATGTATTTCAACATTGTTATTCAAAGGAAAGACTTTGTCAAGCTCTTAGACACATCTCTTACTGTTCATTCATTTCAGTGCGACAGAGCAGCAGCCATATATTTATTTTAATTAATAGACATTATTTTTAAGCTGTTATAGGTTTATAGAAAAATAGAGCAAAAACAAGAGAGGGTTCCTATATGCCCCTCATTTCCCTATTTTTTAATATCTTAACATTTTAACACAATTATGTTCTATTTGTACCAATGAATGAACCAAAATTGATACAAACATTATGAACTAATGGCCAGGGTTACATTATGATTCACTCCTTGTGTTGTACATTCAACAGGCTTTACAAACATATAATGACATGGATCCACAGGTATGGTATCACATGGAATAGTTTTGGGGTCCTGAATACGCCCTGTGTGGGCCTGTCCAGCCCTTCTCTTCTCCCTTTCCGGGAGGAGGCAACGACTGATCTTTGATCTTGTTACAGTTTCTTTAGTTTTGACTCTTCCAGAATACCATATGGTTGAAATCATGTAATGCATAGTCTTCTGAGATTGGCTTCTTTCCCTTGGGAATATTCATTTAAGGTTCTTTCATGTCTTTTTGTGTCTTCATCCTCATTTATGTTCAGTGCTGAATACTGTATTCCATTTTGTGGAGATATCATAGTTTGTCTATCATTCACCTGTTGAAGGGCATCTTGCTTGCTTCTAAGTTTGGCGATAGGGATTAAAGCTGTTCTAAACACTTGTGTGCAGGTTTTTGTGTGGGTGGAAGCTTCCTCAAACAAGCTGCATTCCCTGTACTTTAAAAAATTAAGCTAGTTATTTGTGATAATTTAATATTCTAGGTACACTTTAGAATTAAATATTTTAATTAAAATCAGTGACCATAATAGGCTTTTGGAAGAAGTTATATAATTCATTGTTAAATCACCACATCCATGAACATGACATATTTCTCCATTTATTTGTGTCTTCTTTTGGAGCAAATGAATTTCTAAAATAGTGTACATAGATGGTTTTAGCATTGTTTTGTAATTTAGCTACAAGGCATTTTGTCATGTCTCAATGTCTATTAGAGTTTTAATTGTTGCTGATCAGAAGAATATTGTGTATGTGTTCAATTACAATAGTCTTGATGTATTCTGATGGCTTGATTAGAATCATTCTTGATGATTCTAACTCACGTCAATCTATGTTGAGTTGGGCTTTGGAAGAGATGATCTTAGCATTCGCAAATGGTGACACTTTTCTGTTTTCCTTTCAAGGTTTTATATCTCTTTTTTTATCTAATTATATTGGCCAAGACCTATGCTGAACAGAAATGATAATGATGATCATCTTGTATTTTCCCAAATTCAAGGGAATGTATCCAAAATACCTTTACTAAGTATGATGTATATTGTAGAATTTGGGGAGATGGGGCTTATGACTTTCATGAAGTTCCCTTGCACTCAACATTTTATGAACCACTAGAAAACAAATACTGAATTTTCCAAATGTTTCTGCTTCTATTGCCATGTCTGAGTGGTGGCCTGTTGTCTGTTGTGCTTGGTTTTAAAAATAGGAGCAGTTCCTTGCAGTTGTCACTGAGTGCCTTGAGCATTCTTATAACCATTGTTTTGAAAAAAAGTAACCAGAGACATTGACATTAAGAACAGGCTGACAGTAACCAGTGGGGAGGAAGGAGGGGGATAATAGGGGAGAGAAGGGGAAGAGTCATCAATAAATATGTATAAAGGAGCCATGGACAAAGACCAAGGGGGGAAGGAATGAGGGTGGGCAGTGAGGGTGAGTGGGGCAGGGGAGAGTGGTGGGCAGAAAATAGGGACAACCTTAGTTGAACAACAATAGAAAATAAAATAAAGCAGGCCTAACCTTTGAAAAATAAAAATAAATAAATAAAAGGAGGAATAGTTCCATTTAGGGTAAAAATAATCCTATCCAGCTTTTATTTTAATTACTCAGTTTTGGATAACTGGGCACTCAAGGACACTAGGAGTTCTATATAATATATGCTTAAGAGGTTATTTATATTTATACTCAAATATATAAATATATGTGTGTATATAATTGTTATGTACTACTAATAATTAGTAAGCCTTTGAGGAATTTGATGTGTTGGGTATCTATTAAAAACAATGCTCATCAGTTTGCTAGTGAAGTATTTAAAAAATATGGATTGTGCTGGAATTGACATTATGCCAGAAATCCAGTGTGTGCTTTACTCTAATTAAAGTAAGAATATTTCACATAATTTCTAAGAACTTCTCTTGCCAACAAGTCCCACTTGATATTTTAAAATCGACTTTGAATAATTTTTTATCTGGCCATCGATTCAAATGAGGTTTGCATTTAGTGCAGTGAAGTAATGTCCTATTTCCAGTGAAGTTCTATTATTCTAGCTTTGATTTCTATTGACAATTCTTTTTTTTTTGTTTTGCTTTTTTAAAGATAGTCCATAATGCAGTTAACAAAGGCTCAATAAAATAAGAATAAGAATTTCATTTTAAGAAGTCTGATAGGGCAGTGCTGTCTGACACAGAAGCCACTAGCCTCATGTGAACACAGCACATGCAATGTGGCCACGGAAACAGAAACACACTCTCAGTATAAAGTGCCCATGACAGGAGACTCAGTACAAAGATAAGAATGTAAATATATCTCATTAATAATCTTGTGTTGGTTACATGTAATAATGTTATAAATAATACAAATATTTGAATATATTAGATGAAATACATATATATATTACAATGAATTTTACTAGCTTTTTTTCTTTTTAATGTTGCTATTAAATTTTTTAAATTACTTACGTGGCTTGCAGTATGTTCATACTGGACAGAACTATGTGAGGTTACTGTCTTAAGCTTTCTCATATATTTCATACTAAATGATACCAAACAATTAGATGACAAGCTTTTTCGAGGGAATGGAGGGATTCTTGTTTATCCTGTACCCACATATGAGATACTGAGCCCAGAAGTAATCCATCAGTAAATAATATCCAATTAAATACATTTTTTAAAAAAACAGTTCCTGTAATGTTTTTTTCTTTATTATATAATTGATTAAGTTGCCATATTTTTATGGCACAGGCATTTTGCAAATGTCTTTTATATAATCAGTGTATAATCCAGATATTTAAAATGTAATTTAATGTAAATATGACAACCTCATTTCTGTTCTACCTCATTGGTGATTATATCTAGCGTGCCATTACAACATAATGTTCTAATAATCTGACTGAAAATGGATTATTGACTGGCTCACAGGAGGATTTTCCACTGGAAAAAAAATGTAACAGAATAAATACAGTGTTGCAGAACAAGGGGGAAACAGAATCTCCAAGACAGCGTGGAGCCAGCTCCCATACCAGATTCTGCTTGGCCCTAATATTCATTCACGTTCTCTCCTTACTGCTCTCAGCCGCCAAATGACCTTGACACAGCTCCTTACTCTGCCTGCTCACGAGCTCTCTGGTCAGGAGAGTTGACCTGCCAATGCCAGTCTTCTACCTCCAGGATGATACTGCCCTTCCCCACCCTCTCTGGTCATGAAGCACTCGGCCATAGTTTCCTCTATATCACCAACACAAATGGAAACACTTACATAACATATTATGAAACATTTAACTAAACTATGCACATTTGAAATAATTTTATTCTACCACCCTGCTACCTTCAAATACCTATGTTGATAAGTTTCTTTTACCAAAGCCCAAGCCATAAAGAGAAGTCCTTTAGAGGTGGATAATGAAAGCTGATTTACCAGGAAAGAAATGCACTCTGACTGTCCATCTCTTCCTCTTATATGATGCAGACTCCACCTAACAGCCCACGTTTGCTGTCCGCCTAGAATTTGTTTCCCCTGTTGTTTTTTCCCAGCTTCCTGGACTTGCTTGTCAGCTAATGGAGCAAACAGAACAAGAGAGACTTACTGAGTAGCACAGATTTGCTATGTGGCATTGTAGCGAAACAGCATGCTATCACTGTAAGTTTAATTGGGAAACAAAGACAGTTTTCCGGTGTAATTATGTTAGGAAAAATCCTTTATAATTAGTTAAAATGCAAGTTCTTTTTTGTATATGCATGTGTACTAAACTAAGAAACTATGCCTTTTATCTAAAGAAGGGCACCAAGGTTCTATCAAGGGAATTTCAGGGGAAAAGGGGGAGGGTTTACAGGAACAAATATAAAGGGCACATGGACAAAAACTAGGGGGGGTGGAAATGGGAGGGAGGTGGGGAGGGATGGGGGAATAGGCTGGGATGGGAGTAAAAGGCAGAAAACTGTACTTGAACAACAATTAAAATAAAATTTAAAAAAAGAACAGATGTAGTCATTCTAAATATGGGCTATAGTTCTCTAAAATATATAATATGTCTGATTGGAAGGAATAAAAATGTTTATGACCTGAAGTTAGACCCAATACCAGTAGCAAGATAGTTAGAAGGCTTTCCTTTGGTTGCATCTCTGGTCTGTTTTTTGAACATTCACTGAATTAGGTTTTGGACAGAGGCAATCCAGATCTCAAAAGCTCATGGGCCTGGACGATCAAGTGAGGCAGGAATAAAGCAGTTCAGTGGATAAGTGGTCCTCAAAGTTTGTGAGCAAAGCAGGAAATAGAGTATTTCCAAAGATGGAATGAGGATACAGGCCCTGTCATGTTGAGTATGTATTTTCAAAATATCTATTTCTAATTTCCAACAGAGGTAGAGTCAACTTGAGAAACACCATACTCAGGTGGATGGATTAATTTTGAATCATTGTCATATACAAAGGATATAAAACCAATTTTGTCCAATCTGATGACTGGGTGAAGATAAGAGTACACTAGATGAAATTCATGGCCTTTTCCAAATTTATAGAACATTTGTCCATGATTCTTGGATTTATCAGTCCTCATCTTTTTGACACAGTACTTTAAATTATGGTCAAAAGTCTCAATGAAAATCAAAATCCTTATCCTCCTTATATGATTCTTCTGGACTACATAGTCTATACTGCTTCAAATAGAGTACTAAGTGTACTTGGGCACTGAAAATATATTTTATGATTGTAATCTTGGACATTTGAAGCAATTCTCTGTTCTATTGCAGATATAAACACTATAAATTGGAAAAGACATACTTCAGTTGAAAGGTCAAAAGTCCTTGTTGAAATTTTTTTCCTGAGTGTTTATGAGACAGACAGCTATAAGTTACTGGAAGAACTAAATTTCTTATACGGAAAAGTTAGAGAGTAAAAGTTTGATAGTGGTTTTGGGGAAAAATGTGGAGAAATAAGTAAGGCTGGGGATAAGAGATGTTATTAGGAAGCTCAGCAAGTACAAAATTATCTTTAAAGTACTATAAAATATGTTAAAAATCAAGAAATATTTGTCAGTGTGATTCACATGTGCCTACCAGCAGCATGTTAACTAATTTTAGAAATCTTTCGCAAGATAATGGGTCACATCAACGTAGCAGAATGTCTACAAAGAGTTTAGTACATTTCTCCATTCTATTGTAGCAACAATCTTAAACCCTGGTGATTTATAAGGATTTTTTATAAGACTTTTTTAGAGCAGTTTCAGACTCACAACAAAATCGAGAAGTTGCAGAGATTTCTCACATAACCCCTGACCCCACTCAGGCATAGCATCCTCCATTATTAATATTACTCACCAGAAGGGTACCTTTTTCACCAAGGATGAACATATGTTGACACATCATAATCACCCAAGGTCCATAATTTGCCTTAGAATCACTCTTAATGCTCTATAACTTGGGGGTTTGGACACATGTATGGTGACATGAACTTATCATCGTAATATCATACGGAGTGTTTCCAATGCCCCCTAAATCCTTATGCTCCACCTACCTCCCCCCACCCCTAAAAACCACTGATCTTACTGTCTCCCATAGTTTGACTTTTTCCAGAATGTCATATGGTAGGGATCATGCAGTAATAGTCTTTTGAGATTGGCTTCCTTCATTTAAGGTCCCTCCATGACAGTCATGACTTTATAGCTCATTTTGTTTTAGCATTGAATAATACTCCATTGTTAGCTCATACCAGTTTATTCATTTGCCTATTCATTGATGGACTTCTTGGATGCCCCCAAGTTTTGGCAATCATGAATAAAGAAGCTGTATGTATCTGATGTAGTGTGTGTGTGGACATCAGGTTTCAACTCTGTTGGGTACAACAAAGGAGCATGATTACTGCATCATATGGTCCGGGTGTGCTTAGCTTGGAAGAAACTGCCCAACTGTCTTACAATGTGGCTCTGCTATTTTCACGGCCCCCAGCATGAATGAGAGACCTGTTGCTCCACACCCCTGTTAGCCTTTGATGTTGTCAGTGGTCTGGATTTTGGCCAGACCACTACTAGGTGTGTTGTATTTCTAATAGGTGTTAGTTGTATTTCCCTATCATTTTAATTTGAATTTTCCTGGCGACATACAATATGGAGCATCTCTATATACTTATTTATCATCTATATGTCATCTTTGGTGAGGTGCCTGTTAAGGTTCTTGGCTTATTTTTAATTCATTTGTTTATTTCCTTATTGTTGAGTTTTAAATTATTTGTGTATTTTGGATAATGGTCCTTTATTGGATGTGTCTTGTGCAAATATTTTCTCCCACTCTGTGGCTTATCTTCTAACTCCTTTAACATTGTCTTTCACAGAGAAGCTTTTTTTAAAAAATGAAGTCCAACTTATCAGTCACTTCTTCCATGAATCATGCCTTTTGTGTTGTATCTAAAAAGTCATTGTCATCCTGAAGGTCATGTGGATTTTCTCCTATGTTATCTTCTAACTTTTATAGTTTTGCACTTTACATTTAGGTCTATGGTCCATTTTGAGTTATTGTGAAGTGTATAAGATCTGCATCTAAGCTGATTTTTTCCATGTTGATGTCCAGATATTGCTGCACCATTTGTTGAAAACAAGTATTAATTTTTCACACATGTTTTATGTCAATGCTGGGAGTTCAGCAAGTGCTATTCTGCCTCATTGTTTCTTGTCCTTCTGGGATGCTCAACGGCAAAGGGAAAAAGGCTGATGGGAGAAGGAGCTGATGGGAGAGGAGGCATGGGATGTTGCTTCAAGCTTCCTCTCAAACCTAGTGCTCTGTCATTTTTTTCTCACATTCTACTGGCTCACATCCAACACACAGCCAAGCCTCACAACGCAGGAGGGACATGTAATTTAAGTCACGTGGCAATGGGCAGGACATCCTCCTCTTTTAAAGAAGTGATCGAGCAGTTGGGAATGACAGCACTGTTGCCACCGGGAGAACTTCAAATGGAGGAATATTGGGCCTCAACCAGTTTGGCCTTGGCCATGCTTCATTCTGTTGTTTTGGGTCAATACTGTAAGGAACTTCATAGATGGAGATTTATAAGCAGGAGTTAGTTTAAGGAGGATGATATCTCAATGCCTCTCAAAGGACACTTGCACTTTCTAATGACTCATCGCCCCTGGCAGAGATACTGCTGAGGGAAAAATGATCCTGGGACCAGAGTCAAGTGTTCACATGAACTTCCAGATGAATCCAAAGGCTCCAATTCCACTATAGTCCAGACTCGTACATGATCTTACTAGGCACACATAGTCCTGGGTAAATGGGGGTTGGCAGCTGCCAAAACCTAGAAATTATCTCATAAATGAGTAACAGTATATGTGCCTGAAAGGACACAGTGAAAATTTAACAGATTGGTATGAAAATCAAAATAAGATAGAAAATGAATATTGAGTTTATTAATGTTCTCACTTCCAGAGAATTTGCCACCCCAAGGCAATGAAGAGGTGTAACAAAACAGAGGAATGAGAATGTGAGGTAAAACATGGAAAATCACACAAAGTTATCAGAATTGCAAAAAGTGTGAAGGAAAACTTGATTATAATTTTGAATGTAACAGAGTAGAGAACAGAAAAAAATTGCAATAAATTAAAAAGTCTAAATATTATTCTATCCCTGGGCCATAAAACAAACCTAAAAAAATTTAGAAGAATTGAGATCATATAACAGAAAAAGCTTCAACTCACTATAAAGCACATCTCTAATTAATTCACGAATCAGAGAGAAAGTCTCAAGAAATTTTAAAAATGCATTGACCTGAATGAAAATGAAAATGCACCATATTACAGTTGTGGCACAATACTTTAGCTGCAAGAGATTTTTACAGCTCTATATATTAATATTTGCATTAAGGAAGAGGGAACCAAACTAATAATCTGACCTCCCACTTTAAGAACCTTGAAAAGAGCAAATAAACCCTAAATAAGCAGAACAATAATAATAATAATAAGCAGAAATAAATGAAATTAAAATCAAAAAACAGTAGAGAAATTAACATTTAAAAGTTGTTTGAAGACATAAATACAATTGACAAAATGTAAGCAAGACTAACAAATTAAAACAAAAAATAAAAGACTCAAATATTCAGTCAGAAATAGGATATCACTACTGCCCTTGTAGACATCAGAACGATACAAAGGGAATAGTAGGAGCAACTCTACATATGTAAATTTAACAATTTAGATTGAATAGACCAAATCCTCAAAAGCACACCTAACCCAAAATGCAATACATAATTTGGATAGCCCTATTAAGAAATTTTTATTTGTTATTTAAGCACCCTTTTCCAAACAAATTCAGACTCATTTAGTTCACTGGAGAATTCTATCAACTATTTAAAGAGGTATAAATACCAATTCTACACAGTCTTATCCAGAAAATATAAAAGAATAAAAACACTTTTGAATCTATTTAATGAAGCTTGACTTACCCTGATACAAAAACAAGACATAGTACAATAAAGGGAAAACTGCAGAACAGTGTTTCTAATAAATATGTATTTGAAATAGAGTTCAACAATATATAAAAAGAATGGTTTACCAGAGCCAAGGGAATTTATCCAAGGATGAAGTTTGGTGCAATATTTTTTAAATCAATTAATATAATCTATAAGATAAAAAAACCCCAAAGAACATCTGAGTCAATGCAGAAAAAGTATTTAACAAAATTCAACTCATTCATACTAAATACTGTATTAAAAATGGAGAGGACCTACACCAATTTGATAAGAAATACCTGCAAAACACTGCAGGTAATATTAAATATAATGATAAGAAACTGAATAATTTCCCCTTTAGACCAGCAATAAGGCAAACATGCCAGCTCTAACCACTGCTATTTGACATTGTACTGGAAGTTCTAGCCAGTGCAATAAAGCAAGAGAATGAAATAGAAGGCATACATCTAGATGATGATGAAGAAGAAGAAGAAAGAGGAGGAGGAGGAGGAAGAGGGGAGGAGGAGGAGGAAGAGGAGGAAGGAGGAGAAGAAGAAGAAGGCAGCATACAGACTGTAAGGGAAGAAATAAAATGATTTTTCCTCTCTCCAGATGGCATAATTATCTATATAAAATCAGATGGATTATATGGCAAAACTCCTAGAACTAACAAGTGAATTTAGCAAGATCTCAAGATGCAAGATGAACATACAAAAATCAATTGTATTTTCATACAATAGTACTAGAGATCCAGGCATCAAAACTGAAATTACAATGCCATTTACAATTGCTCAAAAACTTAAATACTTAGTAGTGTGTCTAACAAAATGTATGCAGGATCTGCATGTTGAGAAACTCTAAAATGTTGTCAAATAAAATTAAAGAAGATTTAAATGAGAAATATCTGTGTTTATGGGATAGAAGACTCAATACAGACAGTAAAGATCTCAGTTCTCTCTAAATCAATATATACCTTTACTGTAATTGCTATCAAATCACAATAAGATTTTTATAGATATAAGCATCATTATCTTAAAATTCATATGGAAAAGCAAAGACTATAATGGTAAAGTATTTTTTGAAAAATAAGAAGATGGGAGGAATCAATCTGTCTGATTTTAAGAATTATAAGACATGTAATATCTGAGGAGGGATAGGCTTACTAAGTCAGTGGTACATAACAGAGAACCCAGATACAGATCCACAAAATAAGCCCAACTGATTTTTTACAAAGGTGTGGAAACAATTCAATGGAGAAACAATAGTAATTATACCAAGTGAAATAAGCCAGTCAGAGGAAGACAAATACTATATGATTTCACTCATATGTGGACTCTAATGAACAAACTAAACTAACAAGCAAAATAGAGACAGACTCACAAATAGAGACCAGGCTGACAGCTATGGGGGAGGTTGTAAGGGGTGGAGGATTTGAGCAAAAAGGAAAAAGGACTCAGGAACGTGGACAACAGGGTGGTGATTGCAGGAAAGGGGGGGGTACAAGAAAGATAAATGGTAAATGAAAAAACAATTAAAAATAAAGTAAAATGTAATAGAACTAATACTAGAACAATTTGCTATCTGTAGGCATAAGAAAAATACTTTTGACCTGAACTTCACACCCCACATAAACAAATAACATTGTCTTAAACTTTGCAGCCCATATAAAAATGAACTGAAAATGGTAGCAAACTTAAATGCAAATGGTGAAACCATGCATTTTTTTATGAATAAACATAGGGTAAAATTTTGAGGATCTAAACAATTGATAAACTGAACTTCATCACAATGAAAAATGTTTGCCCTTGTAAAACCCTATTAATATGATAGATAGACAAGCAACAGACTAGAAAAAAGTTTTGTCCCATGGGAAGGACAGAAATGTGCTCCTCCTCAACCCAATTCATATGTTGAAGTCCATGCCCCCCAGTACTTCAAAATGTGACTATGTTTGGAGATAGGGTGTTTAAGGAGGTTAAATAAGGTCATTAGGGTGAGTCTTAATCCAATATGGCTGGAATTCTTGAAGCACAGCGGTTTAGGACACACACACACACACACACACACACACACACACACAATAATGAAGAAAACAAAGGGAGAATACTGCTATCTACAAGTTAAGGAGAGAACCCCTCAAAAATAATAATAACAACTAACCCTGCTGACACCTCAACGTCGATTTTCTAGTTCCCAGAAAATAATATTTTTTCTTTTGTTAAAAAGTAAATTTTTGTTGCTAAAGCATCTAGATTGCAATGCTTTGTTATGGCAGTCGGAGCAAACCAGTACGCCACATTGCTAACAAAGAATTAATTATCAGTAGAACAGTGAATTCTCAGAACTCAACTGTAAATAATACAATCCAGTCAGATAATGGGCGGAAGACTGAAGAGATATTTCATTGCACAAGACACACAGATAACAAGTAAACATATGAAAAATAGTCAATATCATTAGCTATTAGGAAAATGCAAATTAAAACCACATCACATTAATGTTATATACCATATTTTTTGGTCTATAAGATGCACTCCCCTCAATTTTGAGAGGGAAAGGGGTGCGTCTTACGGTCCAAATGTAGCTTACCTGACTCTCTGTGGGGCGCGGGGGGAGGCGGTGAGGTGGTGGAGTGGGATCACAGGTTATTAAATATTTTACCACATTTTTTGCTTCAACTTTTTTTTCCTATTTTCCTCCTCTAAAACCTAGTCGTGTCTTATGGTCTGGCGTGTCTTATAGTCCTAAAACTATGGTACTTATCAGAATGGCTGAAATAAAAAGTCGCTGACACCAAATATTGGCAAAGATGCAGAGAAAATGGCTCACTCCCATGCTGCTGTCGGGAATGTGCAGCAGTAACCCACTTTGGCACGCAGTTTGGCTGCTTCTGGGGAACTGGCCAGAACAGC
The DNA here is from genome assembly GCF_004126475.2 of Phyllostomus discolor. Lineage (NCBI taxonomy): Eukaryota > Metazoa > Chordata > Mammalia > Chiroptera > Phyllostomidae > Phyllostomus > Phyllostomus discolor. The sequence continues at coordinate 9,928,050 of NC_040913.2, read as the reverse complement.
CCTCGACCCCGTAGTGCACCCAGGAATTCCATGCGATGCTTGTTCCACAAAATGGTTGATCCCGTCTCAGGGATCATCTTTGTCTTTCATGTTTTATTTCTGATCTGCGCATTTCTCATTTGTGAACGGAATTTCTTGCTGTCATTTACCATGTAATACTTTAGGAGCAGTTTGATGTACCCCTCTTGCTCTAAGTAAGAAGGGTGTAGCTTCCCCAGTACATTTGCTAGGGCTTCACACTGATCACTGAATCTGAGAACTTCCTGGGTCATTATGTTAAATGTCCCCCTTTTCTCAAAGATTTGTACCGAATTTTGGAGAGCTTTTGTGACTTTCACAGAGTCTCAGTCACAATAACCACGTGAATGCTCTCATACCCCTGTTTGGGCCACACGTACAGATTCCGAAAGGGCACTAGAGCACCAAGGAGGGCCATGCCAACTGTGGATAGAAAATTAGAAGCTGTTTTTGATATGAAGTGAACAAAAGAATTGCCAGATAACCATATCTTTAGTCTGAGAAGCTCCCACTTAAATTTGGATCTTTTTTTCTTGGCCTTCCTTTGTGCTTTGTTTGCTCTGAATGAGGAATATGGCTACCCACATTAGGGAAAGAACAGCAACCTAGATTTATACAGCGAGTTTCACAGTTGACAAAGACCTTCCACCTCCATTATTCATTTCAACTTAAAGTCAGCCGTCTTAGGTACTGACCATTCCCATTTTATAGATGACAGAAGTGGGCTTTGGGGAGACTGACAAAATGGCAAGTTCCTCCACTTGTAATTGGCAGAGGCAGCGCTTAAATGTGAGCGTTCTTTCCATACCCCATACAACCATGCTTCCCTCAAAAGAACTTTGCCAAATAACATAATAGAAGAACATGGTCAAGCAACAAAATAACTCCATTTCTGCCATGGTTGAATGCTTGGACATTATGTCGACACATGCTGTAATGAAAAATAAAACCAAGAATTATTCTCAAAAGAGCTGAATAGAGTTATCAGGGAAGGTTCCTGGCAAATAAAAGATCTGTCTTTTCAGTGAGAATGTGTGCGTGTTTCTCGCTCAGATACGACCCTGGAAGTATTTCTTATAAATTGTAAGACTGGGAAACTTTACGTTTTGAACATTTCATAATAACCAATACCTCAAGGCTATTTATGAATCAGAGATTGCTGCAATTTCTCCCTTTCCCAGCTTGTGCTCTAAATTCAAGGAACAGAGAGCTTAGAGGAACCTAAGAAAGGGAAAAATAATTCCAAATGATGAACTAAACAACATAATGTGATCAGCATGTCTCTGGTCTCCTGACAGCAAATACTACGGAGAATTAACAACTAACAAGAAAATATGGTGATCTCATTCACGATCAGTAATAATGCTGTCTGGACTGCATGAGGAGCTTGGCTTGATTGTTTACAGTTGCTTTGGAATTTTATCTCTCATAAATTTTCTCAACTCTGGGGAATTTCATTTAACTCTTATTGTGCTATACTAAGAATTATCCGCTGTAAACAGCCGAGGAATTACAGACATCCTGAACCATGGCTGACCCTAGAGCTTACATGGAAAAAGAAAAGCAGACAGTGAAAGACAATCATAGAAAAGTTAAACTTTATGTGACGGTGAAGGGCAGGGATTTGCATAATAAACACGTGTTCTGTCTACATAGCAATTCTGGTCTCGCGTGTACACACGCACGTACAGAATGTTGGACAGATTAGTTTTCAAAGTTAGGGAAGCTCCTGATCTAACAGGTAACATGCCAAACATGACTATTTTAACAGGCATCTGACTTATAAAGTTCTTTCTAAAACACACCATGCACTTCTGCTTACTAAGTTTTCCTTCTTTGCCCTCATGGTAAAGACGGATTAAGATGCAGGAACTGAAGACTTTGTCTTCACCAATGAATGTAGTGAATGTCCCAGGTGTCAAGCACTCCACCTCTCTGTGGGAACCCATCCCCTAAGGCTTTGTTCCTTAAATAATCTGGCCCTGACAATAAGAACAGTAATGACAGCAATATGTTCTATGCTTAGATGAAGTGGGCTCTTGCTGCTCCTCCATCCTCCGCACTAGCATCCTGCCTTCTGATTTATATGTGATCGACATAGAGTCCTCTGCATTTCCCTGAATACCTTACGTGTGTGATCACTTTCTTAATGTTGCTCTTTGGATGCACTCTCTCCCTTTGCCTTGCCGCCTGTGTCTCATCTGTTGAGTCTCAGCTGCAGGTTGATCACAGGTGAAATGTCTTCTGTCATAGGCTCCTGGGGTGCTGTCTTCATCCCTTTCTTAGTCTTTTTTTTAAATTCTAGATTGGCATACCCACGTGCTCTTCTGTCCTTCTAGCAGACTGCTGGCTTCTTGGAGGTAGAAATTATGGTTTCGGCATCGCTGTGTGCTTGAAAAAGATTTTTGATAAATCTCAATGAATGGCTAGTCATATCTTTTATTTTAAAATATAGTTTATAGACTCCCAGTATGTTATCTCATTGAACTTTCAACATAATTTCGAGAAGTAGATAGAGCAGAGTGTTTAAAAAAAACAAACTGAAGTTCTGAGGCATGAACACCCCAGACTACTTTGGTGTCGGAAACTGGACTTGAAATTCTGTCTTCTCCTGGCTGGCGTAGCTCAGTGGATTGAGCGCGGGCTGGGAACTAAAGTGTCCCAGGTTCGATTCCCAGCCAGGGTACATTCCTGGGTTGCAGGCCAGAACCCCCAGCAACTGCACATTGATGTTTCTCTCTATCTCCCTCCCTTCCCTCTCTAAAAATAAATAAATAAAATCTTTAAAAAAAAAAAAGAAATTATGTCTTCTACATGCTGAAATCAACAAACAAAACAACACAAAACAGGAAGTTTTGTTATACAGAGACTGTGGATAATACATTTAAATATATTATTTAATTTACTGCTCATGACATCTCCTGAGAGGGAGTCACAGATAACATTATCCTATTGTCCAAGTCAGAACACTGAAATCTGGAGAGCTTATGTGACCTTCCCAAAGTGGGAGTCACAACAAACAGAGGGTCTGAGAATCAAGCCCGATTCTGATGCACTGCACATCTGTGTGCTGTAGACCCTAAACCCGCTCAGACCATATATATGTGGTCAGACCACACAATATATATGTTGGTTTTGACATGGCTAAGATTCCTCCTCCAAACATTCCTCATGTTTGTTGGTCAAGTGCTGTAGCGCCCATGGTTTGGTAACACAACAGCAGACACTTGGCCAGATCTGAGCGATGTATTATCTGTCATTGAAAAGTATCCAGGACTCCCTCGGAAGAGCAAAAGTAGATCCTGGTTACATGAATTATCAAGAACTATACTTGCCTAAGGGTTAGATATAGCAAATATACCTCTTTGTGATTAGTACCCACACTATATAAGGAACTATAGTAATAAAAAAAACAAATAAAAAATGAGCAAAAATTTGAAGAGGCACACAAAAAATAAGATAAAAAAATGATCAATAAGCTTGTTTTAAAAAGGCTTAGCAGCATTAATGATCAGAGAAGTGCAAATTAAAACCACAATGCGATAGCACTGTGTATCCACTAAACTGGCTACAATCAAGAAGATCGCTTCCTCAAGTTGGCAGGAATGTGGTCTGATTCCCACACTCGTACACGGTCGATGCGAGCACACAGTGCCGCAGACACGATGGAAGGCCGTCTGGCAGTTTCTTGTCAACATTAGCCTGCACCTCATTATGGATGCCACGGCAATGAGTGCTAGCCCTAAATATTCACTCAAAGGGAATAAAACACACTGTCTATGAAAATAAAATAAAATATGTACTTGTACATATAAATGTATAAATATGTCTCTATATACATGTATACTTGTATATTCCTTTGCTTCTGGACATATAACATGAGTATAATATTTAACTTCTGGTGATATTTTAAAAAATCAGTTTGAACCCTGGCTGGCATAGCTCAGTGGATTGAGTGCGGGCTGCAAACCAAAGTGTCACAGGTTCGATTCCCAGTCAGGGCACATGCCTGGGTTGCAGGCCATGGCCCCCAGCAACCGCACATTGATGTTTCTCTTTTTCTCTCTGTTTCTCCCTCCCTTCCCTGTCTAAAAATAAATAAATAAAATCTTTTAAAAAATCAATTTGATGCAGGTTCATAATCAGATATTTAAAGAAATGATTTCATTCTAGCTTATCAAAAACAGTACTCTCAGACCCAGAGTTTACCTGGGGAGTTTTGCTCTGCGGAGAACCTGCTATTACATTTTAATCCTCTCCACTTTCTTCTTTTTATGCTACCTCACAGAAGATGCATATCTTCCAAAGCACTCACCAACTTCATTAAACACAAACAAATTTAGTTCTTAGGGCAAACACCAGATTACCTTTTTAGGTATTCAAAGCATATTAAAACACCAAAAGCTTGGGGAAATAATTTGGGGCTGAAAATTATTCTCGCCTTCTTCCTTCAATTTGTGCGGACATTGAAGATTGGTGACAAATAACTCAGGGACCTTATTCATTGCTATTTGGTAGCAAGTGTGATTTTTAAAATTTATTTAAATAATGTTGCCCTGATGGCTATAAATGCATTTACTATACCTGTAGGCCCCCCAATATGATTTTATATAGAAGTGAAATATGAGCTCAAGTGATGCAATTCTTCTCAATGCGGCATGTAATATAAAGGGTGCATAACATAAAATAAAGGGGAAAATACTGTTTCTTATTGAAGTAATAAAACTACTGTTTTTAAGCTAAAATATTCATCGCTCACAGAAATGATAAGACTCACATTGAAATGTCTACGTTTTCCCTGCTGTGGTTCTGTAATTGTCATTGACTAATTGGATATGATGTTGTATTCCTGAAGAATTTGTTTCATCCTGCTACCTATAAGATCGAAACATAAATTATTGCACTTCATAATGTTCCAAAATTATTGGAACACAAAAATTTTTAACGTTTACTAAGCTAAAAATACCCATTTTCAAGTTATTCTAATAATATTCTTAACAATTAAAAAGAATAAAAAGTTATATCCCCATCCTGGCCAGTGTGGCTCAGTTGGTTGGAGCATCATCTCGAAGTTCTCATGGGTTGGACTCCTGGTCAGGGCACACACCTGGGCTGTGGGTTCGATCCCTGTTCAGGGGGCATCTGAGAAGGCAAACAATCTATGTTTCTCTTCTTTTTTCTCTTTACCCTGCTCCCTTCTTCTCCCCCTTCTTCTCTCTCCAGAAACAAGGGGAAAAATGTCCTTGGGTGAGGATAAAAATTTTTTTAATTATATCCACAAATTTTCCTAGGTGACTTATTTTTATTTTTATAAGGGGAAAAGTTTGGGGTCCCAATTAAAGCACTGCTTGTAGTAAACGGATGCCACATACCATTGTTCAAGCTTGAGAAAAGTAGACTTCCTATGGATTGCACAGCTCTGTGCAAATGCTTACGATACATTTTGCTCTAGGCACGAACATAAATTTAAAAATAAATTATAGATCAAGGATCCATCAGGAAATAATGGGAAATGAGAAGCCTTTCCTCTCTCTCTCCGTGTTGCTAAGCTCCACCCCCACCCAGGCCCCAGGAAGGCACCGGGGTCCCCTCTCCCCACGCGGCACGGAAGAGTGCTTGGCATTCTGTTCGCGCAGCTGCGCAGCAAGCCCTGACCTGTGTGCACACCTGCACTGACAGGCTCCACCGGTGCCCCGGCCTACTGTTACTCTGGAGTGCTTTTCACAGATAAGCACGCTCTCTCTGCTCTGGCACAGAAAAATAGAGCAGGACAGGAGACACCCGATTTCCCCAACCTGAGCTGAATACTTAACATAAGTCAAGGGTAAAGGAAAAACGCTTTTTTTACAGTGCACTGAGATGCCACTGGAGGGCTGCCCTTTGCTTCGTATTTATTTATCACACACACAGGCGGCAGCCAGTGCGCTAGGTAAACCAGACTGAGAAAATCATTGTAAGGGACTTTTTCACAAGCACCACCACCAGGGGCATTGGAAAGTGTTATGGACAGAAAGTCAGTAATACATCTTACTTTAAGGGTTGAGTTTTTAAATTATTTGATTTTTTATGGACCCATACTTTGGTAAAATTTTGGTTAAGCTATACTAAAATAATAAATAGAAAAATTATATTTTTCTTTGCACTTGTCAAAAATAGACACTGATGAGCCTGATAAGGAAAAATTTCATGCTATGTAATATACAAGTTCAAATAGGTTTTGAAATCAAATCCACTCCTACTTTCTTATGGAGAAGAGTTATGTATCAGTGGTTAGTTATTTCCTGACAAATGCATAGGAAAACATGTGATAAGAGTACATAGGGAGAAGTGCTGAAGTATGAAAGACGTAATGTATTTAGCTATTTTCCTCTTTAGGGAGGACTACAAGCTTGTACAAACTTTTTTTTCCTACCAAAAGTTGTCTTACAGTAAAATCAGGGTGAGTTGCTGAGGGGGGCACTGACACTTGTGAAGGTCAAGTGTAGGAAATACACAGGGTTGGGTGGACACGCTGATCCACGGAATGGACATGATTGTCTGTCTATACGTGGCAGAGCAATTCACTTTCTAGATCTGTCAAATGCTGCACATACTGCTTCCGAACTACTGTTGGATGGACTTTGATAAATGTACAGAAAGAATTAGCAGACACGTATGTATGCATGTTCCAAAAGTGTTTCCCTCTCTGCATGCAAACACAATGACTCCATCCATTACACTGAGAATTGGATGCATAGCGAACTGAGTGTAATGCCTGAAAGCCTCCCTGGTGCACAGAGAAGACAACCAAAATTTAGCCTTTCATTATCATTATCTCTGTGATGTCCAGAAAGATTGTGCAGGTGGCAGCCACTGAACTACAAAATGATGGTTGCAATGCCACTCCACAAACAAGCCCAATTTATGCTTTGGAACAGAATGTCAGACATTGCAGAAAAAGGTAACGTTTATTTCTAGACATAAGGAATGAGTATTTCTTAATGATGTAGTAAAAACAAAAACTCAGATTTTGAAAAATTTGTGTCCAACATCAACTTATAGTCCAAATAAAGTATAACTGTTATTTCAGGCTAACCAAAATAATGACGAGAAGTGATTGCTAGTTTCAAAACCCAGCACGTCATGACCTGGAAACTCACCTGGAAGATCCCCATTCCTTACACCTTCGGGGTGCCTATTTACTGCAGACTTTATTGAAGTGCCCAGAAAAGTGTTATTCTGCACCCCACTTTGAAGTGTTGGGCTTAGAAAGGAACTAACTCTATGGGAGTGACGGACTGGAGTGTTTTGTCATAAAAGGGGTGTATATAATTTGGGATTAGTATTATCTAGGGAAACCAAAAACATTCCAGCATGATGGATTAAGCAAATGCCTTATTCACACATGCTGTTAAGTTCCTGCCTTATCAAAGAGCTTCAAAATATTCACCTCTTCCAGGTTTAATGAGGCAAGGAAAAAAACTCCTTTGTCCTATTTAGGGGTCATTTCCTTTATAAAATTATCATTAAATATCTAGTTCAAGGGTATATTTGGGGAATGACTTTCAATAACACAGATGGGTACTTAGCTGAATCTTTGATTAGAAACCCTTAAACTGCCAACCTATTATCTTTCTTGTGATTCCTAATCCTATTTTATTTACTTATCTTTCTATTGATTTTATTCTTTATTTGAGTTTTTGGCCATGTATCTCCATATAAAATAGATTTTACCTCAACTTTGCTTCCATTTTGGGAAAAAAACACTGTATTGCTCCAGAAATTTTTTTATTAAATTTATTGGAGTGAAGTGCAGGCTGCAAACCAAAGCATTGAAGGTTTGATTCCCAGTCAGGGCACATGCCTGGGTTGCAGGCCAGGTCCCCAGCAACTGTACATTGATGTTTCTCTTTCTCTCTCTCTTTCTCCCTCCCTTCCCTCTCTAAAAATAAATAAATGGAATCTTTAAAAAAATAAAAAAGTAAATTTATTGGAGTGACATGGGTTAATAAGATGATCTAGATTTCAAGTGTGCCTTTTTGCAATACATCCTTTGTGTATTGCACTGTGTGCTCACCACCCAAAGTCAGATCATCTTCCATCACCGTGTATTTGCCCCTTCCCTCTGGGGACCCCCACATCCTTATCTGTGTCTATGAGTTTTTGTTTATCTTTCTGGCCTGTTCACATGTTGCTTTCAGTTTTATATCCCACATATGAGTGAAATCTCCTATGTGCTTAGCTGTCTCCAAGTGACTTGTTTCACTCAGCATGTTATCCTCAAGGTCTGTCCATGTTGGCACAAGTGGCAGCATCTCACATTTTCTTGTGGCTGAGTAGTATTCCACTATATGAGGGGGATCCCCTAAACATGGAACATATTTATACAACTTGTGTATTTATTCTTACGTGTGTAAACCTCAGTCATCTTCCAAGCACTCTCCATTGGATGAAATACGCCCATCAAGATGTTTTTCCACCGCTCAAAACAGTTTCTGAACGTGTGGGTTTTGATGCCTTTTAGTGCTTCTGCCATTTTTTGTTTTACCTCTTCCACACTGGCAAATCATTTCCCTTTGAGAACTTTTTTCATCCAGGGAAATAAAAAATGTCATTTAGGGCAAGATTGGGTGAAGAGGAAGGTGGGGCGTGGGGGTCAAATACTACTGAACGTAGTGTGGTGTGGGAAGGGGCACTTGTAAATCACCCATCGTGAAATGGGCAAGTGTGTAGAACGAGTCCTCAAAAGAAAAGTCCCCGAAGCCGAACGCAGCCTCTCACAACAATGCCAGTTGGTGCACTGATACACATGGGTTCCTAGAACACTCACTTAGCAGAGGAAGCCTGCACTGCAAGAGGCCCACCCTCCAGAGGATAATTCTGGTTGTTCATGGGTCCCCCTCGTATACTTCCACATCTTCTTTATCCAATCATCTACCAAAGGACACTTTAGTTGTTTCCACGTCTTGGCCACCATGAGTAATGTTACAATGAACATAGGTACACATATCTTTGAGGAGTTGTGTCCCCAAACTTTTTCATAATAATGTAAGCTTATTTCAAAAAACCTGGACAAAGAAAAAGCACTGACTGTAATATATGGAGTTCCTGTATGGTTAAAGGGAAAATGCTTTGCCTCTGTTTGACAAGGAACAACTAAACATCATTGCGTTTTTCATCTGATTTATTTATATAGACATTTCAAGAGAAAACTAAGCTTCTATTGGGGCAGTAAGTCATTATTTTCTTTCTTTTTAGTCATGGACTTCTTTGTAATCCATGAAATCTAAGGGGCCCATTGCCAAAAACAAAAAAATGCACCTGGTCGCTTACTACAAAACGTTGCATTTGTTTCCAGAGGACTTAAGTAACGAATGCATGGGCTCTCGGTTAAGAGTCCCAAACCTGAGAAGGAAAACATTCCATCAAGCCTCTCTGTTGGATTGTAACAGAAGTGGAAATAAAGATTAATGGGATCTAAGCAGGTCTTTCACTGTAGCAACAAAAAAGAAGTGTTGATTTGTTTTGATAAAAATAAGGACTCAAATTCCAGGGTGTGATTTAATTGCACAAAGAAAAGCTTGTTTGATTAGGAATGCCTGAACTCGAAGATGTCTTTTGTATTTTAAATACAAAGTTGAGATTATTTGTCGATTTTAAAGTTGCTCCTCAGCAGAAATTATAAAAATTGCTGCTTCTTAAATGACTCATATTTCTTATTATGTATTTGCACTTTGAGTCTACATAAAGGGACGAAGCCAAAAAACAATGGGTACCGAGATAATATGTGACATAATGGAAATAGCATGGATTTTGAAATGGTTTAAAATCTCAGCTCTGCTGCTTATTAACAAAGTAACTTTGAGCACATCTAAAGCCCGATTTCCTCTTTTGTAAAATGTGGGATAATAATATCCACCTTTAGAGCTATGGGGAGAATTAGAGATTGCTCTATGAACCATCCAATCCTGTACTCAAGATTGTAATCAACTTTTCATGTTTCAAACAATTATGGTGAGGCTTGTATTGGAGATGACACTCACGGAAATAAAATACACATCTATCCTGACTCACTAGACCAAACAAATTCTTAACCCTCCAAATAGTGTTTTCTTCTTAGGACTCATTGAACAAAAATGCACTTCCTGGTTTTCTTTAGTTAATAGAGAATCTCCTCAAGGAAATCACAGACGCATAGTAAGATCTGATATGTCAAATGGACCTCATTGTTTTTTGCTACTGAAAATCATGATGTGTATTTAATGTGCCTCAGTAGCGTGTCCATGTTGGTGTTTGCTGTACACATATCATTTCAGCCACTTGTGACTCATTTTCACAAATTCACTGGAAAATCACAACAGGCCTTCTCGCCCGCCCCAGCCTTCCCCCGGGTAATTCCTATTTTCTATTTTCTTAATATGGAAATAAACTGTAGAGAAAACGTGTCCTTGATTCTACAATAAATAATCCTTGAACATTTTTTTCTATTGCTATTTTTTTCCTTTTTTAAAAAATTTCCAGCCAGGATGTTGCTTACAGAGAAGGTAATAAGCACAGTGTTTGTGTAGGCCTTGTGCAGGTTCTTTTCAGCTTCGTTTCCCCAGGCTGTGCCTGAATATTTGTTTGCAGAAATAAAAAATTTTAGGTCACTGTGAAGTCAAAACAGTGTATATCTTGTCTGAAATCAAATTCTCCCATATGGTGAGCACCTTCTACAACAAAGTAGTTACAGATTAACAGACGGCATTGGAAAGATTTATTTTCCCTTCCTACGTTACTCTCATTTTAAACGATACGACCGTCGTAACTGAACAATTTCCTTGTATTTCATAAATGGAATTGGGTGCTAACAAAGAATAAGTTGGTTTATGTTTTTAATTGAAAACTCCAAATATGATTTGTCTAATTGACTTTATTGAATAAATTTAAATTTCATCGTATTTGGGGAAACAAGTGAAATTATCCTATTGTTCTCACAGAGATTTATTTAAGTTTTAAAGCCATGCTAATTTGTTAAGAAAATAATACTGCTTTTGCAGAAGCAGTATTATTATACTGCTGAAATCATAGATTTCTACTAAAAATGCTGTACTCTGTTTTTATTTATTTTTTTTTTTTACTCAACCTATGTTTGTACTTCAGGGATTTTTAGCAGAAATCACTTAGGAAAAAAATCATGCTCACCCATTTGTTATTAAAATCAAGCATTTTTATCATGCTACGAGGCTGTCCTTTCAAACACAGGTAGCGATCTATAGACATTGGACAATATCATCAGTCAAACCGTATCTTCAAAACGCAACATAAAAAGCTTCATGTGTAAAACGAGTGGGTTCCAACTCAAACCTTAGAGAGGGTTTTACAAAGGCCAACTTGATAAACTCGACCACAGTGTCTACAGTTTTATTATCTTCCATGGTTGATATTTCGATATTGAATTATAGAAAATAACTATCTATCCATCTCCATTTGCCATAAGTGTCTGATTTCCTTTCCTGGCTATTTATGAGTTACGTTAGTGCACATTTATCCCCTTGAATTATAATCTTTCTGTAAACGTACTACTGTCATGCCTAATGACATCAACTGCCCAAATCCATATCTGTTCTTCCATCCTTCCTTCACATGGAATCAAAATACTTAGAAACACACAATTTACTTTCAGATTTGACCAATATTTATGACATACACAAAAACAGCCTTTGACAATTGCAAATTTAGGGTCAGTTTGAGTCTGAAGGGGACTCTACTCTAGGAATCAACTAGAATATACCTAGTCAACTTATCTTTAGAGATCTCCAGTGAGGTTGGATCTAGTTTAAAATTTGATATTCTTAATAGTCCAGTGTGTTATAAATGAATATAAAAATAAAACACCTTACACTTTGTTCAAATTCTCATGTTAAATGTTAACAAAAATTGAGCGTTGCTTTAAACAGACTAGACATGATCAAAATAGAGCTCTTCACCTGAACTATGAAGTAGAGAAACTAAGAGAAATTTAGATTTTAAATAAAATGAAATTGTCATTGGCTTTTATAATGTTTGTTAAACACTCACTGCTATAATAACCTGGAAGTATAATTTATGACCTCCTATTGAACTCCTGTTTTGGAAATAATGATCCATTTAATTAACAGTCCCCACTGACTTTTTAAGTGTCCGATCATGTGCTGGGTAACAAGCACTTGCTGGAGAGACTGGGCAGTCTCAGGCTTCACCTTCCAGCACGGAGGGACCACGGCAAATGTTGTCCGGGGCCAAGTCTTCCAGCATCTGCCCAAAGTCACGTTATTTTGTGACATAAACTTCAGCCGCTTCACAGAATTGCTAAAGGTTCGAGGCAGAGCTCCAGGAGAGAGGGACGGCCTGCGAAGCCCAGGAGATGATGCTTCCCTTTGCATCCTCTCTCCAGTTTCGAGTTTGACGCTGAGCGCCTGTAATGCAAGCACCCTTTCCATCACAACGTCCTGAAACCACGTGACGTGAGGTGAACGAAAGACACCTTTGTTCTACAGGAGTAGATCCTGTTCAACGTATCGGAGATCAATGCGCTTGGGCTTCTCCCTCTATTAGCAGATGATCTGTTTAAGTAATTGAAGGAGAGTGTTTATATTTGCTATTTTAGCCCCTTCCACCCCGTTGTTTCCTTTTAGAGCCAGATTTCTGAGCCATTTCTTCATAAATGAGAAAGCCTTCCAACCATTCATTCTCACACTCAGATGTGCTTTCTCTTTTGATATGTGATCACAGCTTGTTCCCTAGTGCATGTTACTAGCCCTGTTTCCTGGCTAAAAAAAAAAATCAGGTATTACAATGACAAGAGCGTTTCGGATTCCAAAACAAGGTGAAGCAATAAAAACCATATTTTATTAGTGGTCTGTGAGATTTCTAATACCAGTAAATAGGGCCAAGAAAAAATGGAGATTGCTTCTGTAAAGACAAATACTCTGTCCTAAATTTATAATAAATCAAAACCCAAATACATTTATTTATAGACAGGAGTCGGAGGAAAGCTTATTGTGAGAGCTGTAGTCCCTAGGAATGAAGATGCCCCTGGAAATGCTATTGATAGTAGAAAACTAAAATGTAAATATGCTTTCCGTTTTCTTCACTGTGGTAGAAATCCAGTCAAAGTCTTTTTATCATTGTCATCAACAGAAGACAAGGGATATCTATGTTTAAACCACCTTGGATTAACACAACTTGTAATGGCCATCATTAGGAGTTTATGGGGTCCCCTGCTTTATGTCAACCACACCAAGATAATGTTGCTTGGGGGTGCTATATTCATACTCTTTGAAACGTGTCTGTAAACAGACACTTTTTCCATGTATCTGTTTTGTCATTTATTTTGCTGTGTAAACACTGTTATGAAATCTAGTCTAATCTTTTTGGGTTAATTCAAACATGTTCCCTATGTTCAGATAAATGTAACCAAAGCCAGATGCTGGTCTCTCTACTCGGAGAGCTCACTTAATGTAAACACGCTTCGAGGTCCTCCTTTTCTCTGTGCAGTCCAGATGTTGCCTCTGTTCACAGCGCTTTTCCTTTCGCCCCATCACAGACCTCCCAGGAATCGGGCATCTTCTTTCCAAGCTGTTGGTGTGGGGGTGTCTACCTTTAAATTCCCCTTATGCCTCACAACTCCATGATAGTGTCCCCAGCGTCCCCGCTCACTCTCGGAAGAAACCCCAAGCACCCCATCCACTGTCTTCCTTATGAATTCTCCATTCAGTAGGCCCTTCTTCGAGCTCCATTTACTGTGCAGAATTCTACTGCCTGCCTTCTCACTCGTGGAAAGAAACACGACCACAATGCATTCTGCTGACCCTCCACTCATCTTCAAGACATCGTCGAAGATGGTCTTCTTTACACAACGCCTCCTTGAGAATTGCCTCCTCTATCCTTTACCTGCCATTACTGGATCATACTGCTTTCTTCTTCCCTGTATTTTCTCTGCATCTCCACATTCTCTGATAGGCATTTTTCCATCTTGCCCATCCTCGTTGACTCGGTCTGTTTTCATACTTCCAATAAAAAATATGTCTGTGTTTGCCAATGCTTTAAATTATCATTTTTTTTGTTGGTTTGTTTGGTGGTCCTTGATGATTTTTTTGAGGTCTAATTTAACCCATTGGAGTGAAATTTTCTGAGAAAGTAACATAGAATAAGATAAGTTTTAGTATGTTACCCTTTAGGACTAGTTTTCTCCTACATAGCTTGTTTCTAAACACCCTGTTTACCACATGTATTTATCTGTACAAAGAAATTGATTTCTATATCATTGTGAAGCCAAAGACAATTTTTTTTCCTCCCTCATGTGGCTCTGGGGAAGATTAATAGGCTTGTTCTCTTTTAAATAAAATATGTCATCCCACAGATAAATTCCATTTGTTAGGTCTTTCCTTATTGTTAATTTCTTTTAAATGTCTATAGTTTTCTTGATTACTTAACTGTTATTAAATGTGCAGAAGTAGACATAGAAATTGGGTATGATGTTTTGTTGATTTCTTCTGAGGCAGCCAATGCATTCCCAAGTTTACTTCTGAAGAATGTATTTAAGCAAATTCCTCACATTCAGGAGGCTTAAAAACTTAGAATTCATTCAGCATAAAAAACAAAAGAAAATCTCATGACTGGCTATATGAAAATAGTTTCCTCTTCCAGGAAAAAGGGAGGTAGGAAATTAAATGTTCATGCTTACAGAATATAGCAGCAGCTGTTATTATTTAAAAATCCAATCTCTAATCTTAACTTTTGTCAAGAATAGGTTTAAATACTCATATGTTACATAATTAGACTTTTCTACTCTACCTTCTAAATGCCAGTGTTGACATCTCTGCATACGTTTAAATCTTGAAACATTTTAATTCATACTTGGCACTTTTTCACATGTTACATTTTTAATTTGAAAGAATGTTAGAGATAATCTAATTCAATTCCTTGGTTTTACAGTTGTAGAAGCTAGGAACCAGAGATAACAAATTTCGGTAACTTAAATCAGGTCACATATTTAGTTCAAAGCAGCACCAGCGCAAAGAGTCGGTTTACTAACCCTCTCACAAAATCTGTTTCTGTGATACTACCCCAGGATTCCATACTGATCCCTGTTCGTGCTTGTCCTGCTCCGGCTCTCTCTGCCCACTGCACACAAAGATTGCGTGCACAACATTCCTCCCTGCACTGCCCACATGCCTTCTGTTTTTCTATTTCCCTCACTTGGAGTCGCCCTTTCCCCCTGAGCAGTCTCAAAGCCTGGTCTTCTTGACCTGGGCCACATCTCTACATGGCTTTCAGTCTCACTCCCTTGTTGACTTCTAGATGGAACTTTCTCTGAATTTCCTAGTGTGAAATAGGCATGTGCCATGCCCTTCTGTGAATCCACCACACAACTTACCGTATTTTTCACATATCTATTCTACCTCCAGTCCTGTGTTATTCAAGAGGGTAGCCACTAGCTACATGAGTCTGTTGAACATTTGAATGTGTCTTCTACAAATTGCGATGTGCTGTGAGTAAAACATGCATTGTGTTTAATATTTAGTAAAATGTAAAATATATCAGCACGTTTAATATTTGTATATGGTGGGTTAAATGAAATACATAGATTCTTTTTTTAAAAGATTTTATTTATTTATTTTTAGAGATGGGAAGGGGGGGAGAAAGAGAGTGAGAGAAACATCAATGTGTGGTTGCCTCTTGAGTGCCCCCTACTTGGGACCTGACCCACAACCTTGTCATGTGCCCTGACTGGGAATTGAACTGGCAACCCTTTGGTTGCCGGCTGGCACTCAATCCACTGAGCCACACCAGCCAGGATGAAATATATATATTCCTAAGATTAATTTTACCTATTTCCTTTTCATCTTTTCTTCAATGTAACCACTTGAGAATTTAAAATTATATGTGTGGCTTTTTTCCCCCTACTGGACAGCACTGCTCTAGACCATACATTCATTACGGTCTCTTGAAATGACCGAGGCTTTTTACTGTTGTATCCCTGAGACCTTGGCAATTATTGATGGATCACACTCTGTTAGTTGATGCTGAATACAGTTTCAGATGCTGGGTTGCTCTTTTCACAAAAGCAAGACATGAGAGAGAGAGGTGGAACCCAGGTCTTCTGGTTTATCCTGCAAAGCTTTGTCACCACAAATCAACTTCTCATAGTGTGTGGCAACATGTTTGTCTAGCTTCTATAGCAGAAAAATAAATTGTTTTTGTTAAAATGATTGGCCACCTCAAAACAAACCCATCTTCAAAATATGCAAAATGATTTCCATTTCTTGCATAGCTTAGTTCAGGTCTGCATATTAGTATGCAAAATTATTTTTCACTTAGTGTGTCCCAGGACACAGAAATCAAAATCTACTAGCTGTAACCACTTTGGTTTTCTTCTTGACTCACAGATTAAAGATGATGAGGATATATTACCTTGTTTCTTATGACTTCCTGTAGAAGTGCTACATTATGTGCTGGAACAGAGGACAATCCCTATACCCTCTTTTGCCAACCCCCACACATTGGTTCTCCTGTTATTACCATCTTGCATTACTGTGGTACATTTGTTATACTTGGTGAGCCAATGTGGACACATTATTATTAACTGAAGTCCATAGTTGCTTTCAGGTTCACTCCTTGTGTAGTACATTCTCTGAGTTTTATAAAACATAACGACATGTGTCATACAGAATAGTTTCACTCCCTAAAATTTACCTGTTCTCCCCACCCTTATTCTGTTCTTCATCCCTCCTTCTGTTCCTTCTGAGTCTCTGGCAACCGCTGACCTTTTCACTGTATCCATAGCTTTACCTTTTCCAGAATGATAGCCTTGACATCATATAGGATGTAGCCTTTTCTGGTTGACTTCTTTCATTTAGCAATATGCATCTGTGTTTCCTTTATATCTGTTGGCAACTTGATAGCTTATTTTGTTTTATTGATGAATAATATGTTGTATAAACATGCCACCGTTTATCCATTTATTGAAGAGCATCTTGATTGCTTCCAAGTTTTGGCAAGTATGCATAAAGTTGCTATAAACGTTTACCTGCAGGTATCTGTGTCAACATGCTTTCAGTTCACTTGAGTAACTTCGGAGGAGCAAGATCGTATACTATACAAGAAGAGTATGTTTAGCTTTATAAGAAATTGCCAAATTATTCTCCCAAGTGGCTTTTGTGATCATTTTGTATTCCCATCAGCAATGAGCGATAGTTTCTGTGGCTCTACATCCCCACCAGCATTTGGTGTTGTCAGTGCTCTGGATTGTAACCACACTGATAGGTGCAGGTTGGCATCTCTGTTATTTTAAGTTGCAGTTCTCTAATGATGTGTGATATGCAGTATCGTTTTATATGCACGTTTGCCATCTCTATATCTTCTTTGGTGAGTGTCTGGTCAGACCTCTGGCCCATTTTCTGAGTTGTTAGTGTTGTCGTTTAAGAGTTTTACATCTATTTTAGATGCTGATCCTTTAACAGATTGTGTGTCCTAATCTGTGCCTTGTCATTTTATTCTCTGAAAGTGTAGTTTACAGAGCAGACGTTTTTAATTTTAACCATGTCCACTTTATCGGTTTTTGATGGGTGGTGCCCTTGGTGTTGTGAATAAAAAAATCACTGCTAAACCTAAATATCCCTAGATTTTCTCCTCTACTGTCTTCTAGGAGTTTTATGTATTGCATTTTCCATCTACAATCCATTTTGAGTTAATTTTAATGAAACATATAAAGTTTTTGTTCAGTTTTTTTTTTAATGAAGCTTTCCAATTGCCCCAACACCAATTGTTAAAAATATAATAAAACAACTATGTCTTCTCCATTGTACGTATTGCCTTTGCTCCTTTTTCAAAGATCAGGTGACTGTATTTGCACAGGCAGGTCTATTTCTAGGCTCTCTGACTTCTGTTGATCTGTTTGTTCTTTTGTAATATCACACTGTCTTGACTACTCTAGGTGTACAATGTCTTGAACTTGGTAGTGTCAACTCTCCACCTTCATTTTCTCCTTCAATACTGCACTGGCTACTCTGGGTCCTTTGCCTTTCCGCATGCCTGTAAACTTTATAATGTTTGTTGCTCTCTACAAAATCTGGGTGCAGGTGGGCATTTCTCTTCCCTGAGGTCCATCCAGCTATGGCGAAATACTTTCTTTTGAGTTCAGGTACTGGTAAAAGGAACAGAATATTCTGGACTCATTTCATGCTGGCTGTCTTTTCTCTCCCTCTGCCAGAAGAATGAGGATATTTTTCTCAGATTTTCACTACGCAAAGCCAGTGGACCTCCTGGAGGCCAGACCCACAGGACCCCATGGAGTTTCTAACTCCACTTTTGCCTGCACTGAGCATCCACCAGTTCATCAGTTCCAGTTAGGTTTCCTGCCCTAGTGATGGTTCTTAGGCGGATTTCTGATCATGAGTGTGAGTTCCAATAATTCACATTTCTCGGTGTTTTATCTGTCTTTCTCCCAACTCTGAGGGACAGTGCTGTACAATGACCTCAGTTCCTGGATAGATCTCGGAGGAGTTGTTGGTTTTCAGTTTTGTTAAGCTTTTTTTTTTTCTTGTATATGATTGAGAGTAATGATTTCCAAACTCCTTACATATTGGAAAGGAAACCAGAAGTGTCTACATATATTTTCAAGTGAAGACATATTTTTGATTTTCAAGAAAACTTCTTGAGGCTAACTCAACTGTAACGATAAATTTTCTCTTAATGCACATGGAAATAAATAGGATAATAAAAATTTATCAACAGGGTTAAAGAAAGTTGATAACAGAGAGTCGAATCTATATATATGTGCACCACATGTTCAGGGTTTCTGGTCTCTGGGGGGACAGATAACAAAGCAGCAATGCCCACTGAAGTGTTCTGGGCTTCAGAATAGCATGATTTGAGCCACAGGCAACATTAAGAATATTTTAGTGTAGTGTCATGAAAGCCAAAAGAGGAGTTTCTAAAATGTTAATTGCTGTTGACAATTATTCACTTTTAATCAGGTTCAGTATACCATGTGACTGGGAGCTCCGTTGAAAGGGCTTGAGGACTGAGTACTATGAAATGGAGATATGTGATACACTCCTGTAAGATACTAAATCCCCCCCAAAAAGGCAGCCTAGCCATTATGTGTGTGCCCCCACCCCCTTTATGGCCATCCCACTGGAGTGTTCCACGACTAAGACAAGGATATTGGTGGAGCCTTAGGAAAGATACCGCCCTATATCTGAAGTTAAGAAGTTTCTACATGAGAGATTCTGGATCAGGGCCACACTACTTCCCGGGGGAGAAAAGCTGAGAACCCAAAGCCAATGAAGACCAAAGCAAAGACTGCTAATATAAAGAGTTCTTGAGGCTAAAAAGTTGGAAAGTACACCTACGCTCTCCAGAGATGAGGAGTAGAGCTGAAATTCCCAACTGGCTTTCCTGCACTGGCACACCAGTTTGGGGGTTTTTTTGTTCTTTTTTTTTTTTTACATTTTTAAAAGATTTTTTTTTTTTTAGTTTTGAGATGGGAAGGGATCACAAAAGGGAGAGAAATATCAACATGCGGTTGCAATCTTGAGTGCCCTCTACTGGGAACCTGGGTCGCAACCCAGGCATGTGCCCTGACTGGAAATCAAACCTGTGACTCTTTGGTTTTCAGGCTGGTGCTCAATCCACTGAGGCCACACCAGCCAGGGTGGCCCACCAGCCTTAGAGTGATCAGTCTGGAAGGGGCTGAGTCACGCTGAGAATTGTTTCCAATGTGTGGTATTATGCAGGTGCTACTTCTCTCTAAGCAGCACCTGGAGGGAACTGAGAAGAGGGAGGGCGGCTCCTTCAGATCATTTTAGATATTGTTCCTAGTCCTTAACCACCAGATTCTTGAGTCTCAGTGTCATAGAAATGAGCACTGAACCCAAGATAAAGCAGCGCAAGTCTGTTGAAAAGGGCTTGTGCACAAGGGAGTCAACCAGCAAGGAGAAGCGGAGCTCCCTGAGGAGCTCTCACAGGTGGGTGTATCATGTGACTTCACATCAGGGGCCTTGGGCAGATGTGGGGCTTGGCAAGGAGGATGCGGTCAGCTGTTCCGTGGCCGTCGCCTGATGGCGGTCATCCCAGGGTAGCCCCAGGAAGTTTTCCGTGGTCAGCAGACCACCCAAAGGGCCTGTGAAATAATTCTTGCCCAAACATTCTGGTTACCGTTTCATCGACAAAACAACTATGTTGCAGAACTTGATATTAAGAAAGATGTCATCGTCACACATTCTTTCCTGTAAGGATGTGGTTAGGTAGTTTCAACTACGGAAATTTGGTGAATGCAAAGAGTTATAGCCAGGCCTGTGAGATGGCGTTCTCTCAGGAAAGATGGGGTCCAGATGTGCCCCCTGACACTGTCTCAATATGGGTCCCAGATTTTCCATATATCAAGGCCACCATATGTGCTTCAGCCTCCCAGTGGTGATTATAGAAGAAACTCCAGCCACTTGGTCACCTTGGGAGCCGGTAATTCTCCCCCAGAACTAGTCAGAATAAAAGAAGAGGGAGCTCAGTAACTGGAGAGAAAGGGACCAGCTAGAACAAGTAGAACATTCTCTCTACTTCTGCAGAGTAGAAAGAATGGAAGCGGGAGAAGATAAACTAAAAACCGAAGAGAAAAATAACTCCGTGTGATGTCACTGGAGTTCAACATATAGTCACACATCACTGAATGACGAGGACGTGTTCTGAGAAATGTGTCCTTGGGCAATTTTGTCGTCGCCTGGACACCATGGAGAACACTTACGCAAACCTAAAAGGCAGAGCCTAGTAACACGCCTCTATGATATGGCCATTGCTCCTAGGCTACGCCCTGTATAACATGTTACTGGACTTAACACTGCAGGCGATTATAACATAACGGTTATCATTTATATATCTAAACATGGCTAAACGTAGAACAGGTACAGTAAAGTACAGTATAAAAGATGAAAATGGTGCCCCTGTGCAGGCCACAGACCACGAAGGGAGCTTGCAGGACTGGAAGCCGCCCTGGGCGAGTGGGTGAGTGGGTGGAGAGTGAACGTGGGGGCCCAGGACGTCACTGCACAGCGCTGCGGACTCTGCAAACACGGCCCCCACGCCCGACTGCCCCTGGTTCCTTCCAGCAGGGTCAGAAATAGGACGTTGAAGCTGTCAGCGCTTCTCCATGAACATGGAGACGTGGGCTGGATGGATCGGAAATACTGAGAAATGGGCTGGACGAGACGCAGATCGCCATGATAGTCGTGGGCAGGGGGCAGGGAAGGGTGGCCTGATGGGGTTGGGCGGGAACATAGGAGATTGTCAGGGCAGTGTAATGTTGGCTCTGGTATGTTGGAGCAGCAATCAGATTAAGAAACTTGGTGGTATTCATTAAAAAAAAAGGGGGTTTTAACATGGAGATGGTGTCCACTGAGGACTTAATATTACTCCATTTTTTTAAATATTTCTCAGAATTTTGACTTTAGCAATTTGGTTTTGGTCCATTGAACCTATCTGGCACAAAGGACTTTCTCTGGCATGGAACTGATGGAAGAAACAAATTTATCCATACTCGACATCTTTAGAACCTGAGGATATTTCCAAAGTGCAGAAACAAGGTGGCTCCACATGAACACAGAAGGTATTTACAAACGTGCCGGGTGGCACTGCTTTCTTGCTCAGGTAGCTGCTGGGGACCTGCGTCCTGCATACAGAATCTTAGGTGCTCAGCAAAGAATTTGCAGCCGGGCAGTGGGAAGACCACCGAGCAAGATCTGGGAGGGCTGTAGGGCCCTCTGCACGTGTGACACTGGGGACGAGCGCCTCTGTGCAGACAGGTCAGCGGCTGACGGGCTGGGATGGATTACGCGCCCTCGAAGCGGAGGTGCTGCGAGCGAGAGGGAATCTATGGCCAAGGCCCGCAGATACTTCCCCATCACAGAAGAGAAATTCCTCCTGAGCCACACACCCTCCCGTGTCCTACAGGCAATTCAGCTCCATGGTGTGTGCAGCCTGTCGTTGGCTGACATGTCATTATGTCATATATGACTGCAAACTTTCTGGAACTGAAGATCAGGACTTGTAAAAATGTAAAAATTTACTAGAAGTAAAACATACAACACGTATCATGGATAATTAATTTTGAAATAGATAAAAATGAACATGAAATAATGAGGGAGAAGAAACATAGGAAGAAATGTGTTTATAAATATATAAATAATATGCAATTTATAACGTAAATGTCATGCAAATTATCAACCACTTCAAAAATAAGAAAATAAACAGATAGGGGATAATTAAAAACCAATGAAGTGAAAAAAGAAAGTATCCCTTAAAGGCCTAAGTATTCAGATTCCAAGATGTCATTGATATCCAAAAGAGATTAATGAAAAAATAAAAATCACCTTGATATAGCATAAGAAAATGATTTAAGAGCAAATCTCACAAGCTTCCAGACAAATAGAACAAATTACTCATAAAGGAAAAAAGTATCATAATTTATCTAAAGAAAATCCTGGGAGGAATATTTGAACCTCATAAAATTATCAAAAGTAAATAAATGAAAAGTCTCAAGATAGGTAGAGAAAAATGTTGTAAAATACTATTTAAGAAAAATATTATATGAATGGATGTGGATAATGTGACTTGGAATTATAATATTCATATCAAAAAGCTTCCTTGAATTTGGAGAACCGTCCTGTAATGGGCAGCCCGTTACAGGAATGGGGTGATTCTGTGTACCCATGTAGTAGGGGACAGAGAAAGGATAAAATCATCATATACATTCTGTTTCTGATGTGACTTTGTAGAGGGAACCAGTTCGAATTTTTGATGGCGAAAAAACATTACATTTTGATCACCTGACAGAAATACATGACATTGACTATGACAATTAAAGATCGAAAGAAGTATACTAGTGATCCACATACCTAGAAACAAAGACATAAATTATTCCTCTCAAATCCATTTTCAAAAGTGTCTTCCATTTGGTCACAAATAAAACTTTAACAGTTTTCAAAAACTAGAAAATTTAAGGCCTGCAATAATATACCATAATCCAATAAATTAAAAACAAACTTCACTATGTCCATCATGAAATTTTTTACACTGTCAAACTTATTACTGTTTGGGGCTTCTCTCTTTTTTCTTCCTTCAAACACCAAACCTTTAAAAATTTTATTTATAATGTCAGGATACTTTTCTCTTATAACTGTTGCACTTCAATATCTTTAAGTCTCACGTAAATTTGAAAGTTCAATTATATATGTCTGCGCACAACTCAAAGTAACAAAGTAAACAGGGAAACAGCAATTTTTAGCTATAAAGTAATGCCAGGCCTGGACAACTTCTGCAGGATACTTGCATCTTAAAGCATGGATGGCATGAATCCCTCAGTCCCTAACCCCTCACACAGCCTGCTTGCACAATTTACTGAACAGTGATTTGATTCCACAACTGAATTTCCCAGGATGTCTCTGCTAGTTTGGTCTTGAATGTTCCAATAACCCACCTCTTTGCCCCTTGGACACTGTCTGCCTCACTTACATTTTTCTGACATCACCACCTGGTTCCTGGTTCTTTCCCATCCTGAGAGTTCATTCTTCCCACTCCAGTTTTGCTCCTACCTACTTACCCTTCACCCAAAGACTCTGTCTGTCTGGGAACTGATTTTGCTCGCTTTTCTTTAGGTTTTCCAGCACCCAATTTCTTTTGGCTTTTATTGTTGTTGTTGTTGTCCAAAATTTCCTTACCAATACCAAAGAACGAGTAAATGAGTCTTCCTTTGATAATCTTGCTCTTGGTAATTGAGTACAAGTTTATCACCAAGAATGATGGTGTCACAGGGCAATTTAAATAGGTTGGGGGAAGTAGCAATAGTTGAAAGACTACAACAGAAACTAATCATAGCATCAATAATAGATACATAAAACTATTGTTGAGTCCATGGATATCACAGTGACCATGTAGAGAGCCAATTAATATCCAATGTTTTGCTTGTATTCAAAACTTGGTATGCAAAGCATTTGCTTTATTATAGCAGAAT
Source organism: Phyllostomus discolor (assembly GCF_004126475.2). Classification (NCBI taxonomy): domain Eukaryota; kingdom Metazoa; phylum Chordata; class Mammalia; order Chiroptera; family Phyllostomidae; genus Phyllostomus; species Phyllostomus discolor. The sequence continues at coordinate 9,904,025 of NC_040913.2, read as the reverse complement.
TTGACCACATTTTTATATTCTTTTTACTTACATTTGAAAGTATTGAATTTTTCTGTGGTAAATGAATCATCTTTGTTTTCAAATATTTTTTCTTTTATTCTTTGGTACCAATAGACAGGAAGTTGAAACTGCTATTCACACTCAAAATCATTCATGCATGCCCTTGTTAAATTGCTTGGGTTAGGTACTCTACGAGCTGTAACCTTTATCTTGCTCAGTTGAATTGATTAAAACAAATATGAAAATTAATGCAAGCAATATTTACATAATGAAAAGAGAATGTGGCAGAACTGACAACCTTTAGAATTTCAAATATAAGGATTATTTTTACTGTGTAGTCAAAGTTCATATTTCTCTGAGGGCTGAATTCTTTCAGTCCAGTGGGTACCTTCCATGTGGCTGCAAAGAAAGCAGATGATTGTGTCTGATTGTATCTTGAAACAGCAAAACACGTACCTTTCCTTTACTCTTTTTTATACCATTATGGGCAACTTTTTTCTTAACTGTATAATTACTACAACATGATATTTAGTTAAGCTACGGAAGGTCATTCATTCTATTTAAAAAGTCATCCTTCACTTATTTTTTTAACTTTGGTGTGAAAATTTGGGAAATAATTTAATACACTGGAAAATTGCTTCATGAACTGTTAGCTACTAAAATGTGAGAGTGTTAAATGTCCAAGCTGTTCTTTAACTATTAGAGAATGGCTGAGACAGCAGGGAAAATGTGCTGAAGTAATTGCTTTTCTCTCCTCTATGTTTCTATTTAAATCCCTAGTCAGATTTTTCTCTGTGGTGTTGGCCGGTGGGCAGCATATACCAATACATCATTGCTTAGGCAGATGGCTTGCCTGTCTGATTCTCGGTCTCTCCAGACAGGAAGAATGGACCTGGGCAAGGTACCTTCCTGCTCCGAATTTCTCACTCATTGACTCCGTGTTCATTCTCACGTTGGCCCTGGCCGACCAGCTGGTGCGTGTCTGCACTTCCTCTTCCCATTGTCCCCGGTGAGCTCTCAGATCAGAAGGATATTGGTAATGTCTGCCCGGATCACATGCACAGATGAGGACATGGTCGCTGGGAGATATGTGTGAAGACATTAAGTTATGTGTAGATGAATACACTACGTACTCAGCCTAAAAAAATATATATCTTTTTGTTAAGAGACAGCAAATGATGGGATAAAAATAACCAGTAAGTAATTCCAGATTAAAGAACATAAAGAAATACCCTGCTTTATTTGTGAAATTACATTTTTTAAAATGTATCATTTCCAGTTACATATAATGGGTCCTTCCCCTGTTCTCACTGACAGTCTACATAAACGCTATTGTTCTGATGTGTACAAAATACAACATTATTTTCAAGTTAGGGAATTTGATAAACTCAATGTTTTCTTTTTCTTGGTTTATTGCTTTTCAGTGGAAAACAAATTGCTGAGGCAGCAGTTTTAGTTTATTGGCCTCTCTCCCCAGACTATTTCACAGAAAAGTATCCACAGCACTTCAATTCAAACACAAATATTTTGGAGTCTTCTAAAAAACCATTAACTTTGTTATTTTTTCTCAATTCTATATAAAATCCAAGTATAGGCACATACAAAACTTCACAGAAATTGATCACCATGGCAGCATTTTTTAAAAAGATAGGCTATTTTATCATCAATTATTTATACTGCATTTGAATACAGAAAAGACAGATACAGGCATGAGAATGTCTTATTTTTCTAAGTTTCTGTGCTTTAGAATCAACAAATCAGATTTTATCAAATTCTCTTTTAACCGCCTGTTGTTGACAAATGCATAGAAAAATATTTGTTTAGAAAGAAAACAAAATACACACACATTGTAGCATTTGCAGTCTTTACGAACCCTCGGAGGGGTGATTTTCCCATTGTTTAAATAGTACAAAGGTATTTTAAGACACAGACATCTTGTTAAAAGAAACTTCTGCTTATTTCCTGAATTATTTTACTGTTACTACCATGTCCTCTTCATTTCTTCAACCCAATAATGCACGGTTGACTCCAGTTTCCTTCTAGGCCCTTGCTTTCCCATGGGGGTCACGCCCTGTCCGACATTTTCACCCAGCAGCCCATGCTGAGGAATGAACCTAGACCTCGGCATTCGATGAACTTTGTTTACAATTTGATTCCTCTTATTGATAGTGTGACCTTCATAAATTACATTCAACATTTTGGTATCCATTACCCCTTCTTTAAAATTTAATATCTACTTCAGAGTTGTGAGAGCATCATCAAATATTACGACCTACTTTTAAAGTGCAAAGCACTACTGAAAGAATGGCTTCCTTCAATATGAAACTCGAAAGGCAAATGTTAACCTATCCTATTTTTCTAAACAAGCCCAAGCAATGTCTGCAAGTATGATCAGGCCTGAGTAAGATCCAATTACTGACACTTCTTCCTTGAATCAAGCAAATGACAGATCTTCTGTATATAGCAGCTTTGTTATCTGAATAGCAGGGATTAAAATAATACCTTTTTCATGGGTTTATTGTAAAGATTAAACGAGAAACTACAAGTAAAGCCCTCTGAGTGTTGGCAATGATGTGAGGACGGGTGCTATGTGAAATAACGGGGCTTTCACTGCCCTAGCGGTAAGACGAATCCCAGAATAGAAATATACACTGAAATACGCAAGAGCCCAAGAAAATGGCTACTCACTCAGTGGTCCTTGCCTCAGCGAACTATACCGCCTTTTATCCAGTTCATCAAACAAACAAAGAAATCAAATCTGTGTCAACTTGATTCTTCTCTTTACTCAACACCCACCCTTTTGCACAAACTCTCACCTGATCTGTCAGAAGAACCTTTCTCATTAACCTGCCCATTGTATTTTCAGTTCTTTTATCTTTGTTTATTTCCATTGTCCCCTCCCTAAAGGAAGTCACCAGCACTTTTATAATGCTTTCAAACTAGATGTCCTGCTTGCCTTCTTTCTTCCCATTCAATCTCCTCAAGGAAGCCACTTATATTTTACCTTTATGAAATATAAACAAGGTAACGCTTTGTATACCTGCACATTGAACATAGAATTATATCTGTCATTGTGATCTAGACTTCCATATTATCTTAGCTCCTTCCTGTACTCCCAAGGTCAAATTATCCTATCCCACCAGTCCTCTTCTTTAATAGATCCTTACCATATTTGTGCAAATTAGGGGCTATTGAACTTGATGTCATCTTTGCCCTGAGTACTTTTCCCTAATCTCCTTGCCCTTCCCTTTGTCTAAGTATGACTAACTCCTTGTCATATCTTGTGTCTCCACACTAGGGTCACTTTCTTAAACCAGATGTTCTCGGGCTTTCCACTGTAAGCAGGTCTTGATTTGCTTGCCCGAACAGTCTTCCACATAACCCTGCCTAGACTCTCCACTGAGTGAATCTGTCTCAAGTTCTCTCTGTATTCCTCTCTGTACATGTATCTCCTCTGCTCTCACCCTGCCTTCCCCACTCACAGAATGTAACTTACATGAGCTCAGGGTCCTTACCTGTCTTGGTCATTACTATAACTATAGCCTGTAAAAAATGTTCAACACATGATACACACTCACTAAATATGTATTACATGATGAGTGGACTGAGTTAATGGATAAATGAAGAAATTAAAGGATTAAATATAAAGTACATAGGCTATGTTTTTCTCTCTAAATTTCAGTCACTTTCCACTAAGCCAATGGACTTGAACTAGGCCCAATATCTTAAGTAGCTATTTTAATGCTACCTCTTAAAAGGTTTCACTGACTGGAGACAAAATCAGGCACTCCTTCCTCTACTTCCAAAGTAATAGTATGATACTCCTCATGTTCTATTATAGTCCATCATTATGTACCTACTTTGAAGAACATTTCTCTATCCAAATAGATTAGTGATATTTTACAAGCAGTGAGTATCTATTTTCATCTCTTTATCTCTAGTACTTGGGCTCAGATGCTCAATAAATATATGCTGAATTAAATTTAAATTTTCCCATGAGTAATGTAAGCTACAGTTATAATAGTTCAGAGGCAAAAATACAGAAGAAAGACATGGCCCCTAGAGTAGCTCAGACTTCTGCAGTGTTTGAGAATCAGCTCGCCCCTCAGGCCTATCAGGAATTGCATATTAATTGTAAACAAAAGAAAAATCTGGACCATACAATGCCCCAAAATTCACTCCATTTCATCACATCAGTTGTGCTTTCAACAGGATATTGGATTTACTATGAAAGTATGAAAAATATCAATGGAGCAAGTTTGAATGAAAAATTAGTTTTTACTTAGAACTGTGTTGTCAAACAAATAAAACTTACAATTTGTTTTGCTTTATGTATTTTTCCCTTTTGAATAGTGCAGAAAATGTGTTTGATTTTACCTATAACCTTGCATCTAGATTTTTACTGAAATTCAGTAATAAACACCACCTTTTGAAATAGGTGGCAAATTGAACTCTAGAATGAAAAACGACATGTTTTTCCATAAGTAATCTCTTCCAGTACTTTGGAAATCTAAGTGTGTTACTTCTAGAATACATTAATTCAAATAATAAAGTTGACTGCCACCATACTGAAATGTATTTTGTAACATATATATTGATGTTTGCTCTTTGATGGGAGTTTCTACCTTTTCCAAAGAGATAAAGCTGCTAAATATTGATTTTCTAAATTATATAAATAGTTGTAAACATCCTTAATGATCACAAGTGTACAACTGTAATTATCAAAGTTCTTCCCTATTTGTCATAAAGACCATTATTTAATGATATAAAGCATGGCCTATCCCTCTCTTGCGAATTTGCATGCATAAAGTAAAATAAGGGATCACAGAAGTTCAGGAGTAAAGTTTTCAGTTTAACCTAGAATTTTTTGACCTTATTAAACTATGGTAGTATTTTATATGTGAAGTGTGTTAAACGCCAGAGGAACAGTTTTTTTTGTGGCCTTTGCCTTGTCATAATAGCCGTGGAGATTACATTAGAGGAATTATGATTTTGTGGGCTACAATCAATTTTCATATAATTTATACTTAATAAATCAATTTACTGCAGCCACATGAAAGGTTAATTTGTCAGGTCATCATAGGCATCAAAATATGCATACCACACCCTTTTTATTTATATGTAAACATATGTCTTGTTGTTTACATATGTTGCTAGCAACTTCGTATGTATAAAATAATTTGAAGATGTTTCAGAGTATTCTTTTTCCAATCTCAGTTTAGAGATTCCCAGATGAATTTGACAAATTAGTGAGCCTTCAAGTAGCTAGAATTTTAAAATGGAATTAGAAATACACTTAATTAGATAAGGATAAACAGTAATTGATCTAGGAGCTGAAGTACATGGGGAGAAATTCAGAATCGGAGGCTGCAAGTTGTAGCCGCTGGTAGATTTGGGGTTTTATTTATTTAAAAATAAACCATTTGTAAGCGTACTTTCAGATAACTCAATGAAGAAGAGCGATTGGATGAGACTTTCTGTAAGTTCCCATCACTTCTTTCTTTCCTTTTTTTTTTTTTTTTTTTTTTTTTTTTTTTTTGCCTCTGGACCCACCATCTGCCTTCTTTTCAATTTATATTTTTAATGAACTGAACATAATCGTATCAAATTTGTGACCTAAATCTCATTCCATCTCCTCTTTTCAAGACCATCACTAAATGGAAAAATAAATAGGTATAAATAACAAACTAAAAGACCGTAATCACATTATCTCCCTTCAACACCGTAATTTTTTCTCTTTTCTGGAACATCCCTCTAAGATTGCTGTTATTACTTCTATCCTAAAAATAATAATAATAATGCCTAATCTCACATTCCTCTCTAGTTTCTGCCCACTTTTCTGCTTCCCTTAGAGCAAAAACCCTAGAAAGAGCTAGTTTTACTCATTTCTTTTTTCATTTTTTCTCCTCTAATTCTTTCTCAAAGCCCACACAGTTTAGGTTTCACCCCTCTGTTTTCAGAGTCACCGACAGCTGCCACTGCTTGTTCTGTAAGGCCCATTCACCTCGTGAGCCGCTCCTCAGACTCTGTCCTGCACGTGACCCTCCCTGGACCCTTTTGCTTCAGCTGTATTGACCCTTGGCTGCTCCCCACATGGGCCAAGCACCCTCCTCTCTCAGGGTGCTTGCACGTGCTAAATCCCCTGCCTGAAACTCTCTTCTCTGGGATTTCAAAAAGCTCATTCCCCCATTTCCTTTACATGTTTCTGGATCCAGCGTGACTTTATAGTGACCATCTCCCTGGCCACTTGCATACATTAAGCACCCTACATTCTCACATGTCCTGTCATCCTGTGCCCTGCTTTATTTTTCTCACAGCACTTATCAAGTGAACGGATCAATGTTTTCAATATTTACTTGTTCGCTTTCCATTGTTTATCTCACTTCCTTCACCTCTGCAACAGAAGCGCCACACGGCAAATGTTTTGGTACTGGAGGTACCCACGGCGTATCTGCTGAATAAATGAGTGTGAGGATATGTTGTACCAAGCGCCTGGTATGCGTGAGACATTAGGTTAGGCATTAAAGAGCTCCATTATGAATAAGATATGGGTTTACCGGTTTGTGTAGTGGACTTACTTGGCTGAGTGTACCAGGAAGACATCATGGAGGACACTGGGCTACTTCTGAAAAAACTGATAGGGTTCTATACACGGAGGTGCCTTGAAGCTTCAAAGGTAGGATAATCAAAGCACAGAGGTAGGAAGGTGTTAAGGAAATGCTAGGCTGATGTAGTTTGTCTAAAGCAAGGGATAGTGAGATTGAGAATGAAAAGAAGCACATAGAATTTGTTTTTTTCTTATGTTTTTATTGGGGTAACATATATACAACATAAACTTTTCTATCTTGACAAGTTTGAAGTGCACCGTTCAATGATACTAAGTATATTGAAGCTGTTGTGCAACAGTCATTCCTCTCCAGACCTCTTTTCTCCTTGCGAGGTTGAAAAGCTGTGCACAGACATTACCTCCACCAACCTGCTGCTGCCAGCCCTGGCAGGCACCTCTCTTCCTTTATTTCATCTCCCCTTTTTCTCCACCCCCAAAGCTCTTCTAACCATCAGTCTGCTCTCTCTGTTACTATGAGCTGGGCTTTTTGCTTTCCTTTTTTTTTTTAGATTCCACATAAAACTGAGATCATGCAATATTTGTCTTTCTGTGTGTGGCCTATTTCACTTAGCATACTGTCCTCAAAGTTCATCCATGTTGTCACACATGAAAGGATTTCCTTCTTTTTGTAAAGGATGAATAATATTTATATTTGTGTGTGAGATATGATAGTTCTATTTTTAATGTTTTGAGGAAGCTCCATACTGTTTTCCATAGTGGCTGCACTTTGTACAAGGGTTCTATTTCTTCCACATCCTTAACAAAACTTATTTCTTGTCTTTTTTATAATAGCCATTCCAAGCAGTATGAGTGCTATCTCATTCTGGCTTTGATGTTTAACATTTTGTTCATTTACCTGCCGACAATGTGTGTCCTCTTTGAAAAATGTCTATTCAGGTACTTTGCCCATTTTGTTTGTTGCGTTATTTGTAGGGTTTTCTTTTTTTTGTTCATTTGTTTTGCTTTTGAGTTATAAGGCAGATAGAATGCATTGGTGCAAATAATGCAAACATCAAAGTAGCCTTTCCTTCCTTTTCAATTATTTGCAAATCTATTTTTCTTTTAAATTCAGAGACAGGCATAATCTCTCTACATTATCCATGTTGGTTGTATAGACCTTACTAGTTTTACCAGTTTTAGCAGGAACTATTATTTATTTATATATGTGAGTGTGTTTGCAAATGTGTATGTATACACCCCTTGTTCTAGAATAAGATCCTCAAAGGTAAAAACTGACATGATTCATATACTTTTTTTCTGTTTCTGCCTAAGATCACTCCTTCGACTCAGCAGGCATTTGTTGCATTAATAGAGGCATATACCTTTTAGAGCAAAAGCGTCAACCTACAACACTGAGAAGGTAGATTGAGAGAAAATTTTAAAGGTTCTTTAATGCTTGCCAGTTTGACTTGGTAGGTAAGAAATGGAAACCTGCATAACATTTTTGAACTCGAAAATGGCACTCACACTTGTACTTTAGACAGATTGATCTAGCACCATAGATTTTATTACAGCAGGGAGTTTTCAGAACAGGGAGGCAATCTGGGAGATAATTCCAATAGGCTATTCCAACTAGTTAAGAGGTAATGAGTATCTGAAATGGAGTGGAACCAATGAAGATGGAAAAGGGAGAAAAAAAGGGAAGACTACTATTTAGGTATCAGCCATAGTCTGTAAGAGTGATTATCAGAAAGGGGGAAATAGTAAGTTTTTTGGTAGAAGATGGTTTGGGGTTTAGATCCTTGACCTGAAGCTGTGGTTGGTCACCAAGGTAGAGACGTTTAAGAAATGGCAGTAATAATACATTTGGATTTAAGGAGAAAGGTCAATAGTACAGATACCAATTTTGAATATACTTCCAAAGTCCTAATAATGATTAAAGCTCTGGTTGATTGCTCTAATTGTTCTTCTTATGATGAATTAGAGTGAGGGAGGAAAAACATTCAAGGTGTTCTTTGAATTAGTGTAGGTCTTGTTTATCAATGAAAACCCAAATTGTGAATAAAGAATTAAAAAAATTTGGGTTAACCTATAAGTAGTAAATATACTCAAATAACAACTTAAAAATAACAACCTCCACATAGCCAAGGAGTTTAATAATACCATGGTAGTGGTCTTTCCGTGGGTTGCTATATAATTAACATCCACTTTTTATTTGTTGTATGGTATGATCAACTAATTATTCAGTCATGTCAGTCACTATTCATTATGGTCTTATTTTGTGCCAAATACTTGGATTAAAAATTTTGATGAACCAACTTCTCCCTTTCAAGATGCTTGCTGTGTAGTAATTATAGACATGTAAGAAAACACATTGACACATTTTGCTTCTGATGCTAGAGATATTTTTGTATTCCATTGGGGATATCAGTGAGCCAGTGGTTTGTCTGCTGCTTGAGATAAATGTGATAATTTAGAAGAAAGGTGTTAAATGTATTGTCTGGATAGAAGAGTATGTGCCGTCTCTCCTGTCCCCTCCAGTAATGGGAGAGAATGTGAACAGCAACACATGAAAAGGAGTTTTCTGGACATCACAGCTCTGTAAACAAAAACTCGGGTACAAAATTTTGCATATCCTTTAGTAGAACTTCCAGCACATTGCATAAATATAGCATGGGTTACTGTGGCACCTGATGAAGCTACATTAGTTATCTTTGTCTATCCAGAGGATGAGTTAGGACACTGTCCTATAAAGAGTTTTAAACTGGGAGACTCATGGCCTAATTGGCAATGCCCCTGATGTCAGTGTGGTAGATAAAACCATGGGAAAGGAGGATAGAGGTCAAAGGTAGGATTGGGAAGGATATTGCAATAATTAAGGAATCTAGGAAAGAGATCAGGGTCATGTTTTCTTGATTATTGGAAGTGGGAATAGAGAGAAGTAGACAGAGTTGAAATTTCAAAAGCAGTTTCACCAGATTTGGTAATTGCTTGAGTGTGAGAATGAGGAAGAAGATTGCTTAGTTATCTATTTTGAAAAACTAGATGGATGGATGTGATATCCACAAGATAGGAAAAGTGAGAGCAGAAGTATGTCTGAGAGAAAGTTATAAGGCTATTTTTGGATAGGAGGAGCCTATAACTATCCAAGAAAAGATGTTTAGTAGACAGGTATTGAATGGTTTTGGAACTCAGATGAGAGATCAAAGCTGGGGGTTGCAGAATCACTGATTCATGAGTAGTAATTGGGCCCTTATGAGCAGATGAGTTTGAGTGACTTTAGGAAGATTGTAGTTAGAAAAGACAGAATATAGGATAGACACCCAGGAATACAAACATTTTGGGAACATCCAGAGGTATCAAGGAAGCTGCTGCCAAAGATACAGGATGGCAAGCAAGTTTGGGATTCAAGAGAAAATGTCCAGAAAACCAAAGACATAAAGATACTGAAGGATCCAGTTAAAGCAATGGCAATACTGGGTTGAAAAGGATGGCAGTGAAGCTGTAGCAGTGGATGATGGCAGGGAGGGATTACCCAGAGGAGAGAACAAGCTGTACTCTGGAATTCAGACTGTGCTCTGAGCTCAAAAAAATAGAGTGACAATTTACATGGAGATCGGTAGATAGCTAATAGATAGAAGATAGATACATGCATACATACATACAGAATTACAGATTTTATATATATAAGTATATATGTGTATATATATCTGTATATGTAGAGAGAAATAGATATGTAGATACAGAAACAGATAGCCAACCCACAGTACATGTGCGCTCATGATTTTGTAATATGTTACCTACTTCTCCCTATTGTGCTGCCAGTTAACTGAGGAAACTTGCCTGGCTAATCCCTTGGTGTATCTTATGATCCATAAGGCAATAATGCAGAACTGTAAAATGATAAATATACATTAATTAATAATAATACAGGGGTGGACAAGTAAGTTTACAGCTGCATTGTGACATTCTTTTGAGTTAATAAAGCTATTGTAATCCTCATAACCTGCATGTGTTTTTCCTTGTGAACAACAGTAAACCTGCTTTTGTTCACCCCTGTGTGTTGAGATATTCAGGATGATTTATTTTTGAGAAGATGACATTTATTTCTCCGATCACCAGGGATTCAGTTTCAAATTTTGCTCCATAAGCTTGATCAGCATCTTTCATTAGAATGACCCTAGTTATATGGGAAAAGCTGCCCAAAGCAAATTAGTACCGTGTTAGCCCAGCATAGACACAATGCAAGTCTTTTTACTGAAGTCTTCTAAGTGGTAATGTGTCAGGAGCAAGAACCACAGACTCTTCATATTTTTCGCATTTTGATACCTCCACACGCTGGGTACATTTCTATAGTGCATGTGGCACCTTTGAAAATGTTGTCACATCAGAACAATTACTTTGAAATTTAGCTTTCTGGAATCAGTGGTGCAGAAGGTCTCTTGGTCAAGCTTAGGGCTGAAATAGTTGTATTTCTTTACCTGCTAATTTGGACTCACGGTTTATAGAGACTTGGCATGGTCCCGGACCTTCCCTCCAGCCAGCTTGTCACTGCAGATGGCATTGCCCTTCTGGACAAGCTGAGTGCTCTGGTCACAAAGGTAAAATAGCATTTATTTATGTCCTTGGCTGGTCTTGCTCACCACTTTTATTCACTTCATTAATCATGAAATTGCGGTTCTTAACTCTTGGTATTCCTGACTGGTGGTAGGCATTTTAAAAACTCTCCCAGCTAATCATCAGCAAATAAAAACTAATAGATCACATTTTTAAAGTCATGTTAGTTACTCATTGACATGTATTCTATAAATGTCAGGGTAAATATAAAGTTTACCCCTAAGTAGCTTACACTCGAAGCCATTCTTTGAATTCTTTAAGAATAGGATTGGTTCTTTTTGTAATAGAAATTATTTTCTTTACGAATTTGAGCTTATTATTTATGCACCAAAGAATTTTAAAAGCATTCAGTATTACCAATGAACACAACCTTTAGAAAAACACATCTTATTTAATCCATTAAATACATTTAATTATTATTTTGAGTTCTGAGTTCAAGGATACTTATTGTGTCTTTCACTAGTCCAACAAAAATAAAATTATTGGTCCCCAACCTGTCATCTAATGTTTTCTTTGAAATGGGGTTGACTTAGATTTTACATCTGACTTTATAATACTGAAAGACTGAACAATAATCAATATAATATCTGTATAACAGGTATTTCATAGGGATACCTCAATTTTCATTTCTAGCTTGGTCTTTTTGCAAAACCAACGAAGTTCAAAATAAATATTTTGCTGACCATAACATTCAAGTAATAAAAGATAGTTTTTATACATTTAGAGAACCAACAGTATTTCCTTTAGAACCACATACATTTTTACATTTTATCTGAATTCTCCTGCCTTCCCCACAGTCCTTGTGTGGGCAGAGCAATTCATATAGAAGTTCCTCCTTCTGCCTTCTGCGTGAGATGTGCCTTTAACACCCCATTTATCTATCAAAAGCTGCGAGTTACATTTTTAACTTACTCAGAGATTACTACGGTATCATTCAATTACTCAATATGGAGGGCTTTAGAGATTTTCAAGACAACACTGGATATCTGGATGAAGATAGCATTTCACTTAAATGAAAGTATTTATCCATAACCCTATTGATATCATATCATAAAGCTCACAAATGGCAGGATTTGGCTCCTCAGTCATCATCATATATATGAATATTCCTCATCTGACACATCCATTTTTAGTATTTTGGTAAACAAGCCTAAGAGTTATTTGTGCTTTCCATGCACAAGTAAGTTATATTATCCCCATTTTGTAAGTGAGGAAAGAGTGTTGAAGAATTTAAAGTACTGCATTCATTTAAGCCCACTGGCATTTTCTTGGATTATACCTTTGAACCAGGAAGGAGATATTAATAAGAAGAAAAAAAATTGAAATTAAAGAACAGGCACATAACACTTTGCTTCAGCCTCTGAATGGTTGCATTTAGTTTAATATGAGAAAAAGATATACTCCTAGAAGTCACTTTACGTTTCATGGAGAGGTTGGAAGTGAGACCTGAGGGAAATAATAAATGGGTCACTGGGGGTGTGCATTGACCTCCTTCCTGCTGAAGTAATGAGTCTGAACACTGGTTATGGATTGTATTGATCACATATTAAAATGACAGATGGTCTTCACATTAGTTTTCATACAAGTCTCTTAATGAAACCCGTTGTAACTTGTCAGATGCAACTTAAGAATTGAACTAGACATTGATGGACAAGACCTTCCACTGACTATTGAAAACATGTAGATTCTTCCTGATTAAATTGATGCTTCTGACTTTAATGAGCTGCTATTGATTGGGTGTTTACTGCTACAATATATTATTATATTGCTGTTCACAGTGCCATAGTTAAGAGGTTGTAAGCATTTCTGTTATAAATCTTTTTTTGCCAAAGCTTGTAGCTCTATCATAAAATAAGCCAGCAAGAAGCAGTCATTTTGCTAATTATTTTCCACAGTTAAATATATATATATATTTAGTAACTCTAATTTTCTTTGAATAACCAGAAAAAATGAAGTCTTGGGCTAGCCTATGAATTGCATGAATATGTAATAAATAGTTCTTCTTGTTGAAAAGATTTATTATAATAAGCTTTATTGAACTACCTAAGACCACAAAAAAAAAAATAACTCTAAAAGTAGTAAATGGAAAAGTACATTTCACCAACTTCTCGAGTTTAAATCATGGACCATGAGCTTACTACTTAAGATAGTTTTATCTACACCATTATTAATAAATAAGACAAGAATTATTCCAAACTAAAAAGAAGAGAAACTGGCACCTGTCATCTTATTCTAAGTAACTTTTCTTTACCCTGAGAACATTAAAAAATATGTACATATTTTTATTATTTAAATTGTAAAAGGCTGATTTGGGAGCACATTCTAATTTAAAGGAGTATTTCTGTCTCTAATTTTGGACAGGAGTATCCCCTTTTCCATACTGTTACATTTATGAGTGTGATACTGTTTTAAGCACCTAGTACATTTTTTCTTCTCTTTCTGGAGCAAGCATTTAAATGTTTACTGGGTGATTTACTGAATGAATGAATGAGTGAAGTTAGAAAAATCTTGATTTCACCTCTCTAGTTCCAATGAAATTCTGAATATTACTTTGTCAGAAGAGTATCAGTTTCTGCCTTGATACTTTAAAACTTCAGTTCTGTATGTATCCCTTATAACTGAATAAAGAATAAGGCTTTCTGAGTTCACTTGCACCCTTGACTTGGGGCGCTATCCCAGACACATCCGGGGGATCTTGGGCAGGCCAGACTACCCAGGTATACTCTGGAACTGCTCTTTTCTGGGGGATTTCAGTGTATCTGTTGGATTGTCACCAGGACCTGAGATCAAGAGCATAGCTCCTTTATACCACATTGGGAAAACCAAACAAAAGAGAGTTGAGTGCTTATTGCCCAAAAGAAGCATGTTTTAGAAATTACTAAAGATGAATCACTGGGCAGTACTTCCAGTATATCATATATTACATAAGGTCTTGCATCATTGCTAAGTATTCTTAATAGAGGTGGAAGTTTGGTAAGTTGTGTCATATTCATAACTACCTAAGTGTCATTACATTGTATATATTTTCATGGCTTTTGAGAAAATAATGCATGGCATTTTATGTTCTGCAATATCTGTAAAATCACTAGATTTACTGATCCTATTCTGCTTGCTTTTTGATGGAACTAAGTGAAGACACCATTTAAATGTGGCTAATAAGCACAATAGTCCAGATACAAAGAATTGGGCTGATTCAGACAAATTTTTCATTGTTTTAAGGTATGCAGAGATACATGTTAACACTAATGTGCTTCTGTTGTCTGATTAACACAGTTTCAGTAACACCTTTCAGTTGACATATTTGCTGTACTTTTAGTTCACTGAAACACAGGAGGTACGTGGGTAGAGATTACAGCGATATGTAATCATGCTGAATGATGCCTACAATTCAAAGAAGCACTAGTTCATACAATTTAATAAAGGAAGAAAGGTTCAGAAAATACAACTTATTTTTTCTCATGGTTATATAATGAATGAAAAACAGCGCTGGAGGAAAAAATTAGAAGACCTGGTTCTCTGTACACTAAAATCAATGGGAGTTTTATAGTAGATGGGTCTGAACCACATTATTTCTCTCCCAGCTAGAGTCTGGTTCACTGAGCTATGTGGATTTATAATTGCCATAAGTATTGAATTTGGGCTGACTATGGTTTTCAGTTCTATCCACAGACACAAAAGTTAGACTGAACCAGAAAATCTTAACAGACTTCCATAATAATCCCTTCAATTTCAAAATAATATCTAGAAAAGCTTTTAAGGGTTTTTTTTCCCTGCACTACATCAGAAGTAATAAAAGAGAATGAGATATTAATGCCAACTCCTAGCACTCTAGGAAAAACATGTTTTGTCTCAATCATTTTGCAGACTATGAGAAAACTGATATGTTCTTCAACCTGTGATGATATTCTACAGACAAATGCATTCTCTTTCGCTTTGTCTTTCTTAATAGTGTATGCCAACCTGATTATGTTTCAGTGATTATTATTCTCAGTTTTTCTTGCTTGGGTTAAACCTCTTTGAAATCTTATTAAGGAGGAGAAAAGATAATGCCAGAAGAGGGGGAAATGTAATTAAAAGCAGGGCAGACAAGGCAGAAAATGAGAGGACAGTAATCTCAAGAGGAAGAGTAAGAAACAGAGCACATGCAGCTACCCAACCATCTCGCATCCTAGCGTGCATTAAAGGAAGACGTTTTCTTAATTCTCCCATGTCTGTACTTCCTGAAAGCTCCCAACTACTGTGTCAGCGTTTCACTTCATTTAAATGATTTCCTGTGCTGATGGTAATGACTCAGGCTCGGAACTTGACCTGCAGTCCCAAAGATGGGCCAATTCTCAAATTCAGTTCATTCTGAATGAAGGACAAACTCCAAGGCAATGCAAAGGCTGGAGGTCTGTACCGAGCGTCAGGTCATTGCATCTTTCCTCTCAGAGATCTGAGCCATTAACTCACCCATCATCTTTCTTGTTCATCATCAAGCCTAATATGTCTGTTTGCTGACCTTCAACAATGCTGTGTCCACAATGCTCCCACACAAAAAGCATTTCTATAGAAACAAAAAGAAAAAATACTGATCATTTACATAGTTCTAGGATTCTTATTTACGCAGTTGCTTAAAATAGACATGTTTTTGGTGGGAAACAGCTCCTGTACTGTACAAGGTACAAAGTGTGCTGTTTTTCAAACACTGATACATACACACTTTTTGCTAATCCAGAAGTGCAACCTCAGATGTCAACATTTTCTTCCCACTGTGAGCAAACACTTCCCAAAAACCGATGTAGAGAAAGCAAACTGTTTCATGACTGTGTCCCGTCTGGAGCCATATTAAAAGCTAACTACATAAGAATAGTTTTGGTAAAATCCTTGGTCATCCACAACTTTGTTGTTCAATAAAATGAAACTGAAAGGAAAGGTAGAAGCTTACTTTCCAAATTCATGAAGATGAAGTCTTACTATTTTGTTCTTAGTTTCTCTAGTTAAAGAATCAGGGAACAAAAGTAAGCTTTAATTTATGGATAAGAAAAAAAAACTTGGAGTGTGCCAATTGAATAAACACAGGAAAAATTTTCTAGCTAAAAAGAGAAAATAAGTTAATTAGCAGCTGTCGAGTTTATACACCAATTAACTTTCAGGCATCAGATCAGTCTTGTTTCTCATAAATTGTATATTGTAGAAGTTAAAAGCAAAGATTAATCTAGAGCATAGTTTCTCATTCTTGGCGCTACTGGTATTTTGTGACAAATAATTATTTGTTGGGGTGAGGGAGGGCCTTCTCTGTTGTGAGATGTTTAGCAGTGTGCCTGGTCTCTGGTCTCTACCAGATGCCAGTAGTCACCCCCTTCTACCGGTGTGACAATCAAAAGTATCTCCAGACACCTCCAGGCATGGCCAGATATCCCCAGGGAGGAAAGGGTGCAAAATGCTTGCCTACCCCCATGTGAGAATCACCACCCTAGGGCAATATTAGCCTAATTTCTTTGCCCATCCCTTGTGAAGACAGTACACATAATAAATATGCTTATGTGATGGAGTTGCAAAGGTTAAAGAATCACAGTGCTCAGAACACTGTGTGGCATATAGTAAGTGTGCAAGAAAAGTGTGGAATTATTATCAGGGGCACAAAATTATGAATGACAGTTGCTTTGAACGAAGAGTGGACAGTCTTTCTTGCAACTATTTGGCCATGAGATAGGCTGACATCACCTGCATTTATATTTACTTTCAGGATTATTCAACTATATACATTCCATTCTTCTTCTATTTGAAATAATATTTAGTAATGATTTCCCCTTTGCCTACCTCTAAGAACTAATAAGCCAGAAATTACAGTAGGAATACTGTTTAATTTTATGTGGAAAGGATTCAAGGCTTAAATGTATATCATTACAATGGATGAAGTAATTTTACCCCGTTTCCAAACACAAGTAATGGGAAATTTGAATTTAACACGTAAAACCAAGGGCAACACTGTGGAATTTAACTGCAAATATAGTTCTGTGATCCTGGCAAAATTACCAAGCTCTTTACTTCCATTTTTCAGAGATTTTCCCCCCAATTTTTGGACATTTTCAGAGGGTTTATGTGGAGGATTAGAAAGGACACTGCGAGGAGGAGATGCGATGTGCAGGTGGTGGTTTCGTTGACATCAGGGAGCGACCGTCTCATTAGATTGATAAGCTGCCACGTGGAGCTCACTGCACAGGGATTTTCCCCAGTCTTCTTATTGATTCCGGGCCAGATGCATGTGGGTACAGACTGATGAATTTAAGAACAGATCTAATGACTGCCTAATGTAGCCTTGAAAATAGCTTTCCACAGTCATTAGGCCTGCACAATGATAGGTTTCTTACCCTCGAGACATTATTCCAAACCCAAACAGATTTGTTGGAATTTTGTTCCCTTAATTCGTGGCAACTCTGCGTGTAATGTATTAGCTAGTAAAAGTTTAGTTCTGCTGAAAAGAAATCTACACCTGAAGCTAAAAGCTATATTTGCAATACGGTTCTGCCACTCCATTGCTGTGACCTAGACAAGGCGACATAATTTCGTGGGCCTCAGTTTCCTCCAGCACAGGGACCGATCTAGGCTCGGTGGTTCTCAGTGCTTGGTCCCTGCACCAGCTGCATGAGCGTCGCCTGGGAACGAGTTAGAAGTGCAGATTCTCAGGCCCAGTCCCGGGCATATTGTATCAGCTCTCTGGGAATGTGACCGAGATACCTGTAATTTAACAAATCCTTAGGTGATTCTGATTTATGATGAAGGCTGAGAACCACTGCTCTAGGTGAGAGATCCTTAAATGTTTTCTAAGTTCTGTGGGACAAGAAGCAAAATCAAAGGTATGATGTAGCTATTAATATAAAAAGAGAGATCCATTTTGGACATAATTTAACAATAATTAAGAACAATTTTTGTAATATGTGTCTATTAATAAAAAGAAGTCTTCTTTAGGAAGGATACTATTGTGATGAGTTTGGATTCGAAATGAATGTTCCCTGTCCTCACATGGACTGCATATATCCATCTGTAAAAGTCATCCTTGGCTCGTGGGCCATACACAGCAGGTGGCAGGTGGGACTTGGCCTTCAGGCCAGAGTCTGCCGCACCTGACACAGAGGATCGCTCAAGCCTACTCCATTTCTACCCCAGATAAGTGCATCCGTATCAGTGATAACGTCTTCAATGACCACTGCTTTTCTCCTCTTCAGGTAACATTGAGAACCCAAAGCCCAAATCATGACACGTCATCCTGAACCCACTCCCATCCACCCACACCACCTGCATGTCTCTGCGTTTCATGAAAACTAAACGATGAGCAGCTAGACAAGTCCAAAATGGGTTCTCATATTCCTGAAATGATTTCTTCCAGAGTAGAAGACAAATTCTATTAATGGTTGTATAGATAGACTTCAAACTTGCTATAGTATCCATTAGCAATACTGTTTAGGAGTTCTTCATTGCCTCTTGAGAAAAAAGACTATTAAAAGTTAACAGTGTTTCAGAGACTAACTGAAGTGAGACATGTCAAGGTCACGGGTTCTTCTGAAGAAGCTGTAAGCAGGAATTTAAGATCCCAAGCAATTAGCTCTTATCAGACTCTGAATGAGACACATTATTCAGATTCTCTTTTACTTATCCAGGTGGGAATATTAGATACAAATATCTCTTTAAATCAAAGTTTCCATCATAAGTAAAAACAGAGAGAGGCACAAATTAGTGGAATCAATTCATTTGCTTTTACCCGAAGGTTGCCTCCTGCAATTAATTCAATTGACTAGTTTAATTTCCTTATATATTCATTAGGGCATTGATGAGGCTATGATTATTCAGTTTTAAGCATCGCTTGGGTTTCATTTCCTCTAAACCCCTTAACTCAGAACCCCGGCAGTGTCTCTTTTTTCTGTGCTGTGTGTTATGAGGCAGGAGAGTCCCGTGTTCCTCCGCTGTAGCCTAAGCACACCTGTGGTGGGCCTTGTGCACCTGGTCCCTAACCAAGCCCAGGTGCTCGGCCATAGGCTATGTGGGAGAGAGGGGGGAAGAGGTGAGACATGATCTGCTCACGATGGAAAACCAGAAAAATCTTCCTTTCTGTCTGGACGGAAAATAGCTCCTTTCACTTTCTCTTGGTGTTTGCATTGGAGGTGGCAGCAAAACTTCCTGAAGCAGGGGTAATGACAACCTTAAGTCTCATCTCAACCACTGATACTTCTCCTCTTAAAAAGACCAAAGGTCTGAATTCCTCAATCCCTGTTTGCTTCACTAACATACAGATTTACTCTTCATTTTCTCATTTTCATTTTCCAATTAGGTTAAATGCACACATGATAAAATATAGAAAGTGCACTGATTTTAAGTGCACCGCTCAATAAATGTTTACGTACATCCCTGTGGGTAACCTCCCTGGATCACAAGAGAGAACATTCCCTGCACTCCGCCCAGCCAATATCCACCCCAGAGCTCACGACTCTTCTCGTTTACCTAACACACACTAGATGTGTCTGTTTCTTAAAATTTTGCACTATAATTTATTATTTAGTCTTCTGCGTATGCCTTTTATTCAGAATTATGCCTCTGACTAGATATGTTCTTAACTATAAGGATAGAAAGTGCCACAGTTTGGTGTCCCCAATCTATAAACCTCTGTCATTCACCTCGCTCTAGAACATGCGAAAACCTACCACCGAGAGGAATTGATTGTTAATAAAACACGTTAGCCAAATATAATGAAATGCTCTTTCTTGTCTGTTATCTGTATAATTCCACTTTTTCATATGTGAATGACAAGTACAGAGATAGCTTCATACCAAAGACAAATTAAAAACGAATTGTAGATTTTGCATGTTTTGGTGATTATTGATAACCTGTAGATTTAAAAACCTACCTAAGAGTCCATCATGATCAATTGTTTTATCTCAAAAAAATTTATAATTTTCATCTACCTTACTCCACAGCTGATGAGCCTCGTTGTTCGGGGTTCATGAAGCCACTGTTCTCTGGTGGTTGTTACATAGTGTCTGGGTCTCCCTTTGTGTCATTTTTGTCCCCCAGCCTATACTGTGCTTCTTTGCCATTTGTGTTCTTACTTAACTCAGTCCTTCCACATTTGAAGCATTTTCTATGCACAATATTAATTTGATTTACCATCTCTGGTTTAAGGATGATATTTTATTACTCCTTTCACTTGACTTTTTTTTTTCTTTAAAAAAAATCTTTCCCCATAATCAGGTCCCCCAACCACCCCTTCCTATGTTATTTACCGATCCTCACCCTGGCCGGTGAAATTCCTTCAGCTCCCTTCCCTCTGCTTTCCCACTACTTACTGCTCATAATTCACATTCTCATCCCTGGAGCCCTGACTGTGCTGCTGAGCTAACTCTCTTGCCTGGCCCACCCTCTTCCAGCTGCACAATCTGTCTATGTCTACGACACGCTCTCCAAACCCCTGGAGGCGTTAGGTGGGTCCTCTGCGGAGCAACACACATCAGTCTTTTTCCAACTTCAAGACTATATGGCTTCATTCGAAAGAAAAAAAATAATACCTTCTAGGTCACCAATGTGGACTTAAATGATCTTCATTACAGTATAAGTAGTACTAACACGAGCCTACGTGTCAATACATAAAGGCAGAGCTTATGTAAATGTACAGTCAACTAAATTGTGAACTAATACTAATGAACTTGTGAAACAAGCAGGATTCCAACAGTTCAGATGAATGAAAATGAATTCCCACCAATTCTGTGAATATTGCACTAACTGCTACTTTTTGCACGCAGACAAGCCCGAGAGAGTGTTGGGAGAATCACATTAGCTCCTGGAACACAGTATTATGGCAGGACTATAAGTAATACCCTGTAATGTGAGATGATGTAATCCCCCCGAAATTTTTCTTCATTCGGAATATTTAAAACACCGTTTTTGCCTTCATGCGCTGCAATGTCACTTAACATCCCTAGTTTCAAATGCATCGTTTACCTCTTAAATCCACCTGGATTCTTTTCTCATTAGTTCCCTAAAATTAAAGCAGTGTTACCTGATTACCATGCAATGAGTGATAAACACACACAAAGGAAATAATCTTGCAGACTGCAGATAGGAGGCTGGCATCCAGATGGCTCAGAATATGTTTACATTACTTTATAGAATGTTATTTAAATGCAAACCCCAAATGTGATATATCTGAAAATATATCAGGGTCTTTGAGTTTAAACTCATTGAATTAAATAATACTATTGCCTCTGTATTCATACCCAAATAATCGAGTAGACCCGTTTCTTTAAACCTGATCGTAGATATCTTTTCTCATTAACAAGATTTTAATTTCCTTAAAGGCAGAAGCACAGCCTAAACCCTGCTGTTCTTTCAGACCCTAGTTTGAGACTTGTACATGTTAATCTTTACTATAAGTTCCCATCGATTAATTATTGAGTGAAGAACGACTCTCATTGCTTGGTTTGTGATTTTCTGCCTTCCCCTGCAGTCAGACTCGATTCTCCTCGTGGCTCACTTGTTTCCTGAGTGCAAAACCCCTCTGCCTCCAAGAAGGCCCCACAAACATTCTCCTGTCCGTAACTTTCTTCATGATATTCTTTTCATTTAAAATTACTTCTCTGCCCACTGTGTGACTACATTTTATATTTCTTAGATGAATTCTTTATATCTTCCGTTTCTTTGCAGGGGCCTGCTATTTTTTCCATCTGTCTCTAGGAGGTTGTTCAGTGCTGATTGAAGCATTTTTTATGATGGCTGCCCTAAAACCTTTATCAGATAATTCTACATCTTTGCCATTTTCATATTGGCATATATTGATTTAGTTGTTTTTTTTTTAATTAAGGTTGCATCTTCCTAGTTCGTGGTTCAGTGAGTCATTTTCAGATGAAACCCAGACATCTTGACCAGTGTGAAGTGGTATCTCATTGTGGTTTTCATTTGCATCTCTCTGATGGCTAGTGATGCTGAGCATCCTTTCATATGTCTCTGGGCCCTCCGTATGTCCTCCTTGGAGAAGTGTCTGTTCAGGCCCTTTGCCCATTTTTTATTCCGGTTGTTTGTTTTCCTGGAGTAGATGCATGTGAGTTTCTTTATATATTTTGGAGATCAAACCCTTGTCTGAGGTATGATTGGCAAATGTATTTTCTCATATGGTCGGTTCCCTTTTCATTTTACTGGATCAAAAATCTGTAATACATTTATGCAAGGGAATTCTATGCAGCAGAAAGAAAGAAGGAGCTCCTACCCTTTGCAACAACATGGGTGGAACTGGAGAGCATTATGCTAAGTGAAATAAGCCAGGCAGTGAGGGACAAATACCAGATGATCTCAGCCTAATCAACAAAACAAACAAGCAAGCAAAATATAACCAGAAACACTGAAATATGGAACAAACTGACAGCAACCAGAGGGGTTGGGGGAGGGGGAAAATATGGGAAGGGCCATCAAGGAACATGTCTAAAGGACACATGGACAAAACCAAAGGGGTAGGTCTGAGGGTGGGAGATGGGGATGGGTGGGGCAGGAGGGGTATGGTGGGGGGAGAAATGGAGACAACTATACTTGAACAACAATAAAAAATTAAAATTATCAGAAGGAAACATTGTCTCTATGTAATATCTCTATGAGAATAGAGACATTAATGTAGAATCTGCTAGAATTGGGAAAACCAGGATATATTGAATTTTTTTCCTTATTGATTTGAAAACTTCCTGAGAATCTGTGCTCAGTGAGCATGAGTGTAACCTAATTCTGACGCTACAGTTCACTCTCTTAACAATGAATCCTGAAATCTAATTAGACATCTGTAAAAGGGATTTCCTCATCTAAGAATTTTAGATGTGCCAATGGCTTTCCTGGACCTTTGATTATTAAAATAAAATTTAACAAAGTACAAAACTTCTACTTTCATACCTATAAATGTGTCTCACTAGCTTACCAGGCCTTCTAATTCCGTCGAGAAAATTGCAGTGATCTATTAACTAGTTCCCTTGCCAGCAGGCTGTGTAATAACCTACCGAGACATCTCCCATTTCTTCTTTACAACAGTGGTCCTTGATTTCACATTTTGTCTGTTAAAAATGCTCCAATGGGTTTTAAATGCCCAAAGGAGGAAAAAAAAAACAAAACAAACAAACGCATCTTTCACCTGTCCAACAAAACCCATCATGGGTTTACCCTGGTCAACTTTTTCCAGCCGTATCCTCTTTACCTGGATGTGCAGGTGCACACAGTCTTGTAAGTGTACAGCAAACTACATCTCGCAAGTATCTTGCACCTGTAATTGAAGCACCTTTCCTTCTTGCCTCAATAGAAATGTGCTGGATATTTTTCAAGGCTGACTCGCACATCACTTTCTGTAATAAGGAAAAATTCTGGAAATTTACTCGGGGTTCTGACATTGTTTAGATGTGAATAATCTGTAGTTGAATAAATACATAAATCCTATCCTCTTACAGCTTCCAGGCTGTGACAGCTTCTCTGTTCACTGTCCTTGGCATCCCTGCCCAGTCAGAATTAGATGAGGTTCCCAAACCTTAACAAACGTTAACAAACTGATTATATATCGAAGTCCATCCCTAAACAATGTACTTTTCAGCAGGGTGCCTTCTCTTAATCTCCCCTTTGGTTCCCCAACCCAGCCCAGTTGAGCACAGAGAAGGTGCGTGCCCAATCCTTGTAAGGGTTTGGATCTAAAATAGGAGAGACAATGAGAGGCTGGAAGATTCAGTTAACCAGCTGGATATGTTCTTTTTCCTAAAGAAAAAAAAATAATTGGTTAACTTGATATGAAAAACAATCATTTCTTTTGGAAGAGAGTCCTTAACATTTAGGAAGAATTTTATGGGATATTCAGTGTACTAAAAATTGTTTTAAATAAAATTACCTCTTGTCCAACAATGAAAAATAGAGACAAAACTTATTTATTTGTATGGAAGGTTGGGGCAATTTTGTTTGCCCTCCATTTCTTTATATTGAAAATGAGATACCAGGCAAATTACCCATCAGGGTTTTTAAGGAGTCACAATGTTTGAATCCCATAAACTGAATAATCTCATTCATTTTTGGTCTTGTCCTGCAGCTGTTGTGTTTTATAGAAGACAATTTGAAATAAAGAAAACAGAGCTCCGCAATAAGCTTTGCTAAGTGCAACGGAGCCATTTCAGGAAATAATTGCATTTCACAGAAGAGAAGAAAAAGCATAAAGTGCCGTTTTCCTCAAATAACAAAGAGGTAAATGACAAAGGAAGCATAAATATTAACATAATGACCAATAAATAGGTACTTATTGGCATCGAAGAAGAATCACTGTAACATATCTGCAGTGTAGTTTTTGCCTCAAATAAGCCAATTGGAAGTCAACTGTGGTGTGTTTTATCAACACATCCTTGTCTTTCCTTCCCCCCTAAATTACACTATAGCAATAGAGCTGCCAGTAACTTCATGCTTTCTTACAGGTCACACCAGAGGCTAATGGCCACATTCAGGCTGGAATCCACTGTCCAACAAGTCCCCAGTCACCAAGTCCTTGTGTCCACTTAAGCACCTTCAATCACAACTTCCTGGGCATGCCTTCTTCCTCTCCTTCCTCACTCTCTGTCTTGGTGCATGCCTTAGGACTTCTTGCCCAATCTTTTTCAGTAAGGATTCTCTTCCTGCCACTAGCATTTATTTAGTTTATACCTGCAAGGGTAACCGTTCTAAAGCACAAACCCAATCCTATTGCTCTCCTGCTTCCAACACCTTCTTTGATCTCAGCTTTAAATGGATTTCCAGTTAGTTCTACAGGCTCTTGTTAACCATCTATAAGTTTTCACATTTTTAATGAAATATTTATTCATCACCAATCTCTCTTCAGTGGCTACGCTGAGGTGAGCATCAGAGCGGTTCATGACTGTTTTAGGGAGGTGTATCCTGCCCTCTTGGAGCTTCTGTGTTGCATGGGCTTCCTGTTGCAGCTGCAACGAATTCCTGAAAATGCAGTGGCTCAAAACAACACCAGTTGTCATTACCTTACACTTCTGGAGGCCAGAAGTCCTAAAATCAAGATATTAGAAGAATCGCTCTCCTTCCGAAGCCTCTAGGGGACGGTTCATTCCATTCATTCCTTTGCTTTCCAGCTTCTAGGGCCCTCGAGCTCTCTCTGGCTTTTTGTTCTATCTCCATGTAAAGTGACATGTCCCCAGGTCCTGGGGATTAGGGCATAAACATCTTTTCTGAGAGTTGGAGTGTGAGTGAGTGCTGTGCAAGCCGCACTTGTCTAACACAATGGGCAGATACTTTGTGACATTTTAAAATTCTACTTACTATTTTATATTTCCTAGATTTTGTCATGCTAATATATAGCACTTTTTCTAGTTGTGGGGGAAACAAAGGTTTAATTGTGAAAGTCACACCCTAGCAATGTACCAGGTGAAATCCCAAGTCTTTATCATGATAAAACCGACCCAGGGAGACCTGATGCTATCTTCTTGGCTTAGTCCTGTGACTCTCCCCCAGGATGCGCTAAACTTCGGTCACTGTAGGGCCACTCACTGTCCCCTTAACAGATTCTCCTTTTTATAAGTCTCTGCTTCTGGCATGGAAAACTGGGAAAGTTTTACCCCAACCTTTTAATTCAGTAAATGCCTGACTCAAATGCCATTCTTTGGTTAGCTCTTCCCTGACACTCTGGTGTGGCATTTTCTGCCTCCTACATCTCTCCAGCACCTAGAACCCCCTTTCCTGGTGCTCCACAGAAGTATTTCTGCCCTAGCTCAGCCTTCTCGGGCCTCCAGGACAGGGTCACAGCCTTTAATTTTCTGTGTACCCAGTGCTTACTGCAGTGCTTAGCACCACCACGAAATAAAAATTTAAGGTCTGAGTGACTAAATTAAATGATGTTTCTTTGGAAATGGCACACTCAAAAAATATGTCTACTAACGTACCCTTGAGGCTAGAGAATGTGGCAAATTTATTGAACTATAGGATGTTTAAGTTATTTTCATGGAAATGAAACAATGTCCGAAGGTTGTAACTCAACAATGAAAGTCATTTTTTTAAAGGTGAATGTGTACAAATGTAAAAAAAAAATCACAAATGTTTTGCTCAATTCAAATAGCATGGTTTATTTTTAATTAATATGATAATTTTTACTGACTATGAAGGATGCTTTGACTTGCTGAATCCTGTGACTGTATCCCATGGTGTGGTTTGTGATGTGTGGGTCCCTGGGCCCACGTCTTTCAAAGGAGCCGTCCTTGTAAGGAGTGCTTTTGGCTGGGCCTTTCCACAGTTTGCTCCCCACTAGTGTTCACCAGCTTCCGAATGACAACTCTTAAGAGTTATTTCAAGCTGAGTCTTTTTAAAATGCAAATATTAAATCCAATTGACTGGCCTACAGTATGGACTGAAGAATGTATTATTTGTGAAACAGATAACATGTACTTTAATGCCAGGGACATTAACTCCAAACACCCATTCTCCTAATGCTAGTTCCTACCCCACTTCTCCGAGGAAGCGGTAAACCCAGAAGATCTGGGGAAGGAATCGTGTCTCCTCTGGTCTCATTCATCTCCTCAACGTTTGTTTCATTATTTTGAGTTTTGCTGCTGGTCCTCTGTATCCTAGGTAGGCCCATTGAAATAAGGCAATAGTATTAGATTGAATTTTTGCACAAAGTGTCGTCCTTTTCTCTATCCATGTTTACGCAAAATGGCCAAGCATACAATTTTATCAGTAATTGAGAAAGCAATTCAATCCTTGATACTTGCTTGCCTTTTATGAAACTGTGAAATAAATACTAGAACATAAATGTGTAATTCTCCTCTGTGTTATTCCTCATAACCCTGGCTGCCTTGTGTCCTCACTGTGTGTGTGTGTGTGTGTGTGTGTGTGTGTGTTCACTCCACCCCCTTCTCCTTCCCTCTCTTCACCCTCCCTCCCTCTTCCTCAACTTGAAAGCGGGGAGGGGCTACATAGGCTAGCCCGATAATTTAGCTGAAAGAAAGCAACTTCCATTGGGAGTACCACATGGGGAACAATGAAACGTTGACTCCACATTTTGTCCCTGGTTGACAAATTAGGAGCCATCCTTCCCTCCGAGAGTAGCAACAGCTATGGCTTTTACTATTTGTTCTATGTTTTAAACCCACCAAATATGGATGGTATTTACCTTTCTGTGAAGTCTTGTAGAATCAACATAGATCTGAGGTCGGGTAAAAAAGTAAGCAAAGAATACAAGTCCAAAACATTCATTATCAGTTGACCCAGCAATAATTGGTCTGCAACACAAGATAAAAACTAGCTGAATTTGTAATAATAAATTCATAAGCCCGATAGCTAATGTATTTATATTATTTAGAACTATTAATGCCAAATATTTTAGAACACTCATGCATATCAGTAAGTGACTTTATTTACAGAAGACACACTCTTTAAAACTAATTTTAAAATCAGGAAGTTGATTTTAAAATTAAGTCAGTAAAGGTAAGCAATCTTTTTATATCCCCAAGCTATAAAATTTTCATCTCTATTGAAGGTAAATTAATTAATTTGGTAGTGTGTTTACCAAGTAGGCCATTATAATATTACAGTCTGTTTAGAGTATAATTTCATTTAATTTTCCTTTTTTGGAAACACATTTACTAAATACTATCCTTTAAATCTACCTATCCAAAATCTTATATAATTCATAACTTCAAGATATTTATTAATTATTGCTACAGTGTCTTAGAATTGGTTTATTTTAACTTATATTTTACTGACTATCACCTTGTTCTATGACCTAAATCTCATTAAAGAGCTCTCATTGAGTAACTATTTCTCATTCATTTCTGAACTTTTACCCAGAGACCATAAAACTCTGTATCAATGGCAATGCTCATTAGCTTCAAAATCAGGAGAAACATTTTTCTGAATCCAGACCTTAGTCTAGAATCTCAATCCCAGATCACACTCTCTCATGAATATAGAGCATGTTTTGTTAGCATATTGATTAGGATTGTATTTAAATAATAGCAACAGATCACCAACAGTATAAGAATGAACAGAAAAATCTATGAAAATATATTGTCTTAGAATGCCAGATATTTAATGAACTTAAAAATGAAATTGTTTTATCCATAATGGTTTCTTCTTTTAAAGCAAATGATGTTATTTTAATTATTTTTTAAAATAATCCTATAATACTGTTCAGAAAAACTCTTAACATGTTATCATGTATGTCTACATTACATGAATTATTTTTGTGTCTTTAAAAACTTATGTAAATAAAGGGAATTGACATTTGATATGAGGAAAACTACAGCTATTTAAAATAAATGCGCACACACACCTTCACATCAAGTTTATGACAATGTGGATACAGCTTTCTTTAACCAAGTAGTTATGTTGAACAATAGAGTTACTGAGCCAAAACAATAAAGTAACAATAAACTCAGAAAAAGATAGGCCCATTTTAACTCTCTTTGGCTAATCTGAATTCTGGAAACCAATAAAGAGATTTTGAAAGCATGATGAATTTTTGCAAATGTATGCATTGCTGTAGTAACAAATGGTGCTTTTTATTAAAATGAATACAATATCTATAAAATATATATGCACATATATTCAATATACACATATATGTGAAGATATATTCCATTTCTAAAATTTACAAATATCTTTACTAAACCATTTTATTCTATGTATTATTTTCTTTTGTTTTTTAAAATGTAGAATCATATAGTATAAATAATAGTTTGTAAATTATAAAATTAATAGTTTTCTATATATCTGATAACATTTTCTAAACACTTTCAAGCTTCATCATGAATACAGTATGCACATTCTGTGGCACCTAACTCATCCAGAAATCTTAATGTTGTGTGCACAGATATAATTGCAGTCAGAAGAGTGTAGTTTTTATTTATTTCCATGTGGAGGTTTGTTTAGTAGAACTCTAGATGGTGTAAGACATCTACTGCCAAATATCTGTTTCCATACATAAGTAAGAAAGATAACAACGGAGGGCTTGACTGACCCATTTGTAAAATTAATATTGAAAAGAGCATTTCGATTGCTATTTCCCTGGCACTGCATTGAATATTACCGATGAACACAAATGAGAATGTGTAAAATAAATAGGGAGATCTTGCATCATCAAAAACCTTACCCAAATGTTTGTTCAAATGGCAAATTCCACTGAGCACTTTAAAATACTTGCAGACAGATTGGTAACTGACGGATAGGCCGAGAGAGTAGAGCTACAGCATTAGTAGCTGCTGCCAGCCACGGACCCGCTAGAAATTCAGACTGAGAAGCTGCGTAGCTATAGAGCAAGTTAATTGCCAATGTAATTACAAATAATCCACGTGGAAATTAATTTCCACACAATTTTCATGGGTAATAATATTATGGATTTTAATATAGTGTGAAAGGCATTATGGCCCCGTGGCCGATGAGTGACTGAGTGCAGGCAGAAAAGGAAGGAGGGAGGGACGAGAGGGAGGGAGGGAGAGATTTACTGTCATCATTCACCTCCCTACCATGATTCTGAACTAGTTGTTTTTTTCCCCTTCTCTCCTTTTTACCTCACACCCTTTCCCAAATCCTTATTGAACTGCAGCCTTGTGTCTTGGATATATAGTAATATATATCTATAGTATGGATTAGATATAGATATATATATATCTAATCCATGACCCTGTGGGACTTCTACTCCAGAATAAAGACACACATAACAAACAAGGTAATTCAGATCGCAACAAGTCCTGGGAGGAGAGCGCAGGGAATGGGCTCGGAATGAGGAGCAGGATCGGCGGCGGCACACCATGCAGGCAGGCCTCTCGGAACAGGGCGAGTTGAATGGAATGGCCAAGGACAGAGGAGAAGGAGGCCTTCCTGACAACAGGGAAGGATCACTGTGAGTTGAGGGAACATCATGGTCAAAGACCCTAAGGAGGCCAACGATGGTTATCCCGGTGAAATACTAAAAAAATAAATGATTTTTTCTTTTCATGAAGGTAATCAAAAGATTATGACCTCTGATGTCTGCGATGAAGGACTGGTTTATTTCTGTTTATTATACCCAACATCTAAGATATTAAAGGCATTTCTAAGCTTCAGACAATTATACAGCAATAGGATACTGCAGACTTTATATTAGAAATCTCTGAGGTTCTGGCTTTGTTCTGAACATGGATTCTCTTCTCTGCTTCAGAGTTCACCATTTTAGAGATGAAATCAGATACCCCATTTAGCTGTGCTTCCACTTTTTTGCAAAGGATTGAAAATATAACAAGTCAAGATATTTGCTTAGCAAGTAACCCAGTGTTATAGAAAACGTATGAAACCAAATTATCTACAAACCTCAACATTGTACTGATGTCTTACTAACATTTTAGATACTATCATTTTAAATACCAGCTACCAAACATTTCTACTGTTAAATTATTTTAATCTCAAAGAGCTCATGGTGCTTTTTTATCTTCCTGATCTTCCTTCTGCACAGACAGACCCCCCCCCACCCCATTCCAGCTGGTAAAGTCCGAAATGTGCTTCAGAGATTACCTACTCCACACGCTTGAGTAATTTCTAATGGCAGAGGAATTATCTACAAAATAACATGGGACTGGGGACAAAACTACAGTTGAACTCCTCTTCCCTAAAAGCAAAGCACTGTACAAGAGTGCTTCATGGGAAATATCAGCTATTTCAACAACAAAAAGTTATGGACCATTTGGTTTCAAATATTTGGTCAGTTCAATAACAGTGAGTGCCCTTCAGGCAACAGAAAATCAGTCAGACAAGTAGGTTGGCTTATACTTAGAGACAGAACTAATGATGCCACCATGATTCTGAGTGAATGAATCAGCTCTGCTGTAATTATAATTAGTGGGTATGTCCTTCTCTCAGATTCTTAATGATCATCTTTTATATAATGATTTGGCTAAAGTTTATAAGAAAGTTGTTCTGCCACTAGAATGGTAAATTTAGCTATGATGAAAATTGCCAAAGAGAGGGTGACTAATTATTAAACCCACAGATGTTGCCAGAAGATTTATTGCATTCACAAATCTCATTTTTTTCAGGATTTTAATGAATAGGTTGATAACACCAGTCTATCTAAAAGGTCACTTCATCTGTGACATTCCTTTGGTAATCTCTCCATCAACATTAAGACAAGAGTAAATGTCACACTCTTGTGTGGTCTACTTTTGAAAACATTTAGCAAATGCCAAACCATTGTAATTTTTCTACACACAGAAGGAAACAGGAAGCTGGGGATTATTTTTATCCTCCTCTAGCAATGGATCAGCAGATGATGACGCTTTCACAAGTCAAACTAAACACGAAGAACTCCCCCAGGGCTGGCAATATATCTCAGGTTACCTTAGGTGTTGAAAGAGTTGATCACTTTCTAGGAGCATAGGTTTTACAGGCAATAAGCACAAAACAATTATATAAATATTAAGCATGCAGCACATTATTATCGACCATATTAAATTACGTATATATTTGATGCCGAGTTATCCTCTCTCCTCCAATCTGAGAATGAGTGAAGTGAACCTTTGTGAAAAAAGCCTTTGTCATCTCTTGTGTAGAGTCACACAATGGAGTAGAGCGGTACAGAAACCAGTTACTAATTTTCCATGTTCCTCTCTCCCAATTTCAAGGTAGCTCTTGTGCTGGAAGCATTTCTTTTCCACAGAAGAAGGTAGCTAAGGAAATTCATCTTCCTAAATCATGAATGCACAAACACATCTAAGAGAAAGAAAAGAGTTCCCGCCCCATTGGTGGCGTTGAAGTAATTGTCGCAGGGTAAAGCCATTAACTGCAGTTCTCCCTGGAACACACAGTCCATCCAGGAATCCATCATGCAGTGGTTTGGTTTGTTTGTAGAAAGCTGCATGAAGGGATCTTCCCACCATGTATTTGCTTAGTCCATTAAAAGGTGGCACATGCCTGGCTGGTGTAGCTCAGTGGATTGAGTGCGGGCTGCGAACCAAAGTGTCGCGGGTTCGATTCCCGTCAGGGTACATGCCTGGGTTGCAGGCCATGACCCCCAGCAACCAACCGCACATGGATGTTTCTTTCTCTCTCTCTCTATCTCCCTCCCTTCCCTCTCTAAAAATAAATAAAACCTTTATTAAAAAAAGGTGGCACATGTGTACAAAGAGGTGGTAAAATCTGGTGGCTAAGAGTATAGACCCAGGAGACAGTGGCCTCCCTGCAAACCCCAGCCCACAGTGTGCTGACTGAATAACTTCCGATAACACTTCTCTGTGCACCAACAGTCTCTACACTTCACTTTCTTCTCTGCAAAATGAGACTACTAATGGTAACTGCCCTATAGGATTAAATGAATTATCATATACTCAGAGCTTACACTGAATCTGTCATGTGAGAAGTTCTGTGTAAGTGTGAGCTTCCATGGTGATTATTGCATATATTTCCTGGGTCTAAATTACTCAAAAATCAACCCTTCTCAAAATATGGGTAGTAAATATTCCCCAGTGACAGATGTTACAATAGTAAATTAGGGTGTGGATTGGAAATTGGTGGTGCTGATTTCAAATGTCAACTAATTTGGAAAACTGATGTGTCATAACTATAAAATATGTTTATACAAATAAATCATGGTTCTGTCCATGAAGAGAATTATAATCCCGTGGTGGGAAAAAGTATAGTGGAT
This sequence comes from Phyllostomus discolor, assembly GCF_004126475.2. Lineage (NCBI taxonomy): Eukaryota > Metazoa > Chordata > Mammalia > Chiroptera > Phyllostomidae > Phyllostomus > Phyllostomus discolor. The sequence continues at coordinate 9,871,218 of NC_040913.2, read as the reverse complement.
TTTGATAAAACATACAATACAGAAAGTGCTGAATAAAGGCATGGGCATAGTTTAATTCCCAGGGCCCTGAGAAGTTTTTTTTTGTTCTGTTTTTTTTTTTTTATCATTCTACTTTTATTGTTGACACTATTACAGAAGTCACCACTCCCTCCCACTTTGCCCACCTCCACCCAGCCCGCCCGAAAAGTTTTGTATTCATACAAAATATTTGGACTAAATTTGAGAGATTATGCATGAGTGCATGGTTTTGACAGGTGGGCATGATAGGATCATGTATTGTGGTGTGGCCAAGTAGTCAGAGTGGTGTAACAGGAGATAATTGAACAAACAGACCAGGTCTTGATGGGGAATTATGGAAATCTGAAAAGCCTCACTGAGGAGACTGACTTATATCCTCAGACAAGTGAGCCCGTGGAAGTACTTAAACAGAGCAAAGATAAAATTGGATTTGATTGTTAGGAATATAATACTGGCAGTCGTATAAAGAATATACAAGAAACTCTTGGTAAACTATTCTGATAAAATAGTGCTTTGAACTTCACATTCACCTCAAGTACAGCACAAAAATTATAAAATAGAATAAATACCAGATGTAGCCACACTCAAAAACAAAGTCATACTCTCTGGATCGGATACAGAACAAAAACCCAGAGTGGTGAGAACCGTGGCATGAAGCCCCAACCCACTAGCATCTTGATCCAAAAGCAAGAAGAGCTATTTGTGGGGAGAGGAGGAAAACAGGGACCAGGAGGAACGTGGGGAAGGGGGCTGCCGGACTCACTGTGTGAGACGGGCAGCCCGCAGCCCGCAGCCTGCACTGGTCCAGGGAGGGAGCCTGGAGCAGCCGCCCTGCAGCCTGGAGCTTCAGCCTACACTCAGATCCGCCCAGAGACAGCCCAAAGAGCCACCTGCACTGGCCTCGATCTAGATTAATCTCCCTTTGGCCAACTTCATGCAGGGGGAGGATCCCTCAGGAAAAGATGTGAAACCTATTACTGGAGGCCTAAGAGCAGGGGGGTTACAGAATTCAAGATGAGCACCCCCAAAAGAATACTCTCAATGGCAGAAGAAAAACTAAAAGAAAAACGACCAACAAAAATGAATTCACTGACAAGATTGGAAGATGATAAAGGAATCGTGAACTGTCTTCCAAATAAGAAAATTATAATCCAAAAGTATAAAATTAATAGCACCTATTATAAAAGTATGACAAATTATGAAACGAAAATAGACGTATATGAAGCAAGAGGAGGGGGACAAATATTGCCCTCAGAAAACCAGGACATAAAACATTTAATGATTGAAGTGAAAGCAAATTAAATGCATGTTTTACCTTCAGTCAGTCAAAGGGAAAGAGTAATTTATAAAACGGTAACTTGGTTGGGATACTGAAAAAATATTTTAATGAAAGAAAAATTTTATTTTTTTCAGTGAAAGAAAATTTTAAAACACAGAAAACAGAGTAACATCATCACAGCGTGATTAATAGGCATTCCAGAAAAAATGAAATGTTAGAAAAATACATTGTAAGTAAGAATGGACAAATGAATGGCATGAGTGTTTTGGACTGAAAGATATGTCCAGTGCTAACTAGTATGAAAAATAGAGCCATACTTTGATATTAAATTTAAATGTAAAATACTAGAAAGAAAAAGTAAAGGTCACTACATACTGAGGTAAAATAAGGCCACTGAAGACATATATTTGTATGTATGTATGTACCTAACAATATCTGTACGTACCTAAAAATGTAAATAATTTTTTAAATCATGATGACTTACAAGGAAAAGTAAAGACTTGTCAATATCTCTCTCTAAGATAATGACAAAATATATGGAATAAAGCAGGAATGCAGGTAACATAAAATTAAAAACAACAACAAATGATCTAACATAAATATAGAGACCTGAATTCCACAAATATAGTGTATGCTTTTTACAGCATAACAATATTAGCAACATAGCAAGTGAAAAGGATATATCAATACTTTCAACATGATATTCAGGAGGCCACATTTTTTATAATGATGAGACAGCTTTGTATCTTGGTTTCTGATTAGAGGACCAAAATATGAAAGCTAATAAAAATATAAATGAATATCAATTTATCCATTAAAAACCTTTCTTCAAAACATAATTATAGTACTCAACAAAGAATTGCATCCTTCTATATAATTGATGATCACTTAAAATATGAACACATTTTTTGATTTGTAGTTTTGATCAATCACCATTAACCTGTTTCTCGATGTACATCCTTACCTTTAAAATAAGGAGATTTAGTTACATAACCACTAGGACTCCTTCTGGTTTAATAATTGCATGATGATACATTTTTTAAATCTCCAACTGCTATATTTTCTCTGTGTTTCTTATAAAAATAATTTACCTTCCTTAGGTGGTACAAAAAAGAAAATAGATGTGGTGATCAGATAAGCCTGACCTTAAGTCATGTTTTGCCACTCACTTCATATACGCTATTTATACTTTTGAGCTCAGTTCTTTCATCTTTGACATGAAGGGAAAAATAGGACCCACGTCAATTTTCAATCATGTGAAAATGTTTTGAAGGTTCTTTCAGTCTCTCAGAAGTGTTCTTAGAGGACCCACGAAGTGCTAGGCATTAAATGGGATGGATGAGAGAGAGCTGGATGATAGAACAGAGTCCAGACTATGAAACACAGTATTAATTCTTTCCCTTCCCACTCCTCACCTTTCTCTCCATTTCTCTTAATACCTCTCAGAACAGAGTCTTTCCCCAAGCACTGAAGTAGCACTCGGCACCGCAGCCATGTGGTTCTATGGGTGTTAGACTGCACATGCCAAAGAGGACGAAGCATGCCCTTGATCCTCCCTGGAAAACCGGATATCTGAGGCCTAAGAACACTGTTGCAGCCCCATCCAATTCCAATATCAGACATAGCTTATGGATGTTTATCAATGGATATTTGCGAGCATTCCAAGGTGCAAGTTAATCAGCGTTTGCAGGACTCTCTCTGCTCTCTGCATAATTTATATTAAATTGATGCAGGCAGAAGGCAATGCTGTTTTGGTTTCCAAGTTTGAACCAGCTATTACATCATTTATGTTTTTTCCATGTTGGAAAATTAAATAATCTCTATACTGAGGATTTTTAGAATATTTAAGAAAGGAAAATTATTCTGTTTGCCTTTTGTAATAATAACCTACACTTTAAAAAGCAAATTTACTTCACAGAGTATAAAATTTCAAGGCATTTAGACAGGAGTATTATCTCAGCTGTTTGTGGGATTTTCCTATCTGTTTTAAATTTCACTTTTAATCTTACTTTTAAATTTTGCAGTAAATATGAAGTATGATCCCCTTACTACCATTTTTGACTTTTACAAAATAAAACTTCACTTTGAAATTAGGCTGTGGCAAATTTTCACTTTTATGCATTGAAAAATTTTCAGTTTATGGTCAGACAAATACATTATACAAAATTAAAAAATAAACATTGGAAAATTAAAGACACATTAATTATAAAAACACACACTGCTACCGAAACTGTTAAAGTAGCTTTATGATTTGTATCTATTCACTGTTCTACATGAACTCCAGTGTTGAGCTATGGAATGTCCAAGATCCCACACGTTTCCTCTGTTTTGTCTCCAAAAAACATTGTATAAAAGTCATCAAAAATGAGTAATTTAGAAAGACCTTCAAAAAAGATTCCTCTTTCTTTGACAATCTGTTTCAATACTTAGCAAGACTTATCAGACTTTCACTTTTTTCTTTTAGTGAAAAGTAACTCCCTCCTTAGCTTCCTTCCCTCTTACTAGTGTAAATGAAGATCTATAGACTTTGACAATTATGTAAGTAGGAAAGTGTCCAACCTCACGTTGATTTCAAAATCATGCTCCAAAATTCCTACTGCCCAGAACGTATTCCTCTCATGTATTTAAAAATATCACATTAAGCTTTCTGTTTGAGGAAACACAGTGATGTAAAATATTTATATGTGAAATTGGCAGACTGCTGTATACATTCATTCATTCAAAAAACTTTTAATGCTTATGTAAGCCAAACACTGTTCTCATTCCTTGACTGTATTAACACATGATAGTTAATAAGATAAATTAGTCTCGAATTTTTTTTGAAAAGAGCAAAGAATGGTGCACATAACATTTTCAAATTTACAGTGGAGCAGGAGAAGAAAATCAGAAATGATCAGAAAATAAATTTAAAGGCACAAGGCATTGAAAATGAAGAGTAGGCAAAATCAGATGAGAAATGAGGGGCGATCCGTGCTACGGATAGCAAGTCTCAGGGGAGTTCACTCAGTGGGTTGTCATTTTGCAATTGTTTTGATTTGTCCTATTTTTGGATTCTATAAAAATCTCTAGGTTTGATTGTTTACATTGATACTACTGTTAGTCATCCCAGTAAAAGAAACCATCCTGCCCTTCCTCAACCACATGTTTTCCAAATGCATGTTAATTGCTTCTCTTCTCTGTCTTTGCCCATTCACTATAGATAAATAGGCGTTTAAATAATTTGTGCTGTCATGGAATGCAGGAGGTGGCGAATCAAATTGAGATGACAGAGCATCAGATCTGGTTCAAGTTGTCTACCTCATTATATCATGTGGCTAGAATTTAAGATTTTTCCTAACTGGCTATGTTGGCTACTTCTTACTTCACCATCAAGTCTGGTTCCAAAGACATAATAATAGCTCTGAATCTTCAAATCTGGGCTATCCCAAAGTGGACAGCCCCTCTCTTTTGTCCTTCCACACAAGGTAAAAACACAAAACCAGTACTTAGATCCAAGTATTAAGTTTAGAACACGTCTGGCCTTCTTGCGGAAGTCAGGGCTGTGCATGGTCACAGGTATTTCAGTCACTACTGTTCACTGTGGAATTTACATGAATGAAGTTTCTTCTGAGAACCCAAGAAAGTCCCGCCACCTTCGCTCTTCTGACACACTAGGGGCCTTTCCTCACTTTCTGAGGACGTGAAGTTCGTGAGTAAGAACCCACACCAAGCCCTCCTTCAGTCCATTTGCTTCAGCCTAACCATAACTGTAGGGCATGTGGGATGTTCGTGCTATCCCACAGTTATGGTACCCAGAGAGAGGGGAAGAAAGGGAGAAAGACAGAGAGAGAAACATCAATATGAGAGAGAAACATCAATCTGTTGCTTCTTGTACATGCCCCAGCTGGGGACCCAATAGGCAACCCAGGTATGTGTCCCGACCAGGAATCAAACCAGCGACCTTTAGTTTACAGGACACCAACTGAGCCACACGGCCTGGGTAGAAGAGACTTGTTTTTACCCCATTGAATATTTTTGTCTCCTTCATCATAGATTAATTGACCAAATAGGTGTGGGTTTATCTCTGAGCTCTCTATTTACTTCCATTGATCGATATATCAATTTTTATGCCAGTACCATAGTGTTTGGATTATAGTGGCCTTGTATTACAGTTTGATTTCAGGTAGTGTGACACTTTCACTTCGTTCTTCTTTCTCAAGATTGCTGTGGCCATGTTACAGAACAACAAGGGGCAGGGGAGGTCGGTAAAGGTCAATATACATTACCGAAAGGAACCCCCCAGGTTTGTTATGTCTGCCGCCTTATAGGAAAGACAGCTCTCAATGTCAGAGATACGTGAAAAGGAAAGGAAATGTTTATTTAATGCTATACCGCCTTAAAGTAGTGACCTAATGTCTTCGTCAAAATCCCAAAGTCCCTTAAAGCACCCACAAACACGCACAGTCCTTCCTTCCCCCCTTTGCCCAGTCTGGGGTACCATATCTCAGGAAAGGAAATAGAAGTCCTTGGCTCAGGCAGCTCCCGGTTCTTCCCAGTAATCCATCTCGGCTGGTAGGCCTCCCTCGGTTCCATCAGCTGTGCTGCCGGGATCTCTGCTAAAGCCGGGCAGTGGTTCCCCCTTCTAAAGTTTGGGGGGTCCCCACTCTGGCAAAGCTGCGTGGCTCTCTTACAAGTCCACAGTCACATGGTTCTCCTTTCTATTGCCACAGCCGAGTGGTCCTCTCTGCACGATGGCCACGAGAGTCCCCACTCTGGCAAAGCTGCGTGGTTTTCCCTCCTCAATGGCTGCCGTGTCTGGGTTTAAATCCCCACGCCAATCTTCCTCTGCAGCCCCATTTATGACCCCTCCCACAATTACCTAAACTTGCCAGCACTCTCATATCCTTCCAGCTTTACTGGGCTGCCATCATGAGTCTGGGCAGGTGTGGTCCCTCATCATGGAGCCAATCTTCTCCAAGCTCCCATGCAGGTGCTCTGCCCCCCAGTTACATCTTAGTGGGGAAGTTACTTCTATCCCCCTGACTCAGACACTGGCCACAGCTAACCAGTTAAAGCTTATAGATATGTTAAATGATCACACCAGAGGTTAGCTGCAAAGCTGATATGAAACAGCTTTTTACGGCCCTGCTCCATTTGTCCCTTCCCCCAACCCACACCTGTGGGGGAAGGGATAAGGACATCCTAATATTTCCTGGACACCTTGAGTTCTGGACCCCATTCCAAATTCCTATTTGGGGTCCCCCCTCTTGGCTGCACACTGTTTCAGCCATTCAGGGCCTTTTAGGCTTCCATATACATTTCAGGCTTTGGGAAAGGCAGGGGCTTTTGCGCCGACCTCAGCAGGGCAGAGCCACTAGGAGTGGGCCAGGGTGGGGTCAGGAGTAAGGGAGCCAGGACAGTGGTTCCAGCGGATCTAAGTGAAGAAGGAGTGTCAGTCAGGTTCACGTGGGAGCGGGGGAAATGGCTTCCACCCCAAAGCCACACCACGCAGTCACTGATACCCCCTGAGCCTGTCCTGACCTCCACATTCTGACCAAGGCAGCTGATCCTCAGCAGGGCCTAAGCTCCCTAGGGTGGGGCGAGGGGGAATAGAAAGGGTGGGACCTATTGCTTTCCCCCAGGCTGATGCCTCCCTGAGGGGAGTGCTACACCCAAGAAAGATGGTGCTTGCCAGGAAGGAAGGATGGCTCAGCACAGGGATCCCGGTGGCTGCCCCTTCAGCCCTCTCTCCTGAGCCACAAACTCCAGTCTCTCCTCACAGGACTCGAGTTCATTCTTCCTCTCTCCCCTGGAGCCCAGGGTGAGTGCCTGTGAGTGAGATTTTGTGCTCTGGCCTTTTCTGAGGGCGCCTGAGTTCTAGTAGACTCTAGATTCTGCCTGACAGACAGAAACCCCACTGCTTTTCACAGCCAGATTTTGTGTGGGTGCCTCTTCCTGGCCCTGGTGCTCTGGGCTGGGGAGCCCAGCTTGGGGTCGACACCCCATGCTTCTCAGGGCACCCCCCCCCGCCCCGCAGCTGAGATAGCTGTCTGGAACCTCAGCTGGTGCCCTACTCTATCTTTCTAATCTCTCTTAACCTCTTTAAAAATCAGTGGCTTTCAACACCCTTGCCCCGGTTAAATATTGCTTATGATCATTTCCAAAAGCATTTGAGATCAGACAAAATGAATACAGTTCAAAATCTTCCACATATCTATGCAATGAGTGGCACACGGCATTTTACTGAGGGATTTGGAACCTGAGCTCCATGATTAATACCGCCAAAGAATTCCCTGGCACGTAGGCTGGAATGTTCCAAATTTTGAACACATTCCCCAAAATGTTGAGTACCTTTGGAAAATTAAAAGGAAATGCTGTCATTCACTTATCTTGGCTGGCACTTATTTTGAAAAACAACTTTCCTCAGTAGGTTGATATTTATTAAGCAAATAAAAAAAGTATTGGACTACAGAGCTAACATCAAAGTGGTACTCAGTAAAGGAAAGTGTGTCTAAATTTATTTTAATCAGTAGTTAGATGTTTTATAAAAATAATGCCGATTTGGTCCTGGCTGGTGTGGCTCAATGGATTGAGCACTGGCCTGCAAACCAAAGGGTTGCCAGTTCTATACCAGTCAGGGCACGTGCCTGTGTTCCAGGCCATGTCCCCAGTAGGGGGTGTGGTAGAGGCGACCACACATTGATGTTTCTCTGCCTCTCTTTCTCCCTCCCTTCTCCTCTGTCTAAAAAAAATAAAATAAATAAAATCTTTTAAAAAATAATGCTGATTTGAACATTATGTCATTAATATACCACTGACTAATATGGCCTGTAAATATGGCCTGTGAATAAGATCTCAAAGCATAAGTTCAGCCACCTCCAGGGATGGAGCCTAGTTTCTTACCTCAAGCAATTAAACTGTTCAGCAGAGATGATTCCGGAACATTTTAATTGTTTTAAATCTCCATATTGAAAATTTCATAAGGTTTCAGATGCCAACCCCTTCACAACTGAGTTTTTTCTTTTGTGTAACATCTGCATTTTGGTCGTAATATTATTATGTAAAACTCTTGTCCCTTTCACCTTGAAATAATTATTTATAAGATAAGGTCTTGAAGTAACATGTTTTTCTTTTCTAATTTTACTTGTCCCTACATTTTTAACTTTTTCGCACAAATGTTATTTTTCCACTTTTTGATCATTGTTCACTTACTTTCATTTGAAAAGACTACAGAATATCTAAACTTGTATTAAAAAGGACTGATATCCTGCCCTGGCTGGCATAGCTCAGTGGATTGAGCTCGGGCTGTGAACCAAAGTGTTGCCATTTCGATTCCCAGCCAGGGTACATGCCTAGGTTGCAGGCCATAACCCCCAGCAACCGCACATTGATGTTTCTCTCTCTCTCTTTCTCCCTCCCTTCCCTCTCTAAAAATAAATAAATAAAATCTTTAAAAAAAGGGCTGATATCCTTCAGTCCAAAATCAGTAAGTGAATAGTGGTGTTATTTGGCACAAGTTAATTCATTTATTGTTTCCCTTTACAAAGCTTTGCTTAGCATATTTTCTCCCAAAAATGTAAATCCGTTTTGCAGCAGAATTATGTAATCTAAATAGTACAAGGCAGTTCAAAGACTTTTCTGAATGAGAATGCCAGAATTGCATTTTCGGAGTAAACGAAGTGGTGGTGTGGACAGCTGGTGATTACTCAACTTCTCCTAACTGAAAAGAAAACGAATTTGGGGCCCGTAGGTTTTCTCTGCCCAACAGGGATTTTTCTGCGGTAATCAGCTGATAGTCTGCAGATAGCAAAACCCATTCCAGTCATATGAAGCACCGTGTAGAGTTCTTAAGGTAAAACAGAGAATATTTTTGCCCTCTAATATATAATGCTAAAGAAGGCCTTTCTTAAACCCTCAGGTGACAACATTGTCCTGTTTTTTATTAAGAGGCAGCAGACCATAATACAAAGAACAGCCTTCAGCATCAGATATTTCTGGGTTTGAGGAACCCCTCCTTCATTGATTGATTATGAGTTAGGAGGCAATTTATTTCATTTTGTTCACTCAATCTTATCTCTTCAGTAGAGATCATTGTAATACCTCATAGGATTGTTGTGAAAATTGAAAGAGATAATATATGTAAAGTACTTGGCACAATACCTGAAATGCAGCTAGCACTATAAAAAGGTTTCACTGTTAATCTCTATATTTGTGACTAATACCAGTGTTGTTTAACGCTGTGCAGTAATGGGGAGGGAACTGGTTTGCCAATAATCATAACATGCAAAAACAAAGTTTAATAATTTTGGTCACTACAGAAGCTATTTGAATAAAGAAAAACAACAGAAAGAAAAAAGAAATGTTAAAATTCAAACTATATACAGGGTCTGGCACAAATAACACCCTTTTTTATTACAAAATCACAAGCATGTCATTCTGTAACATAACAACATCACACTCAAGCACACCATAGGACATTGTAGGTGAAACATTCAAACTGAAACTATAAACTATTACACCCCTATTATTACCCCACCCACCACACTCAAGCAGGTGTTGTGTCTCGCAGACCCTGTATTATGGTTGATAGCCATCTGTCCAACTTGTTCATGATGTTAGTTTATGCAAAAGCATAAATATTTTTTTCAGTCATGCTTTGAAACTTGAGGTCGATGATCAAAATCAAGATCAGAGTCAGCTTTCCAGCTGCCACTGCCTGACCGTGTGTTCTCAGTGTGAGGTGAGATTCCTCGCGTTACTCTCCTGGCATTTGTTGGCTTTGTATCCTTCTGCCTCCTTGTCAGCATCCAGTGTTGGCTGCATAAAAGGAATTGGCATGTATTTCTTCTGGCAAAGAGAAGAGGCGGGAGGGGGGCTTGGGAGCAATGTTTATGGAATAACTTGGCATCAGTGATCATTGTTGATCTTTGGGCTCCCATCTCAAGGAAAGCCATGAGGGAAGTTGCAAACGGGAAGAATCATTTCCTTTATCGTAAGATTGGAAAGATAACAGGAATTTTTTTTAAAGATACCTATTTGTCAAGTCAGCACAAATGACATTCCTTAGAAACATTGATATGTAGCATTTGACAACTGGCTTGGTTTTTTTCTCTGAATGAATTCACCATATATTGGAATCAACTCATTTATTTGAAATCAGTAATTTATTTTAAAGGTGAAAGGAGTCATACACATAAATACATGCCGTGTCAACAACATAATGGAATCATCATGAAAGTGTTTATATAGTGATTTAATGGACTGCTTAGGTATATGAATACATGTCGCTTATCAGTTGCTATCAACTCAGGGCCACAGGGGGAAATCTACCATTTCCAGCAGTGCATACATTGTTTCCTGAAAACACATGTAATCATTAAAAGGAAAATGAATACATGAATAAAGCATTTCTAGAAATCTGCTGCACTAGTTTTATTCCAAACATCCCAGTGTTTTAGGTCTGAGGTGATATGCTTGCATATGTTAAGGCTTTGAAAGAGAATTGCTTTTCTTCCGAAGGAAATGAAACACACCCACCCACAGGCACACACCCACATTAAATAGTACAAATGCTCCCTAGACAGAACTGGATAGAGCCTTTCAGTTTTTTCATTTAGAAGCATACAGTGTACCCAGCATAGAGCATTTCTTTCTCATTGTTTTTTTCTATTTTTAGCTTTATCCAGTTATGATTGACAAATAAAATGATAAGATATTTAAAGTCTGTATACTGATGATTTGATAGACGTGTATATCTTGGCTATTGGGTTTAATGATGCAATTAACAAAGGGGTACGGCTATCTTTTAGAGATCCTGTTTTCGTTTCCTTTGCATGTATACACAGGAGTGGGATTGCTGGATCATAATGTAGTTCTATTTTTAACGTTTTCGGAATCTTCATTCTGTTTTCCACACCAGTTTATGGAATTGTAGCCACATCAGTTTATATTCCCACCAAAGGAGAACAATGGGCCCGTTTCCTTCACATGTTCTCCAACGCTTGTTCTGTCTTGTCTTTTCATGATAGCCAGGCTAACAGCTGATGCCTGCTGGAATTTCCCCAGCTTAGTGATGCTGAGGACCTTGCCCTGCTTTCCAAGTGTGCGCATGTCTTCTTTAGAAGAAATGTCCACCCAGACATTTTATTGGTGGAGAGAGTAATCAGGAAGGGGCTGGTCCTGGGACCTATTTCTAAGGAGTGGATTTGTCTCAACCTCCAGCCTTATCACCTGAAGGCTTCATTGCAAAGGGTCTCAAGTTGTTGGCGTGTAGCCATAAAATTCAAATTCTGGCTGACCGTATTCAAAATCATTAAGACAGCTAGTTCTAATAGATTTCTCGTAAATGTTAACCCTCAAACATAGAGAAACTAAGCTAACCAGTCAGCAAAAATGCAGTTCTAGAACATCAAATATCACTCACGTTATTTGATATTTCACTTTGGGCATCCTTTCATTTTTTTATGTTTTATAGTATATTGACAGACACTTTGTATTTAAACATTTCACTTTTAGTTTATTGTTATTAATACTATAATGCAGCCATTTTCAACCTGTGTGGTAGGCACACAGGTGTGCTGCAAGGATTTCTAAAACATTCAATAACCTGACTATTTAGTCAGGGCACTGACCTCTTTTCATTTAGATTGTCAAATAAAAACATGACAACATAACAGCTGTTTGGTGTGAATGCATCAAAATTATAGCTATTTTTGGTCATATTGGCCAAAAATACACTTTTCGGTGTGCCACAGAATTTAGTAATTAGTTTACGTGTGCATGACGTGAAAATGGCTGAAAATGGCTGCTATAAAGAATGGCATTTCCCCAAGGACAACCCTTGACATTTTTTGTCTACTTAATTTCAAGATTACATTCCAAGTCTTCAAAACCAGACTATTTCTTACTTGTAGTCAGTGCATTCTTCTAGGCAAATATAGGAAAGTAGGAGTTAAATATTCTCTTTTACATGTCCCCCCTTTTAACTACTAAAACTAGGAGATAGACAACATGAATTTTAGGACTAGGTTTGCTACCCTCCCCTTACCCTTGGAAAAGCCATTTAAAATCATCTTAGCTTCAGTTTCCCCACCTGTGAAGTGTTCAAAAGAACAAATGGTTACTGTCTATTAAACAATAACATTTGGGACAAGGAAATAATTTGTAGCTGTTGTCACACAAGTGCAGATGGTAGGCTACTAATGAAAATGGTATTTTCATGTTTAATAAATTGGAGTGGATGTGTTTTCCGTTATTTAATAGTAAATAGAGTCTGCTCACTTCAAGGCCTTGAACAAACTGTCATAGTCCCTCGTATCACACTTGCAACCCCAAAGCGTGTTTGCTGACAGCCTATTGCATCACAATCCAGTGAGGCGTGAAGACGGGGTTTTATTATACCTGCATTTATTGACAAAAAAAAAAGAGGTTAAATGACCTGCTCAGGAAACGGAGCCATATCCTCGACTCACACTGAGATGCTCTAACTCTGAAAGCAAATTGTATTATCCTACACCAGCGTCTCTAGAAGCACAGCATCACCAATTCCAATGTAGGTTCATTGATTACTTACCATATTTGGAATCTGCTTGACTTCTCTGTGAATTCCACCTAAAAATGAGTCCTCGTGTTGTATTTTAATTATAATTATATATTTTTATTTTGTGTACATGAAAATATACCCTTGTATGTGTAATGTTTAAAATATAATAAACTTTCTTTGCATGAAAGGTGACAAGTCCTTAAAAAACTTAAAGATGGAGTAGATCTCAACTCTTTCCAGGAAAGGAACTAAAAGTGATCACAAAAGGAATACATGATTCTCTCTGAATTTGGGTTCACCTTCTCAAACAAACACTGCAAAAGGCTTTGTAATATATAGGAAAATCCAAAGTCGAAGTTCAGAGGAATTCACACAACACACACTCACACACACGTGTGTGTATACTCTCTGTACTAATACCAATAAAATGGATTAATTCATTTTCTCTAAGTTGTATAGTCACATAGCAAAAATATTATGTAACA